>NC_084645.1:11538581-12152331 GCF_019802595.1 Syngnathoides biaculeatus | reverse complement strand
TCCTGGGAAGGAAAGTTGAACTTCTGATGTCAAAGCCAAAGGTTTTCAGTTTCCAGCCAAAATAAGTGAATCAGCCTCACTCTTTCAATACATTCGGAAGGGAGTGTATATTGTTTTAAGCCTAGTATGACCAGTGTCGATTTTGCCCTTTCTCGACAAAGCATGTCAAACGCCGGACAGTCTTGTATCTTAGAACATTATCTGAGAAGATTGTTTTTTTTTCTTCTGTGCGTTAAGCAGATATTCTTAAGCCAAATAGTTTATTTAGAATAATATGAGGCCTTGCGTTTGGCTGGCAACCAGTTCAGGGTGTGCCCCTACTTTTGCCCCAAGATACCTGGGATAGGGTCCGTCACGCCCATGACCCTTGTGAGGATAAGCGGCTCAGAAGTGGATAGATGATAAAGCTGCAGTTTTTTGGTGTCTGTAAAATACACATCATCCGGCAGTTTACCCCCCCCCCCCCCCCCCAAATGAGTCAGTTTGATTGGCTCGTGAAGGATACCTTGCGGTCACGTGACTGCCTTTTTTCGTCTTATTGGTGAATTGGAGTAAAATGACAGTGAATCCGTTTGTTTGGCGCAGCAAGCGCCCTGGGCGTAAGTCGAAAATGGAGTGTAAAAAAAGATGCTCACAAGGAAGAATGAATAAATCAATGTAGCAAACGGCATGTCAGTCATTAGAACGGAGTGAAAGTATTGATCCTTTTTCACATGAATACTTAAAGCCCCGGTGTCATCCCTATAAACATTCTAAAATAGATATTGTAATGAAAAATACATATAACAGTATTCACTTCAATGTCTATACGAAAAAAAAAGTGAGCGGCGAATGCGTCATCCATGCACAAAGTTGCGCAATTGAGTGTCCCTCGACATCCAAGTGGTCGCTATATTAGTCGCGTGCTCTGTCCTTGACGTCATCGTCACTTCCGCTGTTGAAAACGCTCAGTGCCTGCTACTATGGAAGCCGAACAACAGAGATATTCACATTTTTCCGACGCCCCTTCTGACACTGAAGCTCTTTTCGAAAAGGACAACACCACACAACCGCGTGAAGTTACCGGGGCAATATTATACTATTGTTTCGAGCCATATTCAGATGATATCCGATCACGGCCAAATCACATCCCGTCCGATCCACTCTCGCGGCGGAGATGAGCTTTCGCGGCTCATCGCAGCTGGCCGGTGTGGCTTATGACAGAGCCAAGCGGTGCTGCTTCAGTCACAGTCGAGCCGGGGCGCTTTATGCACGCGTGCGACTGAGTAATGCATTCTTGGGTGGGTTCTTCAGAGCCGCCCCTGTCGAAAAGCTCGGCGCGGAGCCTTTGCAGAAGCTGTGACCGCTGAACGTGGCGTCTCAGCTGGTGTGGCTGAGTTTCGGCGCCCGTGGTGGCATATAAGGAGGAGGTGGAGCCGAGCTACGTTGCTTTTAGGGGTATGTTCAAAGTCGCCGCAGATGAACACTATCGAGACATTGTTGGCTGGGCGACGCGCACATCGACACATTTCATACGCTGATCTTTTGTTACGTTATGAGAGAGACCGATTACGTGGTCCGTCCCAAACTTTTTTTTTTTTTGGAGCTGTATACACACCTACCTGTTATTTGGAACCCACGAAGCTCTCGTCCTCTGCACCCGCGCAATCCATTTTTCACAACGAACAGGGTCTCGTTCAAACTTATGTAGGGTAATTCCATTCTCCCGAGTGTTCAAACAATGTCCAGTAATGTAATGAGCCGGCATTTTGGCTAACACGAAGGAACAACGAGCTACCTTCCCGGAGGTAAAACTAATTGCAACAAACGAGTCCACGAGGGGGCGCCGCTGTCCTGTACGTCACTTCCTGCTTCTTCTCGAAAAAAAAATTCATCGAGAGGATTTTCATGGCGGGAGTTACAAAAAGCTGTATACGTCAAAATCATGTTTTGTGGTGAAAAAACACATGGGACCATATTGGCTGTGAATTTTTCATTAATAATATACCAAAAATCCTTCCTTTGACAATACTTGACCTTTAAGTAAAGGTAAAACCTACGGTGTAGTGATGGGCACACCAGCTCTTTTGGTGTACTGAATCACTGAAATCAGTTCCGTAAAAAGATTAGTACATAAGATTCAGTCATTGAATCGTAAAGTCGTTAAGTGTTTCCTCATTCCGTTAATGATCCATCCCTGAGGTTCACGTACGCTTGCTCAGCTACCAACCATCATTACGTACGGTGCATTCAAAGTACTCTGACAACTACAGTGTATGAAAAATGTTACTTGAATTAATGTACCAGAGTAAATGTAATAAATTATTACCCACATCTGGTGTTAAGAATGGATTTTTGTCCCAATTCTGGGGTCCGAAACACGTTGGGTTTTCAGTCTTGGATAATGAACATGTTCAATGTATATGACCGACGCCTTTAATAATGTGGAACTGAATATTTAGCCAGTCAGGAAGCGGCTAAACAATAGGAAAAGACCATAAATAAAAACAAGCATGTCTTATCTGATGTTGTTGTTTTTTCTACTGTAATAATGTGGGCTGCCTGAACGGCAAGAAGTATTTTCCCAAGTCCCTTTTCCAAGTCAGATTTTAAGGACGTCACCATCGTATAATACTTCCTAGGCCCTGTAGCTCAGTGGTTAGAGCACTGGTTTGGTAAACCAGGGGTTGTGGGTTCGTATCCCACTGGGGCCTCCACTCCCTGAGAAGGGTTGCGTCAGGAAGGGCATCCGGCGTAAAAATTGTGCCAAACATATATGTGCGTTCATCTGAGATGACACGCTGTGGCGACCCCGAAAGGGACAAGCTGAAAGAAACGTACTTACTTACTTACCATCGTATAATACTTTGTTATTCTTTGGGGACATTTGAGAAACATTGGTGCATATTCAGTAGAGTTTCCTCTTCTTTGGTTGTGGGAGATTACATATGATTGCACAAGATTTTGAGCTCAGCGGTGGAACAGAATATTTATGTGTAGTGTTCTGTCTTTATAATATCATACCACACCACACACAATACGACCAAAATTCTTGTATTCCTGATTTTTTTTTTTTTTTTTTGGTCGCAATGTTTGGCGTCTGGAAGGGATAATTTGAAAAATCCTTACGTGTGTACCAGGCCTTACTTGTTTAGAGACTCACTGCAAAAATTGTAATATGTCCATCAGATATTCAACTCTTCAAAAATATTTCTTAGCACATATGAAGTGAATGTCTGTCCTAGGCTTATCTTTGACTGATACCACAGTGTCTAAAAGGTGCTGAAACCTTCAAAGGCTGTGTAGTTCTTTGTCAAAAAAAACCCCACTTGATCGGTATCGGTCTAGAGTTAAGCTGTGTGTCTACATACAGCTGTGTATATTTATATTTATATGGGCATCCATGCAAAAGTGGAAGTGCGTGATCATGTAAAGCACACAGCACTTCCCTGTCTTTCTGCCTTTGAGTTAAATTCTACATGACATATTTGTGTGTGCGATTTCCCTCAGGGTGAAAAGGATGGCAAGCATGAAATTAACTAAATTAGTGAGGGCTGAGAATTGATGTCATTGAATGTGCCAAACAATACCACACTACTATGTCACTGCGCAGTCATCTATCATGACAACAGATTAACAAACAGTAGTACCCTTATCAGATTCATTCATGTTCATTCTCCAAGCCAAACCTTTATGTCTCTGTGTGTGCACTCCGCATGATCAAATGTGTGTATGTGTCAAGTAATATTTGTAAGGCTGTCAAGATGTATCAGGGCAGTTGTGTGCTCCTGTATAAATGCACGTGTGTGCATCTACACGTGTACATCTGTGTGTGCGTGAGTGTGTGTGTGTGCCTGCATTTGTTTGCATTTGCATTTCTATAATTCAAATATGTTAGTCTCTTCAGTCATTATCTCTGTTGAATGAGGCAGCATTTTTCACAACTTGTAGGCCTCTCGCCTGAGGGGCCACTTTTCGCCAAATATCATGGCACTCAAAGTAAAAATAAATAAATCTATGTATCAGTCAAGTCACGCCAATGGAAAAAAAAAAGGCGTAGGCTGCATTTTCACTTTACCTAAATATTGGTGCTTTGACTTTCTCTTCAGCCCATTAAAAAAAAAAAAAATGGATGGTTAATTTTACATCACAAATTTGAACATGATTAAACACGTGTTGAGAATTTTCAAAAGTTCCCTATTCCCATCTAGAACCAGCTATTACATTGGAAACATCAGGCAAAAGTGAAAATTTTACTTTCCTACCGTCCTGGCTCTTCTACAGTCTTCCGCCTGCTTATCTCATTATTTTCCTGAAAGCTTTGCAAGCAGTGTTTGTCCAGCACCGCTCCTAGTCTTCCACATTTGAGGCCCATTAAGGAAACATTTGGCCAGAATTTAAATTTATTACTTATATTCTACATCCATTTTGAAGCTAAGAGAGACTATTATCCATGGCATATCGAGGTCATATTTCAACCTTTATTACCTCTTATTTAGGTTTAAAAAAAAACACACACACTGAACAATTTTTCAGGCCTGAATGACTTTCACCTCATATGGCAGATATGAGATGGAACAGCAAGGATTTTAATTTTTAGTACAATGGTATTCATGGTGTGGTTAACTGTCCATTTGTTCAATAATTTGATACAATTTTTCATTCATCAGGACTGTGAAAAGTCCACAGATCCACTGAATTCTGTGGATTTCCCTTGAAGATAAATAATTTGTGTAAATCTTGTGAATTGCAATAAAAAAAAACATTCTGGGGGTTGATGGTTCACATAGTAATCTGTCGACATTGTCTGGAATTGTGACTTGTGGTTGTTACATTTACAGCATTGAAGACCATATTACAACAGGCAAATTGTAAATCTTCTGCAATTTAAATTTTTGTTTTTATCTTTCGACACACACTTTGGATTGCCTCTAGGTGTGATTGTGAGAGCAGCTGTTTGTCCCGATGTACCCTGCCTCCTGCCCGTTGACAGCTGGGATAGGCTCCAGACCCTCATGAGGATAAGCAGCAAAATGGATGAATGGATCTTTGTACACATGAATTCATTGTATGCTATCAAGTTTTGACATTAATAAGTTTGTTGTTTGTTTGTATGTCAGTATGCTCCGACTTTGGGAGAGAGGCAGGGAACATCCTTGAAAAGTTGACAATCAATTGCAAGTTACACATATTCAAATGACAATTCACACTCACATTTACTCAATGAAGACAACGTGTTTTTTTTTTGTTGTTGTTTTTTTTTTTTTTTACAGTGAGGGAAGTAATCAGAGTACAGAAAACCTGCATGGGTTTTCTCGTAGTATGCTCTGGTTATGTTATGGTGATTTTTTTTGTTTCTTTTTTTTTTGGGTGCATGGGTGTACTCCACCTTCGTGTATTGGTTTTACTCGGTCTTATCAGCCATGTCCTTTTATATCAGCCAATCTGTCATCTGCTCACCACACGGAAGAGATAATCAGCCGGGGCCTGTACATCTAAAAGAGTGCTGGCAGGTACACAGATTTCCAAGTTCACAAACGTGGCTGTTTGTTGTTTTTGTTTAGGATTTTAGGTTGCGACACGACACTGTTTCGTCTCCTTGTGTCATTATTTAAAAATAATTTAATAATGTCTGAACACGACAGTCACAAAAATGAGCCCTCAGTGCCTACACAGACTGGGGTTAATGGAACAGCTACTGTCAATTATAGGGTCTACGCAACAACGGCGAAGTTCATCGACGTTTGGCAGTACAATCCACAGCTGTGGTGTTAGCACATCGTGGGTGGCCCAGTTCCAGCTAAGAGCAATACTTCCATGTGGTGGTGGCATTGCCTGCCTCAACAACAGCTAGAGCGATAGCGCTGCTAGAGGCTCAACTAGCTATCATCAAATATGATTCGCTTACGAGATTTCTTTTGGGACTCTTTGAACTGTCTGAGCTAGAGAAGGCAAAGCAGCTGGTGAACTTTAACAACAGTAAACCATTCGAATTGATGTAAACAATCGCGGCTGTGCGGCACACCTGTTCTAAGGACTGGGGTTCAAAACCCAGCCCTGCCTCTGTAGAGTTTGCATGTTCTCCCCATGCCTGAATGGGTTTTCTATGGGCACATCAGTTTGCTCCCACTTCCCAAAAACATGCAACATTAATTTGAGACTCTAAATTGCCCCAAGGTGTGATTTTGAGTGTGACTGTTGTCTGTTTCTATGTGCCCTGCGACTGGCTGGCAACCAGTTCAGGGTGTATCCCGCCTCCTGCCTGAAGATAGTTCAGGTAGGCTTCAGCACTCCTGTGACCCTTGTGAGGATAAGTGGCTCAGAAAATGGATGGATGGATCCTGTCTGTGCTGGCTCTTGTTCTCTTATTCCGTTTCACCCACATTTAACATTTTGAAAGGCGTACCTGGATCGCTTCAACCATACCCACAGGATGTGTCCATGACAGCAGTCATAACATCATTCTGCCTTTTTGGATTTCTACAGCTGCCATTCAACCTCAAGTGGGCAGTGCAGATGTTTCAGCATCTGATGGATTCTGATGTGTGTGACATCCCAGTCTCGTTTGTCTAGTTGGAAGGACATCCTGTTGGCAAGCATGGGTGTGAAGGAGCACCTGACACACCTCCAGCTGCTGTTGGTGCATCTCACTGAGAATGGCCTCATCCTTAATCCGGGCAAGTGTAAATTGAGCCTGTCATCCGTTAACTTTCCTGAACAACACATCACCCGCACAGAGCCGTTCCAGTTAGGTTGAACACTGTTGCCAGTTTACCATGCCCCTCCACTGTAAAGTCCCTGTAAGAGTTAAAAGATGCAGCTCACCTCAAGCGGCCATTGTATGTGGCTCGTTGGGACATTGTGCCCAACGATGAAGTGGACTAGCTCCTGGTGATTGAAAGAACCCTTCAATACTGCCAAAGTACACCCCTTGTCCTCATGACAAACATGTCTTGCTATGCAGCGAAGCAGTGTGTAAGCAATAGGTCAGCAGGGCCTGGCAGCCGCTGGCCTTTTTCATCAGACAGCTTCATAACAATGAGAAGATGTATATACAGCACCTTCGACGCCTAACACTTCAGAGGGCCGCCCATTCACTGCCTTTGTGGACACAAGCTGCTGACATTTGCCATGACCAAGACCTCTGAGCCATGTTCTGGTTTACAGCAACCCAGTTTGATGTGGAGAGTAATGATACACGACCCGCTTTCGTCTTCTCGTCTCTTTATTCACCACACCGCCACAACCTGCCATTTTGGTCCACCAGCTCTGTGCCATCTGGATGATTAAGGCCAGTTGTGTTTAGGTTTTGTCTTTGTTGGATCTTTGTCATTGGCAAAAGTTGCTTTTTTTTATTACATTTTGCTACTATATGGTTTTTGTTTTTTTTTTAATAACAATCATTGTATCAGTTTAAGTAAATGTCCCTTTTTTGGTAACTTGCTTGCGTTAGTTGGCTGCATTTAGGGCCACCTGGTTCTATCAGTCCCCCAAAACAAGGACAGATACTCAGTTCAATCAAGGAGAATGAACCCTGAGCTTGATGCTCAGGTGGATTTTGATCTAGCCCAAGCCTACATATAGGCAAACACTATATATAACAACCATAAATTGTATTTATACTTCATTAGTTCTACACACAAAAATATTCATGGTATTAGGCTTTACACGATCAGCGTGTTTAAAAAAAAAAAAAAAAAAAAGATCACTGATCTGATCACAAGATGACACAATGTGTCTGTTTAATTACTTCTTCATTTCCGGCACATGCTTCTGTATTGTATACTGAGTATCTTCAAAAGTATTCTCTAGTCAGGTCTTGTATTCTAATCAATCAGGTCAAACTAACATTACAAGATGAAATAATGGGTACTAACTTAAAGCAACGGAATTATTATAATTAAATTACTTCACAGACCCTGAAACTTTAGAGCGTGATTTGACAGAACACCGGCATGTTTGCATCCAATAGTTAGCGCTAGCACGGGTTTTTTAGGCAACAAAATATTTTGTTGGCCACTTGCGAGCTGTATCATATTAAAAGTACACGATCATACCTCAAGCAATCCTTGAATGAAATTCCTCTCCAGAGCACCGGGGAACACCACCACACGTTTTCCCCTATTTTATAATTTTTCGACCAGCATAATACATCCGTGATCCATTGTTGTTGGTGTTGCCAAGGTAACCAGTGTATCTTGTCCTATTTCATCTGACAAGAAAAAGCCCAGCGATTGTAAAAGGCGGGATACGGTGGTTTTGGAATATAATATTTTATTGCAGTAGCCTGACATAGTGCAATCGTGAAAGGCCAATTTTTTTTTTATTCCAATCTAGCCATGACATTATCTATCTCATATGTGTTGTCTGTCACATACCGCTGAAAAGTTTCTTTTTCAAAATAACTTTCGGATATTGACAGTACTACTTCAAAAGATGCAATTAAACTAAAAGTAAACTAGCTTTTGGATTCGAATGTACTGTATGGAATGGTGATGCGGCGTAAATGCCTTTTGCAGATCTGATTGTTTTTGATTGTATCAGCGAATTATGACATTGAAACCATCAATGATCATCATCAAATACTAATTGTCAACTGATACCGACTAAAACGACAGATTAAGTCGTTCAGATTGGTTTAAAGTCTAGTATTAATTGTGAACTTTGACTAAGGATTATGAGCCAATTGGTTCATTCCAGGTTCAATAACACGTATTCCTTCTCGGGTGACTCAGAGTGAGAGCTGAGACAAACTAAACACAGGACAGACATTGTGAAAGACGCATTCACAGAGGAGACATTTAGACAGTCAGTTTTGTGATTAGGAAGGCTTTTATTTTCTTTCTTTAACAAAAAATAAAAAAAGACCATTAGAAAAAAAATATCTGAGGAACCTATAATCTCATTCATAATTTCAGTTATGTTTGAAATGGTTGCTAAATCACCAAGACCAGAGTCCACAAATGAGTAGTGCAACATTTAAGATAAGTTGTCGGGGATCATTGCAGCGGCATTAGTGCCCCATGGAATTTTGGGCATATTTTTTCTCCGTATTCGGGCCTCTATGTTTTCTGAAAATCTCTCACGATATCTGTGATGGACCATGGGCGGGAACTGCTGAATCCCAGAGGCTCCAATACATGCTATGTTTCAGTTTGCGGTTTCCTGTGGATGCCAGAACGTTACCTCTCTGCCTGTCACATTCAGATGGCGTACCTCGTGTTTGTCACAATATGTCAAGGCTGCTTTAGAACATGTTTGTTGCCCCGTCAGTTTCAAATGAATCTCCTTCTTCTAATTCTGCTCAATAGACATTTGATCGTAATAGTTTTCTGTTGACAATTCATTCACTCAACCATCACTTGAACCAAAGCATGCAAACGAGCATGTTATTAACATAACATAACAAACACACTAACGAACATAGTATAAACGAAGCTTAAAGAACCAGTTTTGAGTATACAGAATGTGATGTCATTAAGCTATGTTGGTTGGATTCGATTGTTGTGTTTTAATCCGTCATCAAAATTAACAGAATCTGAATGAGAATGAATGAATGACCTTTATCGTTTTGACCGCTTTGCGACTGTTGAGCTACATAGCTTCTCAGTGGATGATACAGATTTGTGTAAATGACAGCTGTATTTAATCTAATTTGTGGTCATTTGTTGAAGTTAAACTCTGAGAATGTGGAAAGAAAATATTTAAAGTGATAACAGGTAACTTGCGCCTTCTGCTCATTTTTCATCTCAGTTTCACTGGGGTCACCGCCAAGACACACACATGAGCAGCTCTGCCTTCGCCAGACTGACTGAATAAGAACTCGACTTTAGTCCAAATCCATTATTGGCCAGCCCTGGAAAACTTATGAGAATAGCCATGCATTTTCGTTCCATCCTGCTTTGTTTAAAACAGTCCAGAATTCTGTGACAAATGTAATATTTTACTATTTTAATCTGATCAACGTCCATTTTCTGACACATTACAAGCAGGGGTATTTGTGACCGCAAGAGTGAACGCACTGGAAAATGTTCAGGCTCATTTTGCGAATGTCATAATGTATTGCATTAGTTCCTTCACATGTGAATGTCCCCATGTAATCTGTGGCATCTGCCACTGATCATAATACATT
The DNA here is from genome assembly GCF_019802595.1 of Syngnathoides biaculeatus. Taxonomy (NCBI): domain Eukaryota; kingdom Metazoa; phylum Chordata; class Actinopteri; order Syngnathiformes; family Syngnathidae; genus Syngnathoides; species Syngnathoides biaculeatus. Next base: position 12,142,220 of record NC_084645.1, on the reverse strand, counting down.
GTCATTAGGTATAATTGAATGAGATCAATAATCTGTTATGAAATTATCTAAAGAAATGTTTGTCACGTATGATCTAAGAGACATCCATTTTGGCTATTCAATAGTATCAACAATACAGTCTCATCTGTGTGTGTGCTTTGCTGCAGACACAATCATTGTTTCTGTTGATTTTTCTTTTTATGACACAATTCAGTTTAGTAGACTGGCTACATTTGTCTTTATCATGGTCGTCAATTAATTCAGGCAATTGTATGGTTTGAGTTTGGGGGACGGCATGGATCCATCCATCCATCCATACATCCATCCATCCATTTCCTAAGCTGCTTTTCCTCACAAGGTTCACAGGAGTGCCGGAGCCTATCCCAGCTGTCAACGGGCAGGAGGCAGGGTACACCCTGTACTGGTTGCCAGCCAATTGGAGGGCACATGGAGACAGACAACAGTCGCACTCACAATTACACCTTGGGGCAATTTAGAGTGTCCAATTAATGGAAGATTTTGGGATGTGAGAGGAAACCAGAGTACCTCGAGAAAACCCATGCAGGCATAGGGAGAACATGCAAACTCCACACAAGCAGGGCCAGGATTTGAACCCTGGTCCTCAGAACTGTGAGGCCAACGCTCTACAGCGGCGACACCATAGACGCCCCATTTTTGTATTTATTTATTTTTACTGTTTATTGGCTTTGGGGTTCTGTGAGAGGTGGAGTATGGGAACACCCTGGATAGGTCGCCAACCAATTGTCTAGGCACATATAGACAAACTACCATTACAAAATAAGGACAATTTCAACTCTTCAATGAAGCTAAGATACTATATGTATATTTTGAATGTGGGAGAAATTCAGTGCCCTGTAGAAAACCCATGCAAACGTAACTCCAAATCACAGTAGGAGAACCTATAAATGGAATCTGTACTTGAACCCCCAAGCCCAGAACTGTGAGGCGGCTGTACTAACCACTCATTCGTCCCCAGCCTGGAGATTTTCTTCATCCATTTATTTTCAATACCCCTCATTTTCATTAGTGTTGGGTGAGCTCAGTTTGGACGAGTTGCAGGATACACTTTAAGGTCGTCACAAGCCAATTACAGGGCACATACAGCATTATTCTATTCAACACAACACTGGCATAAAAAAAGAAATTTAGAACATTTTGAGACATTCTCACATACAATTATTTTTTTTTGGGGGGGGGGGTAACGAACCAATTCCAGTCAATGTAGTCTATTACAAAACTTACAACTCTATTACAAAGACAGTGCCAATATTTCATACAAATATTAACTACACATTTCTCCGTATGCATCATTTTTAATATTGTAATAATAAAATTAGGAGCTTCCCCTTTTAAATAAAGGCATCATATGGTATTCATGATATTTCTTGATTGTGTTTAAAAATCTAATTAAATCATGCGGCAAGTTGGCATTAAAGTCAGATCCCTCAGAGTAGGAGCAATATGCTGTGAAATCCAGTGCAAGGAAACAGAGGGGACTGCTTATTATTTTAGAGGGGATCAGCCCCAGTCTTACAGGGGCCTTCCGGATGTCTTTTATATAGTGCAGACAGGTCCCCCTGGTTTTACAAGAGATTTACCGTAAGCACCAGTCCGCTGGATTCTTTAAATCCTGTGTGGGCAGGGAAGGTAGAACCCGGAAAGCTGCACAAGGGGCTGAAATTCAGAACAGGGAGATAGTGTGGTTCTTTTTAAGTAATAATTTTTTCCTCTCTGTTTGCAACGTAATGATATAATGGGCAGCAGAAGCAGTACAAAGACATATATACATCTACAACATATAAAGAATTCAAACTACTTCCAGATACACATTTGGGATTGGGTGTTGGGGCTATTCAACACAGGCTTACAAGGACGTCATAATGATGCCCTGACATTTTAAGGAAGTCCACTTCCTAGATTTACACTAGTGCACACTTAACTTTCAAAGACATCTGCCACAGCTGCCCTAAATGAAACCTGACCTATTATATGCATTTGTTCAGAATGTTAAACAGTGCCCACGTGTCATAATAATATGTCTGAGACATGCTTTCATCAAAACCAAAGACCAAGGATCAAGAATTATAGTACACCTCACACCTCCTTTACTAAACAATAAGTAGAAAGTACTGTACCTGATTTCTTTTTGTTAAAGTCCAATTGACACCAAAAGCATGATTTTTAGTATGTTTTTAACAATAATAATAAAAAAAAGGCAGGCAGAATCGACCCATCCATTTTTTTCACCACACAACATGATTTTGACGTATATGGCTTTTTGTAACTCCCGCCGTGAAAATCCTCTCGAGGGATTTTTTTTGGAGAAGAAGCAGGAAGTGACGTTATTTACAGACACCCACTCAGAGGGGTTTGTGTGTTCGTACCAGTTTTACCTGCGGTAGCTCTTTTTTCCTTCGTGTTAGCCAAAATGCTGGCATGTTGTATTGCTGGATATTTCTCAAACACTCGGGAGGATGGATTCACTCTTCACACTTTTCCAAAAGATCTGGTTCGTCATGAAAAATGGATTGCACAGGTGCAAAGGACAAGAGTTTCGTGGGTTCCAAATGACAGGTAGGTGTGTATAGAGCTATTAAAAAAAAACCAAGAGTTTGGGGGGGGGCGTAATCCTTGCTTGAACAAGCGACGACAACGCTCGTGCCCGGGACGGGGTGGCTCATCGCGGCATCGGGCTGAGCCGTTTTACTGCGTTGTCGTCACTCGCGGCTGAGTACGCTACATACTGTCATACATACTGTCGGGGAATCTAAATATGGCTCGAAACGTAATATTGCCCCGGTCACTTCACTCGATTGTGAGATGTTCTCTTCTTTGAAAAGTGCTTCTTTGTCAGAAGCTGCGACGAAAAAATCTCTGTTGTTCGTCTCCCATAGCAGGTGGCACAGCGTCTTCTCAATGGCAACTGTACCAGTGTGAAAGCTGTAAATGACGTTGCAGGCAATATGGCTGCCACTGGGATGTCGAGTAAGACTTCCTGAACTTTCTGCATGCATGACATGCTCTCCACTCGTATTTATTTTTTCATATAGACATTGAAGTGAATAATATTATTGTAATTTTCATAATATCTACTTTACAGTGTATACAGGCATGTCAGTGGGACTTTAAGTTACCCTCGTAGTGGTCTTGGTGAGGTAGGTTATTTGTGTTTTCCAATGTAGGCTGATTTAAGCAAGGCAAAAAGGCATGTGTTACAAGTACTGTAACTCTTGGTTCTTGCGTTCTACCTCTGTCTCCCACAAGGGTCATGGGAGTGCTGGAGCCTATCCCAGGTAACTATGGCCAAAATATGGACTACACCCTGAAGTGGTCGCCAGTCAGTTGCAGGGGTATATTGATAAAAGCATGCAACAAATGTTAGTGAAACACCTTTGAGCTATTATAAATTATTTTAAATTATGCAGTCTCCCTTATTTTAAGGTTAGTAGTTGTAGTTTCATTTTTTTTCAAAGAAAATTACAATCATCTTTTTCTTTTCCTTTCAGCTTGTCTCATTAGGGGTCACCACAGCGTGTCATCTCAGATGAACGCATATTTGTGTGCCACAGTTTTAAGCCCCAAATAACAAATTAAGACTAAAATATTTTTAAATATTATAATATTTTGTGGTCGTTTGATTTCACACTTGATAGGTGGACTGGCTCTCCTGGTTGGCTCTCTTAATTCAGCATTCTATATTGAATGCCCTCTTTAACGTTAATTACCCAATTTATTTTATGTTCCTGTATTGTTTGATACAGCAGTATATAGAAACTCTTGAAATTATATTTGTATTGCTTCACTATAATCAGAGGTGGGTAGAGTAGCCAAATATTGTACTCAAGTAAGATCAGCATTACTAGAGAAAAATGTGAATCAAGTAAAGTAAAAAAAACGTAGACATCTGAATATTTACTCCCCAAAAGGAGTAATTTTGATCGTATGTATATCCATCTATTTTCTGAGCCCCTTATCGGGCAAGAGGCGAGGAACACCCTCAACTGGTTGCCAGCCTATATATATATATACATACATATATATATATATATATATATATATATATATAATGCAGCCCTATGGGGGCACAAACCAGTGCAATCTGTAGGCCGGTCCCAAGCCCGGATAAATGCAGAGGGTTGCGTCAGGAAGGGCATCCGGCGTAAAAACTGTGCCAAACAAATATGAGCGTTCATCTAAAGAATCCCATACCGGATCGGTCGTGGCCCGGGTTAACAACGCCCGCCCCCGGCACTGCTAACCTGCAGGGCGTCGGTTGAAATTCAGCTACTGTGGGTCGAAGACAAAGAAGAGGAGGAAACCGGATCCAGCGTCAGAAGAAAAAGAGGAATGCACAGAGCCTACAACTGAGTGTAGGGACTTTGAATGTTGGGACTATGACAGGAAAAGCACAGGAGTTGGTTGACATGATGATTAGGAGACAGGTTGATATTCTGTGCATCCAAGAGAGCAGGTGGAAAGGTAGTAAGGCTAGAAGTTTGGGAGCAGGGTTTAAATTATTCTACCACGGAGTAGATGGGAAGAGAAATGGAGTAGGGGTTATTTTAAAGGAAGAGCTGGCTAAGAATGTCTTGGAGGTGAAAAGAGTATCAGATCGAGTGATGAGACTAAAATTTGAAATTGAGGGTGTTATGTATAATGTGGTTAGCGGCTATGCACCACAGGTAGGATGTGACCTAGAGTTGAAAGAGAAATTCTGGAAGGAACTAGATGAAGTAGTTCTGAGCATCCCAGACAGCGAGAGAGTTGTGATTGGTGCAGATTGTAATGGACATATTGGTAAAGGAAACAGGGGCGATGAAGAAGTGATGGGTAAGTACGGCATCCAGGAAAGGAACTTTGAAGGGCAGATGGTGGTGGACTTTGCAAAAAGGATGGAGATGGCTGTAGTGAACACTTATTTCCAGAAGAGGGAGGACACATAGTGACCTACAAGAGCGGAGGTAGAACCACGCAGGTAGATTATATTTTGTGCAGACGATGTAATCTGAAGGAGGTTACTGACTGTAAAGTAGTGATAGGGGAGAGTGTAGCTCGACAGCATAGGATGGTAGTGTGTAGGATGACTCTGGTGGTGGGTAGGAAGATTAAGAAGACAAAGGTAGAGCAGAGAACCATGTGGTGGAAGCTGAGAAAGGAAGAATGTTGTGCGGCCTTCTGGAAAGAGGTGAGACAGGCTCTTGATGGACAACCGAAGCTCCCGGAAGACTGGACGACGACAGCCAAGGTGATCAGAGAGACAGGCAGGAGAGTACTTGGTGTGTCATCTGGTAGGAAAGGGGAGAAGGAGACTTGGTGGTGGAACCCCAAAATACAGGGAGTAATACAAGGAAAGAGATTAGCGAAGAAGAAGTGGGATACTGAGAGGACTGAGGAGAGGCGAAAGGAGTACATCGAGATGCGACGTAGGGCAAAGGTAGAGGTGGCAAAGGCTAAACAAGAGGCATATGAAGACATGTACACCAGGTTGGACACGAAAGAAGGAGAAAAGGATCTCTACAGGTTGGCCAGACAGAGGGATAGAGATGGGAAGGATGTGCAGCAGGTCAGGGTGATTAAGGATAGAGATGGAAATGTGTTGACTGGTGCCGGTAGTGTACTAAATAGATGGAAAGAATACTTTGAGAAGTTGATGAATGAAGAAAATGAGAAAGAAGGAAGAGTTGAAGAGGCAAGAGTGAAGGACCAGGAAGTGGAAATGATTACTAAGGGGGAAGTCAGAAAGGCACTACAAAGGATGAAAACTGGAAAGGCAGTTGGTCCTGATGACATACCGGTAGAGGTATGGAAGCAATTTGGAGAGATGGCTGTGGAGTTTTTGACCAACTTATTCAACAGAATACTAGCGGGCGAAAAGATGCCTGAAGAATGGAGGAAAAGTGTTCTAGTTCCCATTTTTAAGAACAAAGGGGATGTTCAGAGCTGTGGGAACTATAGAGGAATAAAGTTGATGAGCCACACAATGAAGTTATGGGAAAGAGTAGTGGAGGCTAGACTCAGGACAGAAGTAAGTATCTGCGAGCAACAGTATGGTTTCATGCCTAGAAAGAGTACCACAGATGCATTATTTGCCTTGAGGATGCTCGTGGAAAAGTACAGAGAAGGTCAGAAGGAGCTACATTGCGTCTTTGTGGACCTAGAGAAAGCCTATGACCGAGTACCAAGAGAGGAACTGTGGTACTGCATGCGTAAGTCTGGTGTGGCAGAGAAGTATGTTAAAATAGTACAGGACATGTATGATGGCAGCAGAACAATGGTGAGGTGTGCCTTAGGTGTGACAGAGGAATTTAAGGTGGAGGTGGGACTGCATCAGGGATCAGCTCTGAGCCCCTTCCTATTTGCAGTGGTAATGGATAGGCTGACAGATGAGGTTAGACTGGAATCCCCTTGGACCATGATGTTCGCAGATGATATTGTCATATGCAGTGAAAGCAGGGAGCATGCAGAGGAACAATTGGAAAGATGGAGACATGCACTGGAAAGGAGAGGAATGAAGATTAGCCGAAGTAAAACAGAATATATGTGCGTGAATGAGAAAAGTGGAGGGGGAAGAGTGAGGCTACAGGGAGAAGAGATAGCGAGGGTGGACAACTTCAAATATTTAGCGTCAACAATCCAGAGCAATGGTGAGTGTGGTAAGGAAGTGAAGAAACGGGTCCAAGCAGGTTGGAACAGCTGGCGAAAGGTGTCTGGTGTGTTATGTGACAGAAGAGTGTCTGCTAGGATGAAGGGCAAAGTTAACAAAACAGTGGTGAGGCCGGCCATGATGTACGGATTAGAGACAGTGGCACTGAAGAAACAACAGGAATCTGAACTGGAGGTGGCAGAAATGAAGATGTTGAGGTTCTCGCTCGGAGTGACCAGGTTGGATAGGATTAGAAATGAGCTCATTAGAGGGACAGCCAAAGCTGGATGTTTTGGAGACAAGATTCGAGAGAGCAGACTTCGATGGTTTGGACATGTTCAGAGGCGAGAGAGTGAGTATATTGGTAGAAGGATGCTGAGGATGGAGCTCCCAGGCAAAAGAGCGAGAGGAAGACCAAAGAGAAGGTTTATGGATGTGGTGAGGGAAGACATGAGGGCAGTTGGGGTTTGAGAGGAAGATGCAGGAGATAGGCTAAGATGGCAAAAGATGACACGCTGTGGCGACCCCTAACGGGACAAGCCGAAAGGAAAAGAAGAAGATATATATATATATATATATATATATATATATATATATATATATATATATATATATATATATACACACACACACACACACACACACACATTGTCTTTGACACATGTCCTCACAAGGGTCATGGGAGTGCAGTAGGCAGGGTACACCCTGAACTGGTTGCCAGCCAATTGCAGGGAACATGGAGACAGACAACAGCCACGCTCACAAACAAACCTGAGCGGAATTTAAATTTATATTTGTGTGTACTGTGTGTGTGTGTGTGTGTGTGTATATATATATATATATATATATATATATATATATATATATATATATATATATGTGTGTGTGTGTGTGTGTGTGTTGTGTGTGTGTGTGTGTGTGTGTGTGTGTGTGTGTGTGTGTGTCTAAAGCATAAAGAAATAAAATACATCAAGTATTTTGCTGTATATTGTAAAAAAAAATGTGACTTCAGTTTGAATTTTATATTCTGATCTTTCATGGCAAAATGTCGGGAGGTCAATGAAAATGGAAATCAATGACGTTTTTGAAAGATCTCTGAACTGTTTTTTTAATGAAAAGTGGTCAACTAAAGGCATGTTTGATGTTTGTAAAGAGTCCCTCTTGAGTATTTGTCACTGTAAGTGTTGGCCAAAGACAGGTGAGAGTTATAAGGTGAGTGTTACTAGTTATGTCATAAAATGGTATATGTCATAACTTTTCAGATGTGTTTGCCATGGCTCCAACAATTTTGGAATGAAAAAAAAAACCTGACCTGACCTCCCTTATTTTTAGAGAAAACCGTACTTTGGGATACATTTTGATTCTTGTAATGAGAAAAGGACCATTTGGAGTAATTTAGTCTTACATGAGCCATTTTCACAGCAAAAAGCACAGGTGTTAATCATATATGTTTTTTGATTTAACCCAGTAATTGGTGCCAGCATGACAGAATGGCTCATTACGCCATACCAGAACCTTGAAATGTTCAGCCATCAACTTAACTAATTACATGTGTTATTTTCCAAATGGGATGTGTCACCATGTCCTCAGTAGAAAAGCCCATTGTACACTTATCCAGTTTCTGAGTGTCAGGACATGACGAGTCTTGCTTTTCTTACATGCTATTGGCTCTTCAAATTATATTGTGGCATCATTGAACATTCTTAATTATGATAATGCCTAATTTCCTGACATCATTTTTCTACACTCACAAAACATCACCCTCTTTTCTTTTTTTAAAAGACTGATTTGTGTAGTGCACAGTACGGACAACATAGCCCTTATGGGCTCATCTGTTTGGCTGGCTTGTTGACACTAATGATGGGAGCCTGGAAACTTCACATGCACACACCAGGCAAAGTGTGAACTTATACAGTTGTTATGAAGTTCAAAAATCCTCAATGTTGTACAATTTGGAGTTTGTCATCATAGGATGGTGTACTTGCAGTCTGGACATCCATCCATTCATTTTCTATACTGCTTGTCAGGTTGTGTACCCTATTCCGGCTGACTTTGGGTGGTGTGAAACTTATATCCTGGATTTGTTGGCAGTCAATACTGTGCTATATAAAGACAAATGACCACTGTAACTCACATTTACATATATGGAAATACCAGTATTCAATGAATCTAACATGCATGTTTTCTGCAATACGGGAGGAAGCCTACGCAAGCAGAGACAAAACATGGAAACGCCACAGACACCGACGACCTCTCATTTGCGATACGTGTTAACCGCTAACTCGACCAAGCTGGAACACTGCGGAACACAATATTGTATAGAGGTTCTCATCAGGAATTCTGTTTACAGTCAACGGAAGCAACTGGACTGTGGTCTAATGTTGAGGTACGACTGTCACTGTCTACTTGCTAACTAAATTGCAGTCTGCCACAATTTAGGTTTTATTTTGGGATATGATGTCATGAGTAGTAAGGACCTGGACCGGCGGCGGCAGATGTAATATGATGGACAGGTTATTGTGGAAAGGGGTACGGGGGTTGTCCTGGATGTGTCGGCAGGCAGTGGCGTGGAGAGGTGGCAGGCAATAGAGTGAACAGGTGACTGGCTTGATAGCAGGAATGTAATGGCTCAGGAACATTAAGAACGAGAAGAAAAGAGTTAATAGGACACCAATGAATAATGCGGTGTACTTGTCAGGTGAGCCTTGGTACCATTAGGAGAGGCTGCAATACTTTGCTGAGGATTTCTAGAAACAGGCAGGTTTATTTACAGAAGTGGTGATGGGGTGGATTGCAAACGTGTGCTTCAAATAGAGAGGGGGAGGGAGAGAGAGAGAGGATGAAGGCTTCAAAATGGTACTACAGGGGATTACATTCACAGTACCCCACTCACAACAGACATCTCCCTGGCCTCATGTCGAGGATGCACGACAGCGTGAAGGCCGGATGGTTGTCAATAATCACAGGGATGGAGGGAATTTGGACAGAGTGCCAAGGTCACAGGTGGAAACAGGCTTCAGTGAAGAGATGTTGAAAGTGGGATGAATCTTAAAGGGCTGTGGAAGTTATAACTGGACAGAAGTGAGATTGATGATCACGGTAATGGGGAAAGGACCGATGAAACACAGTGGGACTCAGTTTGAAGTGGGAGGTCGAGGAAGGAAATCCATAAAGATTGACCCATGTTGTATTCGGGCGTAGGAGAGCGATGGTGGTCCGCCAGCTGTCTGTTACGTGCCACAGACGGACTCAACACTGCCCGACCTTCTTGCACACCACCAGGACTCTCTGGAGGTGATCCTGTACGTTTGGAACTGCCACCCCTTGCTCCTTTATGTTGAAAAGGGAGGATTGGAAAGCATAGCAAGCTATGAACGAGGACAGACCAGTAGCACAGATGGTGAGAGGGTTGTGAGCGTACTCAGTTCATGGGAGGAATGTGCTCCATGAGGAGGGGTTGCGTGCAGCCACACAGTGGTGATCCAACTGAAGGGATTGATTGGCATGTTCCATCTGGATAACTCGAAGATACGATAGGCAATCCATCCACCGCCTTCCATATTTCCTTCCAAACCTGAGAAGAAAACTGAAGACCTCAATTGGTGACTATGTTGATGGAAAGACATCCAAGACAAGGAGGTTAGAAGTTTCCAAGGCGGACGGGAGTTTGGAGAGGTACACATAGCAAACATATTTGGAAAAGCGATTAACAATGGTGAGAATAACTATGTTAGCTTCTGAGGGGGGGTAGGCCGGTCACGAGGTCTACAGCGATGTGAGACCAAGGGCAGCTGGGCATTGGCAAGGGGCGCAGCTGGCGAGCTGAAGGCAGGTGTGAAGACTTCCCTAGAATGCAGATGGAACCGGCTTGGATGAATTCACAATGTCTTTTATGAGACTGGGCCACTAGAAGTGCTGTTAGATTAACTGGTAAATCCAGGTGATGCCAGGGTGACATGTTAGCTTTGAGTTGTGGCCCTACTGTTGGACTTCAGAATGTGCCGAGTCTGGTACAAACAGGCTGTCAGGAAGGCCCAGTCTTGGGATCAGGTTAATTCTTTCGGGCCTCCTCGACCACTTGCTCAATCTGTCACGTGGCAGCTTCAATCAAACTGCTGCCTCCATTCCTCCAGTTCTCGATTGTCAGAATCAGAATCAGAATTGTCCACATCACAATTCCCTTTCTCAAGGGATAGGTGATGGGGGGGGGGGGGGGCACAGGGTTGGAGTTTCCGGGTTGTGTCGTGTCATGTGGTCACATCATTGTGATATAAGCTTTTAACTTTTTGTGAGTTTGCGTATGAATATACTGGTTAAATAACAAGCTGTAAAGACCCACATTTTCCTCCATCATTGGTGTTAGCACATTTTGTCTCTTGTAACTTCTGAGGCAGGCCTGTTTTGTTGTGGAGAATTAGAATTTCAAGCCAAGTACCGCCATGGCAAGCCAAATAGCACTGTGGATTTAAAAAATGAGCTTTTGTTGTGTAACGGCAACCCTCCCAAATTGAGGTGGGAAAAGCTGTGACAAGCTGAGTACGTATTGTGCAGTAGAATAGTATGAAATCCTACTTAGATCCCTTGGATTAAAGCTGCATTTGCCAAACTATAATGCCAACAACACAACTGTCACCATTCCCTTGATTGTCAGTGTTGCAGTAAGTTTAAACTTTGGCTGTCCTGCATGACTCAGAAAATAAACATTGAACTCAATGAATGAATGAATCGTCTGCGGTAATGAAAGATGACATGTTGAGCTGGACGCAGAGGAAAGAGAATAAGGTTGGAAAGCTGCCTCCTCAATGTGCCTGGAACAAACCTGACAATATACCTCCATTAGTTAGCAATCCCACATTTGCTGCTGCTAAACTGTTGTCCTTGGATGGTTACTCATCGATGACCGTAGCAACATCACAAATGGAGACAGTCATAATAGTACAATTGTTAGCCATTATCAAGACGACGGACTTGTCCTTATGTGACTGAACATTACAATATGACAGACTAATTGTATTTAACAGTCTTTAAATCATCTTAATTGTGGTCTGGCATGGCATACAGTGGCAGAACACTACAAACAGTTCTAACCTTGCCCTTATTGGGCACACACTCATGTCATGATGAAGGAATTATGGGGACTGAAATTTGTCCAGGCACTCTTTCTAGCTTGCTACTTCTTATTTGATTCCTGTGGCACCTGTTAGGCCTTATCCACAGAAACTTCATTATTTTATATAGCCAACTATTATCTGAGCCGCTTATCCTCACAAGGGTATCGGGAGTACTGGAGCCTATCTGAGCCCTCTTCGGCCAGTGGCTGGGTACACCCTAAACTAGTTGACAGCCAATTGCAGGGCACATTGAAAAAAACAACCATTCGCTTTCACAATCACACCTATGGGGAATTTTGTCTCTCCAATTAGTCATGCTTTTGGGATGTGGGGGGAAACTGGAGTGCCCAGAGAAAACCCATAAAGTTAAGGGAGAAATGCAAACTCCACACAGGAACTGTGAGACAGATGCTCTAACCCAGTGAAACTACGGGCCGCGGCCCACAGCTGGGCCATTGACCATTTCAATCCGGCCTGCCAAAGATTGGCACAAAATCGCCTGAATTATACCAAAATCATGACTCCATTCATTGGACATTGTCTGAAATACCAAATGGTTCAACCAAATTGTCCTTCAATCCTCACTGTTTCCACCACGTGGTAGGTCAAGTGATACATTGAGTTGACTTTGTCTGGTCTGTTTCTACTCTGCTTCAACTCTGAACACCTCAACTACTAGCAATGGACCAAAGATAGGAAATACCAAAGTGAATGCTGAGCAGTATTTCCACCTGATCAGGAAAAAAAAAGAATCATCTTAATTACCCCAAAAGAGTTACCAGATAGGCACAGCTGGAAAGTGTTGGCCTCACAGTTCTGAGGACCCATGTTCAATCCCAGCTCCGCCTGTGTGGAGTTTGCATGTTCTCCCCGTGCCTGCGTGGCACTCCGGTTTCCTAAGAAACATTGCAAAATCATGCAATATTAATTGGACACTCTAAACTGCCCCCAGGTGTGATCGTGAGTGTGCCTGTTTGTCTCTATGTGCCCTGTGATTGGATGGCAACCAGTTCAAGGTGTACCCGGCCTCTTGCCCTTTGACAGCTGGGATAGGCTCCAGCATTCCCGCGACTCTTGTGTGGATGAGCGGCTAAGAAAATGGATGGATGGATGGATGGATGGATGGATGGATGGATGGATGGATGGATGGAGTTACCAGATAGCTGTTACTTATTAATACCTCACATTTCCTCTGACGACATGCTGATAACTTGAAAGTTGTCTATTCAACCAATCTTTTTTCCACAGATCACAAACCAAACCTGATGATATATGAATAAGGGAGAGAAAGGATTGGGAGCTGATTGTTGAATCTACACAGTGATGGAGCAATACCATAAAAGCGTAAAATAATGGTCCTTTTTTTTTTACCATTGTAAAAAGTGTATTTTTTGTTGTTATTTTTTTCATTTACACATAATAACTGTTTTATTGGTATGTTAAGTGCACAATGTATTGTGCGTCATCCCGACATGTGCAGCCATAAATCAGTCATGGAGGTTAAAAACTGTCTCACTGAAGAATTTGCAATACTCATCTTAGATCAGGGGTGCCCAATGTATCGTTCGCAACCTACCAGTTGATCTCTCGGGCAGATAGGGTCGATCATGACACACTCCCGTGACCCTTGTGAGGATAAGTGACTCCGAAAATGGATGGATGGAAATTGATTTATTTCAGAAAAAAAACCCAATTCAACAGAATCTAGAGAAAATTATTTTCAATAAATGGGAAAGTCGTCTAATAGCAAAAGTATGAAAACTGTACAACAAAAATCTGAGTAAAAGGACACTTGTGCAATATGAGCAATTCAGTTAAATATGCAATATTAATTGCTTACACATCTGCATGAAACGTCTGGAGATGAAAGCATAATTGTGATTGACAAACAGGAAAAGGACCGAAGACGCTTTCCAACAAACACCACATTTTTATTGCCCATTATTCTCTATTATGGCATATGCAAAGCATGATGGCAAATGGGAAAATTATGATAACCACGAACCAGAAGTTGAACATAAAGTACTGCAACAAACGACCAATGTCAGCACCACAATTGATATTGATGCAATCCACAAATTAACAATTTTTTTCATACTTTAAAAGTTCCCAGGTGTCTGTGGAATACTCCCCCCCACCCCAAAAAAATCTCCTAGTTATATTATTCGAAACATATTTTGACAGCATGACAACCAGAAGCCTGCTTCTCTCCACTACTTCCTGAATTTTCATTCCATCTCTCTCGCTAACACGTGTGTGCGCTGTGCCCAAATGCTCACCTTAGAATGAATGAATGAATGAATGAATGATGAATGAATGAATGAATGAATGAATGAATGAATCTACAAGCAGAAACAGAACCGAGAGTTTGGAAAACAAGTCAATGCCCTTAGTTTAAAGACAATGGGAGTATTTTGACTTCCGAATCGGACAGTTGCCTCTTTTGTGACCCATGTACACCATGAGAAACGCAAAGTCCACCCTCTGCACTTCTTCACTGAGCAACTGAGTAAAGTGCCACATTGAGCAGCCAATGCCATTATCTAACACTTGTGTTACAGATTTACAGATGTTCACAGTTGCTTTGGTACATTTCTCAAATATTATTATTATTTTTTTTAAATACATTTCATTTTAACTACATTTCACACAATTTATACAAATAGCAAAACGACATGGTGGAACGGTGGCTCAGCTGTAAAGTGCAGCTCTCCTGCGACCATTGTGAGCATAAATGGCTAAGAAAATGGATGGATGGATGGATGGATGGATGGATGGATGGATGGATGGATGGATGGATGGATGGATGGATGGGAGGGAAAGTTTGAAATTCTTACATCATCTCTCAAAAGTAAATATCTGTGTCAATGATCAGAATCAGAACTATCTTTGTTTCCCAACCACTGTATCTCAGAAACTACAAGGAATTTGCCTCCAGTAGTTGGAGCCGCTCTAGTACAACATGATGCCAAAAGACAGTTTCTTAATTGATATCAGTCACGGAGCAATAAAGGATGCTAGTAGTCAATTTTTTTTTGTCCAAAGGATGCAAATTCCTCTAGGGTTGACATCAGTTAGAGTGCCATTGAAACGATCATTGTGCAAAGGGCGTCAAGACTTCAAAGAATGTATGCGGTTTAAAGCGTCTAGTCGTGCAGTAATCTGGGACAATTTAGATTGTGCAAGGGTTTACCGATATTCCTCAGTCGATTGTGCAAGTGGAGCAGATGCTATTCGGGTACCAGAGACTAGTATTGATCAACAACAGATGTGCAACTGGTGCTGGATGTTAAGGCTGCTACAATGAGTGGATTAGTATTATATGATAAATAATAATTGTACCAGCAGGGTGTGACAACAAACTCAAGACGTAAAATTGTCACCATGTTGCAGTTGTATTTTAAGTTAGCTGTCTGTGATCTGATCATGTCCGTCCTTTGTCGTTGTTTATGAATGAGGCGGTCAAATTGTTTAGCCAAATTTTTTATGATTATTTTAAATAGTTGTTAGATTTAAATAAGTAACACTGTTGCATTGAGTATATGGGCGATTGAGTCCAAGAGAGTACACAAGATTCACATTTACGGTTTTGTACTGTAATTCTTATTGCTATACAGAAAGGAAAAGACAAAAACAAAACAAGCAGACTTGTGAACAAAGGACAATCTCCTTAGGGAAAAACAGCAAATGCAGTGCTGTCAGGATGACAGTGCACATTTCCTACATGTCAGCCCATGATTGAATGTGGCTCTTATGTCATCAGGAATGCACAATTGTCCTCGGCCTCTTCTGTATTTTCCTCTGTTTTGGCTTCCTCGGAACGCAGTCCACTCCTCTACTTCTGTTGATTCCGCTGAATATTTGACTAGCACGCAGAGTATGAAATCACAGCAAAGTTCCACCTTCCATCTCTCACACCTGCATATTTGTTCATTCACTGTCTCGTTTTGAAGAGACACGTACACAATCATACACACATTTATTGCCTTAGTTAAAAAGTCCTTGGTGATTATAGTGTACCGAACTGTTGCAGAGGCAGTACTTGCCCATCTTTGGCCCGCCTTAAGGTTGTAGCATCACCAGAGTTGTGGGTGGGCTTGCAAGATTGTCACGTTTGGCAGATGGCAATTTGTGGCAGAGTCTGTGGTTAGTATCGGGGTAAGCTCGAGCATAGTTATGACTGGTGCTGGTTTGACTTGGCGGAAGATGGTGGAAGCTCCTGTCCTTTCCCTGACTGTCTGTTACAGATTAAAAGGCACCACAGTTTCTTCTTCTTCTTCATTTTTTTAAGTTTGTGGACCAGCAATATGTGGAAGAAGATCAAAACTTGGATTGACACAAAAATTTGAGGAACGTTTTAGGAAAATGTTGAAGAAGCAGCAGGACGGTGCAGACAAGGGTACAAAACGGATGATAAAGTCCAGAAATCCCCATAGTAAATGAAGATTTTCATGAGACCATGTAAAAAGATTGAAAAGCTTAAAAGAGCGGCACAGTGGATCTACTGTAGAGTGTTGGCCTTACAGTTCTGAAGTCCAGGGTTCGATCCCGACCCCACGTGTTTGTAGTTTGCATGTTCTCACCGTGCCTGCGTGGGTTTTCTACCCCCTCTCCGGTGTCCTCCCCCATCCCAAAAACATGCATTCATTGGAGAGTCTAATTTGCCCCTAGTTGTGATTGTGAGTGCGACTGTTGTTTGTCTCCATGTGCCTGGCAATTGGCTGGTCCTGCCCAATGACAGCTGGGAAAGGCGTCAGCACTCCCGTGACCCTTGTGAGGATAAGCGCCGAAGAAAATGGATGGATGGATGGATAGTTTAAAAGATAATTAAATTCATTAATGACTTTTTGAATACAATGTCTTTGTACTTATTTAAACACAGGAAAATTTGCAAGCATAAAATAATGTCTGTAGATATGTCCCTTTATGAGGGAGGTGTGCGAGTTGGCGAATTGGTGGGCGTGACCGATGGACAACAGCACCTTTTGCGTGGATGCGCTTGTTTTGTTTGTGCTTTACTATTTTTGTGGCGTTCATTAAACGGTAGTAAAGTACGTCGGTTCCTGTGGTTTTCCTTTTTTCACATGCAAGGCCATTATTGTTGTAAAATGTGTAAAAATAATCAATTGCTAAAAAATATTGAAATAGGGGTGTAGAATTAAATCTGATAAAGCAAGGAGCACTGTAACAGAAAAAGCTTATTAAGTCAGTGTTGGAAGTATCATAAAGATTATCCAAAACTCAAGTCAACATGTAGCATAATGCATGTTGTATTTGTAGTTAGGGTTAGACACAATAAAGGTGGCATACTTTACTAAAACACTTTTTTTAAAATGTTGATGTCATATTGCCACTATGGTGAATATGAATTTAAATCATCCACGTATTCCACAGTATTAAATGTTTTTTTTTTTTTCTGCCAAGAGGCTTGAATCAGATCGTTTGAATTTCCCTAGCTTATCTACATCAATAAGGACGCTCACTGCCTTCCTTTTCCGCTCCAACATAAAAAAAAAAAACACTTGATCTCTCACAAGTGTAGGTCTTCTCCATGGAGGCAACCAATCAGGGGGATGGAGGCTGTTTTAGCTAAATATGTACAAAGTAGATACAAAAATGGGTCAAACAGAGCTTGCTGTCAGATGAGCCTTTTCTGCACAGAAAATGACAAAAACAAGATTTTTTTTTTTGTAGAATGAACACCTTCATACTAAGTCCAGCTGAGAGTCATTGGAGGTCTAAATACAGATCTTGTGCATTTTTTTCACCCACAATTCCAAACAGCTCCCAGGTGTCATAATAACATGCTTAGGACACAGTTTTGTTGAAATATGCCAGAGGTCAAGAATTTTATTCAACATATAATATATGAATGTATTTAGATTTAGATTAGATTTAGGTTTCTTGCGACAGTGACAGTATATTTTGGTTGTAAAATTGTCTTCATTGAGCCCAATATTCTGTTGTGCAGTGCACATTGCTTGCTTTTTTTTTTTTGTTTGTTTTTGATATGTTGTGCAGGTAAAATGAGGGGAAATAGGGAGAACCCAATGGAGAGAGAGAGAGAGAGAGTTCAACATGTTCAGTTAGTGGTGGATAAAAGGTTTCGCAATTATCTTTCAACGATTACCAAAATTGGCATTTGATCTGTGTTGTGTAAATTGTTTTTATATGCACTGTAAAAACACACATGAAAACATTCTTCATTTCTACAGCCTTGAAAGATTGATGACCTCGAATGTAAACGCTTGCTTGGAGTCCTTTGTGTCTGATCATATAAAAAAAATCAAACAACAAATATTGCTGGCGCTAGTGTGGAATACCATTAGTTGTCATTTTTCCAATGTGGAAAATCCAACACCCACGCAGGCAAAATTCAGCCAATAGAATTACTTGCAGCACAACTAAGGCATAACCTAATTCCAGTTTTAGCCCAGAAGCAGTAGACTCTTTGAGCAGATGAAGCACTGGTGCATAAAATGAGAAAGGACTTTGGTCAATAATAGGTGATTTACGAATGATGGACAGAAACAAAACTCTTGGCAAAGAGCTGAGAGTAATGATGAATGTAAACACCAAATGCATTTGGTATGTTTCAAGACCTTGGGATGATTACTGACATCCATGTAGATGTTCTTAGGTATAATTTGAGTTGTGAGAATAACAGGACAGGCGCCCTAAAGTTTGATGACCGAGTATCAGGCCACCTTCCAGCCAGCTATGCCCCCCCCCCCCCCACCCAACCCGAAAGGTCTTAGTAGTCTGGGATCTGTCGGTATTCCTGCATTTTGGAGGACATTCAAAGTTGGGAGCTGATACTGTACTTGACAGTTTCCTCTAGAGGGAAATCCTTTCCCCAAACGACATGTGCCAATCAGACACACATCTGTTTAATTGCATCAACACTGAAAGGCTGATTTGTTTGTGGTGCTACATGCATGAGTGCATTTCACTCTCATCACTGACCTATGTGTCTGTTAAAAAAATTCTACAAAGAACTTGCTTTTGTTTTAAAACTTCACACATACTGTGACTCGGATTGAAGGAGGTGACAGATGCGTGTTAAGTAATGGCGTCGCTCAGCCAAGATGCCACTCATTCACACAATCTGCCACATAACCTGGATGTTTAACTCATGAATGCATATTCGTGGACACAGACATTTTTTATGGCAATCATTACCAATAATGCATTTGTCTCTGTGGATGTTTTTTTTCCCTGTATTGTCACGTGAGTTTGGCGATTCGATGGATTCAAGATCCCTCGGATCAGATTTTCAGGTTCAGTGCTGGTGATCCAATATTCCTAAATGGTGTAAACTAGGCTTGCAGTTTTCGATACATGGCTGTTTATTTAAGCCTGCTAGAACTGTCAGCGAAGGACTGAACTGTGATAAATTGAAAACAACTGTATTTTTGTTCTTGTCTGCGCTTCCTTTGAGTAGGAGCACAGTCTGGTTTTGCTGTATTTATGATTTTGGTTGTGTGGTTTGCCTGTTTGTGTTTGGACAACAGCAAGGCTCGAGGCCTGAGGCCCGAGTGTGACAGAGAGGTTAACCAACGCATATCCAAAGGCTCCATTCTTGATTTGTGGACTGGTGTTTGGTTTTTTTTTTTCATGGTTTACGTTATCTTGACTTGAAGCTGAGAGCTTACTGCTCTAGAACATTTGGGAGCTTCAGAACGTGTGTACTGTATCACCTGTTTGTCCTTGGGGATGACAAGGGGATATGTCTTGAATGTTAAAAGGTGTTTAGGAGCTGCAAAAGATCATAAAAACTGAAAACATGAGCGAATGTCCTTCTGGATCACTTAAAGCCTCCATCTGTTTTCACTTAGTGCAATAAGTACAACTAAGTCAGCCCTCTATATATATATATATGTGTGTGTGTATATATATATATATATATATATATATGACTAATGTAAATGAAGACAGAAACAGCCACATGCAGTGATAGCCACAGTATCAGACTGCTTTTTGTGGTTGCACGTTTCCCTATAGAGACAACAAGTGGGTTCTTTCAAAGCCACATTGTTTAATCCGGTAGAAACAGACTGTATGTCAACCCTCCGTTACTTCAATTTGTTTGGTCAAAAGCCGTATTCTACAGTGTAGACCGCGACTGTTTGGAGGAAGTTGGTCTTGGTCTGGTCAACAACGAATTCTAGAGTGGTTTGTTTATGGCAGAAAAGTGATCCGACCTCCATTTGACCCATCAACGAGACACACTCTGAAAAGGATGAGCATAACATAGTGTTTTGTTAGCAGGAAAAAAAAATTGCATTTCAAATATTTTGACCATTTAATAATGTTCCTTTAACTCATTTTTCATGTCTTCATGTCCTAATGTCAAATGTGGAAAACAATGATTTAGCAAGGCTCTCATTTTCGTTTTATTGATCCATTTTGATCTGCTTGGTTTAAAAAAATAAAAAAATAACCAAAGGGAAACTGTACATATTTTCCAACTCATTTGTAATGTCAGCCAAAAATATAAAGAACACCCTGAGTCTATTAGTCCACACGGGGTGCTAATGCAACATGCAGTCGTCGCTCAGACTGTGATGAGTAATTTGGTGGTTGAGTTGAAGGATAGCAGGACATTCCTCATGAGTCAACCATGTGGCTGCACTGGGATGAAAAAATTCAGGTTGGTAATGATACACTGTTGTGAAAAACAAAAAGCTCATCTTTCTTTTCTAAAGTCAGCATTATGATCAATCTTTATACTTAATACTCAGAGGCTGATTTACTGAGAGCCTGAATGCTCAATTGCATGTTCACGCACTCAAAGAGTTTGCCTGCGTGCTGGTCAAAGGTATTAAATGAGTTGGGACCCCCTCATTTAAAACACATTTTGTGCTTTGCTGTGATGATTTTCTCAATAGAAACTGTGGGACAGCACCAAAAGCTTGAGTTGAATTTCTGAGTCTGTGATTGGCTGCTAAACAGTTCAGAGTGTGCCTTGCCTCGGGCCTGAAGATAACTGGGATTGGCTCCATCACCGCCGCGACCGTTGTGAGGATAAGCAGCTCAGAAAATGGATTGCTGAATGGTACTTTTGAGTGAGGGAATTGGAACTGTTAGTGGTACAAACAGATCACTGAGTTTTGACTGAGCAATAATTGTGGAGAAGCCTGCCATCTCATGAAAGTTGGTGCTGTGTGAGTTCTGTTCATGATTTCACACAATTGTTAGAAAACAGATAAATATACAACACAATTTTGATTAATCTCTGCCACTGTTTCTATTCGCAAATAATTACTTCTACAACATTTCAAGGAAATGACAATGTCTCATCACTAATTAGCTATATTTATAGAAGGCCTGTGGGCTAGTCATGAGGTCCTGCATGATACACCATGTTGGTAACCCCCGAATAAAAGGAAATCCACACAGGAACGGGGAGGACATGCAAACTCCACACAGGAGTGCCTGAGCTGTAATTTGTACCCAGGACCGCTTGACGATGAGGCAGTCATGCTTACTACATAGACCAGAATACTTCCCCCATTGACTGCATAAAGTCTTTGCTTGCTTGTAAATATGTTTTAGATCAGTGATATTTTGTCCTTTACCATTTCTCCTCTCTTTAGGAACAAAAGCACCAAGTGTTGAAAGTTGTAAGTGTAATACAGACAAAGTGAAGCTGAATGATCCATCAACCGGACTTTGGACTCACCCCTCTACAGTAATAATCAACACATAATCACACATTAGCTAAAATATCATGACGTTTCAGTTATGGTCAGACTTTGAATAAAGCAAGTGTTGGATTGCTTATGAATTAATTCTGATTGAATGTAGACGATATTAAGTGCTGGCTCAAAAAGCCAAAGCAAGGCAGCTTTATAGTGCATTACATACACTTGGTAACTCACTGTGCTGATTATAAGTGCAGTGCAAGTGAAAGATACAAAAAAGTACAAGAGCTCATTCATAAGCGTGTGGAAAAAAAGGGGCGTCTATGGTGTCGCCGCTGTAGAGCGTTGGCCTCACAGTTCTGAGGTCCCTGGTTCAATCCCAGTCCTAACTATCCGGACTTTGTATGTTCTCCCCGTGCCTGCATGGGTTTTCTCCGGGCACTCCAGTTTCCTCGCACATCTCAAAAACATGCAACATTAATTGGACACTCTAAATTGCCCCTAGGTGTGATTGTGAGTGCAGCTGTTTGTCTCGATGTTCCCTGCGATTGGCTGGCAACCAGTTCAGGGTGTACCCTACCTCCTGCCTGTTGACAGCTGGGATAGGCTCCAGTACTCCCCGCGACCCTCGTGACGATCAGCGGTAAAGAAAATGGATGGATGGATGGATGGATGGATGGATGGATGGATGAAAAACATTTGCACTTTTTCCATGTTTGGTTTGAACTCGGGGCCCCACATCTGACCTGAGTCCGCAGATCTCAGCAACTTTTTGGATGTACATTCAATAGCTTTTCTTTAATAATTATTCATCAATGAAATACAATCAATGCTTTCATTCTATTTTTGGGTGTTGACTTTTTTCTTCACATCCCTGTGCCGGTGGTTGTCATGGTAACATGCCATACATGGCATGGCACAGCTCATTAGTCTGCAGGAATTAATGATCCTTGTGGTATTTTCATTGACATTTTATGGTGCCAGCTAAAAATTGTTTTTGGAATACATTTTGGTTTACAATATTTCCATTCAAGGAATAATGTATCAGATAAATTCATGTTTTGGAGCATACTGTAGCTGTTCAATCTATATCACCTCTAAATGCAACAGCATGATTTTAATACATGATACTGTCTGCGTTACATGGATTAGCAGCACATCTTTTTTTTTTTTAAATCGTCCTGTCTGGTTGTGGTGGGAAAGTATCATGTTGGAATCATTAAAATGTGAAACATGAAATATAGATTTCTTATTTCTGCTATTCACTTCAAGCCAAGACTGTGCTGCCTTGCAGAGTCCAAATCATCCTTGTTGAGCGTCTGAAGCAAAGCACACTTATGTCTATTTCTTGTGTGTTGAACCTAAACTCTTTGAGTCCCCTGGCCCTCACATTGACTGACTTAGCATAGCACTATTTGGCCTTCACAATGCCGCCGCACTCCAGCAGGGCTTTTCCCTGCCAAATCCATTAAGAAATGTTCATCCCCGCACTCATGCCGGGGTGGTCTCGGTGCATGAGGTTAATGGGCATACGATGCAAGAGCTCAGCTGTGTGGCCACTCACATGTACCCTCAAAACAAGCATGAAATCACATTCATATCCTGTACATTGTGCTCACAGGGAAAAACAAGATTACATATTGCAGCTATATTTGAAATTTTGGTCAGGCTCACAGTCTGCACTGTTTACTTCCCACTGGTAAGTTTTAACAAGATGGAGATCCACCCATCCATCCATTTTCTGAGCCACTTATCCTCACAAGGGTCATGGAAGCAGAGGTGCTGGAGCCTATCCCAGCTGTCATCGGCCAGGAGGCAGAGTACACCCTAAACTGGTTGCCAGCCAGTAGCAGGGCACATGGAGACAGACAACAAGTGGCACTCACAATTACCTACCACAAGGTGAACTTTTCTTGAAAGTGCTTCATATTTCAAATTAAACTTCCACTATTTGAGGTTTAGTTCTATCCCTCCATTGGTCTTCAATATCATTTAGCCTTTGCAGTGTCACAGGTCTGCTAGAGCCCATCCGAACTGACTTTGCGTGAAAGTGCAGCCAATCGCAGTGCACAAACTATATAAACAACCATTCACACCTAAGCAGAATTTACAGTCAACCGCAGAACTGTGAGGCAGAGTTGGCCATTGTGCCTTTGGATTTTATTCCATAAAACACTAAAAAGTATTTCTCTTTTGTGTTTGAAAGGAGTATTCTGTTCCAATGTCATGATGAGTTAATGTTTGGAAATGAAGTTTAACACATTACTTTGCAGGCAGGATGTTTTTTAAACAATTTTAGAAAGCAACTGTTGGTGGATGAGGCATTGTAACGCTCACGGGGGTGGGGGTTGTCACTAGAACCAGCAAGGTGTTAACATAGGTCTTCATATTTTCTTTTTGTTTCCCATAAGTATTACTCAAGTACCTACATTTGCCCAGAACTGGAATGTGCATTATATTGTCATCTCAAAAACACTGAGGTACACGTGGCCGGTAAAAATATGCAGTCCTGGGTATTTGGCGACTGAGCACACATCTTTACATTATTCATCATCATCTCCTCCACTGATTACTTTTTAATTTTCTGGTCACATTTAAGGCCACTTTTCCACTGGTGGGGCTTCCAGTCTGTGATAGATTAAACATCTGGGAGCTTGAATGCAACTCATAACAAAATGTGTTTGCTTTCATTTTCTCTTCTTTTACACTTTTGTGATTTGTGGTGATGTGATAACATATTTAGGATTATTTTATTAGATTCTTTTTGTTGTTTTTTTTTTCATTTGTTGAATGAGAGACAGCATTAGATATGATGTGTACAAATTACTTTAAAGGGATTTAAAGGTGCTGTCAATACACGCTGCTTAACCAACCCAAAAAGTGTTTGGACATCAAAATTCATTCTATATTTTGGAGTTTTTTTGATAATGTTTGGAAAATGTCTTTTCATTGCGGCTATAGTCAGAACTTCGTGGTGGTCAGTCCGTTTCAATCCATCCATTCATCCATCCATCCATCCATCCATTTTCGACACTGCTTATTCTCACAAGGGTCGCAGGAATGCTGGAGCCTCTCCCAGCTGACTGTAGATGAGTACTTGTTGACAACCAATTGCAGGGCACATGTAAACAAGCGACCATTCACACTCACATTCACACCTGCAGGCAATTCAGAAACTTCAATCAACCTACCATGCATGTTTTAGGATGGAGGAGAAAACCGGAGTACAGGAAACCAGAGTACCTGGAGAAAACCCACGTAGGCTGTAGAGAACATACAAACGCCACACAGGATTTATACCCAGTACTCAGAACTATGAGACAGATGTGTTAACCAGTCATCCACCGTAACAACCCGTTTCAATCCATAATTGTCTATCAGAAAACACAGTAGCACAGTAGTTCAAGAAATGGAAAACTACTCTGCTGAGGGTTAATGAACTTGCCAAAGAGCGACAAGCTTTCAAAAGCCAGCATTTTTTGTTTTAAGGAGGGGATCTGTATTTTTTTTTCTTTAATTTTATCTGCCCTCAGTAGATCTTTAGATTTACTATCCACTTGATGGACAGCAAATGTTTTTTTAAATTAATTCCCTGGAATGGTCTTCTTTATTGTTTCTAGGAGTAAAAGCTTAAATGTGACTACAAACATAGGTACAAAATTTACCTAATCAAAACCTACTTTGCTAACCTTTGGCAAATGTTTTATTTTCTTTGTCAAATGAGTATCTTTTAGACAGACTTTAAATTCTCCAAATGTGTGAAGGTGAGTGTCCTGTTTGACTGTGTCCTGGCACCAGTCCAGAATGTTCTCCACTTCTCACACAAATTTGACTTAGTTGGGGAGTGGTCCAGGCAAATGCGTTCTTATGAAATTTTAAGCTACAGTGGTAAAACTATTTACAAATTTAATCCGTTCAGGAAGTCATTTCGTAACGGGAATTTTTATTCAGTAGAAGCACGTTTTACATGTAAATAGCCTAATCCATTCCAAGCCCCGCTCTGTCAAAAATAGGCATTCAAAGTACATTTAAAAACAGTTTTCATTTGCCTATGGCGTTGGTCAACTATGGGAAGAGAAGGGTGAGTGACAAGCAAAAGGCATTGTGGGGGACAGAGGAGGAGGCAAATCCATGATAGCTGAGAGAAAACATAGGTACGAATGCACACCCAACTTAATTCCACAAAAGTTTCTTGGGGCCCATGGTGACGAAAGATTAATCAACTTGGGGGAAAAAAATCCAAAAAGTTAGTCAGGAAAAAGTTGTACTTTACAAATCTGTCTTAGTGTGACACAGCGCTAGCATGATTCGGTGACAGTCGAGTATCCAAGGGGAACGAAAAGCATCATGGATAAAGATTGACGTCCCTCCTAGCCAATTGGATGTCAGGAAGATCCTCCAACAATAGCCAATGGGAGAGCGATCTATCGCTCCACACTAATGAAAATACAGGTAGTGCATCATGGTTAAAGATTGATGTCCCTCCTGGCCAATGGGATGTCAGGAAGATGCTACGGCGATAGCCAATGGGAGAAAAGCCCCGTCGCCCCACACAAACCAAGATACAGGATGTTTATCTTCGGTGGAATCAAACCACTGCCCATTTTTTCCTTTTATATCCTGAATTTTCCTTTGTGACTAAAGACGATATTTTTCCAAGTAGGTGTAACCTACATTTTTCATTCGTAGAGACGTTTGTAAGTAGTAGTAGCTTACCTATACATGACAATTGACGTCTTACAGTGTGCATTGTACTCCATTGCAATCACACTAAGAGAACTTGTTTCGTATTAATTCTTTTAAAAGCTGTTTGTGAACATTTTTGTACATCTCTGGTCCTGAAATGTTTCCATGTTTGACACAAATTGTCTCCCATGACTAGGAATCTGTCCCCATTATTTTGTCTACCTCTTTCACACGTAAACGCCCAATTCCTGACCGCAGCCAATGGGGGATAATGCGCGGTGGACGCTTTGCCCTGCCCTTTGAAATATAAATTTTGTTTTTTCTCTGCTGACCACTATGCTCCCAAGAAAAGACAACAGTCTTCCAAATAACACGGTTGTAGGTTTCCAATTACAGCCCTGTCACTACTGTAACTCCACTGACATATAAACACATGATGGAGAGATGGACAAGTAGAAGGAGTATAGACACCAGTGCGTGAGCTTGTCTTTGCCACCAGACGTCGGGGCCGTTGGTTAGTACGGTCACCATAAAATGGCATCATTCCATCATTTGAGCTATCTCGTGACGCTTTTGACCTAAAAGCCTTAATGGACTTTAAAGAGTCAACACAATTTATTAACATGATTAGATTTCAGAAATAACATCAAATCTAAATAATTATGATCCCACAGTAAGCTGTGTCACATTTTCAAATTGTCAAATGATACGTTAGTCACATTTGGCCATGCAGATGATTATTACAATAGTTTGAGCCACAGCATCTCTGTGATCCTGTGGCCCGAGAGAAGACAGTCCAACCGCTGGCTTCAACTTGGCCTCCTGACCAAAAGTGTGATAATTTTAGACTGAAGTCTCTCACATGGTCTGGAGCAAGGACACAATTTGGAAATAAACGTGGAATTTAGCTTAATTGCAGTTTACAGATTTAGGAGGGGCACTGTTCTCTTCTTTATTTTCTTGCATAAATAGAGAGTGACTGGAGGCCAAAGATATGAGGTTTAGAAACCACCAAAGAGGTTCAAGAACGCCACAGGCAATAAGGCGACTTTTGAGCCCAGTTCTTTACGTTGCCATAGGTCTGACCGTGCTCTTTCGCTCATGGAGAATCCTGCTCTTCAATCACTAAGTCCATCAAATTTGTTATTGCACTGTAGCTTTCTGTAATGAAATGGGAGTGTTGGTTTTTAACTGCTTTACGCATAGCCAAGTGACTTTGTTTTTTTTTTTTCAGCTACTAATTTCTCTATGAGGTTGAATGAGGTGGTGAAGGGATTTTTTTCATATTTCATTCAGCTGGCTCTCATGAATCTTCCTCTGAGATCACCAAACTTTGACAGCCTCACTCCATACTAGGTTTCTTCCAGATATTTCCCATTACCTCATTGCTATTAATTGTAAAATGCTGCTAGTCCTTTTCATATTTTTAGGAATAATTTTATCTCATACAATCCAGCCATCAGTTATCTGGATATCTTATCTGGAAGTACTGGAGCCTATCGCAGCTTTCTTCGGCGAACCTGAACTGGTCACCATCCAATCACAGGGCACATATAAACAAACAACCGTTGGCACTCACATTCACACCTACAGGGAATTTAGAGTCTTAAATGAACCTATGCTTGTTTTTAGGATGTGGGAGGAACACTGAGTATCCAAGAAAATCCACTCAGGCACGGGGAGAACATGCAATTCCCACACAGGCGGGGCCGGGATTTGAAACTCAGTCCTCAGAACTGTGAGATAGATGTGCTAACCAGTTGTCCACCTTGTCGTCATCCAATCTATTTTACGTGAGTCTATTTTGACTGCTTCTGTTCATAACCTAAATGGACAAAATGAGTAGGCACTGGTGATGCATTGAGTGGGTCTGGTCAGGTGGGCTCAGTGTTACATGTCTGCTCTTTGCAGATAATATGGTTTGCGTCATCAATCCATGATGTTGGACTCCCACAGGAGCGGTTCAAAGCCAAATGCGAAATATTTCAGATGAGAATCGGCACCTCCAAATCTTAGGCGGAATAGGGTGGAGTCCCCTCTCCATGATTAGGATGAGATCCTTCCCTAATTCGTGGAGTTCAAGTACCTTAAAGTCTTGTTCACAAGTGAACTGAGAATGAAGTGGTAGATTGGCAGGTTCAGTGCAGCATCTGAAGTAATGAGAACTCTGGATCGGTCTGGATTGTTGAAGAAGTAAATGAGCCAAAAAGCAAAGCGTTTGATTTACTGGTTGATCTGCTGTTCTAGTGATCCAACCCTGTATAAGTGGGAGAAGATGGATCGATGGATCAGTGTCTATGAGACAAAAGCAATAAATTAAATAACATTTTTACGTTGTCTCATGCCCTACAATTGGTTAGTAACCATTCCAGGGTGTACCCCGTCTCCTGCCCGAAGATAGCTGGGATAAGCTGAGCTCAGATAATGGATGGATGTACATTATTTCAGATTGTATCAGTACCATGAGAAAACAAAATCTTACAAATGCTGTCCTAAAATTAGTGCTGGGATTGTAACAAATGGGACTCAGGGGACCGGAGATGACGTGTGAACTAAAAACCAAAGTGTTTTTTATCCCTTTGGTTGCTTCATGTCATGAATTAAGTGGACCTCTTCGTTCTTGGTTTATTTCACACATTCATCTTTTTGATAAAGCTGACCTTTTGAGGATAAGCGGCTTGGAAAATGGATGGATGGGTGGACACGTAAAGTGACTTCTGTCACCGGAATGAGAACATTTCGTTCAATGTGTTCAAGCTTTTATGTAAAACAATCCACATCTATCCAAATCCTGACAACTGTGAGGCAGACATTCTCAGTGTATATATATATATATATATATATATATATATATATAATTATTGGTCATTTTCCTTCCAATTAAATGCCTTATAAGTCCATAGGAAAGTAGTACTTACTAACTGCTTGGTGTACTGATGGCAATACGCACACATATGCTTGTGATTACAAAAATAAAACATCGTGAAACCTCAGTGCAAGACTGTTTTGTTGACAAATATTGATGTAATACTCGCTATGGGTCCAGTAACACAAACTTAAACAAACTGAGCTTAAACATTCGTACATGAGGCATAGCTGTGTAGTCAAGCGATAGAAACCCTCAAAATGTCAGGTTTGGTGAGGAAAGACAATTAAAGTTATGTGATTTTTCATGTATTTTGTATTATAGGTTCTGTTAAATATTGGATCAATGCACATGGCCATGCATGTGTGATTGCATGCTGGGAAGAAGTCATTTCACATCTATAAGATGAAAGATGTCGTGTTGCTCAGTGATGAGGAGAAATGGGCCTTTTAACAGCATGCCCTGGTAGAGAGTATGCTGTCCAAATACTGTATGTCTACATTAGTAAGAATCCATTGCACCCTCAGATCTGGAAAAATAGTCACTTCAAAGCCAAAGTGGATCAAACACAAGCCTCCAAGACCTTCATGGCACATACTGTATATCATGCTGGAATTTCCTGGGCTGAACTGAGCATACAAAGTACATATGGGAGATATTGGTGATGGAATGTGTGCTATGAAGGACATGGTATTCCAATACTTTTTTTTGTTAACAAATTTTGCCATTCATTCCTTTTCCACTATCTTGTGTCAAGGTATCCATAAAGAACAGCAGGGAAGTCACTGCCATTGGAGAGAGAGCTTTAGTTTTAGAGTGAGTGGAGCTGCCAGGGATTTGGGGCCCCATGAAAAATATCACTTTGCTGTAAATTGAAAATATTATTTTCTAGGGGCCCCTGATAGTCACAGGCCCTTAGAATCTTCATCAGTTTTCTTCAGTTTACCGACTACAGAAAACTTGTGCTCGACTGTGTGCCAGTGCATGTGTCTGTGTGGTTTTCGAGAAATACAAAACAAATACAGATTGACCTTTTTATCACTGTGGACCACTCAATGCTTGACATTTTTTGCCGCGGACCGGGGGTGTTTACGTTGGTTTGTATTGAATATCGAATACAATACACATGATAATGAATAATAAAATAAGAATATAATAATAAAATAAATGTGAAAAATACACACGGAAAAATAAAGAACAAGAACCAGCCATTCTAAACGTCTTTCTCTTTTATCTAAATATACCGTTCAGTTCAACTTTTTTTTTTCAAAATTATTAAACACTCCATGAATGTTAATAAATAAATTTGTCAGTTTGAACCATTTCCCTCTGTTGGCGACCACAGCCCGAGCGCTCCCTTAATTGGTCGCTAGAGTAACGTTTAAACAAGCCTTCAAAATAAGATACCGATAAGCTACGAAAGTGAATTTAAAGTGCATAAAAATTTCAACTCACCATAACATTAAATTAATAGTTAAATAAGTACACTTACAAAAATATTGATAGGGCCAATTTCACTGGAGACATCTCTTGGAGATTAGCCAGGTCACCAGGGATCACGGTGAATTTGAACTGGTCTCCCAAACCTGCCTCAGACTAAAAGCAACTGAGGAGACATCACAGAGACTTCTCGACTATTTCACTGCTATTTCTGATCAAATTAATCTCTGCTCGATGTCAACCTGGTGAAAGCCATTTTAGTCTCCTGGGTCTCCACCACTGACCTGCTCAGGCAGTCTCGCCGATGTCTCCAACAGTAAGATAGACCCTTATTATAAACATCTAAAATGCTGTAAAGTTAGCAATATTTGCACAGTTCACATACAGCTAGCACGTCCTGTACAATGCTCTTATTCTGATTGACAAAGGTCACTGCTACCAAGTAATGGAAGAATTTGACAGCGATCAAAAGATATGAAGTAACAAATTGCCGTCATGTTAAAAACACGCATGAGCAATTCTAGTGCGACAAATAATGTTTATTACAACTAATCCACATCCACAATTGTGTTGGTATTTGGTCAAACATCCATCCATCCATTTTCTTCACCGCTTATCCTCACGAGGGTCGCGGGGAGTCTATATCAGCTGTCAATGGACAGGAGGCAGGGTACACCCTACAAACAGCCGCACTCACAATCATACCTAGGGGCAATTTAGAGTGTCTAATTAATGTTACAAGTTTTTGGGATCAGGGAGGAAACCGGAGTGCCCGGAGGAAACCCACGCAGGCACGGGGAGAACATGCAAACGTCAAACAGGCGGGTCCGGGATTGAACCCAGGACCTCAGAACTGTGAGGCCAACGCTTTACCAGCTGATCCACCGTGCCGCCTATTTAGTCAAACAGCATAATAAAATTTAGAATTATGTATCAACTGAGTTGCACGCTCTGCTTCCGGCAACACAGACGAAACTGCCCACGCATGCCACATGTGAATTGCACTACTTTAGTAATAAATAAACACAAAAGTAATATAAGTAATACTTAGGGCACCTCCATTATAAAGATGACAATATTTTTCATCTTTAATGACTTTTGGGATGTTTCAGAAGCTTTTCTGAATTTTTTGATAAGGGCGTGCAAGCCTTGTGTGTGCAAGCCTCACACACAGTGGATGGGTGAGTTGACTCCGAACTTCAGCTGTGTGAAGTGAAGTGTCGCTTGCAGCCATAACACAATGAGAAAGACGAGTTCGTCTGATCTTAGTCGTAGGATCTGTAAGGCTTTGGGGGCAACAAACTGTTGGCCAGCAGGTTGGCTGTGGCCCAGGGGCCAGCCGTGGAGTACCCTGCATTATACCAACACTCAAAACAACCAGTTGCTCCTCTATTTTTCATGATGAAGAAAAAAAAGTACAAGCTTCAAGTAGTCACTGAGTACATGACTCAGACAACTTGGTGTTATCAACCCACATATGGATTTGTGAGCATTTGACATTTCTGATTATCAGTGCTGTCCATTTTCAGAGCACATGATGAAGAATAACCACTCATACACCCCACACCAAATGATAATCACTCATGATAAGATCAGGAGTACGTACCGACTCACATGTAACATGAGTTTCACAGTCACATTTAAATTTTAAGAAGGAGTGCACACTTGTGCAACCATAATACTTCGGCTGTTTTATTTTCTTTACAAAAGATTTTTTTAAATTTAATTACATTGCACAGGTTATAGTTCACAATACATTAATGATTGAAAATGTAATCCAGTTGCCCTGGGCATCTATTGACGTTGGGGACCCAAACGGGGCTGGGTGGGGGGATTGAGACCAACAGCCATCACCCTTTTCTTGACATTCTGTACAGTATTTCTTACATCCTTCCCTCCACTCCCTCCCCAATGATGATAGAGACTGAGCTTTCCATGTCACTCGCGTGAAGACTTTTTATAGCCACCATATGTCCCATTCAGATGATCAACATCTTTTACATGAGGAAATGCACAACATATTTAAATATGTTTTTTGATTATTACTAATAAGAGTAACTCTTTATGGAAGCTGAGTTGCATAATGCGAGCACTTGACTCCAGTTGTTTCCCACAAAATTCAAAGCCTAAAACATATTGCTAACCTAAATCTACTTCATAATCTATTTCATTATACAAATAGAGATGAGGCTGAATAAAAGACAACAAAACCTCACTTGCTCCTATTGGACCTCATTCACTAATAATTGCCCAGGACTGTCAAGCAATTGAGCAAAATTAACCTCAGGTTCATGACACATGCGTACCATTCAGTTTTGTTCGCACCAAGTTTCCATAAAACAGTGATAAAAGTCCTCTGAATTTTTAAATTTTTATGAAAATTGCTCCAGAAAATTAAGGAAAAATTGCCTAAAATTCATCCGGTTATTAGTTGACAACATTGAACGAACATGCTTTCACGAGTGTAGCCATGTTGAGGCACTAACACGAGTAAGAGTAACGCCCCTCCCCTGGCATTCTCTCAAGACGTCGCTTGTTTTGTGTGGTCTTGACATTAATTTACGTGTTTATTTCATAAAGGTTGTTAACTAAACAAGCCTGCTCCAAGACAACCGGTATCCACCCGGCAACAGGAAATGCAAGTTAACCGTACTGAGCGTACACGGAGCATGTACGAAAGTGCATGTTGAGAACTGCTTCACATAATGCAAGCGCATTTACGTCGAAAGTCATCAACATCATGAGCCATGTCAAAGGAAATTCAGTTACACCATGGGTGCTCATTCCGTCAATCGCGAGGCAGTGTGAAGGCGTTAAAAAAAAAAAAAAAAAGACGTTCGACTATCATCCACCTCGTTGCTTGATTCAGGTGTGGCCAATACGTCGAACGCATGCACATAAAGCCATGTTCTAGCAAGCCGGCCTCCTATTTACGGCAGTCCCGTTGTGCGTCCCCCCCCCCCCACACACACACACACACACAACAATACATCATGATTGCCGACAGGAATGTTTCTTTATAATGGATCGCTAGCTTGTTGCCACGAACGCCGATTATGTTGAACTAAACTTTCGTTTTCAAAACATTACGAGTATAGACCGTGTTTATTCCTTGACAGGCCAGAGCATTTAACTTTTCTTCAGATAAAGTTTGTTAGATCAAGAATTTTTATTGATGGAAATTTTTAAATACCGTTTTATATCATGTTCTAATAATATCAGTTGAAATTGGAATTGATCATTTCTGAGTTTTAAATTTTAGTTTTCTATTTTTGTTATGTATTTGTTTATTTTATTTTTAATTTACAGTTACAATGTTATATTAATCCAGTAAGTTATTTTAAGGATTTCCCTAATCACACCCACCACTTTATCTGCGAGCATGACCGACCACACCCATACATTTTTCAAATGTGAGTGACTGCGTGTGTATGTATAACAAAATATTAAAGGCAACTGATTATACAATTAGTATAACTAGAGCTATATCTAAGATAGTGAGCAATGTGGTCGAGTGTATCAGTACAACGCAACGTAACAAGTTTGAGACTTAAATGTTAATAGTAATTTTTACAGATCAACTTCTTTAACATGTTTTGCTGTACGGTATAGAAATTTTCTGATATAGTTTCATGTATATTCTATATCTATACTATAATATGTATAATGTGGGGAAAAGGACCTTTTTAGATGTCTTTTTACTGAATAGTTCAGTTAATTAATTTGTCTTGAGATAAGATGGCATATTTTAAGCATATTTTAATGATTATAATTTAATTTGTGGTATCCAGTGATAGGGGAATGGGGGGCAAAATAATTGGCTTGTCCCTTGGGGAACTTCTGCACAATTTTTTTTTTTGGTCAGGACTTGGAAATTTTACTTTCAATTTTTGTATTAATTTTGTTCACACATATTGCCATAATGCACCACAGCCATCCATTTTTTGAAGAATATCCCGGAGGGGCATGCCCCCGGACCCCCCTAGTGCTCGCATTTGTATTTTCAGGAATTTTCACGAAAGTCCACTTTCATCTCTACATAAAAGGT
This sequence comes from Syngnathoides biaculeatus, assembly GCF_019802595.1. Lineage (NCBI taxonomy): Eukaryota > Metazoa > Chordata > Actinopteri > Syngnathiformes > Syngnathidae > Syngnathoides > Syngnathoides biaculeatus. The sequence continues at coordinate 12,107,779 of NC_084645.1, read as the reverse complement.
TCCATAATGTGGCTATTTAAACCATGTTCTTTGAGTGACTCTATACCATGGAATTAGTCTAAAACTTTATTTGCAAAATCCTTGGCTTTGTCAAATGAAAGTTCAGAAAAGTCCCGTCTGATATTAACTTCTGTTTGATCCAGTTTGGTATCCGCTTTGCTCATATTTGACTGAGACCATCCCATTTCCTCTGATTAATTGCTTCTGTGTAGAGGACCTAACCCTCACTGCTTCCAAGAGCGCAGGTTGTTATGTCGACAATGGTGGCTCAGGGGTTGAGAGGTGGGCTGAGATCTTGGTTAGTGATGTACATAAGATCAAGAAACTCAATTAACAGGCCTCTTGGCAAAAAAACGTCTGTGTGGATGCTTTTTTTTTGGGATACCAGTGGGTTGAAATGTTGAAAGTTGCGAGATGTGGCCCCAAAACATTCCATTCATAACTTTTTAAATCTGTATATTAGTTTAAACATATTTGTGTCATTAGAAACCTTGGTCAACATAGAAACTGACAACATATAAGAAGGTTAATAATTTTTCATGATTTCCAAAGTTAAATAGAAAATGCTTTAAGCGAAACATGCATAGTGATAATAAGTATGCATCTGATATTTTTGATGATCATTTCAGGAAATGTTTGGGATTGACAGCGTGCATCTGCACTTGATCAATATGAAAACTCTAAAGCCTTGGATTAATTTGACGGTTCAATAGCTTTTCCGGGTGCGCTATCATAGCATGAATCAGTCACAAAATTGCAATATGTGGCAATCTGATTGTTGCGTGATAAATGCCAACACAAATACTGCGGCCAATACACACATGCGTACTGTACATAACAGCACATCCAAGGGCTTGAACGAATATAAAAGTGATGAGAAGTGTCCTTTTTACGGATATTGAGTCAACTCGTTAGCAAATTCCCAATTTAAATTATTCTCACCCATCTATCCATTTTCTGAGCCACTTATCCTCACAAGGAAATATTATGTCACCGTTTTTATGAATGACGGGTGTGCATCTTGGGTGAAAGTTTGCAACCCCCCCCCCCAATCTGATCCTGCATTGTTTGTGCATATACATGGTTTGAGGATGTTCTAAATTTATTCGTAGAGGACAAATATAAGTATGACTTTATTGATGAATTTTTGAGTTGTCGCGTCAAATGTGCGTCGGCACAATTTAAGCACAAATCTTTAACTGCACGATTACTAAATGACGCTCATTGTTATCCTTAACTGTCCTTTTTTAACATTCATAATGTCATTCATGTGTGATCTTTTTTTTCCTAGTGTTTGCTTTGTTGAGGAGAATCATTGCCGTGGCACGCGTTTAACATGCCATGTGGAATAGACAGCAACATCTCGAAAAAAAGGATTAGTATGAGTTTGCTGCTGTTTGTTCTTCCTTTACAAGGAACCCACCCCTCTGTAGAGAGCTTAGTGGGTGATTGACAGGCAGGAGTGATACTGGGGGTCACTGGGCGTGCAGACCTGAGGGGTTGGACCTGGTTTCATGACCAAACACGCAGGATGACATGAGACTCCCTTTTTCTAGTGAGAGACAAGTGGTTTATTAGTGTAAGAAGGGTGTCGTTTTCTAACCTGCATCACATCATTTACGGTATAAAAATGACAATTGTTACAAATCACCACTATTAAAGATCATGTATCTTGATAAATAGAAACAATTGATTAACTCGCTGATCTTCAAAATATTGTAAAAAGTGTGTGCGTTTGTCAGGGATTGCAAATCTAGTATTAAATGATTCTGCCATTGCCCCCAGTCTGCAAGTTATTCTTTCCACATCTGTCAACAGCTGTCGCATCTGAAATTTAACTCTACGGTACGTACATCTTTTCTTTGAACCTTCAGATGCCTTTTCTTATTTTTTTATGCTTTTGCTTATGGCCTTCGTCCTGGAGATGTAACAGTCTGATGAGTAGTGTACTATATTTTGTGCTGTTTTTTTTTAATAACTTTTACCATATATATGTACAGTGAAGAAAGTAAGTATTTGAACATCCTTCTATAATGCAAGTTCTCCCACTTAGAAATCACGGAGGGCTCCGAAATTTTCATCATAGGTGTATGTCCACTTGTGAATGCGATAATCTAAAAAGAAACATCCAGAAATCACAATGTATGATTTTTTTCAATGATTTGTTTGTGTGCTACAGCTGCAAATAAGTACTTGAACACCTGTCTATCAGCTAGAATTCTGACCCTCAAAGACCTGTTAGTCCGCCTTTAAATGTACACCTACACTTCATTTAGTATCCTGAATCAGATGCACCTGTGTGAGGTCATTAGCTGCATAAAGACACCTGTCCACCCCATACAATCAGTAAGACTCAAACTTGTAACATGGCCAAGACCAAAGAGCTGTCCAAAGACACCAGAGACAAAATTGCACAACTCCACAGGGCTACGGAAAAATTGCCAAGCACCTTGGTGAAAAATTGTCCACTGTTGGAGCAATCTTTAGAAAATGGAAGAAACTAAACATGACGGTCAATCTCAATCGAAGTGGAGCCCCATGCAAGATATCACCTCGTGGGGTCTCAATGATCCTTAGAAAGGTGAGGAATCCGCCCAGGACTACACGACAGGACTTGATCAATGACCTGAAAAGAGCTGGGACCACCGTTTCCAAGGTGACTGTTGGTAATACACTAAGACGTCATGGTTTAAAATCATGCATGGCACAGAAGGTTTCCCTGCTTAAACCAGCACTTGTCAAGGCCTGTCTTAAGTTTGCCAATGACCATTTTGATGATACAGAGAAGTTGACCATTCGTACTTGGGGGTTTGACTTCCCAACATCCAACGCCAGATTAACCGTCTGGTGTCCGAGCACGCTCAAAGTCGGTGGACTGTACATATCGAAAAATCCAGCTCCAGGGGCGAAAAAAGCTCTGGCCTCCAATCAAAGCCTTGAGCAATCCAACCAAACAGCCAGACAATGCTGCCATCGAATTTAACGGGGTCCAATCGAAAAAAAAACGGACGTATGTCAACATTTCAACCAACAATTCGTTGAACATCCACCTTCCAACCATTCCATTCGATCTTCGTTGCGCTCCTTCCATGCAATGTCGTGTGAAAACCATCCTCACTTCATGACAGCACAAGTCGGAACGGCCATCAAAGCGGCCAAAAACTCCAAGGCGCTGGGGCCTGATGATATATTCCCGGTGATGATGAAACACCTTGGACCGAAGGCTATCCAATACCTCAACAATATCTACAACCTTTCATTGGCCACCCTGGACATTCTAACCATATGGAAACGCGGCCGCGTCATCCCACATCCCAAACCAAGGAAACCCATCCTATCGTCCAATCAGTCTGTTGTCTCCGCTGGCCAAGATGCTCGAGCTTCTAATCCTCCCCGCCCATGAGGGTGTCGCTGACAACTGCTTTCCAGAAGCGTCATAGTACAACCACAGCGCTCTATGCCATCACCAACCAAAGAGAGCGTAATTTCAACCAACAAAAGCCTGCCCACCGTACCATCGCAATTCCTCTCGACCTGAGCAAGGCGTTTGACTGTCTCAGCCACTCAACGCTGCTGTCGGATATCGTCGAGTCTTCGCTCAAGCGCTGGACCGCCAACTACCTACGTGTCAGGTATTCATACATCGAAATCGACAATGCCAAATCGTCGAGCCGACAATTTCGCCAAGATGTCCCCAAAGGGCGCGTTCTGAGCATGCTGCTTTTCAGTCATTACATCTCAAAATCAGCGTGGCATCGTACGCCAACAACATCACCATCCTAGCCAGTAGTTCCTCCCTCCCACCACTAAGTATAATGTCAGGGCACACCGTCAAGCAAAAATGCCCCCCCAGCCCCTCCAAATAGAATACTGAAATCATACGATATTCTGATATTAATGCACATAAATATTTAGTTACTGAGCGTAAAATGTAGCTTGTTTAGTTAAACATGGCTTATTCTGTTGTATGAATGCTAAAAGGTGGATTTTACCTTCGGTCATCTAGTAGATAAGCATTTATTTATTTTTTTTTTTTTGCCAATCACTCTTTGTTGCTGGCATAAGCGATATATTTATTGCCATGTGCGTGTAAATACTACATTTCATCTATCCATCAGTTTTCTGTGCCGCCAATCATCATTAGCGTCGCAGGTGAGCTGAACCCTATCCCAGCTGTTTTCGGGAGAGAAGTTGGTGGCGTACACCCGTACACCCATAAAAATAAAACAGTAACGACAGTAACTGAGCATGCCTTTTTGCATGGCGTCAAACGTGTTCCTACGCTGCTGCGGAAGCTGGCTCATCGCAAACTGCTCAGAACTTCCAAACTGAAGTGAGTTTGGAAATATGTGAGGCTTCAGGTATGACCTCGATGACTTCTGTGACAAATCTATTCTTCAGTAAAATAGAAGGAGTGCTGATGCTCTACACTGATGACTCATGGAAAACTGAAGCATTTTAACTACATTACAAAACCACCCAAAATAGAAAAAGTTTTTAACGTTGGGTTTCCGTTTGTCTGTTATCATGGTGTGAATTATTGTAATTTGAAAGATGACATAATCTTTCCAGTACTTCTTCTGCCTCTGAATCTTTTCTGCAAGTGTTTGTAACACTTGTGAGGCCCACATTACATTATATCAGGGATGACAATTTTCCGCCGATCGGCGGATTTCTGAATTTTCAGACCAAAATGACCGTTCTCGAGATAAGCGCAAATCTGTTGAGAAAATTTCAGGGTTGGGGGGAGTAAGGTTATCGTCCGCCTGCCTCTCGGTGGTGGGCTCCGAGCTGCAAGTTCAGCTTAGTGCTCGCACAAGCACGACTATCATATGCCGTTCTAACTTGCTCGGTACTGTAAATGTTTGCAATTTCCGACGTAAACAAAACTTGTTTGCGGCAGATTACTCGATTGGACAGCAGATTTATACAGTGTAACGGTCCAATCGGTGTTAGTGGTTAATCGAGTTTCACCATTGCCATGTACATGTGTTCTCGGTTCTCAGAAATCGCAGTGTAACTTGTTAGTTACCCAAGTAATGGCGCGTGGGACTTAGATCGCGCAAACTGAGCGACGGTGTGTTCAAAGTTTTACGATGGCGAAAGTGTTGGAAAAAAAGGATGAAGATTGAGTGAGGGCAATTGACTAGGATGCTAGAATCAAAAACTGTTTCAGATGGTCATGGCTTGAAAATAGTGTAACCGTGCAGATAGGACCTAAAACGGTATCAACATGTCTAACCGAACACATACAAAAAGTGGACATTTCCGGCCCCTCCCCATCGACAGACATTTTCAGTGTTTTTCCAAATTGGTCATTCTCATCCCTGTTATATTCATAAGGACAAATATTATAATTAACATTGCAAACAGGTTAAAAATACAAATGTTGCTTTCTTGATCTGTCCTGTTCTCACCCAAAGTAGCATAGAAATAGTTGTGTTTTTGTGTGATAAATCTGAAGACACCCACACAACCACCACGAGCTAATGCCTCTTTTAAAACCCAACAAGACAGCTCGTGACAATATTCTAGTCCATACTAAACAAAAATTGAGTTGCCCGTTTCAACCAAGATGGGCAGATTTATTTCTGCCATCTGTGACTGTAAATCAGAATAGTAAAATTGATAGGTAGGATAATGAATGGCTTTAGAATATGAAACCTATTCAAAAAGTATGGAAAATTGATTCTTTTTTTAATTTCTTTTTTTCTTATAGCCTCCTGCCAGACATTGGATGATCCTTTTCAGGCCAGAACTGCTTTGCAAATAAGATCAAGAGTAGAGATCATTTTAAGTTTAGTTTTCACCAACATCCCCCGGCCTCATGGCTGTGGTGTCGCTGAGCAAGACACTGATACCCCAAACTGCTTCCCGTACGCTTCAGGTGCCCCCTTGACCCAAAATGTATTCCAATGACAAGTGCGTGTGGGTTCTCTGCAGTGACTAAAATTCATAGAACAAATTTCGTATGCATGTTCATGACAATAATGGCGATTCTACTTCTTCCTCCTCTGACACAGAAAATAAATGGCCGCAATGACGCCTCGTGTGTTTATCAATTGATAAACGATTTCAAATTTTGGCCCCTCATCATCAGTAGAGGATGAGCACTTGAGTAGTTAAATATGATTACAATCAAGTCTTTGATTCTAATGGGGGAAGAAAAAAAACGACTAAAAAATAAGGAATGTTTTTAAGGGTGTCACACCCATTCTGATTTTGTAACATGACAACAAGCACACTTTGGTTGATGAAAGGTTTTTATATCCACACTTTATTAGACCTTTCGTCATAAATGATGAGTTATTCATTTCACATTCTGACATTTCTGTTGCATTTTCCCACTGATTCTTTTACCAGAATGGCAGATAATAATTTACAAAGTCAAAAAGGTTGCGGTACTGGATTGTCACATAAAAATTGGAGGAATTGCATACAGAGTGCAGAGTAGTGTAAGTTCGGGCTAATGCTGGACGGTCGATGCGAGGTAAAGACGTAAACATGCTTCTACGCAATACCCGCCCGTCGGTCCAGAAGTGTCAGCACGTCCTTACAGTTGGATGACTTGGAAGAATAAGAATCTGAATCCTTTTTGTTGACCAAGTAGGAAGTAGTCAACAATAGTACCCTGAACAAAGAAACATACAACAAAATACTAGGAGATACAGTACAGTGTTTCCTCACTACAGCATATTGCGGTTCACCTATTGTGGACTCACAAAATATTCATTTAATAATATAATTCACCACATTGTATCACAGGGTTTTGAGTGTATGCTATCCTTTGTTTGTGGTAAAATAAACACTTCCTAGCATAAAAATGTAAAAGCTAAACGTAAAATAAATTAATAAATGCATACTACAAGGATTTAAATGTAAATCTTGTACAGTACCATTGTGCGTTACTGTATTTTTAAGAGGTGCAAGGTGTTTAAGAGAGTAGGAAGTGTTTCTTAAAGTATAGTAGAGGTTAACAGGAGTGAGGAGAAGATTTATCAGAGTCTGGTAAGGTTTATCGGCCTTTAAAATATGGACCAATCCATTTTTAGAAATATGTGGTTGCTACTTTATGGATTTCATTTTAGAGGATGTGATCTGGCACCAAAGCCACACACAAGTGGAGAGAGCCATTGAAAAGACAAAGAATACCAGTACAATGGGACAGTAATGCTGATGTAAACAGAACTACATTAAATAATCTACTTTAAACATTTACTAGGCGTTCAAATCCTGGAGGAGTTTGAATGTTCTCCCCGTGCCTGCGTGGGCTTTCTCCGGCCAATCCGTTTTTCTCCCACATCCCAAAAACATGCAACATTAATTGGACACTCTAAATTGCCCCTATGTGTGAAGGTGAGTGCGAATGGTTGTTTGTCTTTATATGGCTTGCAATTGATTGGCAATCAGTTCAAGCTGTACACCACCTTCTGCCCGATGAGAACTGGGCTGGCTTTTTATTCCTTCTCTTTACACCATTTAAAACAAAAAAGTTAGTATTTTTATGTCAGGCATGCCGTGCGTTGCTGACTTTATTTTTACATCAACATTGTTTCCACCTCCTGTAACTATGTCAGTTACCATGGCGCTCAATCATCTCATCAACACCAAGCTCAGGCTTGTTGAAATATCACAGCAAAAACTACATGTATATTAAACAAAGCCTTCACTTGTCTCACTAAACCTTTTCATATATACCCATAAGTGCTGAGATGACAAACCCAGAAGCAATATGATGAAGGAGAAATGAAACGCACTCTTGTGACATTCTCTAAAGAACAAATTTCAACTCCAACCCTTGGTGAACACAAGCAGAAAAGTTATGTCATCACCACCAGATTAATTGAACCTACTGGTTTCCGCAAAGGCATACAGTGGCCCCTTATTTCCAGTATTTGGTAGCTGAGTGCTTATGTAGGCTCTGTCCAGTTCCCCTGGCAGCCTCCAGGTTCTCTAAAGACTCAAATAATTGCATGTTTGAAGATCTGTCTGGATTTGTCAGGCTGTGATGGACTGTTGATCAGCCCAGGGAAAACGCTGCCACGCTCCCTGAGTCAGCTGGATAGGTTCCAGGTTCCCTGTGGCCCTGAACAAGGCCAGGAGCATAACAAATGTATGGATTGGATGGCTTTTTGCCAAGTGTCATCAAGCAATCCATTTGAGATTATTGAGATCAGGACAAAAAAGTGTCAAAAAGATAACTTCTTCAACCAGTGTTACTTAAACACACTCCACCCACATGAATTAGGGAACCTAACATTTTTGGTTCATTTGTAGGAAGGTTGAATATGAGGTTTTTGATTTTTGAACACCATTTTAAATCCCATATGATTCTCTGTTTCTCTAACCTTGTTTTTACATATTCATGGCTCCCATATGTTAAAACACACACACACAGTCACATGCACACGTACAAATAAAACTCCCCAGTGCATTATGCCACGCTCTGCTTTTTGATCTCTTTCTCCTGCAGACCCCTAAATCAAGGTATCCAACTTGGTTAGCTTCAATTGCGCCATATGCGCCACATTTCTTATAAACCTCCAAACAATGTACTGTATTGCCTCAAGGGTCAAATATTGACCAGGGTGCTGCTCATTCAGGAGCCAATCCCCCACCCCCCATGTATTGACACCCCAAACTGAAGAACCACAGGTGGATGTCCACCTTTTCCTTGGCTGTCAGGATTTCATACTCAGTGTTGCCATAGTTACATTGAAAAAGTAACGTAGTTGCTTTGCTGATTACTTGATTTCAAAAGTAAATAAGTTAGGAAAAAGAACTTTGTTACTTTCAGCAGCTGTCAATCGTCAGGAATATCACTTATTGACATTACAATAAAAGCCTGCGCTTAATCACCCCCATCACTTGGTGATGTAGGCCACACAAGTTACGGTCCTCAACATAAAGCAATAAATTAAATATTAGTGTAGTTGAAGCCACATTAGATAAACAACTACACTATAAAGACAAGATAGTTCATGTTTAAACTGATAAAAGTGATTAAAATAATCATTACCCAATAATTTTATGGCTGCAACACATTCCAAAAAAACTAGGATTTACCACTGTGTTTCATCACCTTTTCTTTTAACAACATTCAATACATGTTTGGGAGCTGAGGACACTAATTATTGAACCTTTGTACGTGTATTCTTTCTCATTCTTGTTTGACAAGACAACTGCCGGAGGTCTCTGTTTTACGCTTCATAATGTGCCACACATTTTCATTCAGAGACAGGTCTAGACCGCAGACAGGCCATTCTAGTACCCACTCTTTTACTACGAAGCCACACTGTTGTAACACGTGTAGAATTTTGTCTTGGGGTGTCCATGAAACAAGACCTTGCTTGAATGGCACTATATATTTCTCCAAAACCTGTATGTACCTTTCAGCATTGTTGGTGCCTTCACAGATGTGTAAATTACCCATGCATACCGTACATACGGTACCATATAATCCTAGAGACCTCTCATGCTGTTTAAGTTAATATTGAATAGCATTGATGATTAATGTGTCCCACTTAGAATCTATTGTAGCTTGGTCATCACAGGGCCCATGAAGACAAACATATATTTATACTGAAATCCGCACCTATGGACAATTCCAGGTCTTCAAATTACTTAAGAATCATGTTTTGGGACTCTGCAAGAAAGCTCAAGTACCTGAAAAACCCATCCAAGCACAGCAAGAAATTCCAAACTCAGCACAACCAAAATTAAAATCCAGAATGTCCCAACTGTTCGACTTTTTAGCCACTTATCAACAATGCCTCTGCTGCAAACTAAGGTATAGGCATTTAACCTTGCCCTTGTCTTCATTATCTATGGAAAATGCTCATTAAAACAACAGGCTCATGTATAGTACTGTATATTTTTGAAAATGCTGTATTTTTTGTTTGTACTTTGCTGGTATTCCACGTGGGTCCCTTGTTTGAGCCCCATGATACTTCTTTTGTATATATTTGTGTCAAGATTGATTGAGATTATCTGTCTATCATCCATGGGGGGAGAAAAGCATAGGAACATATTTAGTTGTTAGTTGTTGTGACTTTCAGTGAGGAACTTGGCTGACTTTCTTGTTTTGGATAATTGTATACTGCCTAGCTCTGTGGTGCCTTTCGCTGTCTCCCCGTGGCCTCGGCTCCATATTTAGGATGTATGTCCTGGTCATCTTAAGATGGCTCATCTTCATGGTTTCTAACACACCCCTACAGAGCTGATGGTGGCAGACACTGGGACACATTTGGGACATATAGCGCCATGGACACAGTCTTTTCATATTCTAGCTTGCTCTGCTTTTTGAGTTCTGGTTCTGGTCTTGAATCACCAGCCACCACCACCACCCACCCGCCCAAAAAAATCACCATTATTTTGTTTTTTTTATATGGACGTATTAATATAATGACATATTACGTTAAATGTTCAAGAATTACTCCTGACTGACTCTCCAATGTACACAGTGAAAATATAAATTATTGAACAAGTTTAACATTTGTGAATGTGGGCCCAGCCGTTTTCCAAGCAAATCGGAAGAAAAAAATGTGCTCTTAACACACCCCACAGCCCACGCCACAGGATAATCACTCAGGACATCTGGGAAATTAAGTGCCTTTGACCGGAAAGGAGGAAAAATGCTCAAATTCAGCCCAGTTTTCGGTATGTGTGTAACCCTGATGTTTGAAACAAGGGAACCTCTAGATTGCTTTTTGTCTTTTTACTTATTTATCTTTACAATAAGAAAGATGAATGTTTTTGACAGACCATATTAATTATAGAGTATAAATAAGATCTATACATTCTTATGACATAGTGTGTTATCGTTGCCTGCATCAGCTAGTATGCTTGGCACCTGCGGCAAATGATAGACAGTGCAGGTGGTGGTGCAAATGTTGGACCGACGGTATAACTTGCTTTCTCTTCTCTTTTCTCTCTTTCTTCCTGTTCCAGCTTCCCTTCTTCGTGCTCACATATTCATTTTGACATTAACCCTCCTTCACCTTCAATTTTCTTTTCAATTTAGTGAAGCAGGAAAGAATTTGTCCCTGCTGGGTGTGAATTCCAATCATTATCTAATGAAATCACCCATGCAATGCACATGCATGTTTCATGCTTAGGCCTATAAATTTCTGTGTTATACTGTACCGTACCTTTAAAAGCCCTATTGTGAAGTTTTTGAACACAAGATATCAATATAATACAACGACTGCTATGTGTGTCTTCTTTTGTGATGTACATACAGTTGTATGATCAGAATTATTATGGAGTCATGATACAGTATATTGTAACGATTGAAACACCTGCCAGTGAGTTGTGTGTTTACACTGTGAGGAATGATACAAGAGCTGTTCATATTTTACACGGAAGGAATCTTTCTGGTGGGTCAGCTGTTTACAGTGCAACACACACTATAGATAATCTCGCATACAGTACATGGCCACAGTATGGAGCTCATTTGGACAATGTAATGGTATCCAGGGCAAAAACTGTTATTGGTTTTGCCACTAAAAAGATAATAATCTCCAATTCTGTTCAATAAAATGGTTCCTCTGGCATGCAGCTAAATGATGCAACCAAATCATTATTACAAAATGTCAGTGTAAGTGGAACCACAGCTATGAAATGATTCTCCCCCCAACAGTGACAGTCAAAGCAAAAATACGTTGTCTCTGGCAAGCAAAACTTTGGATCTTAAGATAACTTAAGTAAACAACAATGCATTTTTTAAATGATGATTTACTTATAAAAGCAGAAAAACACTTGGAAGTTTCCTAGGGTGAAGACGTAAATGCCCCTCTTAATAAATCATGAATCAACTTTAATGACTTCATTTTCACTGACCGCACCCAACTGTGATTACATCCAGACATTTTTAATGAACAAATAATTTAAATTGAACCTGTCTGACAAAACCTAGTCAGCAAAAAGAGCTCCCAAAGCTGCAATAAAATGCCATGATCACAAAAAGTTAAAGATTACCAAGATATGAGATGACACAATATATTAGCTGGCATATGCATATATCCGGCACTCCCGCGACCCTTATGAGGATCAGCGGCTTGGAAAACGGACATGGATGTATGCATGCTAAATAAAATAATTGACGGCTGTCAGTCTGGAAAGGGTTACATAGCCACTTCTAAAGCTTCAGAACTCCAACAAACCAAATTGAGAGCCTTTGTCCAAAAATGAAGAAAACACTTCCTGGCCAGCCTCCAAAAATGACTAAGAAAAATCCAGGTCAACATCTGAAGACCTGCAGACCTCCGTTGACTCAGTTAAGGTCTGGGTTCATGACTCAACTATAACGAATAAACTAGTCAAAAAATAACATTCATGCCAGAGTTCAAAGGCAGAAACCAAAAAGATCATGAAGGCAAAAAAAAAAAAAAAAAAAGCAATTCCCAAGACCCCAAATATTCTATGGATTGACAAGAGAACAGTTGCACTCATTTCTCGTTACATCTGATGTAAATTCAACATGGCATTTCAGAAAAACACCATACCAACAGTCAAACAACATGGTTGCTAATACGATGGTAATGGGGTGTTTTTCACCTTCACGGCCTGGACGACTTGCTTGTGATTGATGGAACCTCAAATTATTCTCTTTGCCAGAAAATCCTGAAGAATTGTTCGACCATCAGTTTGTGACCCTGTTAAGTACTCCAGTGTCCTCCTACATCTCCAAAACATGCACTGTAAATTGAAGAAGAAGGTATGTATATGAGTGTAAATCATCCATCCCTTCACGATCTGAGTCGCTCATCATCACAAGGGTCACGAGTGTGCCGGACCTTATCACAGTTAATTTTGGCCAGGGTAGACCCTGACCTGTTTGCCAGCCAATTGCAGGGCAAAGAGAAACATACAGCCACACTCAGAATCACTCCTACAGACAATTTAGAGTGTACTAGGTTATTCAGTTTTCATTGATTATTGGCTATCACAATCTAATATACAATGTAGCTATTCTCTACAAGTGTTACATTCATTTTACTGATGACGAATAAAATTGTGAAACTTCCCCACCTCAACTGCGTTTTGAACCGGCAATTGTGTTCATTTTCCAGCCACCCCCAGCATCCGTTTTACCCCCTGTATGTAGATGATGGTAATTCCTGCCTTTGACTGGAATTTGGATGAACACTTTCCAGTGAGTGAGTGCAACATTTCCCTGTGCTTCGAGTCCTCTGTATCATTGTACCCAGTGCACATGCATTTGGTATTTTGTTGCGGGTTTGAAGTATGTAGCCAATACAAATGGACATAAAATACCCTCAAGACAGACATGTGTGACCTAAACTGGAGTCAATCTTATCATCTTGAGCACATTAGCATTGTTCATGACAGAGCACGACCGAGGGTGTTTTAAACTCCACGAAAAGGACTTGGGAAGATTCTGGGGGAGTGAGGCCTGACCGCCCAGTTCAAAAAGGAAGCTGTGCCAGATTCTCAAAGACTACATCATGACTCAGAGTTCAAGGCTCCATGCTTGTAAACAGCATTGTTCACACGACTTTTAGTCCAAAATCTACATCTATGTTGTTCATAAATTCCTGCTTATCCAACCCAACCATCATTATTTGGATGTAATTTCGATAATGCACAAAATGTAAGTAAAAATAATACAGCGGACTATTTAATCTGAGTCAGTAACTCCACATTTCTGCAAGATTCCTTAAGTGGTGGTCAAATTTTATTCTTAATTGTAATTTGCTTTGCTAACATTGTTGATTAATTAATTTGAGCAATTGTATATGAGCAATGTGCACATACTACATTAATCAATAGGAAAACAAGTTGAGTTGCTCGCACCTGATTGAGCAGGAAGTTTCCACCTGTAATCTAGAACATAAAATATACATTGAATAAATATCCATCCGTCTTCATTTTCTGTTCTGCTTATCCTCACTTGGTTCATGCATGTGTGGAGCCAGCCTCACCAGTTCATCACAAGAGAGATAAACATCCATTCACAGCCACATTCAACAGGCAATTTAGAGTCTTCAAGAAACCAACCATGCATTTTTGAGGGGATTCAGGAGGAAATCAAATAGCAAAAAAAAAAACAACAAAAATTAGATAAATGACAAATCACACAGACCCATAAAATATACAATACAAATTCATCATAGATCAAAAAGGAAAATAAATATCAAAACATATAGTACAACGATAGTAACAATGGGACATGAAGATCAACGAACTGGCACCAGCCAGTCGTTATCCGGGTCATATAAATACACAACATAATCAGGCTGCATAAGGCGCAGGTGTGCACCTCCCAATCAGCGCAACGGCGCGGACACCCGCACAGCCCGGGCTGGAGCGGCAGGATCATGACACAATGTCCAAAGGCCAAATGCCACGTACAGTGGTGGCTTGGTTCTTGACCACAATCCGTTCCAGAAAGCCAGTTGAAAAATGAAACGTTTGAAATCCGAAGCACGTTTTCCCATTACAATTAATGGAAAATGAAATAATGCGTTCCAAGCCTAAAAAATAGTTTTTTTTAAACCATTTTTTAGCTTGTCCTGATAATAAATTGCATAGTAGAAATACATGTATAGTTTAAATATTTTATATAATTAGATCATTTAAGAAATATATTTTCTGCTTAAAATGTATGCTTTAGTAGTAGCGTATGCTTGGTTGGGAGCACATTGCCGTATCTGTAGCGACTTGGCTCCCAGCCGTGTAAACCTTTTTTTTTTTATCAACAAAAGTGCAGAATAACTTTAATTTCATTGAAATTTTGCAGTGCTCTGCCACATTCTTCTTTGTTAGGGTGATGGAGTTCAACAAAATTATCAATGTTGTTCCATTTGGCGGAGATAGCTTTTATATTGGCACTTAAGACATCCTTGCTGCCTTCAGCCTCATCATACAACAGCTCCTCCTCCAACGTCTTGTTCTGCTCCTCCTGAAGGTGCAGGAGTTCCTCAGTAGTGAGCTCGACACAATGCTCCTCCAGCAGGTCCTCAACATCATCGTTGGTCCATCTCCAAACCGAGATTCTGGCCCATTGTCACGGTTTCATGGATGAGTTGACAATCCTGTAGAGACCCCATGTCACCACCAGCAGTTGTTGAAAGCCCTGCAACATCTGCAAAACCTTCAAAGTCATGCTCAGTAAAACATTTGGGCCACAATTTCTTCCATTCAGAGTTCATGGTCCCATGTGTCACCTGGCTCCAAGCTTTGTCGACGATGGTGATGCAGTGGTAAATGTTGAAATGATTTTTCCAAAAATCACGAAGGGTTAGCAGATTGTCACTCGTCACCTCAAAGCATCTTTGGAACAAAAATGTTGTATACAAATTTTTAAAATTAGCGATGACTTGCTGGTCCATTGGCTGAATCAAGGGCGTCGTGTTAGGAGGAAGAAACTTGACTTTGATGAATTCAAATTCATTTGTTAAGTCACCCTCCAAACCTGGAGGGTGGGCGGGCGAATTGTCCATAACCAGAAGGCAGTGTAAGGGCAAGTTTTCCTCCTCCAAATAGGCCTTCACAGTCCGGGCAAGGACCTTATGCACCCACTCGGTACAAAATTGCCAGGTCAGCCAAGGCTTGGAGTTGTACCTCCACATGACGGGCAATGTATGCTTCATAATGCTAATCTCCTTGAATGCACGGGGATTCTCAGAATGGTACACTAGCAACGGCTTGAGCTTGCAATCACCGCTAGCATTACCACATAAAAGAAGCGTAAACCTGTCCTTCATAGGCTTTTGGCCTGGCATTGACTTTTCCTCCTGCGTGATGTTTGTCCTTCGTGGTATTTTCTTCCAGAATAGGCCTGTTTCATCACAGTTGAAAATTTGCTGGGGAAGGTAGTCCTCGGCCTTGACGAAATGGGCAAACACGGCTTTGAACTTTTCCACAGCAGCCTGGTCCGAACTTGCAGCCTCCCAGAAGCGAACAACAGAATGTATCCCACTTCTTTTTTGGGATTTTTCCAACCATCCTCGACTTGCCCTCAGGAACTTGACTAGGGTCTTTTCCTTAATCTGTCTACAGATTTCTAGTTTTGGCGTAAATCCCTTCCTCGCCAAGACTATCCCCAGCTAACTGCTGCTCGTTTAAGAAAATAAGAAGCAACTTTTCGACTTCCTCCAAGAACTGTGGCCTCTGCTTGGTCAACACAGTTGCTCTGTTTAGCAACATCACTTGATTTGAGGGCATCCTTGTGTTTGAGAATGCTGCTGATCGTTGATTTTGCCATGCCATACTTCTTCGATAGCTCAGAAACATACACACCAGATTCTTATTCGGCTATCAAATCCTTCTTGAAGTCGACAATTTTACGCACCACTTTCCTTTTTTCAGCACCAGCAGTTCCACTTGCTTTCTTTGGAGCCATGATTGGGGGTTAATATTGCTCAATAGGAAGAAAAAAAGTCACTACTGATACGCGTCTGTGTGCAGAGGAGTGTGTGGGTCAACTGGTTGCGTCGCGCACGGTCACACGTGTTACGTCTTTTCCGTTTTTTTCGGGGGTGCGTTCAAATTCACCATAACAAATTGTCGTGGGTCAGCTGATTGGGCCGTTCGAATACCAATTTTCATTCGAAAACCAAAGCAAAAAAATCTCTATATTTTCATTAGAAAACCGATTTGTACAAAAACAGAGACGTTCGAAAATCGAGGTACCACTGTATTATCTTTTGTCATGATTGTCACTCTAACTATGCATCAAGGATGAGTAGCTCACCCAGAAGCACCGCCTCCTGTGTCAGCCTTCTGGACTGTCATAGGCCAGCCTAGAGTCAGCTGGCCTCTTCATTGGACCAAAAGGGATCATCATCCTTCTGGGGCACAGAGGCCCACCTGGAGACCCTGATGGAGGCCCTAACTGGAGACCTTGGATACCTTATAGACCTGCCTATTTTCCTAGAGAACCACCACAACCACCAGAGAGCCTTCTTCAAGAAATCCCTTTTTCACCACCACAGTCATGTCTCCAAGCCCCAGCATCACCACCGTGACGCCAAGCGGGACCAGTCACCCCCAACCCCGTTGGCCTGAAGATATCACAGTTTTGGGGCATGGATCTCTCTTGGGACTCGTCCGCCACCGAGCTGAACAGTTTTGGCAGAATTGGACCTGGAGACAGGGTCGGACTCAATTAGAACACCTTGAGCCAGAAGCTGAGAGCCATCCTACCCAAGCAAAGCCGGCGTGGTGGGAGGTTGGGAAGTCTGCTGGACAGCGCTGCGAAATACTGGCCTTCTGACTTGGAACACTCCGCTTTCGGGCTAGCATATTCCACTTGAAATGTAGAGGTTTTCCCAACTCCAAGCAGCCCCCGAAGAAGAGGGGGTGCTATTGGCAGTATAGACATGGATGGCATCCTGCACAGTACTCTGGAGTACAAAGTCAAGGAGTCTATGGGTGCCATGAAGAACCCCCAAAAGAAGAAGCTCAATGTGATGAAGATGGAGGTGGGCAGCCCAGAGTTGCCCGGTGACAAGGAGAATAGGGCTGCCATCACCCTTCGCAATAATGTTGCCGCCACACCGCCCTCCTTTGGGCCTGCTGAGCTTAAGGTGTACACCAAGGAAGAGATGGAACCTGTCGAAAAAAAGAAACCTCACTAGACTCCTCCAGAAGCACAGATGTCTATTTGTGCCAATTTCCTTTTCAGTATCGTGGCCAAGCACAAATGCAGGGACGCAAACCAAGTTTCTCAGAGAAAAACTACTAATCAGAATAATTTCTGTTGAGGCTTTTAAACCCAAGTCAAATATTGACAATTTTATGAAATCTTCTCAAGCATATGACTAATCCCCATTAATGTGCAAAGGGGGGGAAATTTTTCTAGTAACGTTATGGAAAGTTTCCAAAGTCTTTGTATGGAAAGTTCAATTGTTGAATTTTGGAAATATTCTTTTGATGGGAATTAACGGCAAATTCATGCTAATTCAGTGGAAAAACATCATATTCAAGGATTGATATAAACACTTGTTTGTTATAAGAAGAGATCCATGCAAGTTTAATAGTTCTCTTTACCCATATGCAAAATCTTAACTGCTCCATTTAGTTCTCTCCCCCAACACTCTCCCACTTTGCTTCAGGCGGCATGGTAGATGACTGGTTAGTACGTTGCGCTTCACGGTTCTGCAGACCCGGGTTCTAGTCCGTCCCCACCGGTATGGAGTTTGCATGTTCTCCCCGTGCCTGTGTGGGTTTTCTCCGGGCACTCCGATTTCCTCCCACATCCCCAAAACATGCATTCATTGGACACTCTAAATTGCCCCTAGGTGTGATTGTGAGTGCGACTGTTGTCTGTCTCCATGCGCCCTGCGGTGTACCCTGCCTCCTGCCCAATGGTAGCTGAGATAGGATCTGGCCCTCCCGCGATTTTCATGAGGATAAGGGGTTCAGAAAATTGATAGATGGATCCTTTCTGGTGACTTCCCTTGAAATACTGATTTTGTTTGTTTGTTTGTTTGTTGCAAGATGTCACCCCCCTGATGAAGACTCCCAGTGGGCCTTCAAATGGAAGCATTCACCACCGAGTTAACATTGGGCATTCCTGAAATTCTGGAAAGAACATGTCAGGTTCTTTAAAACCTTAAATTAAAGATGCCTATTTGAGGGAGAAATTCCTGCTAAGAGAGAGGCATATTTCAGTGCCACGTGCAGTGCTTTGGAACTGAAGAGCAGACCTATGCATTTATCATTTATTACCTTTCTGACAGATTTCGTGAGGAATAGTGTGAGCAGTCAATCACTGTAGTCTTGCTGTAAAAGAGGTACTTTCGCCAGGGTGTGCTTCTCTTCTTCACAGATCTCAGATCAGAGCATAGAGAGGGTCGTACTGCAAGAAGGCTATATACGTGTTTGTCTGTGTGTGTGTGCACGTGTATATGCATGTGTCTGCAACTCTAGATAAAACAACAGCAGGGTGCTCAGCAGGAAAATATTTTTAGTGGAGGGCCGAGAAAACAGAACCCAGAATTTAAAAAAAAAATGAATTTTCTTGGATATTTTTTTTTTTAAGTTTGGAAGAAATTTGTCAACAGAGTAAAAGCTATTTAACATAGATTAATACGCAGTGGCAAGGTGAATTTTTGTAGTGGTAGTACTCCTTTTTTTTTCTCCCGGGGGTATTTTTGGATGCCTTTCTCATCAGTCTGGGCAGGACCCATTTGCCCCCCCACCCACCCTCCCCTTTCCCTGGCTTATTTCTCTGCAGTAGAACGTAACTAGAGCCACGCGCTGAGTCCAGGTTGAGAAGTGAGTGAGGGAAAGAGAGGCAGAGATTTGGAGAGAAGAGACTCACAGGCACCTCACATGTTGGAAATTGGAGTCACTGTGCAGCCCACAGAATTGAGGTGAGGGGTGACTATCTTGCCACTATCATCTTTTCTTGTGCATGACAATGTGCATTTGTGTATTTGTATGCAAACAAATCTTTGGCTAAGAGTTATGCAAAGATGTCAAAATTGGTGGATTGGTAAAAAAAGAGATGCAGTCAAAGCAGAGTTTTTCTCGTGCCCTCAGAGACGTCTCCTATTCATATGTAGACACTCTCTTCATGTCAGTGATCAGACTTTGCACACGTGTGACAAGTTTGCCTTTCCAATATCACAGTTGGCTGTGCATATGAATCACCCCGTGAAGTGGAGAAAAAGACTCATTGTCAGAGACTGTAGACACCATGAGCCAATATTTATCTGCATGTGCATGTTGAGTCTCAGTGATTCATCGTTTGATTCAGTGTCTGCGATATTTGTAGAAAACAAGGTTTTGTTTCAGCTGTGGTCTGCAGTGGACACCAAATGAGGGGCAGACCTCAGAGAATCAAGACCTCATCTGGCCACAATATGGGCTGTCTTCACATTTTGCTCTCATGTTCCCACGTTGAATTCTTTTCGTTAAAGATTTATACATGCAGCATACGTTAGATGTTATAAAAGTGATGAGTATCGGTAAAAAGATGTTGTGAGCTGCTTTCAGGACAAATTTGGATTTAGACTCCCCAAAAAATAAACCAACTTCTACTTTGTAGAGGGGTGCGATAACGCGTTGCCTCCAAGATAAATCTTGTCCAATTGCATTTAACATACAAGGAAGATTGCCATGGGCATGTGGTTATTCACCCTTGGTCCTGACCTTCCACAGTGTTGTTATGGGATGTTGGAGTGGGGCTCAGGTGTGGAGCAGGCAGAGAGTGACAGAGAGCAGACCTCTGTGCCCCCACCACACCTCTTTTCCCGGGTGAAACCTGCTCAGTCATGCCAATCTGCCTCCTAACCACCAGACTTGTTTTAAAAGGTGGAAAACCTTGCTCAGCTTTGCCAGGGATACCATTCCCCACGTGAGTGTAATGTTGTAATTTGCAACATTAGACACACGCACACCTGCACGCCGTGTGTATGCGTCTGACTCTGACTAGACCACATTCGTTTCTCTCCTTCAGAGAGCTACAACATCCATAAATCTTACAGCGGAAAGTCAAAATTTTTCTAAATTTGTACGCAAATCACTAATTCAGTCAGTACTAAATTCTTGTACTCATCTATTAGGTTTTTCATATAGGTATTTGGTAAAACCATTAATTTCGCAAACCTCTGTCAACCACGACGTCAACAGTAGAATAAGATATAGAAGTGACAAATGCTATACAAAGTGGGTCGAATTAATGTTTGCAGAAAATACTACCTGGGAAAAACAGAACACACTGTCATCAAAACACAAAGGAAAGAAAACTTCGGGCTATAAGTAAAAAGGTTTGAACAGATGGAAAGATGAGGATATGACAGAAACGACATACCCGAGAAGTAAGAGGGAATAGATGACAGCTGTCTACTCAGTAAATGCTGCTGGAATGGCAACTTTTCACCTACTGTAGTCCTCTTTCCTAATTTTGTAGTTTTCATTTGTCATGTACAAGCTCTTCTGTTGAATCAGCTCATTATGAGAATGCTGAAATGAGTGGCACAATAAAAATAATGTATTCATTTAAATGGCCTGTAATTTGCATACTCTATATTCACATTCACATGCAAAAGTGAGAAGTCGCTTACGAACGACCGTCAGGTCGGAAAATGTTATGAAACACTGCAAGTCCAAGTTCAGACTTGCAAACTCGGGGCATATTGGTTTTCGACTTAATTTTGGATCACCACAGAGGGGATATTTGCAAATGTTACTATGTAGTGAGGAATTCTCTGTCAGGAGGACGTTGGGGTGGAGAGGTCAGATAAACAACAGCCTTTGCCATGGGAGACCACTGTTTAGTTCCTGTGTCCGACTGTGAGTCCCAGATGTACCATCTAGTCAGAGTAGTCTGTGTGGGGTGATTAATTTACTGTGTACTATATTGTGAAAGCCATGTTGATTATTAGCAAGCATAAGCAATGAAATATTATTTAGTTTTGCACCGTGTTTATGGCTCTGTAAACGAAATGACTTGCAAGACCAGCTGTGTGCTACAGGCCGACT
Organism: Syngnathoides biaculeatus; assembly: GCF_019802595.1. Taxonomy (NCBI): domain Eukaryota; kingdom Metazoa; phylum Chordata; class Actinopteri; order Syngnathiformes; family Syngnathidae; genus Syngnathoides; species Syngnathoides biaculeatus. Next base: position 12,086,320 of record NC_084645.1, on the reverse strand, counting down.
TTTGTAAGAACAGCTTAAGGCAGTTTGGTGCTGCTGGGCGGCAGTTTGCAGGTTCACTGGTGGCATCTCATGTCATGACTGAGGTTGACACTGCGGTTCCAAGCTTCCTCCCCACTTTCCCATCAGATCATCAAGTTTAGTGGACCGAATATAGTGCAAGTTGAATATATTTCAAAGAATCAAATAACAGTGGAGCTCTAAGCCCAATAACAGAGCTGGAGTGCTGCAATATTGTCTGTAAACATCACAAAATCTCATCCAGTCCTCAGATCATCATTTCCTATCATATAAATGTTTGACATTATTTGCCATTTTTGACCAGGCATAAATCCACTTTTGATTTCATTAGCTACCCGTGGTTGATGTAAAGCTCGGTTTCGTCCATCTTTACATTCATCCATTTTCTGTGCCTCTTATCCTCACAAGGGTTGCAGTTGGGGTTAGCTGGAGCTTATCCCAGCTGTCATGGGGCAAGAGGCAGGGTACACCATGAACTGGTTGCCAGTCAATCACAGGATAGCTCCGTTTCCGTGCATGTCTATTGAGGTGCTGTTTACGTAACATATTTTACTCAGTTTAATCCAAATAGCTTTTCTCTGCAGATTACACGTGGTCATGTCTATAATGAACCGAGTTTCATGTTCTGAATACTCCAGTTACTTTGGATAGAATATAGAATCATTTATAACTGCAGTAAGGCAACAAATGAATTGCCTATTATCAAGGTAAAAACTTTACACACTTCCAGGATGATACATGCATGTATAGGTCATACAAGTTATGTGTGTTTGTAATTCAGAAATATGAAAAAAAAAACTGAACTATGTTACGACAAAGCTGTGTATTTACTCACTTGAGATTATAGGCAGCAGCCTGTATCCCATCTTAAAATGTTCTCAGGGGTGGTTGGAGAGAAGCAAGGGTGGAGGGCACGTTGGGATAATTTGTTCCTAACAATTATCACGACTTTGAACTCGGGTGTAAGAATGATAACTCAGTTAATGAACCAGAATTCCTGCCCGAAGCGTTGAGCCAATCCTCTTTGTCGTGTTTATTATTGTTGATTATTCAAATATACAATCTGAACACAGTTTGGTGTGGTCTATGCGGTCTCCACTACGATCCTACTATCCACCGCCTCTCTGGATTTAGATGCTGTCATTTTGATATCATGAGGCCTTTCCAACTGGGATGTAGGCAATGGGGTGTAATAAAAACTAGACTGTGCACAGACCCCTTTCATGTAGTAATTTGCCTTCAACTTCCAGTCAGGGCTACACATTGCTTTGGGTACTATTTCATGTGAAAGTTGACATCCTTACAATTGTACATTGTGAAAAATAATAACATCAAATTTAATTGGAATATTTTGGGTTTAGCTTTTTTGGTGTAAATATGGTTAATTGTTGTTGCACTGTTGGCTGTCAAAACCGTGCAGGCTGTTGTAAAGAAGTAACTTTTCACCGGTGTTTCAGTTTAGTCTTCATAATTAATTATTAGAATTATGAATGTGGAAAATATATTATTACACTGCAGATTAATATGTTTGGAGTATTAGATCTAGGTGTATAAGAGGCTTCTATCACTGATAATATATTTCGGTATCATAGGCGTATATCACACAGGTGGGCGTGTGTATTGATGTGTAGGTGAGACAGACTGCGTATGCGGGTTGTGCCGGAGTAGGAAGAGTTAACACTGTGTGTATATGTGTGTGGAATTTATTCATAACATTTTCGAGATTGTTCATCCTCTTGGTCAAAAATTGACCGAAAAATTCCTTTTAATCTGTGGAATATATCAATTAGGGTTATTTCCTGCTATTCCTGCTACACTAAGACAAGAGATGGGCGTAGCAGTTGACGTGCTTGACTTGGGGAATATTATTGAGGTCTGTACCTCCTACTACATACATATGTATCAGTGTATCTTCTAAACCTTCCTGGGCATGCTGAAAATGTTTAGATTATATTCTTGTCTCTTGGGATCCAAAACATCCCAAGTATTTAGATTTATCGCATCATTTTTCCATAACATTGTATGTATGTTTACCATGCCGGAAGTCAGAGACTGATAACCATGGCGGGCGTCCATATTGGATGCAGAGTACACAGTCTAGTTTTTATTCTACATCCTTGGATGTAGCGCACTATGCCATGCTGGGAAAGACCAGTTTCCTCCCCCTCCCCAAATAAATCATGCATTAATTGGAGACTCTAAATTACACCCAGGTGTGATTGTGAATACGGCTGTTTGCCTCCATGTGTCCTGCGATTGGCTGGCAACCAGTTCTGGGTGTACCCAGCCTCCTGCTCGATGATACCTGGGATAAGGTCCGAGACTCCCGCGACCCTTGTGAGGATAAGCACTCAGAAAACGGATTATGCCAGACTGATTAAGAATAGAGCAGCCAAGATTGGGAAAAAAAAATGCCAGTATGTTTCTACACCCAATTTGTAAAACTGACTTTTGTATTCTCGTTTTCAGTTGATGGTGAGTGAGACTAACAAGCACATAAGAGCATGCTCCCCAGTGGCTACTTTGACTGGAGTTTCCTCCCGTGTGTATGTGTCAATGTGTGGGTGTTTGCATGTTTGGATTTGCGGTTGCAATGCTCCGTCTGCGTGTCTGGGTATCAGTGCGTGCAGGCAGGTTTTTGACACAAGAAGTGGTCGTTTCTCTGCGGTCGCGTGGACTAGATGAACTCAAAAGTGGCACACACCCACACACAGGCACAGACTTTCCTCAGAACACCTAGAGGTGACTCCTTGTGGCAGTGTGCCCAGTGTGTCGCTAAAACCGCACAGCGGTACATTCCCAGACTCTGAGAGTGAGACAAGATGAGCAAAGTAGAACAGACACATCAATCGATGGTGGTTCCGTATTTCACTGATTGTGTTTGTGTGTTTATGTGTGTCTGCACACAAACCTGGTGGGAGGGAAGCAAAGGGGTGTGAGAGGGGGGGCTCTCTCAGCTGTAGCTGCTTTTTATTAGATGGTGTGATCGCTGTTGAGCTCCCACAGGTTACCATTTCACGGCTGTGTAAAAGACTGCGTGTGCCACATGGCCCTTTCAGCCAACACATAATTGGATGTCTTGACACTGAATGACATTTTTTGATTGGCACACAAGTCATACATGCCTCAGGGCTACCTCAGTTATCATGCCATTCAAATCTTAACTGTGGGATTGAATGCACAATGGTATTTGTTTTAATTTCCTCTATTTTACACACTAGACAGACCTTTGGGCTCTGGCAACAGAATGAGGGTTAGAGGAAGTTAAGAAGGAAGTTAAAAAAGTCAAGAGGTTTCCTTTTGTCCATCATGCAACCTGCTGTTGATCAACGTGATTCAAATGAGCTGACAGATGGTATCAGCAGAAACCAAATCCCAATCATGACCTTGTAACAGTTTGCTTTTCAAGCAATTTCAGCGCTATCTGTGTGCAGAGTGCATTGTGACTGGCTGACGATCAAATGATGAAGCATTGCAGAGAAAGGGCACAACCTGCAGCTTGAGTTTTGATGAGAATTGAAATTGTCTGGGACTTCCTCGTCAGACAGTTATATAAAGAAATAGTCAGTTTGACTTCAGAGGCATCTTGGCAAGTTTCTGTAAACGTTTCACTACTTTATATCCATTGCAAAATTTTGACCGCAGCCTGCTTTAGAGTCTGCAGGAGGTGAGTTATGCTTTTCACATACTGTGGATTTAGAGTGAAGTATCAATTTAGGTTCACCATGGAAAAAGAAAAACAGGCTGCAACGGCTTGCTCATTGTTCGAATAAATGTGCATCTTTGCATGTGTGTGACTGTGCATATTAAACATTTTTGTGCAATGGTTTTCATTTAGATAGCAGCAGGGATATAGTGGAGAAGTCTGGTGTTGCTAACTGAGTCAGCAAGTGCAGCCCAACATCTCTAATGATGACTGGCGGCAAGTAAATGAAGTGAAGTTTTACAGAAAATGGTGCAGCAGTTCAAGATTGGGTGCGGTGTTTGACTAAGAAGCGATGAGCCAAGAGAGAATCGGCGAGCAGGATGCCACCATCTGTTAGCCACATGCAAACCCTACAGCTGTCACATAAATCTCAGGCAAGCTCAGCAAGGCTGCATTCCGCCAGGCAAAACATCCACTGGGTCTCTACCTCATCGGGCCCACACCATGCATTCAAGCCATGTAGAAATTAATAGAGCTAAAATCATACGTGGTGGATTCATAAAGACACGGCAGTGGACTGCTTGATTTATGACAAGTGAGAGGGTGAATCGTCGACCTTTCTGGAGTGGGGAATTCTGACACAAAAGAATGTTATTATCAATGTGTCAGCAGTTGAACACTTGGTGCAAATATTACGCAATCACTGCTATGTCATTCGACCTTTATGAATTATTGCACCCAACTATTGCCAATGAAGAACATTGAAAACTACGGTTGCTAGGCAACAGTTAATACAAAAGTCTTGTTCTTCTGGTGTGGTCTTTTGGTGCTCCACTAAATTAGGAACGGTGGATGTGAAAATAACCAACACCAAAACAAATACACGTAGTTTAAGGTGACTCGGGTCAATCTCAATCTCATGTAGGTAAATAGAGGCATGAGGGTACAGATGTGCAAAGTCACTTCCTTTGTTCTCCATTGCTGCTATGTGTCATATTTCATGACCCGAGATTATTGAATTACTGAATAATAGTGCAAGTGATGTATAAACTCAACAAACTCTTCAATAAATTAGCTTGCACAATTGAAAACCTATAACATAACGATGTTCCCACTTATCCGAGCTTGGGTTGCTGTGACACACAGACTTCCCTCTCCCCAGCCACTTCATCTAGCTCTTCCGGGGTGATCCCAAGTCATTCACAGGCCAGCCAAGAAACATAGTCTTTCCAGTGTGCCTCCGTCCCTGGGGTCTTCTCCAAATGGGATGTACACGGAACATCTCACCAGGGAGGCGTCCAGAAGGCATCCGAATCAGACACCCCAGCCTCTTCATCTGGCTCTTCTCAATGTGGAGGAGCAGCGGATCTACTCTGAGAAGAGCCCGGACACCCTGCGACTGCTAGCATCTAGGCTATTGTTCTTTCGGTCGTGACCATAGATGAGGGTTGGAACTTAGAATGACCGGTAAATTGAGAGTTTCGCCTTTCGGCTTATTTTCTTCTTTACTACAAAGTTTCTCCAGCAGTCTCAAAGGACTCCAAAAAGGGTGGGTACATCGGCACAAACAGCAGTCTGGACCCATCCATGCACCCGAAGGTGGAGGGATGTTACCCTCTCGTCCACTGGGGTATACCCCAACGTACAGGCGCAGAGCCGGGGAGCAGTAAGTCTACCCACGCCTCACACAGTGGGCAGCTCCCAATTGGAAGAGAGTCCAGCCCAAGCCGTGTGTGGAGGCGAGCCCGACTATATCTAATCAGAACTTCTCAACCTCACACACCGGCTCTGGCTCCTTCCCTGCCAGAGAGGTGACGTCCCAAGAGCCAGCTTCTGTTGCTGGGGATCACATTGACAAGGTCCCTTCGTGCACCGCCCAGCTCACACTGCACCTGACCTCTTCAGCCCCTCCCACAGGTGGTGAGCCCATGGGAAAAGGGACCCATGTCACCCTTTCTGGCTGTGCCCTGCCCGCCCGTCTTCGTTCCCCACCTCCAGTCCTGGCTAAAGACTGGGGCCGTGGTGACTTTCTTTTGGGCAAGGCCAACCTGAATCCATTAATAGGGGTATTTTTAGAAAATATCTACAAATATAAAGAAAATCTAAAACATCAGTTTTAAAATCCTTCTCCCAGCTCTAACATCAAATTATAATTGTGTGTGTGTACCCAATTAAGTGTCTTTCATGTGTTCAATTGTACCATCCACGTCATCTGCCTTTTCTCATCCATCGAAGCTTTTTTCCCCTTTGATATTGCCTCTCAATGTGAAAAAAAATTGACATTAATATAAAACGTATGTGCCCTTTTCCAATGTGTCAGGATGCTGCAGCACGTGTACACAAACATTTTGGAATTTCTTTGGTTGGAGTTTATTGGAACTTTATATTAATCAAAATCATTGGTGGTAAAGAAGTAATATAACATAGTGGTCCTGGATGAGTCAGTAGTAATTTTAAGTTCTCTTTAGAAGCTGCTCTTCATATGTACTGTATGTTCAGGCACTGCGGGTTACCAGATCAGAGCTGATGAGAAAGCCCAGTCATTACATCCCAGTGTGGTAGATGGATGGGGGTGGATGTTTTCCAGCCAAAACATCACATCGGGATTTAAACTAATGTAAATTTAAATTATTCTTACTGCACCGATCAGCAGAAAAAGCTTGAGAAATGCATCAAGGGGTCTGGCTTATGTGGCAGGAACACTGAGACATTCTATGGTTACTTTAAAACTAGGAAACCATAAAATAATTGCAGTCATGTACTGTCAGATAGCTTTACCAGTCCGTCACTCAGCATGCTTCCCTCATTTGCTCCCCTCCTATGAGTCCAGCCAAAAAAAAAAAAAAAAAATGCTTGTCTTGTCTAATCAGCATTTCACAATGAAAGATGGTGACAAAAGTCAACCAAGGCGCTCAAAGTATCGGTACAATCTTAGTGCCTTGTTTGAGCGTTATCGAACTGGAATAAATATCGCCTCATCTGTCTCGTTGCATGACCCCTTGTGTACTTCTGCATACACCACAGAGCTTTGGTTCATCTGGATGAACTGACTTGACTGCAGCCAATCACAGCTGCACAGCAGGGACAGCTGTGAGTGAATCCCATCTTCTGTATCTGTGGCCAAGTCCCACTAATCGCAACTGGATCAGTCTCTTTCCAGTATGATGAGGCTTGAATTATAAACACATTGTATGATGACTGGAAAAGAAATGTGGTCAAGATTTTATGGAGTATGTTTGAACCATATCTGCACAAATGCATGCATCTTTTTCGGTATTTTGGGGTTTATAAGTTATTACAAGCAGCAATGTTGCTTTCGCAGTGATTTACCTCTCCTTAAACGGACCTACAACATTCTCATGTCCTCCCCCACCCTTGCATGTATTCTAACAAAGCGTGAAACCTGTGCATCATTCTTCCTGTATTTGTTCCGTTCCTTTTCTACATCTTCCTTTCATTCTCAGCCACATGTTTTGGGCATGAAAAAAAAATGCAGGACAGCGAAGAAAAAAAGAGAAAGAGACTGCTCCAAAGCAATATGGCTCGTATTAATCTGGAAACATTCATTTTCATCTGAATGAAATTATTGGTTTGAACTCAGTGTCCCGAGAGGAGCAGTCAGTGCGTCACCAACTTCCCAGATGGGCAAGGAGTGGTCATTAGGTCTGTCACTGTGACCACTGTCAGTGCATGTAACTGTGTATGGTTGAGCTTTCTTGCACTTTTTTCTTGCAGCAGATCAAAAGTCTGCATTTGGTAATGATAGACCCAAAGTTTATATTTGGGCAGTAACATGAGAGAAGATTCTTCATGTTTCTTTCAATTGTTGTGGCTTTGTGCATGCATATTGATAAAAACATTCATACAGAATCACACTAGAGGGCAATGAGATATGCTTTGAACCATAATAGCAAAAGGATATTCTATTCTGTTGGACTTACTTTGATAGTCTGGTTCTTGAACATTTAATTCGGGACTCTAAATTGTCCTTCGGTGTGATTGTGAGTGTGAATGATTGATTGTGTCCATGGGTCCTGTGATTTCCTGGTTAAAAACAACACTGACAATATGTTGGTTGACTTAGCCCCACAAAGTTAAGGCTTTTTTAAAGGTTCCCTTAAAAATTCATTTTTAGTCCTGTCCAAATTTTGCATATCCGATCAATCACTGTGAGAACTATTTAGGTGAACCAATTAGAGAATGGGTGAAGTACCCACATGACTCCGCCTGTGTGAAGGCTCAGAGTGATGAATATAAAATCAGATTGGTTAAAACTTGGGTGTGCCTTTGGACAGGTTTCATTTCCATGGGAACACATAGAAGCTGAAACCTGATTGGACAAAAAAAAAATCTACATACACAAAACTGCACAACTGGAAACTGAGTGAGGTTGCCAAGACATGATATGAAATGATTTCAAAATTCTGTTTGAAATAACTTAATGTATATTATTTTATACAGACCATTCCAAAAAATTGGAATGTCATGGAAAAGTTTATTCATTTCCATAATTCCATTCAGAAAGTTCAACTTTCAAAAATTTTAGATTTTTGGGGTTTGAAACTGTATAAACCCAAATCAATCAAAAAAATGTATTTTAAATTGTTTAAATTGGCAGCATGGTGGCACATCTAGTTACTGGTTAAATTTTATGTTGTTTGACCAAATAGGTGGCACGGTCGATCAGCTGGTAAAACGTTGGCCTCACAGTCCTGAGGTCCAGAGTTCAATCCCAGCCCCACCTGTGTGGGGTTTGCATGTTTTCCCAGGGCCTGCGTGGGTTTTCTCCGGGCACTCCGGTTTCCTCCCACATCCCAAAAACATGCAACATGTATTGGACACTCTAATTGTCCCTATGTGTGATTGTGAGTGCAAATGGTTGTTGTCTGTCTCCATGTGCCCTGCGAATCGATGGTGGTCAAAGGAGAAACTTGCCATGAATGTGGTGTTATAAAGCATCTTTTTAAGTGCATGATCAAATTATGTGAAAAAGTCAAAATGGATGTACAGCTTTTCTACTAGCCCAGTGATACCCAACCAGTATGCCATGGCACATTAGTGTGCTGTGAGAGCTCTTCTGGTGTACTGCAGAAAATTATCAGATTTCACTTAACTGGTCATATTATTTATTGATACATAAATAATGTATTTTTGTTCATCTGTCTGTGGCAGTGGCATATAAAGACAAAACAAGTACATGCTCTTCTATTACACAAAGTGTAATATTGTATAAAAGTGTATAATTGACTTGTGTGTCCACTTTTTGTGATATTGTTGGTGTGCCGTGAGATTTTTCAAATGTAAGATATGTGCCTTGGCTCACTGTACTATCAGTCAATCACTGTACTAGGCAATGACAGTATCTAAGATTTTCAAATGGGTTCCTTTATCTCAACATTGTTTTGATTTCTAGCTGAGTTATTGTTAGTTAAAAGGTCTGCACTGTAAGTGGAACTTTTTTGTTCTGTATCCTTCCAAATTTACAATGGAAACAGACAAAGAAATGCACTATTCTGAAACAACTCTAATGCATGGTTGAAAAGGGTCTCATTTATCCTATGTTTTATAGATGACTCCATAGATTTTACAGTCACATTCATTTTAGTCCCGTTTGTGCTCACACTCACCCATAACTGAGCCTAAAAGACGTAAAATATTTCTGGGAGTCCCTGAGATAAGATATTTAACTACTGTATTGCATAATGCCAATGGCCAGTGGCACCAAATCAAGCAGTACTTGCTGCTTTGAGTGCTCCCAGTTCTATGCTTCTAGGAAAGAGGCCCACTTTTATTGGGTTCTTTTATCACTGTGAAAAGGTGCTGATCAGATGTGTAGCAGTATGAGCCTCTGCAGGCACAACCGAGACTTTGGCTCAACTATACGTTCACCACTAAATCCATACAACAGAGGAATCCAATGATTTACCTTTGAAAGAAATCATAAATTTCCTTTGTAGATGCCCTTTGAAAACTTATAACAAAAAACATCAGAAAATTTATAGATGTGAACAGCTTCAGTAGCTGCACTATTTCAGTCACGGTGATAACTACCAAACACAAAAAGCTCTTCACCTCTGCAGTGTTCTGTAGGACTACTAGTAAGTGGTCTGAATGAAAGTTAAAGGTTAAAGGTAGAGTGAGGAGTTTTCCCATGCTCGCAAAATATGAATGTAGCCTCACTTTATTGCTCGCTCCCCCACCTAAGCGTCTCTCTCCATGTTTATGCTTGTCTCAGGATCTGTCCCGTTCCATCTTTGGAACTTCTTTCACCAACCCGGGGGTAAAACATTGGACAAATCAAAAAGTCTGTGTGAGATTTCTGGGTGCATTCAAAGCAAGGTTGGCATGTCAAATTTTCCGCACGTTCCCTCGTGTGTGTGTGTGTGCACACAAATGATTGACATCGCTTTGGTTACACCTTCTGTCTCTACAATCTTGATTGTTTTAAAATAATTTAAAATGAAATAGAGGCACAGGATGGAGCCACATAGGGATGCTTTTTCAGAAGATATTTTGAATAATATTGTACTATACGTTCGTAGAGACAGTTTTAACTTGTATGACAAAAAGTGATGTATTTTTGGGAGAGGGGTTTGTATTTTCGGGAAAAAACACAAACTCTACGTTAAAGATGAACCAGCTCCACATAGATTTTAGCATTACTCTTAAAAAGCGCTGGTGTAAAATTTCTAAATCCATTTGTGCCCAGCAACAGGATGAGCTTCGGATGGATTCCTGATTGATTATCGTTTCTGTTTAAGAATCGCGGAGTCTGTGGCTCAGATAAAATTAGTATTGACCACGGACATGAGAATTTACAATGAATTTTACAATACTACGTATTGAACAGTGGGTGTGAATGGCCCTGTATCTGTGTCCCATGTTTCAATTCAAAGCAAATATTAATGTATGCATTGGACAGGTTTTTGTGTTAGACATTACACATAATGTGAGATAATATATTACATTTTCCCCTTCTTATTCTGCTGAGTGGCATAAGGACACCACATTACTGGAATGCATCACTGTAATGCAAGCGCCAGCAAGCAAAAGTTGACCACATTATCCAAACTGACCATTGTGCAATGACTATAGGGGACACTCCTTTTTGACATGTTTTGCCGGCATTGCGCAACAATGAACCTGACATTGGCTTGGGCATGCCTCACCTTGACAGAGAAGACTGACAGTGGTCAGTCTCTCCCGTGATTGCTTATTTACCTGGCTTGCATCTGGATGACCTCTGACTCCAAGGAATACATCCCCGTGGGAGAGGGAAATGTGCCTGTTCGAAGCCAACTCGTGGGCGGCAGAGTGGTTTTATACACAGACTGGCATTATCTGCAACTTTTGCTCCACTCAGGGCCACTAAATATACCCTCGGAGGCCTTCCCAGGCTCCTTCAGGCTGGGGAGATGCGGCCACTGCTTGGGCCGGAGGCCAATGACATGGCTGCCGACCTCCACGGAAAGTATTTTTAAGGTCAATTACAGGGTATAGTCCTTTTTAAATGGCCGACTGGTGCTGAGGAGCCCTCATATTAAGGGTTTATGTGGCAAAGGACAGAGAGCAGTTTGCCATGGCTCACCCCAGTTCCTATTGTTACCCAGCACCCGCTGAGACAGTGCACTGTACATTTTGGTTAAAGGTGTGACCCAAGCTCAATGTAAATTCTGCATAAAAAATTTACATATTTGTAAGACCAAGAAAAGAGAATAAATTAAACTAAATAAGACAACTGTTTCAAGATCCCATGCCATCTTTTTTTATAATCTCTGAGGTCCTTTTAATTGGCTTGCAAGATAATTTGGGTAGGAATTTCCTGGCAATTCTTGTTGGTCCTTTACGTTTGCCAATTATGATGGCATGTTCGTTTCGGTATTGAAAACAGCTTTGCTTTGAGTTGTCCATGGCGTTATCACTGTCCTGTGGCTCAGGCGATCATGCCAACATCGGCTTTGATTACGTCGATGTTTTCTTGTCATTGTGAAGCACAATTCACAAAGCATTAGATTGTTCGCCCACTAGTATGAAATGCGATTTGCAAGGAAACCTGGGTGAATGTTAAAAGAGAAGCAGGTATTTTGAGGTTACGCTCATCATCCGCTCCCATTCATTTAAACTGAACCTGCCATGGCGATCATCAGAGGCAAGAATAAATGCTATCTTTAATATTTCATCCAGAGTTACTTTACAAAAAAGGACAAATAAAGTTAATTTTGTCATAAAACAGAACAAAAGTAGACTTCTAGGCTGTACTTATAAGGCAGAGACTGCCTCGCTTAAATACCGGATATTCCATGTTATCCTTCAGCTGAGTTGAGTAGGCGGGTACCTGCTACAAAGTGGGGAGGTACTCAAATCTTAACTGATGAGGCAATACCACAACAACAGTAATTTCACATACACACGTTTTGCAAGCTTTATCCCATTTCTTTCCTTTTGCATTAAATCAACAAGCTGTATTGATGTCAAACTTAAATGAAGCACATTACAGACTCATTTGAACCTATTGTGCTTAAAATTTTAATAGGATGGGAAATTTAAAGGGAATATGACAGCGGTAGTGGTGAGCCCATCGAATCTTGACTTCAGCTTTCCTGTGTAAAGTTCTCCTTGTGCCTGCTTGGGTTCTCTTCAGGTATGCCAGCTTCCACCCACATTCCAAAATGTTGGGTTTATTTAAGACTCTAAATTCTCCATTAGTATGAATGATTGTTTGTCTTTGTGTGCCCTTTTTTTACTGGCGACTCAGCTGGCACATATCCCACCTTTTAACCAAAGTCAGCTCACCTGTGAACCTAATATGTATAAACAATTTCGAAAAGGAAGGATGGATAATTATTTAGCTCTCGCAACATGAATGCATTATTACTTCATCAAATTTTAAATTGCAGGTGGCACATTAAGTGCGTGGCTAGCACATCTACTTCACATTTATGAGGCTGAAGGTTTGAATCCAGCATCGGGCCTTCCTGTGGGGAGTCTACATGTTTTCCCTGTGTTTGTCTGGGTTTTCTCTGGGTACTCGGACTTCCTGTCACATTCCAAAAACATCCCTCCTAAGTTCAGTGCCCAAATGTGTGAATGTGCCCTGGTTTTGACTTGCAACTAGTTCAGGATGTATCTCACCTCTTGCCAAATGTCAGCTGGCACTGTTAGTAGCTCACGCAGGACCCGAGTGAGCATAAACAATGGGATGAAAAATTGATGTGTGTTATATCATACAGGTGCTAAAGTATCCTTTTTGAGAAAGTATGGGTCTATGTATTCAGCAGGCATGGTGGTGCAGCTATAGAGCGTTGGCCTCACAATTCGGAGAACCGGGGTTCAAATCCAGGCCCCACCTGTTTGGATTTTGCATGTTCTCCAGGTTCCTGTGTGACTTTTCTCTAGGCACTCTAGTTTCCTCCCACATCCCAAAAACATACAGTAATTAGAGACTCTAAATTGCCCCAAGGTGTGATTGTGAGTGCGGCTGTCTGTCTCTTTGTGCGCTGCGATAGGCTGTCAACCAGTTCAGGGTGTACCTTGCATCCTGCCCCTTAACAGCTGGGGTAGGCTCCAGAACTCCCACAAACCTCGTAAGGATAAGCGGCTAAGAAAAGGGACGGATGAATGGATGGATTGATGGACAGATGCAGGAGCCGTAAAAAGGCAAGTGATTCAAAACCCAGTCTTGTGACAAACATGCTTGTTGTACAACTGTGAGAAAAATAACAATGCACAAAGAGTTATTTTTACAAATGAACATACCTGCGAGAGTGATATGTGTGGATTCTTCTGAGGAAGTAGTGTAACAGACAGATTTTATCCCCATCAAATGGATTGTCATAATTATTCAAATGCTCACCTGTTTCAACAACAACTGCATACACAATGGCCACACATACAGATTGGGATCGGTGCTCCATACAAAACATACAGCGACATCATTTTGATGCTTTTCATGATTCATTCCAACGTGAATCAAGCTCACCATAAATACAGGCCTGTCAAGCTGTTTCTACCCCACAGAGCGGGTGGTAGATGATACAGTAGACACCATTCACCTCTGTATATTTGGTGGGGGAAGAAGGAAGGTTGGATTTGGTGGCTTTGGTCTTGCTGAAGAGCGAAGTGTTGATGGGACAAAGGGGGTGGGGGGTCAGTAGCGTTGAAAGGCCTATTTGTGGAGATGATGATTTTGTTTGCTTTGCTGTGGTTCCACTGCAATTCAATGGACGCTCTATCCATGTGTCGCTATTCCTTAACACTTTCTTAACGCCTTACTAAAACAGAATTATTACAAAAGAAGATGGAATGTGAAGCAGTGTGGTATTTTCATTCTTTTTCTTGATCAGTGTGTTCCACACATGAACAATAAATGACAACAAACTGGATTGAAAACTAGTAAACCAATGGGCGTGATTTTTCTCATCCTTTACTGCAAATTTTCTGATTATGTAGAATTAAGTTAATACTGCAAACAGTGGAACCTCAATAATATGGACTAATAAGTGTGGGGGTGGTTGCCGTCTAATACAGCTGACTATCCATTACATTGAAGCCACGTGCATCCATATTACTCTATGGGAGCAAATAATCCTGCTTTGTCTTCTCTTGTTTAACCCGTTTTCTTTCCCCTTTTTTTTAAATCCAAACTTACCACGGTGACATTGTTGATGTACAGTTCTTATCATAGGCGAATGGCTTTCAGGAGGAGGAATTGATCTGATTGCTAGCTCCAAATCTGTTACCAAGGCGAATGCCTTGACAACAAAAGTGTTACTGTACAAAAAGTACCATGATCCAAACTCCAAAGACTTGTTTTTTTCTACTCCTCAGTGTTAACGCCACAACCATGCTCCTCTCTCTCTGCTCTATGAACAATACACAGTAGATACAGGTATAACCATCATCACGACTGCCATTTCAGTGCTCCATCTTCACCATGGCCGCCATGTGGACACAGGAGGATCTTCAGTATCCATGACCTGGAAATACCTACAACTATCTGCCTATATTGTGCCACAGCGGCCAATTCTGGAAATAACAGACTTCATTGGGCCCAAATGGAAACTATTTTGGGACACATTTCTCAGTCCCGACAGGCTCTTTTAGCTGATGTTTGTTACAATGAGGTCAGTTTTTATTGAGGTTCCTCTCTGTATTCCTTATCAAGGTTCTATTACACTATAACAGCAACCAGCCAAGGGCCATCTTATTTTTCAGCCAAATATTTGTCAACAAAACAGAAACGCTTAAAGATGCAAAGCAACAAAGTTAATTTAGTTAATTTTAGTTAAAGTTAATTTATACTCCATTATAGTCCATTTCACAAACTGTACGAACTGTCACCAGGATGCATCCATGTCAGCTGTTGACATGCTTTGTTCACCCCCCCCCCCATTACCACCACCTGCAGGACTAAAGTGAGTCGTGAGCGTGCTGGAGTCAATGCCAGGTGACATCGGGCAGGCGCCAGGGTACAGCCGGAACTGGTTGCCAGCAAATCGCAGGGCACATGGAGACAGACATTAGTCCCACTCACAATCACAATTTAGAGTTTCCAAATTAATGTTGGATGTTTTGGGGATGTGGGAGGAAACCAGAGTGCCCAGAGAAAACCCAAACAAGGACCAGCAGAACATGCAAAGTCCACACAGACAGTGCTGGGATTCGAACCCCGGTCCTCAAAACTGTGACACGAACGCTCTACAGCTGCAAAATTGAAATTAATTCAAAAAATATTATTTGTCCCAAGGGGATATTCAGTCAACTGATTGAGGCGGGTACACCCAGCTGCACTCACAATCACACCTAGGGGCAATTTCAAGTGTCCACACAATGTGGTTCCAATCAACATGAAATGTAACTTTTCCTTTACTTTACAATTCTTTCATAGAAATGCTAACCATTTTACCAATTGAACTGGGCTCAACCAATTTTGGCACTTTGTATTATTGAGCAAACCATTCAGTTGTAAATTTTTTGCATTCTTCTACTTCTTTACAATTCCAATTAAAACTGCTTTTCACAGATAGATATGTAGTACAAAAGAAATCAACGGTGTAAAATGAAATGAAAAGTAAACCACCAAAAGTCCTTAACTGCTTCCTTAAGATGTTAGAGATCATTGTCCATCGATTAAGTGGCATATCACATTCACAAAGTAGTACTTGTAGCTTTTACTGTGACAAGTGAAAATGACTTCTTACTGGACTGATTACCTGAGAGGTACTTGAGTACCTTTGCCTTTCGACTTTGACAGGACATACGTCTCCCTTCTGCCCATGTATGTGGTAAAAAAATGTTACCTTGGAGTTCATGAATTACTCCTATTTTAGTGGAGTTTGTAGCCCATTTCAGTAATAGTTGAATTACCAAAACCTAATCCCACCGTGTTCATTGTGTTTTTGACAGCAACTATTTCTAAAATGACTAGTGCAGTATCCTAGTTGAGGAGACAGTGGTATCTTGTTTATCCACTTTCTGAGCCACTTATCCTCACAAGGGCCACGGGAGTTCTCAAGCCTACCGCAGCCATCTTCGGGCAGAAGGTGGAGTAGACCCTGAATTGGTTGCCAGCCAATTGCAGGGCACATAGGAACAAACAACCAATCGCACTCACAATCACACCTAGAAGCATTTTAGAGTATCCAATTAATGCATGATTTTGGGATGTGGGAGGAAACCGGAGTGCCTGGAGAAAATCCACACAGGCACGGGGAGAACATGCAAACTCTACACAGGCACGGCCAGGATTTGAACCCCGGTCCTTAGAACTCCGAGGCTAAAGCTCTAACCAGTCGCCCCACCATGCCGCCGTCTTGCTCATCAGTCATTGTAGTTTTTGCAATCAATCTGACCAGTATTAGTCTTCAAAGGGCACAAAAAGCTTGGTATGACCCTTTTGTTTTTCTCCCACCAAAAGCTTTAATCCTCACAACCTCCTCACCGAAAACCGCTAGACTCCATCTTCCTGGGAACATCATCACTCCTGGTCCTCATGGATGGGCGAGTACACATCGCCAGGCTGCTAAATCTACACTGGCTGGGGTGCCCCATGTTTGCCCAAGGAGGCAAGCATATGTTCGTGGCTGCTGGACTCAGAAACACACACCAGTGTGTGAATGGCCCATCACTGGTCAATTTGAGTGTGAAATTCCTAGAACTAAAGAGCGGGCAACTGTACTGGACAAAAGTTTGAGTTTATGGAAAGGGATGAATGTGATTGGCTGCTGGTATATTGAACAAACAAATGCAAAAACAACGGCTCTTTCCAACCACAAACACACACAGTGTACACTGTTTTCAGTCTAATACTTATACAGTACATGTATTACGTATCTGACATCTTTCATGTGTGCAGCCAATGGGTAGCAGTGTGCGGTCACTGTATGGAGCTGCTGTCACCGGTCCTAATTGGGAGTTAAAGACAGTTTGGTGTTCGCAGCAAAGGGGATGCCTTTCATTTTTTTGGCGGTTTGGGTGTGTCAATAATCTGACCCAGAATGAGCCCTGGGACAATTGCAGTCACAGAACAAACTCTGCTTGCAGGAATTGTTTTACAAAGAGTTTTAGGGTGGAAGCACATCACTGTACCCTACATACAGTAAATACCATGCCAACGTTTTATACTCATGTTCTAATTGCTGCATACAAGTCAGGTACATGTCTTGATCTTTTCTTGCAAGAATAAAATGCACTGTGAGGTCTTGCTAATGGGTTGGACCAGGTGAGCCAACCTGTCAGTGGCACAGAGCCAAAGCAATTGATCACAAATCCAACACAAAGTTTTAACCTTTTCTTTCGATTAAAAATTAAGATTAAAGATTTTTAGATAGAAGATCCATCCATTTTCTGAGCCGCTTATCCTCACAAGAGTTGGGGGATGGTCAGAGCCAATCCCAGCTGTCAACTGTTTGCCAACCAATCGCAGTGGATTAAAGATGGAGGGGAAAAAATAGTTACCATAACCCACGTTTATTGTTGGCAATACATTCCAAACCCACCTGCAGGAGGTAAAAAATTTGTACCCTTCACACATATTTTGCACAAATTTAAACTTCGTAAAAATGGAATTTTTAAACTATCACTTTGTGTCTATTGTCAGGCTTTCATTGTGAAGGTGTGGGGGATTATTGTGTATAATAAAAAGAAATGAGTTGACGCGTGCTTGCTTCAAACTTTTTGTCACTCCCAGTTGTAATTTACTGTAAAACTGACACAGAAAACAAAACATATTAAATATTGTTTACTAAAACACCAAAATATTCAACCAAATCTAATCAATCAAAGTCAGCTAGGGCAGGACGATGAAAAAGTAACCAGCAGGTCTTACTCACAGACGAAAGGTTTAGGTTTGAACGTCAACTCATTATGTTGTTTGCATGTTTTCATCACTCTTGTGTGGGTTTTCCCTGGGTAGGCCAACTGTACGTAAGGATGATAGGGGTGAATTCATGTTGCAAGGCTTCTGGGACCACACGTTCCGTGGTGTCCCTCAGTGGTGACCCCGTTTTCGCCCGAGTTGAACGTCCTACCCACCTTCACTTCTTGCACTGGCTTGCCTTCTGGCTGGGACGGGGGGTGGCGACTGCTCAGTCCCTGCTGACTATTGGGGCCTCTCGCTCCCTGTTATTGGGTGGAGGGTAGCAGTGATGGGACGTGCAGGATGGTGTGTGTCCTTCAGTTTGGTTGGCGGTCCAACCCTGGTTCCCTTCCCACCAATTGCACTGCTGCACGTACTACCCCTGTTCTGTTTCTGTCCTGTCCCATTTTGTTGTTGTACTGTCCTTAATTGTCCGTAGGTGTGCATAATAAGTAAGTGTGAATGCTTGTTTGTTTCTATATTGTCGTTGATTGACTGGCGGCGAGTACTGGATGTATCCTGCCTCTCACCCAAATTCAGTGGGGACTGGCTCCAACTCACCCTTGACCCTAATGGGAACAAGGGCTGGCGAAAATGAATGGAGGCTATATTTATTTTTTATTTTACACTTGCTATGTTTGGACTGAATTCAGTTGAATTTTTACTGATGTTTCTTTCCTTTTAAGTCGACGTAGAATAACAGAAATAATAAGAGCTGTCACCAAGAAAACATGTTGCAGTAGTACAGTACAGTAAGTGTTCAGCTCCAAACCAACTACCTAAAATAAATTATGAGTTGCTCTTTAAAAAGAAACTCCGCCACTCCCCCAATATAACTGAGTTACAGTAATCTTAGCTTTGAAAACAAAAGCACAAAGATTCATTATCCCCAAAACAGACCAGTCTCACCAAGATGTTGCGTAAAAGGTTTGCTGCCAAACCTCTCCATTTGTATAAACCTACTTACTGTATTGTGTGCTGTACTTTACAAGTCATCCCAGCTCCTAGGGGTAGAACGGGATATTACTGCCTTTCAATAAAGTCCACCTGAACACTAAATCCCACTTTTAGAAAATTATGTGTAACAGACAGCCTGTCATTATGGCTCTCTTTTGCCTCATTAAATGGCCCAATTGCTATTTTAGCTTATCTACTATCTGTACAGTAATCTCCATTTGTGTTTCCATAGCTGACTGTAAACAACCAATGATTTCAGATATTTGATTTGTGGTTTATCCATGACTTAAAGTCAGATAACACCATTGAAGATTCCTGATAGAACTTTTTTCATTTCTTTTTCTTTTATTATAAAAGTGAACTAAATTTGGTTTATCAGCCCTTTTCTGTCATCCATACTGTGCAGGTTTATGCAAGTGTGTCAAACCCCAACCCCAGAACGGGCTTTTCACAACCTACAATGAAGTCAGCCCGTAACCTTAAGTACTGCTTTGTGGAACTGTGTAAATTTGACACAATTATGCCACGGAGAGGGTCTGTGTAGGTGTTAATGCTAGAGTGGGAGAACGCCAGTGATCTGTAATCCTTTCATGCCTCATCCGCCGCTGCAAAATGTTTGCTTTGGTTAACCTAAATCGTCTCTGGGGGATTTTGACTTGTGAAAAAAAAATGTTACTGCACCTTTAGACTATTATTACTATTATTCCTGTCAATATGTATCATCAAATGTTGTTTTTGTTTTTTTTTTTTTTTTTTTTCCCCCCAGTAATGCAGGTCTAACTCTCCACAATAAAAACTACTTCAAGCAGTGGCCTGTACTGACAGTGTATGGGCTATAACGATCCACTGTGGTCGTGTTGCTTTCAAATTGTCTGTAAGATCAAGGCCTGTCCGGGCTATGTTGTGCACCGGCGCGTGACCTAACTGCAAATGAGCTCCCACAGATCCTTTTGAGCAATCTCTACTTAAGGCAAACGCCCGCTGTGCACTTCTTGTACTAGCATCATTATGTTTTGTTTTTTTACTCTGTTAGAAGCCAACATCCTCTCATCTTTAACCCAACATTTTGGGCACCGTAGCCTGGTTTAAACCCTCAGACTTGGTAGATAATGGTTTGTGTGTGACTTAGCTGAGGGCAGGGTGCAGTACTCGCCTCAGTTGAGTGTGGCCAACCCCTCATAATTATAGACAGTAAAGAGCAATGAAGTCTTTCAGGGAGAGGGAGAGTTCTCTTGGGTTTAAGGAAAAGAGATGGAGGCGCAGTGTCTCAGTCTGAAGATGGACAAACCCAAACTGTCATCCTCAATTTATACATGGATCACCGATAACAGTTAATACCATGGTGAAAGACGGGTTGATTGACACTAGTGCACAGAAACAGACGTTCGCCCTCATTTAGTGTGATCTTACTCAAAATCTTAATTGGCAAAGTCCAAACATTCCCCATTTCCATAATGCGTCTTCGCTGGCTGTAACTGTCAAACTGATCAAGCATTTTGCACCATGTGTCCCAGTGAGAGCGTCTGTGCTTTTCTTTCCGTCGGCCTGCCTGTCTGTGTCATTCGGCCACCCTCCACCCCTTACGCTTAAGTCAATCCCCACTGCTTTGCAATCTTCACTTGATCCAAATTGAATTCTGCTCCTTCTGTTTTTCTTCTCCGCACTCATTTAATAGCCCAACCGCACGGACACATGCACGCCATCCACGCTTATTTTCGAGCTCTTCGGCTATGAGGCGGCAACACTTCTGACGCAGTGTGCTCATGTAAACTTTCAATACAAATGAGATTTTGTGGAATCTCGTAGTATGCCATCTTTGTGTCTTTCCATCTGCCTCCTCATCTTTCTGTCCCCTCTCTGTGTGCACGGCACAGTACTGGCTGGTGTAGGCCTGAGAGGTTTTCTTTGGCAGTCTGCTCTCCCCTTGGCTGGGGCAGGCCGCTTGCTACTGGCTGCAAGTTGAGAGGGGAAGTGAGGAGGTAGCAGGGAGGGAGACTGGGGGAGTGGAGGCGTGGTCTCCAGCTGGTAATGAAGTCTTCTCTTTTCATCCTCAGAAAGCAGAGTGTTAGTGGACGGGCCTGGGATCTGCGCAGCTCCTCTGCTTTCGGCCGGGTGACACTCCTCAGCGCTCCCTGTACGTCTCTGCACCCGTCTCCGCAGCTGAGAGATACGCACCGGCCGAGACGCGACCAGTCATGAGGCTTTTCCTCTTGCTCACTCCACATCAGAACTCTTGAGGTAAGCATTCCGACTGCTCCTGCTCTCACTGCACTCCCATACTCTCTGTCTGTCTGCTTTGATTGTTGTGGTGGGGGGTTGGAGCGTCATGTGGGCTGTCCGATCCAGGTCCCTCCCACTTTTTTTTATAAGCATGCATGTGCGTCTGTTTATGATTCCACTATGTGAGATAGAGCTGTGTTGATGTATCATACATGATGTGTTTACCTACACACACCTTTTACCTGACAGTAGGTCCACTCATTTATATGCTGATGACTTAACTAAGGATTGGTTGATACTCACCAGACGTTATATGCACATTTGTGGAGTTTGACAGCACTGGTTAGGTCCATGCAGTGATCAAACAGTGCGGTGTCACTGCTTGTGTGTTTACATTTGTGCACTAGCGGTTTGTCTTAGGGCGGATATATGCAACTAGCTTTTCAAGCTCATATCTATAAATCAAATATACAGGAGACAGTCTGTACTCTTCTGCAGCCATGTGCAGCAGGCTTTGATGTGATTTCCGTGGATGTGTCCTTCTCCCCACGGGCCAATTCAAGATCCTGTCTACGACAAACCCAATTTCATCCACATTCTCCTGGAAATACATCCATCTGTATGCTTTCACTTGTCTCCTTCCTGTTCGTTTTCTATTGTGTGTGCTTACGTTGCAACCGCTCCTCAGTGACGTCTTATTTAACCTTCCAATCAACACCTCCTCTAGCCTCATTGACAGCATTCAAGTGTTACCATCGATGTGTACTGGTCTGAAACAACTTATAGGGAACCAGTCTTTCCGATACCTCTCCTGGAAAAAAAGAACTTAAGTGACTTTCCATTAGTTTCTGCTGGACCATGAGAATTATGGTTTCCCAAATGAATAGTGTACAGGAGCCCAGCTTAATTGAAAAAACACAAGTATGGTCTGCCATGGTGGAGACGGTCCTTGTGTCATTGCTGAACTGTGTGAATGTACTTTCCAGAACTGGCTAGGAGTGAGGGAGAGAGGAAAGTGCCGAGCATGAGATAAAGGCAAGGCACAAGAGACGTAAAGACCAAGTTAAAAGGGTTATGAATTTATTTTGCTATACTTCGTTTATTCATTCATCCATTTTCTGAGATGCTTATCCTCACGAGGGTCACGGGACTGCTGGAGCCAATCAGCTGTCATCGGGCAGGAGGTGGACTTCACCCCAAACTGGTTGCCTGCCAATCGCAGGGCACATGTAGACAGACAACAGTCGCACTCACAATCACACTAGGGGCAATTTAGAATCCCCAATCAATGCATGTTTTGGGTGGATATGGGAGGAAACTGGAGTTCCCGGAAAAAAACTCCACATAGGCGGCGTCAGGATTTGAATCCCGGACCTCAGAACTGTGAGGCAGACGGTCTAACCAGTTGTACACCGTGCCACTATCCTTCATTTAGTTTGTTGATATTTAATCCTCTGTTCTGGCAGTGTGTCTAAAAGCTGGACAAAATGGCAGAAATAGATAACCATGAAAACGTTTCCTGATCATTAAGCCTCAAAGAACAACATTACCCACAGTCAAACCTGCTTGATTACAGTCCAGTAAACAGCAGTTTCTCTCACATGATCCTCCCAACAGGCAGCCATCATATTTACCTATCCTTGGAGCAGAAAGAGTTTATTTAAACTGGACCACCAAGAACTCTGTAGAAGAATCCTTTAGGTGTTACAGTATTGTATAAACAAGACTAGATGTTTTCAATTAATCATCTGTGAATAGATGCGTCATTTTCACAGGTGTCTGTTTCTTTGCTGGTCCCCTGCAGTCTCTGCTCGGGTGATGCTTGAAACCCTGTCACTGGTTTCAAATGGCACATTTGTCAAACACATGTTTGCCAGCATCGTCTGTTGCCAGGGCTTTCTGGGCTGCAAGGGAAAGCATCTCTTGTTGACTTCCCCGCTGGGTGGCTCAGTTGTTTGTCAGTGCACCGTGACTCCTGACCCTGCTACCACCTCTAGCCGTCTCACTGCCTGTTATTGTAACCTTAGACTCACCTACAACCCCACCACCTCCATTCTTCCACCGCAGCCAGTCTGACAGATATTTGGAGATCAACACTTGTGACGCTGAGTATTGGGGAAAGCCTATGGTCTTTAATCAGTAGGAACATCCACAGGGGTTCTTGGATAGAAAGGCCAGCAGATCAAATTGTTCACTGAAAAGTAAGAGTATGTATGAAGACTGCTGTCCAAAACACAGACAACCCCAGGAGGCCATTCCGTTTATTATTAATCCACCTTTGCATTTTCATTTGGGCCATACCAGAGTATATCACCGATGTTACTCGAGCTCTACCTCCTGCTCTTTGTGTGTGTGTGTGTGGGGGGGGGGGGGTTCATTGGCTAGTTTAGTTTATCATCTCAGCAACCACAGGATAGACCAGTAACTTAGGTTACATAACAGCATAGAGGGTATTCCTTCCTTAATTCCTATGTGGAGTAGTCAGGGTCAAGGCTTCTAACTTTTCTGACGTAATAATTACAGACACTAGATTCAATAAATGTGACCTCATCTGAAGTTAAAGCACCTATTCGTTAGAATAGTTTTCCCAATAACAATCAATATGATTACTGTCGTTTGTTGAAGAGAAATGCTGTATTTGAGAGTATCAACATAAAATGATCATCTGTGTCATGACTTAGGACCACATTTTGCTTCCTTGACAATTTTGATTCGTCGGTCAGGTGACAACACACTAGTAGTATTAGTAGTCGTAATGATTTTCTTGTTTCAACTCACTGATGGATGACTGAAATCAAAATACAATTTCACTACGTATTTTGGTGGTGATAGTAAACTTTTTTCAAAATTTACAAGCATTTCTGACAGATCTCTATGACTAAAGCTGCCATCAAAAAAGTTATCCACCTTAAGATACTGAGTGCATTCATGATGACAATTTATTCTGGGTCCGGATAAAATAAATGGTATGGTCGTGTAATTTTCAGGGGAATTTAAAAACTAAATTAAAAATCTCCCCTGTTAAACGTTTATGAGTCAGGGTTTCCTTGTATACATTATTTTTTTTTGCAACATGAACTGAAGATCAGATAGCGATGAAATATGGGTTATATAAAATAATATTCCCTTAGGCCTTTGTAAAATTGTACATTCCGTGACCTTTCTTACAGCTGGCATCTACTTCCGTGTCAGATAGGAGTGGCACCATGACTGAGTTTGTTCTGATTCAAATCCAACTGTGAGTGTAGATAAGCAAAGTAAAATCATCTGTTTTTAGTTACGAAAGCATTTTTCCTCCTTTTCCAAATTCCAATATTTTACCGTGGTAAATGGCTGCCTTTGACCTGTAATTTTAGTTTAAATCTCTCAATACTGGATTTTAACTTCTACTGATTAAAGTTAAAATACGATACAGTACATTTGTGTGTTTAGTAAAATGATTATAAGAAGTCATTGGTAACGTCCACAAACTCTTTGAAGTACTTTTCCTGTTGATGGTGGCTACCTGGTTTGTCCTCACCTGGAATTTCGCGTTGCTATTTTCATCATTTTCAATCCCTGACCCCACCTCATCTACTCCTCCTCCTCTTCCTCCCTATCTGTGTCCACCCTTCCAAACACATTCAGCATATTTTCCATCCTTCCAAATATGACTCACACACCTTCAATCACAACGGCCTCCTGAGAGCTCCACACGCATTCCGTCACTGGAGCAAACGGATGCGTAGGTGTACAAGTATATGCTTGCGTGTATCTATTTGTTGAGTGCTGTGCATCCTTGACGATGAATTCAGATCTTGGTGTCACAGAATGCGATAATCTGGCTGTCTGAAGCAACCGTCATGTGTTCATTAGATGCTTTATTCAAGGCAGAAAATTGGCCTGAATATTTGCCTTGCTCTTGTGCTCCTGCTGCTGCTTGACTGCAGACCGAGCAGCTCTGATTGATTCTGACAGTGACAACAAGAACAGGCTGCTTGCAAAGACTTTGGGAGGACCTCCCCCTGTAACCACACCGAAAAGTCATACCAAAGCCAAATAAAACAATGGAACGCTTTCCCCCCCCTCAAACCTCCTTGGAAATGTTCGAGCCTAGTGATACAGTGTTAGTGAAGCATTACCAGCACACACGCAGTCCCTTTTTTGAAGTTTATTTTGCATTAAATTGTCTCACTGGACTTGTGGACTAGACTAAATGGATTTGCCAAGCCACTGAAACAGCCTCCGTGTATACACTGAGTTGATCGGGCCTTTTGAGAGAGAGAGAGAGTGAGAGAGAGAGAGAGAGAGAGAGAGAGAGAGAGAGAGAACTAAGGGGAGTCACCAGTAAATTATAAATCAGACTTGGCCGAGCTCCTGGAGCTAAAAGAGTTTCAGAGCTGCTTTCCCTTTGTCAAGATTTCTGCATTCCTACTCTTCCCCTCTCACTCATGCTCTTTCATTCCAGATGTGGCATTGTTAGAAGGCACATTTGTTTTGGGCCCGTAGACCTGTGCAAAGTTTGACGTCACTCTCTATTTCAAGGATAGCCTTATCAGGCAATTGGAAAGGAGTGCGGCTGTGGTCTGACTTCAAAGTTTGGGATGAGGGCTCTCGATGACTGTCACACACGTTGCGCCAAGCCGGGTCACAGATGAAGAATGAAATTTGTTGAAAAGCTTGAAAGATGTGTCAAGAGTTTTGTGCAGTCAGCCTGCTTTTCATGAGAATTTGAACATTAAGCGAGGCAGGGAAGCTTTATATGGTGCATTTCATATACAAGGTGACTCAGCGTGCTTTATACAGTAAAACGTGTTTTTCCCCCCCTTATCACTACGCATATAAGTGAACGAGGCATACCTTTTGTATGAAAAAAAAAGATTGCCTTTTTATACTTTGAAAGGGCAGATTCTTAAGGCCAAGTTGATACATGCCTCTGCTATACTATGTATACACAATACTCCTTTATACGTTTTTATCTTTTGGCTATTGGTGTAGCTGGTATTCATTTAGAAATCAAACAAAATGAACACCTTTTTGTGGGGTAGGGGGTCTCTCTGCAATGACTGCATTTATTGTGAAAGTGTTAGCATAGCGGATAGTCAGTAGCAAAAGATTATCTGGGTCCACTGTCAGATTCCCCATGGGAGCTCTGCCTTCAACTCTGTTTGAACCTCAAACACATATATTTGTCAGGTCTTCTCTAGCATCTTTGGTTTAAATAGCTTAAAGCTCAAAACCTGTTGAATATTTCCGGTTCAAATGGGCATGTTTACTCCAGCTTCATCGCTCACTCTTCCCTCCCCTTACTCAAGAAATTCACATTGGCTTCTTGGCCTTTTTGTGAG
This sequence comes from Syngnathoides biaculeatus, assembly GCF_019802595.1. Classification (NCBI taxonomy): domain Eukaryota; kingdom Metazoa; phylum Chordata; class Actinopteri; order Syngnathiformes; family Syngnathidae; genus Syngnathoides; species Syngnathoides biaculeatus. Next base: position 12,059,796 of record NC_084645.1, on the reverse strand, counting down.
ATGACAGTTGGAATGTCAGCACTCGCAGATGACAGCCATATTTCCATTAGTCATATGCGCATTCATGCGCTGGGAAAGGGAAATCACTGTTGTGTATAATGCACTTCTCGGACTGTGTATATTGCATATGACCTCCTCACATCGACTCCCACTCAGTGAGTACAACAACCTGACAATGCGTACCATTATAAACACCTTTTTCAAATAATTTGTTGCGACATTTCCAACAACTCTTTTTTTTTTTATGGTTTCTATCAACTGGGCCTTGATTGTTTTTAAAGTGCTGCTTGCCTCACCTGTGCAGCATAACAGAGCGTTGTTCTTTTGTAATCTCAGGTGCGGTTCGATGAATTCAACACAGATTACTGTGCATAAAGGAAATGCAGATGTTTTGGACACAAAAAATGGCTGGTCTCTTTGACTCTAGTGCAATATGTCAAACACATGTCCATATTGACGCACAGAAATGCAAACAGCTCTCTGGATCATTTAGATTTGTGTGTGTGTGTCCAAATTCTTTAAAAAAAAGGAAAAAAAAAGCAAGCAACATGTTCGTCCTTTCTCACACTCTTAGATGCACATGCACACACACAGTCCAGCTGGCTGTCGTCCAGAGTCTCATACAAAGTGAAAGTACGAGAGTTTTGCCCAAAGGTAAAGGGGTCAAGCACATCTAGGTGATCTGTGCTTCCGGCCCATATTTTGTTTAGGAGTATATGTTTACATGTCATGCAGTCTTGTCCGACACTTGTATACACCCCACACCCAGGTTCAAGCACGCACAGCTGGCACAGCCAAACATACTCTCTGGCTGTTTTAGGGAAGAGAGAGAGAGAGAGAAATAGAGAGTGAGTGAGCGTGTGCAACTGCTTGTGTGTGTGTGTGTATGTGTGTGTGTGTGTGTGTGTGTGTGTGTGTGTGTGTGTGTGTGTGTGTGTGTGTGTGTGTGTGTGTGTGTGTGTGAGTGTGTGAGTGTGTGAGTGTGAGTGTGAGTGTGTGTGTGTGTGAGTGTATGTGTTGTGTGTGAAGCACATAATGGATCTTCACACGCTCTTAACGTTGAAAAACAAAGCATACCAGAATTCTCAAACTTAAATATGCAGCGATTAGTGTGCAGTTGTGTGGAGATATAAATGCACTTCTAATCCTACAAACAAGCTTACCCAGACTGGAATGATTTGATGTGTGTTTGGCAAAATGTGTGAGTGTTCCATCAGTTACTGCCTTAGGTTTTTAAAGAATTTTGCGGGCTGGTCTCTTTATCTTCTTCTCCAACAGCCTGCATCTTGCGCAATCAGCCAAAACGTTGACTCATCCATTTCCATTCATGAGTCGAGATAAATACTGAGCAACACCATTGATGAAAGTTGCTCCAAACAAATAGGTTTTTCCCCTGCAAATGTGCAGTGTCAGTCCAAACGTTAGCGCACTCAACGCTCGCTTTTCAAAGTATTACTGTTACTGCTAAAACAGGTGGCTGTGCACTAGTGAAAATGGGATGGACAGGTCAGTCGGGTGGCGGGGCGGGGTAATGACAAACTTCAGTATATCCTGAAATTCAAACATTATAATTTGAGGGTAGTATCAATTTGGTTGCTTTTTCCTTTTTGTCCTTGTTGTGTTGTTTACAGAAGCCTCGTGTTGCTTATATACTTTGGAAAGTTGCACGACATAATGGGTCAGGAAAGAAAACCGTAAATTGGATTATCCATCTTAAATGTTCCAAATGTCAGTAGACAGTTGCATATGCCAAGCCATAAATAAATATTTCACTGATTGCAAAAGCAGGAAATCTTTGCCCTTAAGTGGAAAAAAAAGTCTCATTAAACCTTTGAAAATAGCCCCGGAGCAAAGTTGGACTTCACTACGAAGCTTTGTTATGCTAGAGCTTTTAGTTGGAGCAGAGCTTCAGTTTTATGGTCACAAAGCTCTCAAACTGTAAGTTTGTACGGTAGAATGCAAGTAAAAGTTGTTTATCTGTCATTGTCTGTGTGTGTGTGTGTGTGTGTGTGTGTGTGTGTGTGTGTGTGTGTGTGTGTGTGTGTGTGTGTGTGTGTTGTGTGTGTGTGTGTGTTTGTGTTTGTGTGTGTGTGTGTGCAGGGAGGGCAGGGGCGGGCATGTTTTCACCTATATTCACATGTGTTTTCGTTTGAAGGGCTCTTGCGGCTTTTTCATGCTATCAGTTGGTTATATCTCAGCAGTCCAAAGTTGGTGCCCACCCCTTAAGTTTCAACCTCAGCACAGTAGTGTGTATCTCATTTCCGTGTTTGGATGTAGCCTGAAACTGCCACACAGAAGAAAGGGATTTGTTATGTGAACCATGTGTGACGGCTGATGCACAACTTGAATATGTGTGTGTGTGTGCGTGCGTGTGTGTGTGTGTGTGTGTGTGTGTGTGTGTGTGTGTGTGTGTGTGTGCGCGCGTGCAGGGTGTAGCGTGGGCTGGGGGTCCTAAAAGCAGGCCAACCTGGTTCCTTTCCTATCTGATGTCAAACGTTAGAATGACTGTGAGTGTAGATCTCATTATCTTTGCATGCACTGAGGCATATAATGACCATTGGTAGTTGTTTGTTAACCCTACAATGTTGCCTTCTGCTCAGATTTGAAAGTTGTCTTTTCGATGAAAAAATCACTTTAGGTGTAATAATCACAGGAAAAGCAAAAATAATGATAATAATTTGTAAAAATTACTATACAGGCCAAGGGAAAATTTGACTTTTTTGTTTCCTTTAAGAAGGAATTAAAAGAAATGGCAAAACGTAGAGAACAAAATAGCATCATACTGTATGCTCTAAACATAAATCATCACCTTATTAAAAATAACAACAACTGACCAGCAGACGGCATTCTTGATTAAATCCCGGTATGTGCATTTCCGAGAATTGTGTGATCTGGTGCTTTAGTGTCTGTGTTTTCCTTTAAGAAAGTTATCTGTCAACAGTTCTATTATCAGGGCGGTGACACTGGAATTACACATCTACGGTATTTTTTCGTCTTGTCACATGTGCGGACAACAGCTGTTATTTAAGTCCTTGGTATTTCAGTTCTAATTCATTGTACACACATAGTGTTGTTGAATAGCTCAGATAGATGGAAGCTGCACAATATGTGCTTTTGAATGTATTCATAGTAGGTCATACCATGTCATGTAAAGGGTTGGCCTCACAGTTCTGAGGACCGGGGTTCAAATCCCGGCGCTGGCTGTGTGGGGTTTGCATGTTCTCCCAGTGCCTGGATGTGTTTTTTTACAAGTTTTCCTCCCACATCCCAGAAACATGCATTAATTAGAGACTCTAAATTGCCTCTAGGTGTGATTGTGAATACGGCTGTTTGCCTCCATGTGCCCTGCGATTGGCTGGCAACCAGTTCAGCGTGTACCCTGCCTCCTGCCCGATGACTGTTAGGATAGACTCCCTCTCCCCCGTGACCCTTGCGAGGATAAGCGGCTTGGATAATGGATGGATGGATGGTAATTAAGGGTAAGTCTGAGGCAGAGACAATACTTACGTACATTGCAAGATTATCGGCAATAGTTGTTACAGTGAATGTCTAAATTCAGCAGCAAACCGTTCAACGGCACAGAAGTCACAAATAAAGGCCTTTCTACAGTACTGTATATTCTTTAAATAAATAGATAACAGTTACGATGTATGTTTGTGTGTCCGTGGTGTGTGCCTGCTCCATCCTCAGCCGATGTTATGTAATACTGTAGACTAATACAATATGTATTGTTATGTCTCACAGCTGTATTCCGGGTATGGTAATAAGCCAAATCCTCTGTAGACCTGGAGATAAGAGGCGTTTTGTGTTGCACTTGTTAGATGGCAAAACTTTGGCATCCAGATCCCCTCTTACAATAGAAAAGCTCATATTGAAATCAGCCTGTGGATCACAAATGGCCTTTAGTTGTAGCTGGATTTTATTTGAGAAGCTTAAAGTCATCTAAGGAGCTTAGCGGTCTTGTAGACGGAGCTGTGCACCTGGGAGAAGGATGAGGGAATCCCCCAGGCTGTCTCACATGAGACTAATATTATCTTTCATCTTCTGAACAACTCTTATTCTGTCATCTTCCTACACTACTTCTCTTATCTCGAGATATAAATACAGTACATATCCTTAGTCTCTGATGCGCGAAGAAAAAAAACCAGCAATCTTAGAGGCTCAGTGAGAGGCTCAATTGCTGTGTCTTCCACTGCCCCCCCCCCCCCCCCCCCCATTAAAATGACAGAGCAGTGAGGGAGACACGAGGTGGGCAGGGCAGAGGTAGTACTATCAGGTTTCTCTTTAACTACAGCACCCACTGGGGCCAAGCCAGAGAAGCCCAAGGGCTCTTCATCTTCCCAGGAATGTTTTGTTGATGAGATATTGTGATCGGTCTGAATGTGTTATTCCCTTCCAATTTACTCTTGTTGCTGACATTTTATTTCTAACATTTTTCCTCGACAGTACAATGAATAAAATGTATCACTGTTGAGTCCAAACGGGGTCTATTCATATTTTTTACAAATCAATAATATTCATGTATCCCCACTTTTTACAGATATTGTATGCGTTATTAATCGATTTAACATGCTGAAAATTGCATGATAAAATCTATGAATGCTGTTGAATACTCAATTGTCTGAGAAATGTTGTAAAATTCAACCTCTTCATTGAATCTGCCCAAACCGTACGGCATAATTGTCACCTAAATTGAAAGGCAGGATTTTTTTTTAGATGATAACGAGGGAGTCTAAGACACGTTTGAGTATAGTTGTTTTCTTAAAATCAGTTGCTCTGGTGCTTCACTGCAGAAGTAAACTCGTTTGTCAGATCATCATTTTAATAAATGAGTCCAAGATCTTTGAAAAAGAGTTTTGGAAGATGACATAACATGGGTGTTTGCTTTTGTAACATATTAAAATATTTTTGGGTGGTTTAGGGCTTGGTATGACCACAGATTTTGATATCGAGAGCTGGTGCCTGGAGACCAACAGTATTCTATTATTATAATAAATGGCAGTGTAAAATAATAAATTGAGGATTTTTAAAAAAAAATTATTCAATTACCAGTTAAACATGATTTTAGAAAGGTGTTGATGTTAGTTATACAATGATGATGATAGCAGTATAAAATGTAATACCAACTTGAACAAAGCTGTGTTTGGGAACTCTGTAAGATTTTTGTTTAGTTTTGTTTTGTTTTTCCTAAATAGAAAATTTTAGAGGTTTGAGAATTCCCGCCAACAGTGTCAGTATAAGAATGGGTGGACCAGAAAGTTGGAAGCATCGACTGTACAGAATTTGAGCAGTTGTTGCTGCGTTGTGGCATAAGTTTCAGCTAGAGAAACATGCAAGCTATGTTTGTGTCGCTGGAAATTTGCTTAAATGTGGTCCCTCTTTTCCATCATCAGCTCCCAAGGCATCAATCCAGTATGTTCATGAAGCAGCCTTTTGAAGTGGTTTCTTGTGCTTTAAATCATCACTGGCATCTGTGATTGAAGTCATGATCTAGTTGCATTTATCTTTCTAGACATTCTAATGTGCAAAGTAAAAAATATAATTCAATCTGAATTGCACTTAGGTGCATCATAGTACATTTTTCCAGGAAATTTGCTCAAGTCCCCAATGGGCAACACATCCAATTCACATAAGAAAAATCACATAGAAAACCACAAAAAAAATGTTAGTAAATTGTAAAAATACAGAAATAATGTCGATCTTATCTCAATTCACCCACAAATTGACTTAGGGTGAAAACTGGGCCTTTTATTGGGTTTATTGTACCTTTTGCCATCGAACAGAAGAGAATTCAATTGCTCTGCGTGTCACGATACATCGCTGGCATGAATATATAACCAGAGGCACATTTGTAATAATCAATCATTTTCAGACAAATTGAGTGAAATTGGGTAATTTCCCCACAGCACCCCTAATAATTGCTTGTGACACACCCCCTGGTTGTGGATCAGTACCCTTCACTCTAGTGACATGATTAAATAGAGTGGTAGTTGCTGTTTGGACACATCCTCTACCCGCCATGACTCATTTTCCTACTGAGTAGCTTCTTAAAGAATCAAAATTTAAATTTACTTACTTTTTTTTTTTTTTTTACTTAACTTTAACAACAGCATGCTTGCACTTTTTGCCCCTTCCCCCTTAGTTAGTGCCATCATTACGATGCCACACATTTTCTTTTATCAAGCACAGACCTGCAGGGTTCAAACACAGCTGTCAGAGAAGAGCCAAATTTTAGTCATTATTTTGTGATTTATCACTCCTGAATTCCAGGGACTGACAAAGCACAATATCTTACAGTTTCGTTTGGCTTGTAATAAGGAGAACTGGGTTCCATGCCTGGCAACCCAGATCACCTACCGGTACTTTAGTGTGTTTTCATATCAATGATACCACATCAAGTCACGTTCACCGTTATTGGTACTGAGGAAGTTTAAATTCTAAATTTGGACTATCTCCTGAAGAAAATGAATCAAGTGAAACACTCTTCTATACAGAAAGAGCAAAGGAAAAGAGCATATTGCATGGTCGAAAGAGTCAGCAAATGAATCCTGATCTCAATACAATTGAAAATCGTTTGGGGGTGGGGGGCGATAGCTCAAATCTGCCATTTAGGAAAATAACCCTGTAAATATTCAAGAGCTTGAACAATTTACAAAGGAAGAGCAGGACTGAATACCACCTGAAAAGTGCAAAAAGCTTATAGTTGGATACAAGTACAAGTTTTTACAAATTTTAAGGAAGGCGCCAATACTGCTTCGTGTGCTGTTTTCTTTTTTTTTTTTCCTTTGAAGTTCCAATAACTAATTTGAAAAAAAAATCTATGTGAGATGATTAAAGCATACTGAAGATGTGGTCTTGGTTCATTTCCATTTCTTTCTGAAGATATTCTACAGGTTATGAAAAAGAATAAAGGGGTAATGTAATGTAAACCAGTAATGGTGTGCATGACTGTAACTCTCATACTAATGCTGTAACACTGATTTTAATTTTTAGATGGTTGCAATATATATGTACAGTGGTGCCTTGGTTGTCGACCACAATCTGTTCCAAAAGGATGATTGCTCTGGATTGTTGACCCTAAATATTTGAAGTCCTCCACCCTCGCTATCTCTTCTCCCTGTATCCTCACTCTTCCCCCTCCACCTTTCTCATTCATGCACATATATTCTGTTTTACTTCGGCTAATCTTCATTCCTCTCCTTTCCAGTGCATGTCTCCATCTTTCTAATTGTTCCTCTGCATGCTCCCTGCTTTCACTGCATATCACAATATCATCTGCGAACATCATGGTCCAAGGTGATTCCAGTCTAACCTCGTCTGTCAGCCTATCCATTACTACCGCAAAAAGGAAGGGGCTCAGCGTAGAACCCTGACGCAGTACCTACCTCCACCTTAAATTCTTCTGACACACCAACGGCACATCTCACCATTGTTCTGCTGCCATCATACATGTCCTGTACTATTTTAACATACTTCTCTGCCAGACTAGACTTACGCATGCAGTACCACCGTTCCTCTCTAGATACTCTGTCAAAGGCTTTCTCGAGATCCACAAAGACACAATGTAGCTCCTTCTGACCTTCTCTGTACTTTTCCACTAGGATATTCAAGGCAAATAATGCATCTAGGCATGAAACCATACTGTTGCTCGCAGATACTTACTTCTGTCCTGACTCGAGCCTCCACTACTCTTTCCCATAACTTCATTGTGTGGCTCATCAACTTTTTTCTTCTATAATTCCCACAGCTCTGAACATCCCCTTTGTACTTAAAAAATGGGAACTAGAACACTTTTCCTCCTTCTTCAGGCATCTTTTCACCCGCTAGTATTCTGTTGAATAAGTTGGTCAAAAACTCCACAGCCATCTTTCCAAATTGCTTCCATACCTCTACCGGTATGTCATCATGACCAACTGCCTTTCCATTTTTCATCCTTTGTAGTGCCTTTCTGACTTCCCCCTTACTAATCATTGCGACTTCCTGGTCCTTGACACTTGCCTCTACAACTCTTCCTTCTCTCTCATTTTCTTCATTCATCAACTTCTCAAAGTATTCTTTCCATCTATTTAGCACACTACTGGCACCAGTCAACACATGTCCATCTCTATCCTTAATCATTCTTACCTGCTGCACATCTTTCCCATCTCTATCCCTCTGTCTGGCCAACCTGCAGAGATCGTTTTCTCCTTCTTTCGTGTCCATCCTGGTCTTCATATGGCTCTTGTTTACCCTTTGCCACCTCTACCTTTGCCCTACTTCGCATCTTGATGTACTCCTTTCGCCTCTCCTCAGTCCTCTCAGTCTCCCACTTCTTCTTCGCTAATCTCTTTCCTTGTATGACTCCCTGTATTTTGGGGTTCCACCACCAATTCTCCTTCTCCCCTTTCCTACCAGAAGACACACCAAGTACTCTCCTGCCTGTCTCTCTGATTACCTTGGCTGTCGTAGTCCAGTCTTCCGGGAGCTTCTGCTGTCCTGCCTTCTTCTTCTTCTTCTTTTCCTTTCGGCTTGTCCCGTTAGGGGTCGCCACAGCGTGTCATCTTTTGCCATCTTAGCCTATCTCCTGCATCTTCCTCTCTAACCCCAACTGCCCTCATGTCTTCCCTCACCACATCCATAAACCTTCTCTTTGGTCTTCCTCTCGCTCTTTTGCCTGGGAGCTCCATCCTCAGCATGTCAAGCTACACTCTCCCCTGCCACTACTTTACAGTCAGTAATCTCCTTCAGATTACATTGTCTGCGCAAAATATAATGCACCTGCGTGCTTCTACCTCTGCTCTTGTAGGTCACTAAATGTTCCTCCCTCTTCTGGAAATAAGTGTTCACTACAACATCTCCATCCTTTTTGCAAAGTCCACCACCATCTGTCCCTCAAAGTTCCTTTCCTGGATGCCGTACTTACCCATCACTTCTTCATCGCCCCTGTTTCCTTTACCAATATGTCCATTACAATCTGCACCAATCACAACTCTCTCGCTGTCTGGGATGCTCAGAACTACTTCATCTAGTTCCTTCCAGAATTTCTCTTTCAACTCTAGGTCACATCCTTCCTGTGGGGGATAGCCGCTAACCATATTATACATAACACCCTCAATTTCAAATTTTAGTCTCATCAATCGATCTGATACTCTTTTCACCTCCAAGACATTCTTAGCCAGCTCTTCCTTTAAAATAACCCCTACTCCATTTGTCTTCCCTTCTACTCCATTGTAAAATAATTTAAACCCTGCTCCTAAACCTCTAGCCTTACTACCTTTCCATTTGTTCTCTTGGATGCACAATATATCAACCTTTCTCCTAATCATCATGTCAACCAACTCCTGAGCTTTTCATGTCATAGTCCCAATATTCAAAGTCCCTACACTCAGTTGTAGGCTCTGTGCATTCCTCTTTTTCTTCTGACGACGGATCCGGTTTCCTCCTCTTCTTTGTCTTCGACCCAGGTTAGCAGTGTCGGGGGCGGGCATGGGATTCTTTAGATGAATGCTCATATTTGTTTGGCACAGTTTTTACGCCGGATGCCCTTCCTGACGCAACCCTCTGCATTTATCCGGGCTTGGGACCGGCCTACAAATTGCACGGTAACAGAAAATTAAATAATGCGTTCCAAGGCTAAAAAAAAAAATGTTAACACAGAAATTAACATGTATAAAACATTTAACTTGCAACTAAAGGGTTAATAGAACAAAAAGAAATGCAAAACAATCAACTGTTTCAAATGTCTTCGGTGGGGGTGACTCGCCCCTTTTTAACAAAGAATGAATCTCATGTGGACTGTTTCTGTTGTCTTTTGAGAACCTTTCTGATGTGGCTCGGCTTTGAACTTTTCCGTGGCAGCCTTGTCCGAACATGCAGCCACTCAATGGCGAACAACGGAGTGTATCCCACTTCTTTTGCAGAATTTTTTGAACCATCCTTGACTTGCTTTGAATTCAAAGCCCTCAGGAACTAGACTAGGGTCTTTTCTTTTTAAATCTGTATACATATTTCTAGCTTTGGTGCAAATCTCTTCCTCGCCAATCATGCCCAGTTGCATTCGAATATCGATTTTCGTTTGAAAACCGATTTGTACAAAAACAAAGACGTTCAAAAACCAAGATATTATTCATCCATCCATTTTCCAAGCCACTTATCCTCACAAGGGTCGTGGGAGTGCTGGAGCCTATCCCAGCTAACTTAGAGTAAAAGGCAGACTACCCCCTGAAATGGTCCCCAGTCTGTTGCAGGGGACTTATAGACACGGACAACCACTGGCTTTCATATTCACGCCATCACTGAGTGGGACGTGAACCCACGCTGCTTGCACTGGCGAGTGTACCACTACACCATCAGTGACCAACATATCCTAGCCAAGTGGCCAACTGCTTACATATGTCACAGTGCAACACTTTTTTCAGGCTTCCGTGTAGCACATTGCTTTAATGCTTGGTAATGCTGTCACTCTTGTCTTCTGCAGAGATTGCAGGTGACACAAATATGGAGCAAATGCTCAATTTTAAAGTCTTACATAAAATAGGGAATGTTCAAATTGATCATTTTTGTGCCACCATTTGCCTCCATTTGTGCGACAAATCGTGAAAGCAGTGTGCTATATAAAGTCTAAATAAGGGTGGGGGGGTTTATAAATTAAACTTCATGACTTTTTGGGAGTAAAACATTTTTTCACAGTACAAGTAAGGGGAAACCCTTTGATGAATTGTATGTTCTTCGCTGCATACTGTGTACAATAGCTAGAGTTTATCACATTGGACTTATTCTGAAGACGATCCAGGTTGTGGTCTGCTCCTTTCCCAATTCCCCATAAGTGATACTGACCATGAATCATTATTTCGACTGATACCAAACTGACTGGATCTCCTCTATCTGTCTCAGGGAAATCAGTTTTGTCATTTAACTAACGCCGCCACTGACATTCAAATCATTACCTCTTGTCTGACGCTTTGTTACTTGGCAGAGGTAATAAAAAGCACAATATTTTCAAATGTTCAGAGCCACACATTGGGAATAACAAGAGCTGTATCCCCGTTTCAATCAGGCCTTGGGTCAGTGAGAGATGGCCCAGTAAAACCAGAGGACCATGTATTCCCCTCTCATTTAAAAGTGAAGAGTTTGTTTTCAAAACGCGACATAGCATTTTTTTCAGATTTACGAAACTCGCGCCAAAATTATCCAGCTCCGAATGGTAGTTATCGGGATACTCTGATTTTTGTTCAAAGTGCTACATATCGTTCAATATCAGCCAAGGAAGATCGCGTTTTATTTCAAAATGCGACATATCGAGATCTTATTTAGAGCAAAATGCGACATAATTTCGTTCAATCAGCGTGCGCTGCTGAAGCAAGCAGCATCCAATCAGAATTCGTCTAGAGGGAAGTTCTGGTATCTTCCACATCTAATTCTATGCAATCTTTTTTTTTTGGCCATTTTTTTATAAGGAAAGTTATCGGCTATGACTTGAGAAAAGTTGACATTAAAAGGAAAACAACACCCTTGGAGTAGACTCAATTTCTGTCTATGAGCATTATGAATACTGTTATTATTACTACAGACTTATATCCTATTCTGGAGTGTTCTTTCCCCCGACAGCGACAGCTATAAATAAAATCAAAAGAAAGCAGACTCAATGAGTCAGATTTCAAACAGTGAATTTGTGAGTTTGAAACTGATTTCATTTTGGAGACGTGTGTATGAGATCGACTACCTATTTTTTTTCTGCTGGTATCCCTCGCAACCCATATTAACCTTGGTAGACTGGTTTGAAGCAGTTTACTTTCTTAATGATCTCACATCAACTTATAAACAAAATTAATCAACTGAGTGACACAATGCCTGCAGATGTCGGAGTGCAGAATCGCATACAGATACACAAAATTACAATGATGTAAACTCAGCCTTTCCAAGACCTCATATAGAACAAACAGTTTCTAAATAACTGAAAAACACCTTTTTAAAAGACATTCCCATTTTTTCATCTCCTTTTTCAACATCTGACATTAGTGAGCTAATTGTGAAAATTGTGACTGGTGACTGACCCTTATTTCTGATACCTAACTCTCTAAATGTGGTGGTCATGGTCTTAAATATTATTTTAAAATGCTTGAAATGTTGAAAGGCAAATAGTTTTCATGATTGCCTATCAAAAGCAACTGATTTAAAAAAAAAAAATACAGCTGCTCCTGAACGTTTAAGTCAAAATTTGGACATGTCTCACTTTGCCAAGAATAGAATGTTTGGATATGTCTCATTTTGGAGAAAAAATGAAATTTGTCATCAAAAAAACTCGGTGAATATTAAGGCCAATATTTTTTTGTAGTATGGTGTTTAGTTACTTTTTAGCATCTCTTTCCATCCCCCGATAGTTAGAAACATAAATTGAGTTTATTGTTTTCACTTCAATACCAAGCCCTTTTCTCAAAATGAAAAAAACGGATATGTCTCATTTTGAAAACAAACTCTTCAAGTTCAGGCCAGAGATGAAATTACCTAAATTGTGTGGGTAGTACAGCACTATAGCAGTTTGCCTGAGAAAACGGTCAGGAGAGATTCACTGTGCATTTAGGTATTGGCGTATTAAACAGATGTGTTTTCAAAACAGCTTGTGCACACAAATCCCCCTTTTATTATCAGTATCTCAGACTCACCCATTTCTTGTTGTTAAGATGGAAATGAGCAGCCCCCACAAGCAGAGAAAGAAGTTTGGTCTGTCGAATGATGTCAGTGTTTGGAAAGGATGACTGTATTGGTGGTAGAGGCTGAGATTAGTCTAGCGGAGTAGATGAGACAAGAGCATGTGGGGGAGTTAACATGAGATCCCCCACAGAGATTCTGAACTCAGCCTGAGAGAGTGAGGGAAGAAGACGCCTTGCAAGACTGAAGAAAAACGTTACACTTTATATCTTTGTGTGAGCTAAAAATAACCTCCCCTCTCTGCCTACTGCCCACTGGGCCAGGCTTATTAAAAGAGTCCGTTTCAAAGAGAGAGTGCGTCTGCGCTCGAGAGGGAGAAAAAAAAGAGGGTTGAAAAGGGACAAGAAAAGAAGGAGGGATTAAAATGGGAAAAGTGAGCTCAAAGGGGCAAGGCTGAGCCAGTGTCAGAGCAAAAAAGGGAGTGACGCAAGGAAAGTTGGTGAATCCTTAAGATCGTGAGAATGATTTTGAGAGGGCTGCTCAGTGGATTTTAAAGTTCCCTCTTCGCATGCCAGTCAACCAGTTAGGCTCTATGCAGCGCCATTATATTACCATTTGGCATTTGTATGTGGAGCTTCTCTGAGCAATAATAGCTCTCAAACCTTGGAAATTTAGTGTAACAGATGAGTCTTTATAGGGCCCGGTGGCATGCTCCTTTAAGAGGTTCACCGTGTAAATAGTGAATCACACAGCCCATACCGTCACCCATTCTTTAAATGTTTCCTTGCTTCCAGCCTCTCAGCTTCCAGTCTGAGTCACAGCTTGCTACTGTACCAGGTCAGACAGCCACCCAGTCTGATGTGTCAGCTTTGTGTTCCTTTCCTCTGACTTCCAGGAAAAGAAATGGAACAGGACAGTGATGGTTTGTTTTTAAGGGGAATGGGTGAATCTCAATGAGAAACATTTCATAAAGATGGCTGCAGGTTCTAAGAATACTGCACACGGTCTCTCAAACGTTTAGCTTTCCACAGGAAACTAAAACAGTCTTTGTCCGAGACACTCATCTGCTCAAGGTGGGGAGAATCCTCTCGACTCCACACACCCATGGTTTTTCTGAAGAATTTGGAGCAAATCCTCCAACAAGTGGATTCATTGTGTTCACCGTTATGATGAACCAACGTGAACGTCCCTTTGACCTGTAGTTAAAAGCTGCTAATTCGACAGTAAGCTTGTTTCATTTCCAAATTCCAGCTAAAACAGTGCCTTAGGGAAACCAAGCCATCATTTAGACACATCCACAAGCTCTCTAGCCTTTCTTCGGGCACACACTCTGTGATTGCCAGCAAATTACATATACTGTGGATATTCACTGATGATATAAAGACCACTTGGCTGCAAAGTTCCAAATTCCAGCATTGGAGTTGCCTAACGTCGCTAATGAACAGTTCAAAGCAAGATGAAGGTTGACGTTGTGCTGCCACGTTTGTCACACAGGAGCAACTTTAACCAGTCCACATTTCAGAAGCCTCCACACCTGGTAACCCCCTTACCATGAGAAGAATGGAGCGTTGAAAGGCTGTTGTCTCTACTGAGGTTGGAGAGAATCCCACAAACATATTAGTTACAGATATATATACTACTGTAGTTGATATGTGTTTGGTTTGACATCTACTGGCATATAGCTGAATATTCTAAATTCAGGTGAGACCTAGCCTTTAGTGGTTATTCCATTAGTACTTGTTTTCTGTCTCGACTCTACTACTTGGGTTTTGGTTGCAGTTTTTAACATTTCAAATGTTCTCACAACATTATGAGCCTATATATCATTTTAATTGCTTCCGGCTCCTCTTCTGCATGTGTGCATCATAGTAAGGGTTAAGGAGGATCTTTTCTCTGGAGAGAATATACCAATCAGATGGGAATGTGTTCTCGCATTATTCCTTTCCAAGAATCGTTGCATGCATCGACTCCCCCACAAAAGCTTTCAGTGCTTGAACTTGATCTGTATTTTGGGGAAACAAATTTGATATACTGTATCTTGGCTACATTTATCACAGAGGAAGAGATGCAATACGACAACCCTTCCATTTGCTATGTATATTATCTGATATACAGTACTTGGATGGTCGGATGGATGGAAGCATTTTTAAATATATAAAACAGTGAAGAAGACCGATATGGAAATTTGAATGAGACGCCTAATTTAGATTTTTTTAATTTTTTTTTTATAATGAGTAGTATTTTTGACACATTTTGCTAATATTTTTGTGTGTCTTAATTCCACGCGGTCGTCACAAGTTTGTTAAATTTCCTGCAGGCCTGTGGGCTGAGGCTTTGCCATCATAAATGAAGCATGATGATAGCATGACAACTTGAAGTCAGGGTATTTCAGGCAAATGAGCAACTGATTATAAAGTTGTTTCAACCCCGTGTTTGTACTGTAATGTGTGGTGAGAGGTCAAAAGCATGGATAGCCTTTCAGATGCTTGCTCCTCTGTCTCAGGCTTAATGGAGCGTGAGATGACTTGCTATCCCAGCCAAATGTTTTCTTCGTTTCCTCACAGGCATTGTTAGCGCTGGTTAGCATTTTATTTTTTAAATCATATACAGTATATTTGTACCACACAGCCTATTCAACGCAACAGCCATGGAGAAAGCGAAAGTGAGACCCTAAATAGGAGGCGAGCTTGCGAGAATGCACTTCGTGTGCGTGTGATCAACTCATTGGCCACACCTGAATAAAGCGACGAGATGGATGATAGTCTTTTTTTTTTTTTTTTTTTTTTTTTTTTTGCCACACCGTCACGCAGTCGATCAAAACTGCCTCGCGATCAACTGGTCGACACATTGAGCACCCCTAATTTAGGATGACTTCATTGGCAGAATTTTCCAAAAGGAAACTGAACTCCCGCAGGCACTCTCGATTTTACTGACCGGGGTATGTGCAAAAATTCTGACACCAACTGTACACAGTGAATAAAAGTTTGTTTTTTTTTGTGTTGCCCAACGGGACAATTACATTCACACACTGTGGTGTGTCTTAGGGACTTACTGGTCTCAAGTTATGCTTCCCAACCTTAATCAATGGCTAAAGTACTCCCCAATCAAGGATAAATTCTTTAATTGATCATGCATGTATCACTAAATTAATTTGAAAAGATCACAGACACTATATAGACATAAACACATTTCAGAGTAGTTAGTATTTATGTGAAGGCCAAATAGAGATGATAAGTGACTGTCTATGCAAAAAGAGTGAGAAAGTCTTCAACACTGTATTTTATTTGTCAGCCACAATGGAGTAAAGTGTTTGAGCAGATCTGTTTGACAACCAGCTGTAAAAATAGGGAAGACGGAAGCAAAGTATAATTCATGTGTTGTTTGACGGAATTCCAGCTTGGTGTACTGCTTTGTTACATATCGCGTGCTTGAGAGATTTGATATAGGAAAACAGTCAACTCTCACATATTGCATACTGTATGTACTACAAATATATTGTAGCTATTCAATACCGTGTGTTCTCTGCATAACGTGCCAGAAAGAAAACATTGTCTTGATAACTTTGACATTAAAAAGTGGCTCTGGAAATGCCATTGAACGATTGTATTTTCTACTAGTTGTGCTTTCGATAAATACTCAAAAATAGACTGCATTCTCTTGAGGTCACTCTTTGGTTTGACCCCGCTGCTCACCTGACACACACACACTCGTCTATGAAGCCAGAGGCGCAGGGTGTGTTTGTTGCACAGAAGACACTTTATCTGTACTGACCTCCAGCACTGGTCTCTCATGAGCCTGAGCCGCTCTGAGCGGAAAAAAATGTGACCTCTGCCAGGGACTTTGGTCTGTTCTTCCATCTTGTGCTGACTACAAAGAGACACCGGAAATGGGATGAAAATAATTAACACTAGGCTTGGTGGATTGACTTTAATCAAGACAGAAATGAGTCTTGTAATTATGGAATGATTCCTGTTGGAAACAGGAACTCCTGAATAGATCTGAACCTGTATTAGAACTGTTGTTTCGAACAATGTGCCGTGATTGATTGTTGTCAAGAATTGTGTCTTAGTGTCTCATTGCGTGAGTTTCTGAGCTAGTTGTCCATGAACCTTTAGAATAACCTTTTGGATGAATCAGTGTCACTGTTTTCTGCCTCGTGGGACCAGGTTGGAATCCTGCTGAATCTGTGGACATGTTGTCTCCCAGTTGCTGTCCTGTCCACTTGGGATTACATCAATACCAGTTTTGTTTAGTGTTGGGACAGCAGGGATTGGATCAGTACTAGTTCTGTTTTAACCACTATTGGTCAGTTCTTCACACTCGCTCTGTGGCTAAGCCATGGCAGCATGAATGACTTCTTGCAGTGGCCTTACAGAGCATCATTCTTCATAACCCTCATCTAAGGCTGACATCTGACAGGGAAGCCCAAGAAGCCAGCAGGCTGAATGTTTTTCTATCCCCCCTCGTAGGCATGGACATATCAGGTGCTGTTTTAATGCGTTTAAAGTAGAAAAACATGCAGTGTCCAACGGTGGAAGGTAGAAACGACAAGGACAGTAGTGAAGACAGCCTGAAGCGCACACTCTTGGCCCTCCCCTCGCAGTATGCAAAGGGCAAAGCAATAACATCCAGTCCAGTGACAGACTCATCATTAATGTCCCGGGTTTGTTTATCTAAAGCGTTATTTACCCACTTTTCTATTTCCCCCAGAATCTTAAATGTTCATGCCTTCTATGCCCTCATTGGGTCTCGCATGTATAGACCACCTCAGCAGGACTCAGCCCACCATCCCTTAACTGTAGTCCCTCCCACCAATTCCTTGTATAAGTAGGACAAAGTGAGCATTCCAGGCATAGATGACAAACACTCTTGTCCTAATCTTCACCTCCCCATTTGTTCATGCTATTAACCCTGCACCTAAACTCTGGGTCTTCCAATGCAAATCCGGCTATTTCAGAACAAGCTATGAGTAACATTTACTTCTAAAGTCTCTGTGGAACACTGTTATGACTGGTCTCCAAGTGTCCCGTCATGAATGTATGACCTTTGTTCTACGCCTTGCCTTGTTACACAGATGGCACAGGTGTGACTTTATTTGATGCGGAGACAAATACCTGATACCAATTTGCCTCACCTCTTAAGTGCCACGACACAGTTGGTCACCGGTGAAAAGGGGAAACACTTAACTTCAATACCTCAGAGAGAGGAATATTTGTGAATTTTAAATAAAGCTATCCTGAGGCATGCTTAAGAGAGAAGCAAGGAGGAGCATTTTGGGTCAGAAAAAATGAATGGAGTCCTGTGCTCAGCCCTCAAGCGGACTGAACCCCTCTGTTTGCGTTTTTTTTTTTTTTTTTTTTAGACTTTACACAGTACTCCCTGTGAGGAGTGGTTCGGAAGCAGGAAGTGGTTGTGTAAGGCGATCTGCAGATGCTGCACAGAGGCCCTTTTCAAAAGCAGTCCTTTTGGTCCTATTATGCATGGGGACACCTTAGGTAGTCCTCCTGTAGCCACCATATCCAGACAGTGGCCACACCTGCTTGGGACCAAATGAAGAGAGAGAGGAAAAGATAGAAAATGAAGAGTGGATGCTGCACAATGATGATGGAATGCAAGAGAAAAGTACAAATTTGGGTTGCAAAAACTCACAAGTATTTTCTAAAAAAAAAAAAAAAAAAAAAAAGTGAATTTCTTCCCACATTCACAGGTCAAAATGAGCTGGGTCTGTAATAGGGCCCAAATTCCTGCCTCTGAAATGAATCGTAAGCTAAGCAGTGATATGGATAACATCTTCTTGAATGCTGATTCATGAGATGGTGAATAATGCTACAGGTGTACAGAAGCTTATTTTTTCTATGGGACTTAGAGGTAGACGTTAAATTGGACCTGTTAATTGAGATGCGAAATTTCCAGAACCCCCCACCTCCCCCGCCGTGACTTCAAGATTTCCCAAGCAACACAACTGCTGTAGGTGAATTAGTGAAATTTTAGAATCCCGTAATTGCCAAAGGTCACCACCCCTCCTCTGTATTTAGAAGTAGTTTTCACAGCTGCAACTAACTCCAAAGGTGGACTGACAAAGCACTTAGCTTAAAAACCAAGCTGGAATGTGAGGCACTCTTGCATCACTTTCCCCTTTATTTTGTTGTAATTGTTTTGACTGTTTTCAAAGCATTACAATGACTTAGTTTTCAAGAGAACGTGTAACGGCTCAAGAATACTGTGATAAAATAAAATCTTAAGAAAATGAAGAAACTCTATTCAAATTCATAGTTGCACCACGTAAGCAGAGTAAGGTTTTAGAGGTTCCCATATTGCAGTGCGGCTATACCCGGGTGACCAGTCCAAGATGTAGTCCACCATCCACTTGAATTCTGGAGGGATAGACTCCAGTTCTTCATGAGGCTGATCATGTCAACCAGTATAGAAGATGGATGGATGGATCATTTGGCAGTATTACTGTTTCAGACTGGAGTTTATATTTTATCACAATATCTCCTCAATTAAAACTTAATGAGAGGTCTTCCTCCGGAAAATGCTCATAATGAAAACATGCATTGTAATTTAGTTGCAAATATTTTGTTGTCCCAACAATCAAATAAATAAAATAAATACAGTATACATATATATTGTATTCCAATACAATGTTAGTGTTTGATTTTCACAGAGCACTGGAAGCACAAATTAAGATGTTTTTTTTTTCTTTTTCCCGCTCCGTAGGTTTTAAGTATGCGAAGAAATGATCTGTTTGATTAAATAATTCAGACTCAAGCAAAATGTTGAAGGCATAAATGTGTCATGGAAAACCTTTTGAAGAAAAATAAAACTGTATGCAACAGAAAATGTTTTTTTCTGGACAATTCTGAGCTCACTGAAGAAAAACATGATTCCCTGCCAACAAAGTACCAATACTGTATTGTGACCATGAGCATTTGTGAAGATTGTATTATTCATTGACACGGGCTACTGAGGAAATCCTGAGTTATAGTTAGGTCATTTGGACATCTCCCCGGACTCTTTAAAAGGAGTCAGTCTTCGTGAATATGGAAAATTCTGGGAGTGACTCATCCACACTGTGCCTGGAATTCTCTCATTAGTATTTGGATTGGTGAAAATTGTAATGAAATAAAAAGGAAGAGAAAAGCATCAACTCATGCTAACATAACCTAACCTTTCCACAATGTTCAACCCACCCAAGCTGAACAGACCTTAGCTTTTAATTGTAAATTCCTTTCCTTGACTTCGCCAGTGTTTGTTGCATAGGGCTGATGTTTTTGCCACCCCCACAATCTACACCAGGCCACCTTCCTTTCTGTTCTTGTCACGTAATGCTAAAGTGAAGCAATGCACTCTCATGTATGTTTGGCAACTCTTTCATACATTATCAGCTTTTCTGTTGTGCCTTCCATAAAACATATTAAGGTGCAGCTCAATCGTGTCATCTTATATGGCAGAGACAAGCCTCCCACTATGACTCACATTGGTCACACATTCCATACTGAAATTATAAATGAAAGCATTTGTAGACACATTTACTGCAACCACACATGCAGATGGGTAGTATAATATTAAAGTATACAATTTTGCAAAGTTGCAAGCAAACATACTCAGATGTCTTCTTGGAAAGCGGCATTTCTTCTAATTGGAAGCATGATTTTAGATGAGAAGTTCATGCGTGTATAGATTTTTTTTTTAAAAAAGAAAGGAAAAAAAAATAACCTCCATCTTTCTCATCTGGCCCATATGTATTCTACCCCCTTACACGTGTTGGAACATGACTGTTCTCCGACATACACAAATGTCTCCTTCTTGAGTCTTACAGGAAAAAGCCTTACTTGGATGTCAAAATTGTGACCGACAGTTATGTTGGGTTTTTAGAGCCTAAAAACATTTTCTGACGAATTTCAGTCATACAGTATATCTTGCCATGAAAGCTGTTGTCCCACTTCATACAAACATTACATGCAGTGTGATGGTGTGTCCTCCTCATAAATATATTAGCGCTCATGTTTTCTTTCAGGGTTGTAACTAGTCTAACATGTGCTCTTGTAGTTTGTTTAAATACAAAATGAACACATGAAATAATTCATCCTTCAGATCCTGACATATGTATTTGCCTTACGACTCACACCACGGGTTTGACTTCTTTCGGCTGTCACAGGCCTCATGCTGCATGGAAAATCATTGAGATTTTGGCTAGTTTTGCAGGATCATTTATGTTGCTCAGAAGTATTCATTTTGTCATATTACACGATGAATGGACTTCTGCCAAAACAGGTGTTATTAGTGGCATGGGGATCCATTCTTCCGTGTCCGTACACGTTTGCCTAAGATGAGATTGTTCATTGATTCATGGTGAGAGGCTGACAGGTCAATAAGAAAAGTTCCCCGAGGGAACAGACCCTCTCACTGTTACTCTGGCTCTGCAGGCCCAACCCCATTTTGGGATTTTCACCAAGATTCTGCTGCCGTTGGAGTTTTGGAGCATCAAGCTTATGTTCCTGTCATGTATATTAGAGAGATATTCTGTTTACTGTATTGTATATATTGAGGATGCACAGACATCACTATTTGTAACTATGCCAGTATTGTACAGTTGTACTTGTAAAAATGCCAAGATACTACAACATTGATACCAATTTACCATCTTGACACTTCCAATTCCAGCCGTGTGGAGATACTATAAGCTATTGTAAATATAGGTGACAACGGTAAAGACGACTGCAAATTATGCCCCGAGCATTGCGGCGGAGGGCGATCCCGCAAACAGAGTTTCCCTAGCCCCGTCGCTGCTGCTCTGCTTCATTAAAGCCAATTGATTACTGTCGTGAATCTTTGCCACCGTTGCAGGACACCTCTGTCGCACTCACCTATCTGGCACGCCCCCATCCCGCCCACCCATGGGCCCCTTAGGCTACATAGGTTTATCCTGCCAGTTACATGCACTTGTCTTGAAAATTAAGATATGCAAGTTTATCTACACACAGATTGTCCTGACCAGTAATGTTTCAGATCTCAAGATTTTCATAGTGCAAAATCACACTTAAGAGTCTCAGTGGACTCACCGATATCAAAACAAAACTAAGAAAAATGTCATGTATATGTAAACAGACAACCAAAAGACGAGAAATACAGTCATGAACAAATGCAACAGTGCAATCAATAGACAATACTTTGAAAGGCTCACTAACTCAGAAATGGTTCCTTTTGATTGTGTCACCATGAGTCAGATAACTCTGACCCCCGGAGACACACATTTCTTAGACCCAAATCTCAAGCTCAAGCCACATTGGTGACCCAAGATAACCTCGAACTGATCGCTAGTCATACATTGCAGTGATGTCTGAAACAGATGTCAGACCAGCCAACCTTCGGCGGACTTTGTGGGCCAGCCATGGTCACATGGGGGGAATGTAAACTGAAACTGTCTTACTAGAAGATAATGCAGAGAATGTAATCTTCATACTGTAAAAAAGAACCTGCTCCACACTTTTTTAAAACAGAGTTCAGAGTAGAAAGAAGTAAGGAATGGTGTGATAAAATATCACTTCACTTGTCCAGTCGGGATTTTTTTTTTGTATGTTGTATGTAAGATGTATTTAATGACAAGTTGTTATGCAAAAAAAACTAATTTTATCCGTCCATCCATTCATTTTCTGAGCTGCTTATCCTCACGAGGGTCACGGGAGTGCTAGAGCCTATCCCAGCTGTCATCAGGCAGGAGGCGGGGTACACCCTGACCTGGTTGCCATATATATATATATATATATATATATATATATATATATATATATATATTGCTTAAAGTATTTGACTGAATGAATGCATTTAAGTGACATTCCATCGTTAATCCTTAGGGTTATATCTTCTCTTCTGGAAAGGTTTTCCACAAGGTTTATTAGTATGTTTATCTGAATTTATGATCATTTTTCCAGACGCGCATATGTGAAGTTACAAACTGCCTTCGGATAGGAAGGCCTGGCTCTCAGTCTCCACTCTAATTTATCCAAGTTAGGTTGAGGTCAGGGTTTTGCAGGTCAGTCAAGGTTACCCACATGAAACTATCTTTATGACCATCCGTTTGTGCACTCATGCATAGGAAGGGGCCATCTCCAAACTCTTCCCGCAAAGTTTAAAATATCCAAAACTGTCTATTAGCTCCAGTGAAAGAGATTTTATTTAAACAGTTTGGGCATTACCAACTTCTTATTCCAGCATGTCGTGCTTCAGTGCACGAAGCAAGACATGGAACAGAGAATTTATGTATGAATTTGACTGGCCTGCAATTCACCCATGTCTTTGTGTTAGTCCATCTGCGATGCGATGGGATGGATGGATTGATTCATTCATTTTCCATACCATGGGTGAGCTGGAGTCTATCGCAGCTGAGTCTGGGCAAGAGAGTACACCCTGAGCTTGTCACCAGCATATCACCAGGCACATATACAGAATCAAGCATTCACACCTATGGGCAACTTCGAGTCTTCAATCACCCTTCCGTCCATGTTTTTGGAATGAGGGACAAAACAGGAGTACCTAGACAAAACCCACACAGGTACAGGAAGAACATACAACATCCACACATGCGAGGCCATATTTGAATCTGGGTCCTCACAACTACAAGGCAATTGTGCTGACCAGTTTTCCACCATGCCACCTGTCTTAAATTCATCCTTTAAATTTTTTTTTCATTCCACAGGGGGGAAACAAGTAATTGCTTTCACCCCTGTATTTTTGGAGGGGAGTGTGTGTTTATGATATGACTAAATTAGCTTGTTTTAAACCATGCAAGCAACTCCAACAATACCAGAATTACAGTACATTTCTTAACTGGAATTTCAAAAGAAGTCTACATGTACAATTCAGTATCTCTTTCATTTGTTATTTCCTTTGTGTTTTTATTCAGAACGAACTAAAAGTGATGATTTGTGATTACCTTGCTGCGTGTGGATGAGACCCTTGTTATATTGCCTTCCCCACCTTTTTTATGGATGTTTGGGGGTCCATCTGCCCCTTCAAAATCCAGAAGGGACCCCCTGAAGGTCCTATTTTCACTGTCTGGCTGGCTTAAACACTGTTGAGTTTTGGAATTGTGTATTATTTTTATGATCTCTCCAGGGTGTTGTCATTCTATGAGGCATCCTGAATAATCGTTCAGATTTTAAAACTCAGGAGTATTGACGTACCTGTCACAATCAAGCTAATCCTCTCCTTATTTGATCTCAATATATTCCTTTCATTTAATGAAACTCATTTTGAGGGGGAACCAAATACCTTTGGCCTGGCTAAATAAGGGACAAGCAAATATTGATACACTGAAAGAAGGAAGGTAGAAGAAATAAAACCTCAATGAAAGAATGTGTCAAAGATAAGCTTGACTTGCTTAATAGCGAGATTTACAGTAGACTTTTTCACATGCCCTTCCGCTGCACTTCTGCTCCTTTTAGCCTCGTTTTGAGCGGTCCAATAATATACCTGTTTTTTGGAGGAGCCACACAAGTAATGTTCCATACACATGCCGACACAAGGGAAATTATGTCAAAAAGAGGAAAGAAAATTACCTTTAAACACTCAAACAAAGATTCCATCATGTTTGTGGAATGTCGTGGTTAGCAATATGGAAACAGAATCCAGTGGTTAGAAAAAAAATAAATAAATAAAAGAAAGCTGGTCTGTGAAAGAGGGGGGAAAATAGGGAGGCGGTAAAGGGAGCCTCTGGAATTACACACCCAACTCCCTGTAGACACACACACTCAGAGACGCAGACTGGCACACAGACACACACACTCTTACGTCTTCCCTGGTGCGCAGCTAACCACATTGGGTTAAGGGTGGAGTTAGGCCTGGTGGAGGTAGGAAGGCACCACTATAACAATTTCTCTTCAGTACTGTACTGTGTCATTTGAACTACTACAACTGTGGGAGCTCTGGCATCCTTCTAATGTTTTAAAGAGTTCTGTCAAGCTATCAACAATACAGAAAAAAAGCGAACTCCGTCAAAGACTTAGCCCATAAATCACAAATAGTCGCGTGAGGTGTGTGATGGAGTACTGACAGACCGCCCCTGATCACACTTCCACTTTCAGGGTATTAATAACCGAGGCCGCATTGCTGTGAAAACATGCTGCACTGTCCTCACATCATTGACATTTCTTCCCTCTCCGTCTTTGAATGCAGAGATTTTAAAGGTAAATTGCTTGCATAATGGATGTTTCCAAAAATACAGAGTAGGCAGGCACGCTGACCGAGGTTTTGGCAGCGTGCCCCTGTGTGGGCTCTGGGCCAGCCCTTCTGACTGCACATTCCCTTCACTGGACTAGTCATGCCGGCAGCAGCCTGATGAGCCCAGCAAGACAGCCTTGATTCTTCCAACTCACCCTGAAGCACCCTGCAATCCCGCAGAATTTTCAGCCTACTGAACATCACATTCACCTCACTATGGGATTTTCCTGAAATTGAATGACTTTCTCTGCTGTCTTTGCTTTTTCCTGAGCTGACCTCATTTTTCGTGTCTGAGACAAAAAGACTGGTAAAAATGATTTTTAGACTACTGATTGGTTTTCATTGCCATGAAAAATGCTATTGTTTGTGGGTGGATGTTCACTTCGCAGTAGAGAGCGATTTACTCACATTTCTACCTGCTTTACGCGTTATCTCTTAAAATAATCAATTGCTGGACACTTAAGGTCACTTATCTTGGCAGCTACTTTGGGTCACATTGGGTTGATCTTATGTTACAGAGAACACATCAACAAAGCTCAGAGCTGCTGAGTCTGTAGTCCTTTAAGCTAACAGGCTTTGAGAGATCTGCAGCTTATCAGTAAAAAAAAAAAAAAGGAATGCTGAAACCAATTATAGCTCAAAACAGGAAAGTGATGAGTTGACAAAGATTTTCACAGCGTTACTGGCACATTTTCACTCAAGCAGACACCACATCTCTTCTGCACGAAAATGACAGGGAAAGGACATTCAGGAAATTGAGTTTTTACTCAAGTACCTCTTATCCACTGCCTCACCCCTGAGAGAACCGCAATACCTGCCATGCATACAGCACGTAATGGGACAAATCTCCTGTTTCTCTACACAAAAACACCTGAACTATATGTCTACCAGTTGTTCAACGCTCAGTATTGTCAAGCTAGTTTAAAGATGGTATTGCGCGGACTCCATCTTTATATGAAAGAAGACTTACCTTAATCGACCCATGAAACTCTACTAAAACACAGTCTTTTGGAACCAATTATCGATCAGCCATGCAAAATTTGATATGATTGTAGAGCTGGCAGCACCAATACACTTTTCACAGTCCAAGTTCAATTGATACTTTTCAAGATAAAATCAGATAAGCCACCCCAAAAAAAGATGAGGTTTCACAAAAACTAGGGACATTGATATGTATGTTCTGTGTGTTAAGTAATGGATCTTTTAATTAATGGTGTTCAAGAGCAGAATCTGTTGAAATGCGTAGGGGCAGCAGGGAAATGGACTCAGCATTCATTGAAAAATAAGTGAGCCTTCTTTGTAAACTGACAGCTGAGGCCTCGGTGCTACTTTCCTCATATTGGTCCTTTTGCTGCCGTTGCCATTCATCCACCGCCCCGAACCTCAACAGGCGGTCTGGGCAAATACATATGAGGCAATGATGTATGATGGTGGCTGTTGACTCTGAGGAGATGGATCAAGCACTGCCTGAAGGAGATGCTGGCAGGGCCTTTCATGCCATTTTCCCCAACCTGTGGCTCAGACAGCTGCAGACACTCTGGCTTTCAGAGTGTGCGGAGCTGCAGAGAAGATGTGATTTTTCACAACCAGGCCCAAAATTCAGCTGGGTCTCAGCCTCAGGCGTCCCTTCCCATATGCTAAATACCGTTTAGAGGTTTACCAAAGGCTGAGATGCAGAAACATATGCCAGAGAATGACCTCCTTAGAGCCGATGCCATTTTAGCACAGATCCACTTCCCCATTTCTCCTCCCCCTATTTTAGTGTATGACAGTTTTTACCTGATACACTACAACACAGACGCTGCATGTTAAATATGGACATCCATTCATAAATGAAGGAAAGTGCTTGAGTCAAGACAATTTATAACTACAGTTTAGGATTGGATCAGTTTGGGGTATCCCTACCCCAACATTTATTGTATAAATACATTTCATAGACTTGTCCCAATCATATCACCTAATCAAAAATTGTATTTTTCCTCCCCTGTTAAATGTGTATTTGTAAATGCTAATAATGACAGTGAAAAGAGTTGTGGTAGACTTCCGTGCCACTTCCTGGGCCCCCGCATGCTCACAGTAGGACCACTGCTGGAAGCAGCTACAAAAACAAAAAGTGAAATCACAATACGTTGCACGAGCAGACTTTGTCTTAGAAGTTTGAGTTTGAAAAATTAAGCCAAAAGATACTGCAAACTAAGTCTGCAATGTTGCAGCTTGTTAGTTGGCAGCATTGTACAACCAACGAGTTAGCAAATTTTACGCATTGATTCAAGTTACACTGTATCTTCAAATCAAAGTCTTACGAGTGTGAATTAGTATGTGACAAGCAAACTGGTCCCTACTGGCTGCATTTGGCAAGGCTATGGTGTTTGTAGATGAGTGGAGCCACGCACTGACCAAACTAGCAGCTGCATAGACTTTTCATCATGAATTTAACTTAAAAACATAGCTCTATACAATGGGCAACACGGTGACCCACTGGTTAACATACCCCGCCTCATAGTTCTGACGTCTCGGGTTCAAATCCAGCCTTCCTGTGTCGAGATTGCATGTTCTGCACAGGTATTCTCTAGTTTGCTCCCACAGTCCCACATTTTAAACGCAGGCATGGCATCTTAATTGACACCATTAAATTGTCCATAGGTTGATCCCATATCCAATACCCTCACGAGGGTTCCAGGAGTCCTGGAGTCTATCCCAGCTATTTTCAGGTGAAAGGCGGAGTACACCCTGAACTGGTTACCAGGCAATCGCAAGGCACATAGAAAAAAGAAACAATAATTTGCACTCACAATCACACCTAAGGTCAATTTGGAGTCTTGAATTTACCTGCGATGTAAGTTTTTATGATGGGGGAGGAAAACCTACACAGGCACAGGGAGAACATGCAAACTCCAAACAGGCGGGGCTTGGAACCTCGGCCCTCAGAACTGTGAGGCAGAAGCTCTGACGAGTCAGCTACCATGTGCCCCCCACTCCCAGCCCCCTTTCCACACACACAAACTCATAGGTTGGTCGTCTATATGTGCTCTATATTTGGCTGGCGCCCAGTTCAGGGTGTACCCTACCTCTCAACCAAAGTATAATGTTATCAATCAGTTAAGAAGGTCATTATTTTTTTTCATGTATGCTGTGTGCCTGTTTGACAACTTTTACTTTCAGAAAAAAAAAGATTTCTGATTTTCATGAAACTTGAAAAGCCAAAAGAGTCCATTAGATATTGTTGCTGGGCCAAAAGATTTATTCTGACATTTATAGAGGTGGGATTTATTTAAAGCAAGGCCCTTTTAAAAAAAACAAATCCCGCATACTATTTTTGGAATTGTGCATGCTGACTCAAGCCCTTTTACAAGCTTCACCCTGTCATGGGTGCAGGTGTCATTACTTCAACCATATTCTCCATCCATCCATTTTCTGTACCCATTTATCCTCATTTGGGTCGTGGGTGTCCTGGAGCTTATCCCAGCCATCTTCGGAAGAACACCCTGAACTGGTTGCCAGCCAATCGCAGGGCACATGAACAACCATTTCTACTCACATTCACGCCTATGGTCAATTTACAGTCTTCAATCAACATACCCTGCATGTTTTTGTGGACATGGCACAAAACTGGAGTACCCAGAGAAAACCCACACAGACACTTGGAGAGCATGCAAACTCCACACAGGCGAGACCAGGATTTGAACCCTGGTGCTCAGATCCGTGAGGCAGGGCGCTAACCAGTCATCACCGTGCTGCCCCAAATTCTCATTAAGTAATATTGAAATGTAATTTCTCCTCCCTTGAAGGGAGGGGCGGAAAAGTTAACATTTTCTTAGACTGTTGTTTTATTGTGTAAATCCTAATGACGATGATCTCGACTGTGGATACTTCATGTCATAGCCATGGAAAACAGAAAAGTAGGTCACATTTAAGTTCCTTATGAATGACTTTTTGGTGCTTAACTGGAGCTTTCATCTGGTCTGGCCTCAAAAAGAAGCAGCAGCAGTGATGGCCAAAGTAAACTAGGACCTGAGAGGCAGTGTCTGGGATGTCTGAGGAAAGGCAACAAACGTCACTGTGCCCAATAACGAATGACCCACTAATCCAAAATATTCCTCCATGAGCTAAGTCTTCTTTAGCAAAATTATAAACACTATAACATTATGTCCCTGTACTAAAGAAGTCTGTGAATCATTAACAGAATGTCAGCTTTTGGGAGACTTGCACTGTATTTGTGTCATCATCCTCTGCTGTTGTTTGCTTCCTCTTTTTAAAAAAGCATGTGTGATGGAAGGACTTACCTGAGGGCTAGCACATTTACTTTGAATATATTTAGTTTATCTTTGTTTTGTCATAATTCTGACTTTTGGGGTTGTGTTACAATCTTGTCAGAGTTTGAAATTTGTAATGAGATTCTGTATTTGGGACCTTGGAAGCATCATTGTAACATAATGCAACAGTGCTCTCTGCTGTCTGAAATGAGGAGGGAATAAAAGTACAGTACTTGTGAAAATCATTTTCAAAATGTACATGTATCTTAGTTTAGTTAATCGCACACAATTGTATTGTTACTTACTACAAGTTAATGTAAGGCATCTCTTTTCTTGTGTTCATAGACAAAATAATGGAAATGATGTGTGATGCTTTGCTAGCAAGCTGAATTTTAAATATAGCATTTTGATTTTAAAAAGCTTAAAGGTTTTAACTGATCCTATCTTCTGTGTTTCTCCAGGTCTGATTTGCTGGGCTGCCAGATCGTCAGTTCACAATGAAAGTCAAAGGATGAGCCTGCAGCAAGCTGCCCTGTCCTCGCACTTCCTGCCAGCAGACATTTGCTGATTCATGCAATCCAGAAGACGATGCCTCTGCCACCCAAACACCTCATCTGAGAAGCGGACATTCAAAGCACTCATTGTGCACCATGGCAGGAGAGACTCAGCGAAAGCATGCTGTCAAAGACCTGGGCGCTGAGTCCAAACTGCAGGATGAGGGGACAGCGGTGCAACAACAGAGTCACAAAACCACAAAGGAGTCTTCAGAACACTTTTCAAGCGCAGACACTGATGCCAGCAGCAGAGGCCACAAGCTTGACAAAGTAAAAAAGGAGCATAACAGTACTCAGCAACGTGAGGCTGTAATACGGCCACAGCAGGCAGGCAAAATTGACTTCAGATCATTGCAGAACAGATCAAAGTTTGCCATTGACAGAACCTGGTCTGGTGGCAAAGGAAGTCCGCAATCACCAAGTGGAAAGGGACGCGGTAGAGAGAGGAGCAAGCGGTCTGGAAAGTCAGAGCGCAGCAACCCACAGCACCTGTATAGTCTCAGCATTGCAAACACTCGGTCCAACCTCAACATTGGGATCGCCTACCCACAGCAGAAGGTTTCACCAGCAACAAAATTGGACACCACCCGTGGCCCAGTCTCGAGCAGCTACAGATTTCAAACTCCCAGTATACCAGAGAGAGAGGTTGAGTTACAGCAAGAAGAACTCAACTATAGCCGCTGTTACCAAGAGGCCTCCTCGATCCTTACCTCTCCAAGTTATACCTCACCGGCACTGGGATCTTCAAGTGGGGCGCCATCCCACCAACATCTCCCCCTGTCACAGAAACAGCAGCCTGCCACAATGGAGAACAACAATGCACAGTCAGGCGGTCAGCTGATCTTGACTGATTTTCAGATGAGTGCCTCGAACACGTGGCAGTCTCCTGAGAGGACTTTTAATGGTGCTACCTATGCTTCATCGCAAAAATCCACTGCTCATACAGACAAGACAAATGCCCTTGTGCCTGGCTCATTTCAGTATGGATATAGTTTTCTGGAAGAGTCAACCTCGGACTCTTTTCCCTGTGAACCGAATCCCCAGTCCCAAGACTTTACAGACTCCTCCCTCGGTTCTCTTCATGGGCCTCATAATTCATATACCTTTTTGTCTGTAGAGGGGCCAAACCTCGCTCAAAACTGCACTAAGTTCAGTAATGAACAGCAGCCGGAGCTCAGGAGCTCTTATCCTCAAACTCAGCAATCGCAGTTTATTCCAGGGGTTGCAGCCTCCGTTCAGGACCCCAGGAATATGAGCGAGGACTCCACCAGCAGTGATAGCTCCACTTCTGTTTCCCAGCAGCCAGCACAGGGGAAGAACGCCCTGCCGGAGAAAACAAACGGTCTTGGACAAGTTGATGGTAAAGACGCTGCCATCACCCCTGGTAGCACAAGGAACTGTCATCTGAATGACACTACTGCCAACCAAAGAAAACAAGCAAATGTGCACCACACAAGAAATATTCCACACAGGCAAATGCACTTTCTTAGCAAGACATTGAACAGTTCAGCAGTCAATCGTGTTCACACAGGCTCAGTGCAATTTGATAAGAACAGCAATAATAATATTTTAAATGGGTTACCGCAATCCTGGGAGGGCGCTGGTAAGTTAAATTTACCAGTGGAGCATAACTCAAATCACTACAGTGACATGACTGACAAATTTCAGTTTCAGAACCATTCGGCACCTGACAAAAGGCTAAATGTATCAAAAGACAACAGAATGCAGTGGCAACAAAGCCGGCCAGCTGCTGAATTGAGTTATCAAGGCAAAATAAGTAATCAGAAAGAGTCCTACATGGTTTCTGCTTCTGAATGGCAGGATGATAATAAATCACATAAAAATAGCTCGCTGAAAATCCCCACTTCCTTTCAAAGCAACAAAAATAGTGAGGGTTTTTCGAACCAAAGACAAGAGGGTGTCAAACAGGTCCCGACTTTCAAAGTAGAAATGAGTCATGCACAACTATGTGAATCAAAAAATAAGGCTTTATATTTTGGGCTCAACCAAACTATTCCCATATCATCGTCCAGGAACTACAGTTATTCCCCCTTGCAAGTTGCACCCATGGGTCTTATGATGGTATCGCCTTATGAATCTCCTCTGCCCTCCCCAGCTCATACGCCAGCATCCAGTAGTACCTGCTCTTCCCTTTCCCCAGCATCCACCAGCCCAGTCAACACCACGTCTGAGGATAGTCAGATGTCAAAGTCTGGAGGCCCTATCTCATTTTATCACCAGCCCCAGTCCAAAACCGATCACCTAAAGACTCATCGCCATCAGTTTCACGCCGAAGGTCAAAGAAACATTCCTTATGTACCAGACGGAGAAAAAGACAACATAATGGGATACCTGCACAGCAACACACACCCAAAGACAACAATGGAGGGAAGCAAAGGTTACATGGACAGTTACGGGATGGAGCATCACCAGCCTCCCCCACCTTACTCCGCACATCAGCTGTTCGCCAACTCATTAACCACTGCAAATCTTGACCAGTTAGATGTACTTCTGACTTGTAAGCAGTGTGATCAGAATTTTAGCAACGTTGGTTCTTTTCTAGGACATAAGCAATACTGCACACAGCCCAACATACCAAAGATAGAAGACAACAGGAAGTTCCACTCAGAACCACCAAAAGCAGTGTCATCGTCATCAAATGTTTCAATGTCAAGATGTCCTTCTGACCTTCATCTTTCTCTTTTGGGCCTTAATAACAATGGTGAACTGATGTCAGACAATGAAGCAAAAGTTGACAGCAAGGATGATCCAATGAAACTCAACTTGTTCTCTGGGTCTAGCAACCTCCCCGTTCCTCTCCCTGAACTGGAAATTGAGGACGCCAAGTTAGACAGTTTAATTACAGAAGCTCTGAATGGGCTCGGGTATCAGTCAGACAATGCAGAGATAGACAGTAGCTTTATTGATGCATTTGCTGATGATGACCTCAACACTGTCAAAGCAACCTCGAACAAACAGTGTGTTAAAACAAAAGAACCTGTCTTTGTTGAGAACAAAGAAAAACAAGCACCCCTCAACAGCAGTTCTTTGACAGAAGAAAAGTCTTTTTACAACTCAAACGTTGGCAGCCCTAAGACAAATCAAACATACAGTGACAAACTTGCGAAAACACCTCTGGATTATGAGCGTGATCACAAAAAAACAAGCACGAAGAAAGAGATCTCCCTTAAAAATTCTAAAACCTCCTCAAGGGAGAAGATAAAGGAGCACGAGAGTAAAGTGAAAGAGGCAAGAAAGCTGTGCAAAAGTGACGATGAAAGTGCAAGCACTCCAAGATTTCTCTTATCCAGCAGGTTCTCTGAACGCTGTGCTTTCAAAAGCATTCAGGACAGATCTGGACTTCGAGCGTCAGTGCCCATCCAAACCTGCACATCTCCAACGCCGAGGACAGCAGTGAAAGAGAGCAAGAGGCGAAGCAATGGGGGTGGCACCTGGAGCAAAGAACTGATACATAAAATCGTTCAACAAAAAAATAAGCTCAATGTTAAAGGGAACAAAAACCTCCAGTTTTCATTAGTGATGGAAAGATTAACCCCCACTGTGCAGAACCCTGCATTCGGAGAGTACGACTACGTTTCAGACTCAGATGAAGAATGTGGGCCAGTAAAGATAGCAAGCCAAGGCCGACTGAACCAAAGTAGTCGATGTAAATACACATACACCAAAGAGTGTAAATGGAGAGCTCGGAGTGAGAGGGACCAAGCAGCTTGGAGGCGTGACTCAAATGAGTGTTTTGAGGTGAAGAAAAGTGAGGAGATTTCTCTTTCATCTGAGAAACATGGTTCCCCTCCAATACTCAAGAGGAGGAGTAGCAGGTCCTCTACAAGTAGTGAACTTAGCACCTCTCTGAGCGTTTCAAGTGACAACATGAACAGCCCTAAAAGCAGTGACCGCATTGAATCAGACTGTGAGAAGAAGGCCAACATTAACAAAAAAGAATCTATAGAACCGAAAAGCATTGAAAGGTCCTCCCCACAGAGGTCATGCAACGAGACCAGCACACTGGCACTGACGTTCGCTAAATCTTTGAAGAGGTGTAATGCTGACAAAACCAATCTCTTTGACAAAGGTAGTCCAGAAAATTCAACCTCAATTCCACACACAGAAGTTGTTGACGCCGAGCCATCCTCATCAGTTCCAGCCTTTAAAAATATAACATGCTGCAAATCAAGGGACGTGATGTCTAACAGCAAAGACACTATCCCAACAGACACATCATCCACAAACACACTTGAAAGCATGGACAGTCTGTGCCCCAAAGAACAACAGAGCCAGTGTTGCAGTGCAGATAACAAACCATTGCAGTTTATTTCACACTCTCCCACTAGCAGCAACAAAGAAAAAGTTTCCAATACTGAAAAAAGTAAAAAGAGCAAAAGAAGACAGAAGCCTCGCTCTACGCAGGCAGAGGTGTCAGGCAGCAGTACGTTTGAAAAACAGAGTGACAGTGTGTGCACGGCGAAGGAGGCTATTGCATTAGTCAATGAGCTCGACACACATAAACCTGCATCTCTTTGCAGCTCCCTGATGGATGACGTGTGTCTCTCACCAAACCAAAGCCAAGGTCACTTGATACAAAAAGACACACTCCACCTAATGCCCTACACTTTGGATCAGGATCAGGGGCTCATGAAGTCCCCGCTTACATTTGACACTTCATCCATGTTTGGCGATCTAGCGGCATTCGACAGCGACCTCTACTCTGACATGCCGATTCAGAAAGAGGGTTTGCATTCAATAGAGAACACACCGGACAAAAAAGAAGAGTTTGTGCCCCCATTTTCTCCTTTTCTGGAACAAAGAGACTGGAACCTAATAGTAAGCCCAGTGCTACCAGACGAGATCTCTCAGTATAAAGGCAATTTTGATAAATCCAACGAAAAGAAATCAGATTACAGTGATGTGGCCTTGTCTCTGCCAGCGAAAATTATTGACTACAATGCAAATCTTAATAACTGTGCCTCCGAAGATGAATTGGAAATAAAGCGGATTGTGAACGAGCTTGAAAACCAACTTCAGACAACTAAAATGGAAACCCCACTCAGCCAAGAGCACCCAAAGCAGCTGCAAATGAGTAAATTCTCACCTTTGCGGCTGAGTGAAGAGTCAGAAAATGATACAGTAGACGCTCCAGTTCCTTCCGAGCCCTTCAATGAACCAGAACTTCCATGGACAAGTCCTTTCCACTTTGACCTGATGAGTGGACACCACAGTCCCCACAGCAGTATTCGCAGTGAGCCGGAGGCCCTTGAGCATTATGCTGAAAAAGACACCAATACTTCAGATGTAATAATCACAAGCTCACAACTCCATAATGACCACAAGGCGGAGGAGGAAAATGTCAAAAAACACACTGCTGTTGAAACAAAAGAGGATGTCTTTGAACAGAAACAATACACAGAAAACCTGATGAAAAGTCTTGAGGTCATGTCTGACTCTCTATTCAAAAATGAATCCATTATATCAGAACACAGGGAGCCAAATGCCACCTCTCTCACAAGTCCTCAACAAGAGAGTGAGTGTCATTCAGCTAAGGGAGAGGATCACAGTGAAAAGGAGGCAATTACTGGGAAGCAGAATATATTTTCACCTTCAAATATCAAGGAGCAGAAAGACGATAATGAATTCATTCTTCAAGAGTCAAAGTCGTCTCTCCCTCACAGAACTGACCACAAAGTCTGTGTAAAGGAGCAGATTACATCAGGAATGGAATTAATTTCAAATGGGGGTGTACCTGAGACGAATGCGGTGATTGAATCTTCTCATTGCCTAACCATGGCAGATTCACCTGGAGATGATGACACTAACACAGAACCAAATGTGAATGAGTTACCTCCGAAGTGTGACAGCCCTCTACATTTGGCGGACAGTTATCAGGAAGCAGACGCAAACATTCCTTCATCCGCAACTCTCCTTAAATCAAGTGTAGACATTCTCAAGTCAACAGAAGATGTGATTGCCAATGGTGATGAATTGAAATGTGAGCACCCTGAAAGCGTCACTGAGAACGGGCATTGCTTTGTGAAGATTCACAATGTTAAGCCAAATTCTGACTTATTAGTAGACATTGTCACCACTGATAAACCCTGCAGCCCAATTCTAGTGGAAAGCAACACAGAAAGTACCCAGAACAGCTTAACATTCCATGACATCCATTCAACAGGACAGAACAGTTTATTGGTCCTCAGCCGGAGGGAAAGTCTCGATAACACGGATGCGAAAAGTTATCCCTGCAAAGCTCCTCAGCATAATGACTCATTGAAACGTGAATCATTCAGTGCAATTCATAAAAAAGAAGCCCTTTTAGATGTTCAAAACATTAGAGAAGATCTACCTGTGGACTTCATGGCAAGCCACCTGAACTCACCATGCAGAGAGGGAATAGAGGGAGACCATTGTTCCTTTCTACACACCTCCTCACCAGTCAGCCCTATTTTAGCACACCAGCAAGAAATGGACATACAAGGAAATAGTCGACAAAGTCAATACAATGACTCTGTTGACCCAATCCAAATTCAGAAAACAAGATTACCCGGTGGCAACCCAGAGTACGACAAGGAGGTTTTGGACTGCGCTGTAGCCATCCAGACAACAAGGGAAATGGGCTATTCTTCAACTAGCCCACCGCACCTGGAACTCCCTAATTCTGACACCAACATAAATTCTCCAACCCCTCGGTGCAGCAGAGTTGAACAATCAAAATGTTTCAACAAAAGCTATCCTTCACGTGATGTAGACCTCAGTCCATTGAATTATAAAAATTCAGACGAGCCTCCGCAACTGACTCAATATGACTACATACCAATCTCACCAGCAAGCAAATTGGATGACAATCCTGACATAATACCGTGTCACAGCGATGACGGTTTTAACAACCCACCCACTGACACAACAATGACGCAAAACCCAAGTTGCGCAAATAAAATAAGTTTACTAAATGAACCACTGGCCATACAAGACATATGTTTGGGTCTTCCATCTGAATTCCAAAGCACAAATTCCTCAGCTGGTAATGAGGATGTGGAGGTTAGGCCCGACCCCAGTGAATCTATCAAAATGCCAACTATAAAGTTTGACTCATCATCATTAGCAGAGGGAGAGCCGAGTCTACTTCCCATTAAAGACATTTCAGGTTGTCTAATCACCCCTAAGCCACTCATCCTCTGTGAAAATGGACGATCGGTGGAACCTGGCCAGTGTTTGAAAAAAGAAATGTTACCAAAAAAGACCCAGAACAACCTTCAGGAAAGCAAAGTACTTTGTGAAATCTGCTTCTTGTGTTTCAGGACTGTGCCAGGTTTGAAGAGACATAAGGCCATGAAACATGCAGCCAGAAATGAAAAGCCTGTTGGCCTACCAAGCACGACATCAGATAATCAGGGGATGTCGCTTATTTATGAAGCATCACAAACTGGACAGAAGGAACATAAAGATGACTCACAATCCTCCCTGACTCAAATAGATGAGATGACAGAGTCCAATACCACCCTAATATTGAAAGGGTCGGTGAATGAGTCAACCATGGAGGAAATGGTAGCCAAGGAAAGTGCAGTGGCAGAGGATGAAATAGGCAATCAAAATTCTCCGCTGCCAACCAAAACGAAAAAGAACAGCAAAGCTTGGAAGAACAAAAATAGCGGAGAAAACTCAAAGCTTGACCCCTTCTCGGATGAGATTTTCAATATATTAAAAACAGACCTCCTTCAGGCTATAACTCCAGAGTTTAAAAGCAGTCCGCTGCTCGAGCAAGAACAGCCTGACAGACATGGAAGTGGAACAGAGGAAACACTTCTCAGTGTGACTTCAAACTCTGGCTCTGAGAACGCATCCCAATCTCCAACTGAAAAGACAAATGTTCTCCGTAAAACTGCAGGATTCAATCGAATCACAGATTCAGACAAGATTTTCTGCATAGGCCTGAGTGGAGAGGTGAAAGGGGAATTAGGTACAAATATTAATCCATTGATGGATGACAAGATCACCGCAAAACACCACACATCCAGAACAAGTCTGTGTGCTGAGATTGATGATCAGGGCCAAACAGATGACAGACTTGCACAAGAGATTCTTAGAAAAGTGGCAGTAGAAGTCAAGGACGAGCTAAACGGTGTCTTGTCAGATGAGATGCGTGCAATAGCTTGTTTGGCTCCGCCTCCTCTCTCTCCTCCTGGCATGAGTCCGGATCTGAAGGCCTTACTTGACGATGACACCATATTCTCACAGTTGTTTCCAAGAGACGACGAGGCGAAAAGGAAAAAGTGCCCGAGAGTTTATGGAAAAAGAAATAAAAGACAGAAGCTTTCATTTGATTCAGATGTCACTCGGGACTGCACACCTCCAACAGAAACCACTCACATTGAGAAGCAAACAGATAAGACAACCAGTGATAACCCAACAACCCCCTGTGAATATGAGACTATATCTATTGATGATACCATCATGTTAAACATGTGTCATAACAGTGCACTGAAGGTCCCTGAAGTTAAGTCAGTGTCCGATGATGAACAAAATGATCAAGATGTTCTTTGCAATGACAACATTTTAAATCCATTTCAAAGTACTGTTGATGAAGCTTCAATTGAGTGGAGTAGTTCTCGGGACTTCAGTGTCCTTCATGCAGACTCCATGGTGACCTCTGAGACCACCACCTGTAGAGCAGAGGGTTCAAACCCACCTTGCTCTCTGGCCCTGGAGGGTGATGCCTACGCTGCGGAGCAGTGCGTCACAGAGAGTGCTCATCATAACCACATTGACATTCAAAACATCAACACCACCTTTCAACTACCTGAAATTCAGTTCTTTGACTCTAACAAAGATGTCTCGCTGGCTCCTCCCACTGGAACTCGTGACATGGAAAACACAGATTATGAAAAGTCTAAAAAACTAATGGAGCGCCGAGGCCGAAAGCGACAAGAAGTTGGAATCAAGGTTAAAGATAAGCAGTACAAATGCAAGGTGTGCTTTACTTGGTTTCTCACTCTTGGTGAGCTCAACTTTCACAAGTTGTCCCACAATCCATCCCCACCTCCAACCTGCTACATGTGTGTCCAACGCAAGTTCAGCTCCAGGGAGCAGTTGAGAGACCATCTGTGGGAGAAGCACGCAAAAAATAAAACTGGGATTTGGACTTGCGGAATGTGCTTGAAGGAGATCTCAGACGTGTGGATGTACAATGAGCATCTACGAGAGCATGCCACTCAGTTTGCTCGCCGCGGTCAGACTCAGGGCTCCATGTTGACCATTCCAGGCTGTTTCATGCAGGAAACAGCCGTCAAGAACTTCATCACCTCCATTATGCAGCATCGGCCTAGCAAAGCCAACAGAGAGATGAACAAAGCCACGAAAATACAAGAAAAAAACGTTACTGCCAGCAGTATTCTGGAATCGGGGAACCACCCAGAAGGCGCTGAGCAAAAGCTCCACAAATCTAAAGGCAGTGGTGGAGGACGTGGCAGCAAGAACACTCTAACCTCACTTGAAGTCCTTCACAAAACAGAAGCACCTAAAAGTGTGGAGATGCATCCCAACTGCAAGGACCCTTCCAGAGACTGCCACCACTGCGGGAAGCGGTTCCCAAAGCCCTTCAAACTTCAGCGACATCTGGTGGTGCACAATTTGGAGAAGATTTTTCTGTGTCACAAATGTCCCGTCTCATATCAAGAGGCCCAGGACCTCAGAGAGCATCTGAAGATAGCACACAAGGAAGTGGACAACCTTGATTCCAAACACACCACCCTCTACACTTGTGAGCTGTGTGCAGATGTAATGCACGTGATTAAAAAGTCGTTCATCTGCAGCACCTGTAACTACACCTTCTCAAAGAAGGAGCAGTTTGATCGCCACATGGAAAAACACCTTTCAGGGGGCAACAAAATCTTCAAATTCCGAGGTGTTCACAGGCCCGTCAAAGCGTCTCTCTGCAAAGAAGATGAATGTGATTCCCCTGCGAGTAAAAAGAGAAGGATTTTCTCCGACAGTCTTCAGGAGAATAGCACAGACAGCGGCATTGCCAGCGTGGGTTCGCTGCACCTAAATCAAGCCTCGGAGACACAGACTCCTAAAATGACTGTGCCCATGTTAGATGACTCTACACAGACTACCACTAATCACTACCACAGTGACACAAACAGCACAAATGTGAAGACTGAAGACATTGCTGAGGATTACTCTAATCTTCTGGTAGAGCTGGAGAAATGTATTTCGATGGGCTCCTCGTCTGCTGCCCCCAAGGAAGAGGAAAGTGACAGAACACCCACAGCTAATCTTGACAAAGGCAATGGAGAATCGCCAACCAAAGCGTGTGATGTGAAAGAGGAGAGCGAGTCTGTGTGCATTAGAGTGGAGACCCCCCTGTGGCCAGCATCTCCAGAGAGAAACAGTGCAACCCAGGAGACAACTGAAGTGAATCACGACACAGCTTACGGTGCCAGAGAAACAAGTGATTCCCTTCCTCCAAGTACAGACTCCTTCGGCAGCCTGGGAGAACAACAAGTCACTGCAAAGACAACCGATTCACAACTAACAGCTGATGAGGTGGCCGAGCATGAAACGCAAAGAGCTGCAAGTAAACAACAAGCTTCACTTAATGGGGTGGAACAGAAGGACAAAGTCAGATCAAGCAACAACGCTAAACCCGGCTTGAATGCAACAGAATCAACGCAAGTCCTTCCATCCAAGGCTTTGGCCACCCCCTCGCCATCAATTGAGGAAAAAGATTCCCAGAGGGTACAGAAAAAGAGAAAGGATATCAGATCCCCACACTGCCTGACGAGAGTTTCTATCCCAGCAACTCAGGAGAACTTTGTCGTGGACTCGAAGGTCAAAAAAAAGTACCACCCCAGCAAGTGTTTGAATCCTTCAACGCAAAGAAAATTTGACGGCCACAACGACTACCCCGTTCTAGCTTCGGTGCGGGACGATGTTGTGAGCAACAAAATAGTGTCGAGATGCAAAACGACGCCCCTGGGGTTGCAGTTCAAACGAAGTTTGCTTGACAGTTGTACACCAAAGAAAGCTGACATTGTGGCCCCTCTGCATGGAGATTACAAAAGCAAAAAGGGAACTGTGGGGCGGCCCCTGCACACCTCCATTTCCAAGGTGCCTTCTGTTCCCATGAACAATTCCTTAAACAAGTCCAGGCCAAAGCAGGGGGTTAGGTCAGTCGAGACCCACTCCTACAGGACAGCAGAGTCCCAAAACCACCTCCTTAGCCAGCTGTTTGGCCAGAAACTCACAAGCTTTAAGATTCCTTTGAGGAAGGACACGTCCGAATCTATTAACTAAGCGGCCATGGGGCATGGTGGAAAGGGGGGGGGGGGGGGGGTTGGGCTGTGAATGAAAAACATTTCACAGTTCTTGAGATTTTATACTTAATTCATTATGGTGAATGAGATTGCACAGCTCTTTTCTGTGAAATGCTATCTTAAATACATAGTCACTTTATGTCTTTTTTGTACATGTGCTTGATTCGCACAAATGTGTGGACAAACGCCAAATATGAATTTTTTTTCTAAAGATGAAAATGCTATTCATAAAAAAAATCTGCTTTTCTGCTTTTGCTTTTTTTTTAATATTATCAATTCCAGAGATTATATTTCAGATGTCTATTAAAAAAAGAAAAGAAAAGAAAAAGAATACTTGAAAAGACAGTCAAATACATCTTTTTAAAAAATGCATGTTCATTTTGCATTCTCTCGCACGGTCTGACCTCTGTGCGTATTTCTTGGAGAGGACCAAATGATGTGGACTATTGTCTTTGTAAATGCTTCCAATATATTATTGTAACATTACTGCACTGCATTCTATTAGCCTTTTGTATAAACGTTACATGGTGCTACATTGTATGTGATTGTAATGTGAATGCCAATGTCCTCAGAAGGGAACATGAGACCTGTAGCAGTTATACAGCACAGCAATCACATTGTTTACTGGTTCATTCGAGATACTGTGTAAACTCTCCAAGGGCTCCACCTATAGGCTGCTCCAAGTCTACATTAGGAAAGATTCCATTGTATAAACTCAGGTGCATACTAGGGCTTCGCCGTCCTTCCACCTGTATTCGGAGTTCTTCCCATGCACTGATAATACCAAAGTCTCTCTGTCTCACACACACACACACGCCACAAACGCAATCATCTGTGTTAGCAACTCCAAACTGAAGAGTATTTACTTGGACAACAAAAGGTGCTTTATTTTGTTCATACTGTATGTAACTTGTTTTGTATAATATTGTAGGTAGGTCATTGTCAGATGTCATGCTTATTGTCAAAAGTTTTATTTTAATAATGTGCAAGAGAATGACAAGAAAGGGAAGTGCAGAAGTGCAGTCTGTGCCTTGCGCGAGCTGTAAAGTGGATCACAAAGTGCCTATTTTATAGTTGTTATTAAAGATCTGTATCGATCCCTCCTGGCTCTTTTTCTTCCCTTGTACATCACTTTGTCATCCCCGCAGATCTGCTGTCGTGGCGTGCGTCAAACACAAAGTAGCACTGGTGACGGAAGGCAAAAACACATTCACCGCACATCAATGGGCAGCTTCATATTTTTGCACAGAACTCGGCACGATGGTCACAAATCTTAACAGGCAAGGGGCTCCTATTTATTCAGCTGCGGGTTCTTCTACTGCAGGCACACGTCATGTTGTCCTCACACCATGTGTAAAGTGGCTTTTATTCCTACATGAGTATTTGCCACCGTCACATAGGAATAAAAAGCCATAGTACACACTGGCTTGCATGCAGAGAAGGAGAAGACAGCCTCTCTCTGAAGTACGATGAACCCTTGGAAAAGAAGGCGGGGGACAAAATGATTTTATGTTGGGTTTTTTTGTTCAAGAAGTAACAGAATAATCTACCAAAAAGATGTTAGCTGAGTAAGAAATGTCAATCTATATAACTCGTTTATTGAGTGAGGTTGGAACATATTGCATTCTATATTGTAGTTGATGAACATAATAATCTTATTGTCTGTAAGCCATATTTTTCACATTATAAGATACTGCAAACCATGACAAATGTGTGAATGAATATAAAAGGCCTCTCGTTTTTCTTCCTCATATGGAATAGTTGTCTGTGTCGACACGTGC
Source organism: Syngnathoides biaculeatus (assembly GCF_019802595.1). NCBI lineage: Eukaryota > Metazoa > Chordata > Actinopteri > Syngnathiformes > Syngnathidae > Syngnathoides > Syngnathoides biaculeatus. The sequence continues at coordinate 12,017,035 of NC_084645.1, read as the reverse complement.
CCTGTGACTGGCTGGCGACCAGTTCAGGGTGTAGTACGCCTTTCTACCAGCGTCGACTGGGATAGGGTCCACCATTCCATGACCTTGAACAGGTTAAGCGGTACTGACAATGGATGGATGGATGGATGGATGGATGGATTAGAAAAAAAATAACAAAAAAAATGTTAAAGCCTATTCTGAATTTATGCTGTCTCTCAATTCAAACTAACTAAATGGCAGATATTGGATTATACATTCGAATGTGTCTGTTTAATAGCATCCAAATATTGCAAGATAAAGTACTGGATGTGTGACAGTCAAATATGGATTGAAGTTAATGTTAATTGTAGATGCATCATCCAACATGAGCAACACAAGACAATACTAACGTCTCTTTCAATGTAAACGTGATCAATTGAACAGAAGAGCATTGTATAAAATGAAACCATTTCAATGATTCGCAGAATAGCACATTTTGATTACTTTTCTTAATTTGAAATGAATGCATCAACAAGACTTTTGGATACTTCAAAAAGAAAAAAATCTAACCCATAGCAAATTTTAGAATATGCCACATTTTTGTTCTTTCCACAAATAATAAACTGACAGAGTGTGATGAAATGAAAACACATTACAAAAAGTATCTGCTTCAATTAGAGTACATGTGAAAAATGGCTATACGATGACTTATAGACAAATGTGCCCAATTTAAACAATATTATTTCATATGACAAACTAGAGGTTCCATAAAAAGTGCCAAATTATTAAGATGAAATTGTTCAAAATGTTCCTTCATGTACCCAAAAGTTGAACTATGAGTCCAACCTTTTCAAAATCTCACGCAAACATAGATTGGGCCACATAGTGGCGCTTTGAGATCTTGTTGGGGGAAAAAATTGACGTTTATGACTAGAGCAGAATGTCACATGCCCAAAGAGAGCCAATCACTAGCCTTGGATTTAGGAGGAAGTGATATAAAACTTTCCAGGCTATTTTTCAAATGTTGCTAAAATTGTAATGGTGGAAATTTCCAGAGGCAACTCTAATTTTATGACACATCTTCTGCAAGCAATGTAACAAATTACTATGATGTACATTTTCTTCAATAATTACATAATCTCCTAAAATTAGCTACTCCCCAACATTGAATTTATGCCACTGTTACCTCTCAAATTGATGTGATGGTGCAGTCCACTCTTCTTCCACATACTCTGGCCAGCAGCTGTGTGCTAGAACAAAGTGAGAGCGGAGTATATATTGTTCAGGTTCCAGACACTGTTCGTCACACAAAGTCAGTAGTATAGGCACACACACAAACTTCCACACCCCGCTGGCAAGCCTTCTTTTTATCATGTGATCTATGAGGAAATTCTCCAGAGGCCCAGCCGTGCAGGAGCATGACAGGAACGCTTTGCACTTTGAAGTGGAGCGACATTATCAGGAAGTCTCGTCTTGAAATAGCATCTCTTCTCTCCGTTTGCAAGGCTCCTTCCCTGTCGCTTCTCATCTTCGGCTCTCCCGTCTGCCTGCTGACAGCCTCTATTTCTTCTTCTACTACCGATTCAGCAACTCACTTTTGTTCGCTTTTTCTCTTCTCTCCTCTTTCACCTGTCCATCTGTTCATCTCATTTCTGAAGATTCCATCCCTCTTTTTTGCCTTTCCCTTCCATTTCCATTTCACCTCTCACCTCCTTCTTTCTTCCTTGACGCCTTGCAGCAGAGCGCGTCATCTCTCAGGGAGGTTGCGGGTTTGGGGCCACAAGAGATGAGCTGGTGGTCAGCGGTAATGACACTTGGGTTGAGGGTCGCGCAGGTCGCCTCTGTCGGGAATCTGAGGGGAGCCGGAGATGGATGGGAAGAAAGGAAGGGTTGGATGAGCACGCTGTCTGTATTGTAATGAAGTTTCATTGGCATGATGAAATGTGAAAGCTGCACTCTACAATGAGGATGTGTATGAATAATTCAATATAAACACATTTCCTTGGTGAGAATAAAGACGACACAGGAATCAAGACATCAAACCAATGTAGCCTGACAACTTTACCTCCATCCAACATAAAGAGGCATCTACGCCCTGTCTGCCTGACACTGTAGTTTACAAAAGTAGGCCATAAGGAGCATTAAAAGGAATCGCTAAACAAATGAGAGGATAAAAATACAGCTTGTGGAAAATGGAAGAGGAGACATGAAAGTAAAGTCAAGCACACTTTAATTAGGGGCTTCCCAGCAGGAAGTCACTGCTCCAGATCTGTTATTGACTCATCTTGTTACTTTATCTGGGTCTGTGTTTAAAACTGAGACAATGAGAACAAAAGCGATCCCTGTTTGATTGTTCCGGCAGTTGAGGACACTGTGCCACCAAGGCCGGGCAAACAAAGAGAGAAACGCAGCGGCCCGCGGGGGTGTCCTATTGTCGGTCCATTTGCGGGAGAGGGTACTGGTAGTGTGAGTGGCCAATATGAAGAAACGCGTGTGAAATACAGAAAATGTGGAGTGTGTTTACATGTTGTCAGGGACACTGCAAAATGTGTCTCAGTGAGAGAGAGAGAAAAGGTCATTGGTCGTGACCTTTCAGATCATCGGAATTTTAGCTGTCCGGCTGGGATTTGAACCTCAATCCTTGAAACTATGAGGCAGAGGTGCCGTGCCATCTTCATCTCTTTGAAAATAATCCAATTCAGTTTTACAACCAATGCGTGCTTGAAATGATTAAATTCAACGGACATTTTTTTGCAGTATAACAGCTTAATAATATCACAATCACCTTTATCACCTAGTATGTCAAAAACACAAGGAATTTGTCACTGGTAGTTATGATACTAATGATAATTCGACTAGTTGACAGAAAATCCCAACTTTAGATTCTGAATTTTCTCTTTTTTTTTGGAAGCTATAAAGGCCAACTAGAAAATTGTTTTTTGAATGTATTCATAAAGGGAATTGTGAACTTAACTCCCACCAAAATTGTGTGTTGCAGCAGTAATCATCATTTTTCTGGAGTGCATTGTTGGGATCTTTCTCAACAGAGCAATCAATTATCACACGTCGAAAGTGACTCAATCTACATTACACCTGTTGGCCTCCACACTTGCCTCTCCCTCATCACATAGAAGTCAAGCCTTTCGTCCTGCAATGAGAATGGACCAAAACATTGAATTTGATCCGCCACCCTCGGCTCTTTGTGGCTCTTGTGTAAATCCAGGCAGTTGACTGGCATGCCCACAGCCCGAGTGTTTAAATCCAGCACGGTTGCCGTTGAAAAATGTCAGCCTGAGACCTGAGCTCCTGCCGCTCGCTGTGTGGAGCTTGATAACACACAAAGGGAAAATGACTTACAGCGAGTCCAATATGACTCACTTCACATTTTGGTCAATGTCACTGCCTGTTGAACGTGACCTCAAACGCTCAGATCAATCCAGTCTCTGTCAGTCTCCTTCTAGCGTCCTCTATTAGTGAGAGTGACTTTGATGAACCTTTTGAGATAAGAGATATTCTGAATTGTCTTATGGGATGACTCACCATGTATTCACAAACAAGCTACAACATTATGACTACTTGCACAGCGTGATGATATCCAAGATCTTTCTGAAATAAACTCAGCTTTTGCAAATGCTGTAGTTTGGAGTGGTGTGAGATTGTACAGCATCATACTGTGTCTAATATTTTCAATTATCAATTAGTTAAATGAGAGTTAAACATATTGGCATAAGCTCTCTATATGGTGCAAATTGCAGTGACACAATAATGAATACCTGTGTCAATCAAAAAAAAAAAACATTGGGAGATGCAAAATCATTTATATTGTACATGTCTTGTACCGGATTTTATTGTATTGTACAAGTAGTCATGATGTTGTAGCAGGTTGGTGTATGTCACCTGGTGGTATCCCAGAGGCCATGGTAGTGCTTCAAAATGTGAATAACCCTCTTCCACATACCTAATCCTAAACATGTCATTACAAACACACTATTACACGTTCCAAATAGGTAACTCCCTGAAAGAAATGTTAATCGAAACTGAAACCTAGCGCTAAGCAGCATGCACACGACAAAATGCACTCATGACAGAGAACTCCAAGACGCATGATAATGTGACATACAGACCTTCGGCTCTTCATGAATTCAGCAGACCCTCCCTCATCTTTTTTCTTCTTCGTGGTATGTGTGGCACCCTCACGTCTGCCTGAGAAACTGGATGTGGTCATCCCATTGAATTGGGGAGCAGGGCTCAGCTGCAGAGACTGACATCATCCCTTTCACAGAGGAGGTTTTCCCCACCCGCTATCTGCACCCTCTCTTTCTCTCTCTCTCTCTCTCTCTATCTCTCTAATTCTCTCCATCGCTCTCTCTCCCTTAACTCCCTCTCTGTAGTAGCATTCTTTTATCTCTTATCTCTGCCCTGCTTTTTTCATCCTTAGTCTCATATCCTCTCCTCTATTTGCCTGTAACTGCTCTGTAAAAGCATCTCAGCTCAGTAACAAGTGTTAAAGCAGGACTTTTTATACTCCAGTGGGATATATGAACCTCCCATCATTAAAAAAAAAAACCAAACCCTATCTACGATGGCCTTTTTCTTTGCGCTTATAATAATAGATGTAGCTGCATGCAGCCTGTGCAGATCTGTTTCCTTTTTTTTTTTTTTTTTTTTTTTGCCCACTCTGTGTCTCATCTATGACAGATCAGGCAATGCGGGAGTAAATGAAGACCGAAACATAATGGGCAGACTCCTTTCATGTTTCCCATTCTTTTAGATGAGCCCCAATGCAAGTAGAGAAAAGCGAACGGGAGGGGGAGTCTCTGCGATTGGGAGGCGGCGGGAGCTGCTGTCCATGGTGCTGATTACCACACAAGGCGATGTCACCAAGGACACCATGGAGTGACCTTCCAGCAACAATGAGCAAACCTGTTAGCACCTCAAAAAGAAAATGGAAAAAAAAGCAGGGATAAACAAACAGGCACACATGCTCAAATGGTAATGCAAATACATGTGCGCGCGCACACACCGCCATCCAGTACCCTACCCCCCACACCGCCTCCACTGGATCCCACAGGCATTTCTCTGTGTCTTGGCTCATTTAGGATTACATTAATCATTGTAAGGTAACTGTGGCAGGTGAGATTAAAATTGATTAGTCCTATTAAAGAAAGTCACATTACACACACACACACACACACTATGTGTGTGAAAAAGAGATTGAGAAATACAGAAATATGTGTCTGAGATACAGATGTCCACTGGGTGACACACACCACCCATCAAGATCAGCTAAAATGCAGCAGAATGTCTGTAAATGGATCTATAATAAATGTGAGCACACACACTCAGGGGTCGATTCTTCAGGAGGCTCAAGTTTTGTGCTGCTGTGTTGTTGTCTTAACTCTCTTCTCAAGAGGTAGCTTTTAGAATCTCGCCTCCTTGTTCCCATAGTGACACTCCACCCCTCCCATCTCCCCATCCCTCCTCCCCAATTCATGAGTGAAGAGAGTGTATGTGCATGAAAGAGGTGAAAAAAACGAGGGAGGCTCATTATACATCAATTTGTTGTGTCTTTGTAATAATATGGGGCTATGATATATTATCATATATCTATCCATCTGCTGAGCCACTTATCCTCACAAAGGTCGCAGGAGTGCTGGAGCCTATTCTAGCTATCATTGGGCAGGAGACCCTGAACTGATTGCTAGCCGTTCGCAGGGCACACAAAGACAGAGAACAGTCATAGTCACAATCACACCTGAGAGCCGTTTAGAGTTTTCAATTAATGTTGCATGTTTTGGGATGTGGGAGGAAACCGAAATGCCTGGAGAAAACCCATGCAGGTACGGGGAAAACATGCAAACTCCACACAGGCGGGGGCGGGATTCCAACCCCGTCCTCAGAATTGGGAGGCTAATGGTCCAACGAGATGATTAAATATTGGTTCACAGTCATCACGCCCCATGAAAGGAAACCATAACTACTTTGTGCCCCCTAACAAAAATGAGTCTGACGCCGATGCTCTACAACCTTGCTCCATCCACCACACATGGATCCATACAAATATACTTTAGGGAAATTTAAGTGTTTATTAATGTATGTAGGGTAGCCCAAGAGCTACCGAGCACACTCCACCATGCTGGGAGTGTCCAATACAGTGAAGAAAATAAGTATTTGAAGACCCTGCTATATTGCAAGTTCTCTCAGTTAGAAATCATGGGTCTGAAATCGTAGGTGCATGTCCACTTTGAGAGAGATAATCTAAAAAGAAAATTCCAGAAATCACAATGTATGATTTTTTTAAACTATTTATTTCTGTGATAAAGCTGAAAATAAGTATTTGAACACCTGAGAAAACCAATGTTAATATTTGGTACAGTAGCCTTTGTTTGCAATTACAGAGGTCAAACGTTTCCTGTAGTTGTTCACTAGTTTTGCACACACTGCAAGAGGGATTTTGGCCCGCTCCTCCACACAGATCTTCTCTAGATCTGATAGGTTTCTAGGCTGTCGCTGAGAAACATGGAGTTTCAGCTCCCTCCAAAATTTTCTATTGGATTTAGGTCTGGAGACTGGCTAGGCCATGCCAGAACCTTGATATGGTTCTTACGGAACCACTCCTTGGTTTTCCTGGCTGTGTGCTTCAGGTTATTGTCATATTGAAAGACCAAGCCACGACCCATCTTCAATGCTCTGACTGAGGGAAAGAGGTTGTTCCCCAAAAATCTCACAATACATGGCTCTCATCCTCTCCTTAATACAGTGCAGTCGTCCTGTCAGGTGTGCAGAAAAACACCCCCAAAGCATGATGCTACTACCCCTATGCTTCACAGTAGGGATGGTGTTCTTGGGATGGACATTTGTCTTCCTCCAAACACGGTTTGTTGAATTATGACCAAAAAGTTCCATTTTGGTCTCATCTGACCACAAAACTTTCTCCCATGACTCCTCTGTATCATCCAAATGGTCATTGGCAATCTTAAGACAGGCCTTGACATGAGCTGGTTTAAGCAGGGGAACCTTCCGTGCCATGCATGATTTCAAACCATGACGTCTTCGTGTATTACCAACACTCACATTGAAAACGGTGGTCCCAGCTCTTTTCGGGTCATTGACCAATTCCTGTGGTGTTGTCCTGGGCTGATTCCTCACCTTTGTAAGGATCATTGAGACCCCACGAGGTGATATCTTGCATGGGGCTCCACTCCGATTGAGATTGACCGTCATGTTTTGTGTCTTCCATTTTCTAATGATTGTTCCAATTATGGACCTTTTTTTCACCAAACTGCTTGGCAATTTCTCCGTAGCCCTTTGCAGCCGCACAGCAATTTTGTCTCTGGTGTCTTTGGACAGCTCTTTGTTCTTGGCCATGTTACAAGTTTGAGTCTGACTTATTGTATGGGGTGGACAGGTGTCTTTATGCAGCTAAGGACCTCACACAGGTGCATCTGATTCAGGATAATACATGGAGTGGAGGGGGACTTTTAAAGGCGGACTAACATGTCTTTGAGGGTCAGAATTCTAGCTGATTGACAGGTGTTCAAATAATTATTTGGAGCTGTATCACACGAATAAATCGTTAAAAATCATACATTGTGATTTCTAGATTTTTCTTTTTAGATTATCCCTCTCACAGTGGACATCCATCTATGATGAAAATTTCAGACCCCTCCAGGATTTGTAAGTGGGAGAACTTGCAAAATAGCAGGGTGTTCAAATACTTATTTTTTTCACTGTTTGTGTGTGTGTGTGCATGCGCATGTGTGAGACTTCCCACACAACAGAGACACATGAAGGTGAAGGTCAACATAAAAGTCCTACAGGGGTTATTTTTCATCATTTTTTTATTCTGCATATGTGAGGATTATTTTTTGATAGTTTAAATTTGCTAATCTTGTTAACAACTCTCTTCTATGCGGTGTTCCAAATGTAAAATATTTTTTTTTAGTTCCTGCCCCTTTAATCATATAAATCTACAAATATGAATATTCTCATCCTCTTTTTGTTTCACAACAAATAAAAGAATAATACCAGAATCTCTTCGTAGAGCTCCCCTCCCCTCCCTCACCAATATAATGGAATTGTTCATCAGTAGCATTTATTATATCTAATTGGGCACCATTCCTAGTGTGGTCCTTCACAAAGCTGACTTGATTGTGCATCCGCACTATTCTGCATTACTTGTTGATTAACTGCAGCTTGTCAGTCCTTTGCCCTAAATCAGCTGAGATGGATGTGTACAACTAAGTAATTACAAGAGTTTTCTTGGATGTTAGAGAAAACCTTAATGTATTCTTACACTTGTAAGACTGAATATAGTAAATAATTCATTACAGTTGAATTAAAGGCTGGATTTGTTCCTTTCAAAACAACTTGTGTATTGAAAAAGAGTGATCGGGGGGTGAGAGTGTGTGTGCATCTGCGTATTTGTGTATGCGTTCATCCGTGTGGCCCCAGTCGGAGGCAGAGCACAGAAGCAAATCCCTTTTCCTCACCTTTGCCAAGTGCGTTCCACATCAGCGATTGGGAATGAGCAGCAAGGGCGCGGGAGGCCCGTCTGAGATAGGATTATCTCAACCAAGATTTCCGCCATCTTGAGCTGTCACAACTCAAGAGGACATATGACAAACTTAATGAGATGACGAATGAGGAGGGCCTTTCGTTGCATCTTCTTCATCATTTGCCATCTAAATGATGCAGTTCATTAGTACCTGGGACTGGAATAGGAAACCTATTTCTTCGGCCCATTGACAGCTTTAACATGTATGCACCTTTTTCGGCTTTCTATAAGTGTAACAATGACGAACATGACAGAAGACTCAACGTGGGCACAGTGGCAGGCTGGTATTAAATAAACCAAAGCAGTTCCCGATGAGTGATTTGAGGTAAGTGGTGCTTCTTGACATCCTTTGCACAAGAAAGGACCTTTCTACAATGGAGGAGCTCAAGCAGCAGCTAGGAGAATGCAGAAGGCTTTCCGATGAGGATGTTCACGTCAGCCATTACCCCCACCCCCACCCCAATGCAGCTCTTTCACCATCTCACAGTTGTCTCCACCAAACTCTCATCTATCGCTCAGTAAGTCAGGCAGACTTGGAAACGCTCCACTACGTCCTGGATTTTAGTTATCACAGATATATTGGGGTTTCTCGGTCGTGTGATTCCAAATGTGTGTGACTCGGTGCCGGTGGCCGTAGAAGACCGTGCTGTCCTCGTCGCTTTTCTATTTGCTCTTGAATCAATCCCCTGTGTGCGACAATGCCTATTCTTCTCTGTATAATTGGAATGGATGACAGCCCGTCTCAAGTCAGCCCATGAAAGCCTCAAGTGACAATGAGGGGGGGGTTGTGACCTGTCGCTCAACTTGAATGAAGCGGAGATAAAACTCACACACACAGTCTTCGTCCCTCACGTTCATGTACATTGACTTACATTAAAGTCCTGGAGACAAACCCATCCACTACTTTTACTGACCTGTTAAAGTGACTGAATAAACAGATTACAAATTATGTTCAATTGCTCATTTAATATGCTTTAAAAAAAAAAAACACCGTGCCAGCCATATTCATCAAAGTTTGTCGCAGTCGTATAACACCACCGACTGAAAGTAAAATTTCTGCAAAAGAGCTGACCAAACTAGTTGACAGCATATAACAAAACAAACTTACTCAAATGTATCTAGTCTCACTATTATTCCTCTTTATTATTTAAAAAAATATCCAGATTTTCAATGTACACAACAATTACGCCAGATAACTTATTCTATTTGAATAAGGAAATGTCCTAGTCTTCAATTGCCAACATCAGCAGGCTCATGCAGGTTTGAACCTAAATGTAGGCAGGCAAAATCTCACTGAAAGTCAAATATGCCATCAGAAAACAACGCTAAAATTGGGTGAATTGGGTAAATTGGGAGGGGCAGGCGGGACAGTGATATCTTTTTCTGCAAGTCCTTCAGAAAGGTCCTTTAATCAGAATCACAACAGAGCACAGCGACAGGTTCGTAGATGAATCGATATTTATTATTATTATTATTATTATCCGATCTCTATTCACAATGGGAATTTATAAGAGGCAAAATATTTGCTGCCAGTGGTGCTTGTAGTGCATAAAGCCGCTGTGGCTGTGACAGAGTGTACATTTGAATGGCTGCCAACGAGGTACATTATTATTCAGTCCCCTCGCTATTCTGGCTTTCCTATTTTTATCCACATGTGATGCCGTGAATTTAAAGACCCAAATTCTGCTGCATATGAAGCCACAAATATCTCCACCCACGAACCAATGAAGCAAACACTGCGAGTGCGACTTAATATAGTTTTCAAGGTGGTATTTGCACAAGCAGATTCCCAACTTGTGCTCCCAAAAGTACACACTCTGTCTATGTTTCTCTCTGTATGTTTGCTGTTGGCTTTGTTACCACAGAAACGTCCGTTTTCCCAAGCATCGCCATGCTGTTGGACACTTAAAGTGGCTTCATCTCGCTCACCATTAAAAGCCTCTCCTCCCATCTCTCCCCCTAGTCAACACTTACTGTGTAAGTGTGAAGCCTGGTCGGTAAACATGGGCGACAAAACACTGATGCTCAGTGAAAAAACAACTTGAAATTAAAAATATCTCAATGTAGTCAATACTTGAAACGGATTCTCCAATTAAGACACTGACGTAGCATATGGAGGTAAAGGTTTGCCTCCATGCCATATTCCTAGCGCTCAAAGAAGTGAATTATAATCTTTCTCTATTGAAACAATTTGCACAAAATGAAATCTGGAGTGGGAACGTGTCCCCTGTGTGTCGTCCAGTTGTTCTTTACAACATCAAGATTTGAATAAAAGTATTATTTGTTTAGAAAGGAAAGCCTGTAAGCACAAACACTCCGACAGAGAAGAGATTGATCTTCCCAGCTTTTCCCTGTTCACCATCACCATTTCGGGTGTGCCTTCTCCAAGTGTCCTTGCCGAAGACACCCCCCCCCCTCCCTTCATTGACTACATGCTCTCTCCATTTGTTTAAAGGGTCATTTGCATTTTCATTTGGAGCATTGGTTTTACCAACAGACGCCGTTCATGACTCCAACGCTCCTAATTTATGGCACCCAGATGGGCTGCTTTGCAATATATCGTTGAAATCCAATATAAATCATGCACATCAAGTTTAACATAAAGAGTGCATTAGTCCAGTTTTCACAATGTGGTTTTCAACAATAAACACAATTATGATGAGCCATCTCAGCACTGCCAATAAATAAATGCTTCCAGACTGGTTTAAGCGGTTTAAGACTTGCGTCCATTAAAAGTGGTTTTCTTTTAATAGGCAAGCAAAGGAAAATGTATTTCTATTGTGCTTTAAAGAACTGAAACCGTTTTTAAAATTAAGTCTAGAAAAGTAAAAGCCATCTTAAAAGCATGTTAATACAAAGAGAATAAAATTAAGAAGAAACATACAGTGGAAGAAAGATCATTTTAAAAATGGAAAAACTTAAATCATGAGCATGAGAAAAAAATGCAATTGTTTTTTAAGCCTAAATTTAATAGCATTGACACTTTGGGCTGGCATCACTTCTGTTAATAACTTATTCTTTCTGTGCTCAACTAGTTGACCATTGTCTGTGGATCTCAGAGCCCGACTGGGTTGATATTCCATTAGCATTCCGTTCAATGTATTCGGGACCTCAACCAATTTGTGATTTGTAGACTAGTAGCAGAGCTTTAAAGTCACTTCTACTATAGAGCTGTCAAGGAGCCCGTGTACAGAATTTAGAATTGAAGTAATATGTACTGATCTCTTCATCCTAGTTAGAACACAAACTGCAGCTCTTAAATGCTCTTTCCAGTCATAAGACCATTACAATAGTCAAGAATACTTGAGGTGAAAGAATGGATTAGCTTCTTGAGGTCTGCTAGGAACATACAAGCACAACTCCTCAATTTGGACATTTTCTTCAGCTGGTCTAAGGGTGATTTAGTAACTGATATGATCTACAGTAACTGCCTAAAGTTAGATCGACAGCTATCAACAGACCAAAGATGCAGATTTAGTTTTTAGTTGTTGGTGTTTCCAGGCATTTATAAAGAACAATCCTCTTGTCTTTACTGCTAAAGACAATTACTTTGGTTTTGTTGCGATTTTAGTGATTGATGATTTGATTTACTGGTTTTACAGTTATTTGTTTTAGAGTATAGAATTTAGACAGCGAAGTAAGACCTCCATTTAAATAGTCGTCTGCAGAAAATCCAAACTGTGTATGATGTGCATAGTTATTACAGGTAGGTTGTGAAGAATTTGAACCAAAGGTAGCAAATACAGGTGGTAAAGAAGGGGTCCAAGCATTGACCTTTGGGGGACCTCATATGCCATTTTCATTTGACAAGACTGAAAACTTCCGATGGTTTCAAATTAATGAATTTATGCAAAAAGAAAAAAAAGTTTTTTCAGTTTGACCATCCATCCATCCATCCATCCATCCATTTTCTACCACTTCTCCGGGTGGGGTCACGGGGGAAGTAGCTTTAGCAGGGTCACCCAGACTTCCCTTTACCCGGCCACTTATTCCCGAGGGGTTCCCAGACCAACCGAGAGACGTAGTGTCTCAAGCGTGGCCTGGGTCGTCACCGGGGTCTTTTTCCGGTGGGACATGCCCAGAACAGAGGCATTAAATATATTGCTATTGTAGTTTTTTCAAGATAGGTTGAAAAGGATTTGCACATCATTGCATTCAGTTTTAATTTACATTTTGAACAATGTCCCAACTTCATTAGAATTGAGGTTTGTAGTTGACTTTCTCCACACCAACTATACTGGTCTGTGTCTGTCTTTAGGTCCGAACCAAGCCTTGTTGCATGGACTGCTGAATCCAAAACTGTACTGTTTTTCTACGTGTTAACGGTCTCAGTGTAGAACGCATAATTAACAGCGAGCCAAACTCTGTTCAAGAGCCAGGAGATGAGCGTTCTATAGCTCTTTTATTGAACATTTGAAGCAGAGTGAAACTGTAAAACAGTGAGAAGAAATATACAGCACTTGGTGAGTTGTCATTTAAGCCTGTACTGTACGTCAATAAAATGTATGAAAATACCAACCTCAACTAAAAGTGTTAACCAATGGAAAATCCTATCCACTTATGAACAGGTATTACAATAGGTAGGTTAACATAAAAATCCACACGAATAGCTAAACAGTCAGCCTGACATCTGGCATACAATAAGCAGAGACCAGCTAATTAGCTAGTATATGCACGAAATCAAAATGAACACATTTGCATTCCCATACAACATGCACCAACATAAACATCAAAGATTGGGCTGGTACATCACGACAAACTTATAGCCAATGCTTTCTGAAGGCTACCGTATACACGAAATGATGGAGAACACAACGATGAACTTCATGTGCGTTCTGTGGCTGCTTTGTTTACACAAGGGAAAGTTCGATCTACTCCGTAAGTCAGGTGTGCTCAATGTGTCGATCGCGAGGGAGTCTTGGTCAATCACGATGGCGAGCCGTCAAAAAAAAAAAAGAAAGAAAGACGTCAGGTGTATTTTTGTGACCTTTAGCTCACTGCGCATATGCAAACAACGACACTGAGTACAGCAAAACACGCTAATCACCGAGTTCCCCCACTATTTTAAGCCCTCACTTTTGTCTTAAAGTAAAGAAATCTTATAAAAAAATGAGTATGGAGGCTGAAGTAAAGAAAGAAACAAAAACATATCACTTTCATACGGAATGGGGAGGCGGACAACTTTTTTTTCACAATGTCATTTTCGAAGTGCATTTACCTTATCTGCCAGTGTAGTGAAATGTGGAGTGGGATTTTCGAACTGTTTATGGAAATTACGACACTGACATTCCGCCGAAAAGCAAGCTGAGAATGAGAAAAGTGAACAAACTAAAATCCCAATTGTCCGCACAGCAGTTACTTTTCACACAATATAGTTCAACAGCAAAAGACGCAACTGAAGCATCGTTACGGGTTCGTCACATACTCGTTAATAACAAGAAGTCCTTCCAAGATGGAGAGATGGTAAAACTCGTTGTTCTGATCTTACCCATGGCTGATGTGTGGAAGGACATCGGAGCTTGTGAGTGTTTCCCACTGCAGTTGGACGAATCCACTGATGTGAGTGACACAGCCCAAATGTGCATTTTAATTCGTGTGGTGTTCAGTGATCATTAACGTGAACTCAGATCGATAAAAATTTTCATAGTTATGGTGTGTTGTGCAATATTGGCTCATCCGGTTATGCAAGGCACACAAACATACATTTACACATAAGAAGTCCTCAATGTACTTTAAAATAAATATGTTTTGCTTTTTTGTAGTGGGTGGATCTTTGTGGCTTGGTCATTCTATTTCATTATTGGTCATTATAAAAAAAAAAAAAAAAAAAAAAAAAAGACCCCAAATCGATACCGAGAGGCTGGGTGCTTGAAAAGTAGATCTTGGTGTAAAAAAGTCTGGGCACACCTACTGTAAGTGTACTAAGCATGAACGAATGAGTGCTGCTGCCCAGAGGTCAGATGCGAAATTACACTAAAGCATTAAATTAACAAGGCTGTGTACAAGTGTAAATGATTAACACGTGAAAATGATAATAAAATATGCAAAACAGGAAAATACCTCATGACATCTTGCAGGGCAGAACAAAAACAGTTCAGTCGCGATCAATTTGATGCCCTGAAAATTAAATGATGTAAATGAATGACAATATTCACGGACATACAGTACTTGCATGAGCAGAACCCAGTGAGTGAAAAACATCAAGCATCCGAGTTTGAACTTGTGATTGCAAATATAAATACACTACAGGATGGTGTTACCTAATGCAAAACTGTGCAAACGCTGCAGCGCTGCTTCCCTTTTGGTTTTGACGTGATAGCCTGGGGCCAGCGAAACGCTGAGGCAAATTGCCGCAAACTAACTCAACGCTGTTTCCTCTAATTCATTGCTGGCTGTCTGCAATGAGATGGTAGAAATGGCCAAAATGTCATTTATTGTTTATGGAAATAGATCATTTAAGTGCCTTAAACATTTTTGATTTTGTTCGGCTTTGTATGTTGTCATTGTCTCATGTCAGGAGTCTCATTTACAAGATTTACTTACACATGGGCAGCGTGGTGTGTCAGCTAGAAACCAGTGGCCGTACAGTTTTGAGGTCCGGGGTTCAATCCCGGCCCCGCCTGTGTGGAGTTTGCATGTTCTCCCCGTGCCTACGTGGGTTTCCTCCAGGCACTCTGGTTCCCTCCCACGTTCCAAAAAACATGCAACATTAATTGGACACTCTAAATTGCCCCAAGGTGTGATTGTGAGTGCGGCTGTTTGTCTCAATGTGGCCTGTGATAGGCCGCCAACCAGTTCAGGGTTGTAGGGATTTGCGAGTTTGGACCCTACGCGTCTTCACGAGTAGAGGAAGATATGACCTGCCTGCTGACAGCTGGGATACTTATACGCATTTGAGGCGATAACATGTGCATAGCATTGTGAGTTTCTTCGGTAGTCTTGAGTAAGTTAGTTCATGACAATGCGTAGGCACACGCATTGTGATGTTTAGTCACTCCCTGTTTTACCAAAGTGATTTGTTATTTGTTGATGTGACATTCATGACGAGCGAACTTGCAGCCATGTGGCGGCTGCCGAAGGTAGCATCAGTACGCCACAAGAAGTGTCATAATTTTGCGCTTGAAAGTAAGAGTAGCAATAGCAACTACAAGTGCTGGGTTGATTCTTTGAATATTACTGGCTTGATTTTGTTTTGCTAGATTTCCTTTGTAAAGTGGACTTATTGATCCTTTGTCATGTGTGCTTGCCTATTTTTTTTCTTCTGTTTTCCAAAATCACATGCACACAACTAAACATGGACAGTTTATGCACAAAGACGTGAATTGAGTTCAAGGTGAAAATGAGAAAAGGTTTTTAAAAAAGTAATAAAAATCACAAATTTTGAATTTGCAACTATCTTAATTAGTGTCTGATACAGGGTTCATCGCTTTAATTTGCATAACATAACCTTTTTTTGGGGGGGGGGGGGTATTACTGTTACTTGAGTGGTGCTTCATTTGTAATTTATGCATGGGTGGCACATGGTGGAAGATAGCCTGTGCCCAGGTTTATAAATGTGTTTGTCCGTGTTCTTTGACACAGTGAGTAGCAACGAACAAGAACACGTACAGCATGTGTACCCTGTTAATAGTAGCCAGTGCATACTATACGCACGTCTCTTATTAAAATGTTTAACCCAATGTTAAGTAGTGAACGATGCCCTGTAGCAATCGCTAAATTAACAGCATAATAAACACTGATACTGATAAACACAAAAAAATAAAACGCATCTATACTGCCCTTCATTCAGGCCTGCTTCAAGTGCTTAACTACAACTTTGTGGATAAACAATCAGTGTTTTATAATTAATTTTTGAATGTTTAGTCGCATTTCGCACTGGACATAATTGCAATTGATGCTTCAGCAGCAGGACATAGTTTGTGGTTCTCATGACCAGATTTCTTCATCTTTGGTGAGGCATCATCTTCGATATATCTTGAAAAACATACACTATACTATACTACGAGACTATATTAGATGGATTATAAATATATTCTTTGAGTTGGTGCTTGGTGGTTTTAGTGAACAATGATAGAGATGAGATGAAACGTGTGCAGTGTAATAAATGTTATTTTTCAGAATTTCACACCGCTAGGCTAACGCAAGCAACGGAACAGATACTGTATAAGGTTTCCTCCCTCTGCTTCCTGTATCCATCATAATATGGCTGCTGCCACTTTGGTCAACAACAGCAGGTGGTGTGATGTGACGGAGGTGTAAGTGGCTTTCAGATTGCAGGATAGCCTAGCGAGCCCTGGGGGTGAGGGGAATGTGTTTGGTGGGGGCTTCGCGCCGTGTTTGGTTGCCGAATGGCTTTTCCAAACCCCCTGGCCTTGACTCTAATTCAGTGTGTGAGTGTGCATGCGTGTTAAAGTGGCAGAAGGAGTGAAGATGGTAGAGGATGGGTGTAAATCTCTGGATGGGTGTTTGGGGACTGTTTGAGAAGCTGGATTGATGAAGTGATGGTGATGGATGGAGGCAATAAAGGTCTGGATGTCCTGTCTGTTGCCCACGATGAGGTCGCTATGAATCACTCGTCAGGGGATACTAAACGTGACGGTGCTCAATAACCTGCTGTTCCTTCCACCAGTTCTTTCACCATCAATATGGTGAAATTGTTTTCTGAATGAAAGATATCTGGACAATTACTGTGCTACAACATCAGTGGAACTTCAAAAGATCCAAAACAAGTTGACTTTGAAATTCAGCTTTCTGTTTACGATTTTGAATAAAATGTAACGGAAATAATAGAAATCCACTGTACCAGGGCCAAACTCTCCCCATCACAAAACCTTTCATACCTGTGAAAGCAGTAGTACACATGACAAAGCCAAAAAGAAAAGGGAAATTGCATCCCAGTTACATCCCACACACTCTTAGTGAAGTACAGTATGCATGATGGCGGTTTGAACTTGTAAGTTTTCTCTGACTTGAAAGGTAAAGGTAAAAGGCTTGAAAGGTAAGACCACAAAAAGTGAACATTTGACTTTTGAGTTTCCATTGTTAAATTACCTCTTTCCAATTGTCAAAACTGAGAATTGTTTGCTTGGCTTGTATTGTTGGAAAGATTATGCTTAACCAAATAAAATCTTTTCACAGTCACAAACAAGTCATTTTCATCAAGATAAATGCAGTGGTGTGAAATAGATTCAGTTGCAATTGCTGATAAACATGCCAATTAACG
The DNA here is from genome assembly GCF_019802595.1 of Syngnathoides biaculeatus. Classification (NCBI taxonomy): domain Eukaryota; kingdom Metazoa; phylum Chordata; class Actinopteri; order Syngnathiformes; family Syngnathidae; genus Syngnathoides; species Syngnathoides biaculeatus. The sequence goes on along the minus strand of NC_084645.1, from coordinate 11,999,297 downwards.
TCTTTTGACAGACTGGCATCTGAATATCTTGCAGAATCGTTCCATCAGCATGCAAAATCCAAAGTGAATAGACATGTGACTGATAGTGTCCTTCATCCGTTCCATGAAACAGCCCTAAATAACATGCAAACATCCATCTATCCGTTCATTTGTCCTTATGGACACCGGCTTTTGCCTTGAGTCAGCTGGGATAGACTCCAGCTCATTCATGACTCCAATGAGGGTACGAGCTATCAAAACAGATGGATGTTGTTTTTTGAATCATGATGGAACCCCACAAAGGTGGAACCACACCCCTGATTCAAAAATGGTTGAGTGCAATTCTGACTGTGATCTCTTTTGACAGTCGATGCTGTTAATGTAAGAATATGCACTCTTGCGCCCTTTCATAACATTCTGTCATTTAAAGCATTGAACACCGGTGATCGTTTTTGGAGAGATTGTAAGCAATACAAAAGAAATCCAATCAGCCACAATTGCTGAATAATGTCACTTGAATAAACAAAGTGTGGCAAATTGCAAGGTTCATGTCAACATGAGCTAATGATCACAGATGATAATTGGTGGCTGGAAGCGAAGCGTCCATGTTGTAGAACATTCATATTCCGTGGCAAAGAGCTCATGTGATACAAGAAGCGACATAAGTGATTTTAAAGTGGCAACGCAGTTCATCAGTGTTCCATGAATATTCATCGCCCTCTGCGGCTCCTTCAGGGCATCTCACAACACTTGTGCGTCTCGTCTTTGTGTTGTCAACGCCAAGCAAGACGCGTGAACTCTGGGGTTTCTCATTACCAGAGCGAGAAGACACTCAGCTGCCTGCCAAAGAGGCGTGTGTCCCTTCATTCAAGACTGACACAACACAACAATCAAGTTTATTTAGCACACATCAAATGGAAGACAGCAAGATACATTTAGCATCCTGAATTGTTCCCACGTGGAGCCAATCTATAGCTCATTGTTTGCAATTTAAGAACATTCTCAGTCTTTTCCTCAGGAGCCAGAAGGTCCAGGGGTTGGTTTCTGAGGCATCTTTTCATTATGTTATCATACCTGCAGGCTCCTTGGTGCTTTTCCCAGAATGTAGCTTGTAGCCACGTAGTCGGACTATTTGACTGACAGGCTTCGGCCCTTGGGAGCCTGAGAGATGGAAAATAGATGGGATGGGGCATTGACAAAGGCTGCACTTGGCTTGTACTTCTACAATTTTCTTCACACTGGTTTCAGACTGTCAGAGAGAAAGGTTTCACTGCATAATTCATGAGATCACCTCACTTTTTCATTGTTGCACATTTAGTAGCAGAAACTTTTGCAATACTGGACGCTGTCAAAATACTCTTGCGTAGTTTACTTTTCACAGAAACAGTTTGGGGGAAAAAAAAACCTTATATTATATGGGGTAGACTGCATCCCGTTCTGTACCAGTACGAACGAGCCCATGTATGCAACGTATGGTTGCATAAGTTTGGGTGGAGAAGAAAGTTGGTGTGGAAGCACTAAGTGAAACCATAGAAATGTTCTTCTGGGTGGTTGGACACACATTTCCTCAGAAACAACTTGCTGGAATTGACTTCACTCAGAAGACTGGAAGCTGTTACTGCAGAGAAGGACCAGCTCTATACTTTATTCAAATTTTACATCCCAATGACCAGTTTCCACCATCCATCCATTTTCTTAGCCGCTTATCCTCACGAGGGTCACGGGAGTCCTGGAGCCTATCCCAGCTGCCAATGGGCAGGAGGCGAGGTACACCCTGAACTGGTTGCCAGCTAATCGCAGGGCAAATGGAGACTGACAACAGCCGCACTCACAATCACACCTCGGCACAATTTACAGTCTTCAATTAATGTTGCATGTTTTGGGAAGTGGGAGGAAACCGGAGTGCCCGGAGAAAACCCACGCAGGCACGGGGAGAACGTGAAAACTCCACACAGGCAGGGCTCGGATTGAACCCGGGTCCTCAGAACTGTGAGGCCAATGCTTTCCAACTGGGCCACTGTGTTGCCTTGTGTATGAATATAATAATGTGAAAAAAATCTGGCATCAACTGATTAAATTGTTACTTATGCTTGCAGTGTTTTTTTCTTATAGATTTACAATAAGATCCCTATATTTGTAAAAGCAATAACATGCTGCTTCTAGACCCAAAAACTATTCTGTCACACAAGCGGCTTTGTGTGTTTGAAGCGTGTTCACTGTCTCTGTTTGGCATTTACTTCTCAGAAATGTGTCAGAAAAAACAAAATGTTTGATGCAACATAACATTCCTCTTCATCAAATGTGACTGAACAAAGATTTTCCTTTGAACAAGTATCTGATTGCCGCGAGAAGACAACATCACGTTACAGCGGCACTCCATGCTTTGTTTTTGGTTTGGTTTGAAGGGTGACGGGGGGGGGGGGGGGGGTTCCAACAAATTCAAACATGGATTAATTGAGAAATGTATGATGTACATCTTATTACATTTAATAGCTCAGGACTGGAAAAAGTGAAACAGTATTTTAGTAGTAAACAGCCCAACAAAAACCAGACAACAAAAACAATAACAATTACAAACACTTAATAATAATAATTAACAACACTTACATACATTACATTGCAGAACCTAGATCTAATTCTTTTCTAGTATTTCCCAAGTTTAGATGATGTTCATAAAATGGTCCAACTGTTAAATGTATATCGGCATACAGCGTAAATTCACAATATTTTACATTCATGGAAAAACAGATCAAGTGAATAAAATGTGAATGGGATAAAAAAAAAAAGGAAAAGTTGATAAACTCTATAAGGCTTGCAAAATGCGTGGAAGTGAAATCGCAGACAGTGTGGCGTGGTTTTGTTCATTAATATCTAAGTACAGCAACTGCCTATGTGGACGTTTAAGCCACCCACTCCATTGACCTGAACGATAGGGAACATGACATTTCTGGGTTTTAAGCGAATCTCAGCTGCTACTAAGACATTAAAAATATAATCCATTCAGTATACTTATGTTCAGGTTTACGATTCTCTTTATTTCTATCCATCCATCCATCCATCCATCCATCCATTTTCTTAACCGCCTAACTTCACAAGGGTCACGCGGAGTTCTAGAATGAATGAGAGCAGGTGATGTGCATAACTTCCAAATTTCCCACCTTTCATTTCCCCCCAAATCCCCGACTAGATCATGTTTTCACCGTACCAATCAGAACCAAGCTGTTTTCTATGTTTAAATTGAGGAAGATGAGCAATCCAATCAGAGCAAAGCTCATTTACATGTTGTATATTATTTAGAAATTTGGCAATCTTAAATGCCAGAATGAAAAATACCAACTATTATAGCTTGAAGGACATTTAGGGCATTTCCAATCCAAATTATCCTGCAAGGATCATAAAATAATATCCTTCATTCATTCCATTCCCATACCACTTATCTTCACAAGGGTCACAATCGTGCTGGAGCCTATCTCAGCTATCTTTGGGCAGGAGGTGGGGTACAACATTTTCCTAGTTCTGTCCCGGGTTTAAACTTAAAAACAAAGAATAAATGTACCACAAAAACAACACATCACAAAAACCCTTCAAACCCATGAACATTTATCGGTTTTGCTATCAGTGATACTGGCCCAGCATCTAATTGGCATCTGATGGATACCAAAATATGCAGTATCACACACCACTCACGACACTGTGGCATCTGTGAACGGTTAGTGAATAACAGTTGATTTTTGTTTGAATGACACATTCCTTTAGACTTAGACATCCGAAACATGCTGCAAACAAGCCTCTATATACAGTATATGGTACTTGTCTTTAGGGAGACAACCACCAACTGTCCACGGTTGCAGACTCCGACTGTGTTAGCAAATCAGGGACTGCAGTCCTGTTTTTGTCTTAAGTCTTCCTTTGGAAAAATCCTTTCAAGTAAGATTTCACTCATTTTTTAGATTTTAGTGTGAAAGCTGCAACTGGCCTCTAGTGTGGACTAAATTGGCAGCAAAAGAAGCAAAATGCATCTATTTTGAGGGCGATAGCTCGTAGCATCCTGTACATAATTATATAAAGTCTGGAGGAGGGCATCACGGTAGAGCAGCTGGAAAGCGTTGGCCTCAACAGTTCCGAGGTCTCAGGTTCAATCCCGGCACCGTTGTTGTGGAGTTTGTATGTTCTCCCCGTGTCTGCGTGGGGTTTTCTCTGGGCAATCCGGTTTCCTCCCACATTCCAAAAACATGCAACATTAATTGGACACTCTAAATTGCCCCTAGGTGTGATTGTGAGTGCGGCTGTTTGTCTCGATGTGCGCTGCAATTCCCCGCGACCCCTGTGAGGATAAGTGGCTAAGAAAATGGATGAATGAATGGAAATCTGGGGGAAAAATGCATGTCGCTCAAGCTCAAGACTTGTCTCATAGAACGACTCAGTTGAGTTCAGCCACCATTTTCAAAATAGTTTTCAGAATTTTTTATTTTTATTTTTTTACTAATTTAGTATGGCAATGTTCAAATGTTTTCCTAAGAATCCAGGGCACCGAGATATGAAATTACTCTGAATCTTCAGTCTTCATTTAGTACAGTATAGTCATGTAACTTCAACCTGTCCCGTTAGGGGTCGCCACAGCGTGTTTCATCTTAGATGAGCGCACATAAATATGTTTGGCAGTTTTTACGCCAGATGCCCTTCCTGCTCCTTTTAATACCTTCATGTGCGGTTCATGCAAATATAGAGTAGTCTGCTGAGGAAGGATTGTAGGAAAATGACAGTGCAAAAAACATGGGATATTCATGCTATTATCAATAGTTAAGGAACTGTAACACTAGGCATCTTCCGTGTCGCGATGCTGCCTCAGAGCAAGAAGAGTTGGCTGCAATGATTCAAATCACAGGTCGCTCTTGTGTGGGGTTTGCTTCAACACAGTCAGTCTGCGTCATTCTTGATGGGGTGATGACATGGCAGGGTGTATGTCATCTCTTTTGTGCCTCATGTGGACACGAAAGATGTTTTGTCCAGAGGTCGGTTCGACTGTGTGCATGACGTGCACCTTCCGATGTTAAATCAAACTGATGTTTGTATTTATTTCTTTTTAGTGTTTCTAATTGTCTCCTATGATAAGAAGCCCCAATATATAGGATATGAGAAAAGTCTGGATTGATTGACTATAAAAATCAATCACGTAGGAAATTTAGTTCACTTTACTTTTGAATCAGTGCTTGGATACTTGACAAGTATATCCATTTCCTTTCCATTTCTTGCCAAGATGGCCCAAAACCTTCAGGTTTATACAATGTATGTATAATTAAAAACCTTGGGGAGAAAAATTGAGTCAGCTTCCTTTTGATGTTCTTTAATGCACATTAAATAGGAGTGGCGAGATTCATGGCAAAAAAAAAAAAAGATGCATTTGAGATCAGTCCACCACTCAAACATGTTGGAAAGTGGCCATTCATTCTCTTCTCTAAACCTGGACACAGACACACTAAGCGCAGAGAAACGTCATGATAACAACATACTGCAAGACAACAATTTACAAAATATGCACCTTTCAGTATCACAGCTATACAAATGTTAACATACGATCAAGGTTTAAGTGATAAGAGAAATCAGGGATTAAAAAAAAAAAAAAAAAAGATTGGTTAAAGACAACCTTTTCTACCTTTCAAAAACGTTGAGGCTAACCCCCGGTAGTCAGAACTCTTTAATGGTGCAGTGACACCCTTCGGGGCATGTGCCATATTGGCAAAGGTTATGGCGCCATAAATTTTAACCAGCAAAACACTGATTAGGAAAGTTCTTTAAAGAGGGTGCCATCATTGAAACTGCTTGCTATGAACAAACAAAAATACATTCTGAAAAAAAAAAAAAAAAGAAAAAAAATCAGTCTCCTGTGCATGTCTTGAGCATACCGTTTGCAGAAAATCTAAACATCTTAGCTCTACCGACCATCTACAGATCACCGTATTCAAATATGGAAGGCAGCTTTAACTCCTTGCTGGAATCAGTTTAAAAGGGAAAGGAGGTGGGGTGGGGGACATTGGAAGAGGAAAAAAAATATAAGCTGACCCACAAGAGAAGCTTGGACTTTTTTTTTTTAATTTTAAACATTCCCCAGGACATGGGCAGGGAACTTTTATGGCAATTTGTGCCTCATTTACAAGCATCAATTACATCAAGACAACAATTTTGTCACAGAAAGTAAACAATTAAGTCTACTGGATGATTTCTGTCTGGCGGTCTGAGATCATTCTAACACTTCAGGGGATTGAACCCTTAAAAAGAAAGAAAACAAATTCATTTGGAGACTCCTTAAACAAATAGCAGCTAAGAAAGGTACATCATGCTCCCCGTTGCAACCAGAATGCTGTCTGGTAACTTAATGTTGCTTATTTCGATCTGGAAAGGGGGTACACTGGAGACCGCAGAACTAATTTTACCTAAAGTCAATGAGGGTCCATGTTTATAAATGTGGCCCTACACATTAGTAACCTCTGCCTTTTGGACTGCTTGTTACAAAAGATTAACAGGTTAAGGGAAGAAAAACAGCCTACAAACAGATGTTGGAAGTACAGTATAAACAAAAACAGCACATTTGAAATAAGATGTTACCTTTGTGGACGAGTGAAATGAAGCAAACAAAGCAAATATTGTATAATTGGTCATGTACAAAGAATGCCAAGATTAATGAAGACTTGATCAAGTAGATGCATATTGACTTGGGTGTGCATTTATTGCTGCCCACCGCATCAACCAGACAGTTTGCTAAATGCATCTCCTCTGAGACAATCTGCACACATGCAAAAAAAAAAAAAAATATAGGTAGGCGAAGAGCAGTAACTGCACAAGACAAAAACAAAACTAAAGTTGTTAGAACATTTGAAGACTAGTAAATTATTTCATACTGTATCAGTGACATTAGCACATTTGAGGGATAAATAGTTGTTCTTTGGCATGCCATAACCTTTCGCCAAAGGACTATGTAATCATGGAAAAGGTTGACAGGCATGTGCAGTGATTCCGTTTAACAACAGCTGGGGGAAGAAATTGAGTGCAACAGAAAAGTAAACCAACATCACCTAGTAAAATCAAACCAATCCATGTGAGCAACTGGCACTTAACAGGAAACAAAAGCTTATTGGTGTCCAAGTAGCAAAGAATAGGAAGGCAGAATAAGTGGGTCAGCTTTAGTATTGGTTACAGTGGGTATTGTGAAAGAGGCTAATAATTTAGTGTGATGTACAAAATGTATTACTGTTTCTGTTCACCATAGTTTTCTTTTTGTAGTCTGTCTGGGAAATGAATGATTATTCACATGAGTGTGCACTTTGTCTTGGACTTCTTTTTCCTCTTTTTGCCCTCCTTGCTCATCTTCTCCTTATGCTTGCGGATTTCTCGTACTAACGTGTAAAAGGCATCGTCGACTCCCTGCAAGAACAAGTCAAAGAAGGTTACAATTTGCGCCAAAATTTACAAAAACAATTCAGCGGCGACTCCATTGTTGTTAATGGTTAGATGGAAAGGTCAACAGTTTCCTGTCTCTCACCAAAAGTAGCTGCATTTTATTTCAATAAATGAAAATATGGTTTTACTTGACTGCTTGCCAACTATTCTGAGCGTCTGCCGTTTCTGTAGGAACAGAAGATGCTTTATGTACTGTTAATTTAATTTGAAAGCATCATCTTGGTCTTATTATGCCAAATTGTGAACTGCATAAAGTGGATTGTTTTAATAACGTTCTAAATTAACTAGGAAATTTATTGGTCAATTCGTTGCGAATTTTGCATTTCAGCTCCTTGATGGAAAATGCAAATTGCGCAAAAAGTGGTGGAACGTAACAATTGGAGATGTACATTCTAAAATTTTGAGGGAAAATTAAATTCACCTGCAAAGGTTATAGCACATTTTACAGTACATCACCCTAAAGTGGAACAACTAATGTATGGGGAGGAAATGGAGCTTTCATACGCGGCTCTTTGCCTCCATTCGTGCGACTCTCAAGAAGGCACGAAAGTATATCGAAGTTCTTTTTATGTGTGCGTATGCTTTGCTTGAGTTCATTAAGAGTAGTTGTGAGCGAGTGTTGCTTGCATCTATTACGGTATCTGCGTGCACGGTTTCCTTGAGTTTATTACCGTTGTTACGGGTATCACATCAAGTGAATTGGAACATTGCAAGGGCCAAAAAGCCATACATTGAAGGGTAATAAAAAAAATGCCTCAGAGATGTTGCTGAAATCTGGTGTCCTGTAAATATTGGCACTCTGTAGGGGTCAATTTTTCTTATGTTGACATTTACAATAAATCTGGCATAGCAAAAGGCATGCATGTGAGAAGAGAATTATATTCATGTGTACGATGTGGCTATTTGATGTGTGTGATGTGGCTTCTTGCCGCAACAGTAAAAGACATGGCTATTCATCTGACTGGTTGAGCACCCTGCTATAGAACATATGAAATGACTAAGGGAATAAACAAGTTAATAGTAAATGCAGCTAATTTACAGTGAGAACAAGATTAATGTAATAACTGTGCTGTAACCTCAGGTGGGAAGAAGAAAATGGGGGATTAAGAAAAAAAAAAAAAAAAAAAAGACTTAACTTCTGATGACAAGACGTTTCCCCAACTCCTTGTCCCCTCCACATCACACCTCCGTCCCAGAAATATCTCAACTAAAGATCAAGTCCTGCATTCAACTTTACTTCAATTAATCACCTGGCTGGGCTTATTAGCCCAGACACATTTCAGAGTGTTGATTTCAGTATTTTAGAGTACTTTCACACTGGTAGCTTTGCCAGAAGCTCGGGATGGAGAAAGGAGCACTGTGCTCTTCAACAGGACCACTCATTAAATCGTAACATCATGTAAATATTTCAAATTATGTGAAATGGCTCAAATTTATGTGAACTTCATAGGCACAAAATACGCTGGGAAACAATTAATTTGACTTACTTTGTTCAAGGAGTAATTTACTACTTTTTATCTTTGCTGCTGCTACATGTATTACCATCAAGTCACCAGCCATAAAATGAGGTACATTGTCAATAAGAGATCCAGTCCAAAAAATGCGTATAATATTGTGCCTTTAGAAAGGTAATGCCTTCTTTCAATCGTTTAAATGAAATATTGTGGGAGATCCACAGCACACGCAGCGAGCACATCCGCTGCACAAAGTTTTCTGTTCAAGTCTTTGCTCTGCCCTTTCTGTTGCGTTTGCACGTGCTTCACGTTTGTATGCAATTTCTCTGGGTCCGCTGATTTCTTTCCACATTCTTAAGATGTGTTCAGTGTTCATGTGTGGTGTGAAAGTGAGTGGTTGTTCACCTACAGGATGTGTGATTAACTGGTTAGTAGTCCAGGCAGTATTGCTCCTCTCGCAGGAAAACATGATTGGATGCATTCATTTCGCTCTATCATACATAGTTTGGCAAACTTATTTAATCAGTATGCAATGTACCAATAAACAAGATTTAATACAAATTAACATCTGACGGTGTATTTTTGATACAGGTCATGTTTTATTACATTGTACATGGGTACCTAATGTGGTGGCAGATTGGAAAAACCAGTGAGCCCCAGATTGGACAAGGCATACACAAGGTTGAAAGAAGAAAAAATAAAATAATTCAACAACACCAAGCAAGAGTGACACCAACTTTAGATTATATTAAGCCATTACACAGAGACAGATGCAGACAGAAAATCATCCATATGGCTCCTGTTGGCACCTCATCACAGCCCAAGCAGCAATCTGCATGTTAGCATGGACAACCCAACACCACTTCTGTTCCTCCCACCTTAGACTCCACAATCCAGTTCGAACGTACAAACACATAGAGCTGTTGGGAGGGCGAGGCTGCTGACACTTACCCCATTCACATCACAACACACTTTTTAAGCTTGACACAGCGTGGGGTCTTTTCTTCCTTGCTGAGCTTATTGACGCGGTACTGCCTGATCTCTCGTACCAGAGTGTAAAAGGCATCTTCCACTCTCTGCAGCATGAGACACAACTTCCCTCAGTAGTGACCAATAAGAAAGGGGCCACGATGAACAGCTTCATACAGCGTATAGTCACAAAAGGTACATAACAGGTCGTGGAGTACAGATGGGTCTACCAGCTGCGTAAATAGACAACTCAACCTTCTGCCTTTGCGAGTTACTGTAAAAACTTACCTTCTTCTGGTTATCTTCAAATGTAATATCTCTAAACAATGGACAATTTTACCACTATAATGCATATTTTTAAAGTGCAGACGTGAAATATTTGGGTTATACTATGCTAAATTAGTCAAGATTTGGACTTAATGTTACGTTGTCTTTCCTGTACAGCCTTACAATACATCCAACCAAAACATAGCGAGATGGCTAAATAGCTACTTCACTCACCAACAAGGAAATTTCACTTTTCCAGTAAACATAATGATAAGAAGCAAAACAGGCTTTGAAAAATCAGAGGCATCAAAATCTGATTGCAACAGCATCACCATGTGGAGGAAAAAAGTACTGATACACACTTGGGGTGGAACCCGTGTGAGCTTGATGTGAGAATGAAATCCCTGCATTGCCGATTTCACCAAAACAGACTAAATCATTGAGACAAAACAAGGAAGCAGATTGCTGCTTAGTCACTCAGCTACCAAAGACACCAATCACAACACAATTCATCAGATGAAATCAACAAGACCATTAGAAAAATTCCAACACCCAGTTGCACGAACCAGAATTAACAAAACCCCTGAAAAATTACATTTCAATATCAATCACTCACAGTGGCATGAAAAAGTTTTTGCCCAGTTTCCAATTTCAGCATCTGACAAAAGACAACCGAAGTAAATCCAAAGCAGTTCATAAGTATATAATGTTTTCTACTAAGGGCGGGAAAAAAAAATGAAAAAGTACATTGCCCTCCGCGCTGTTAAATACATGCTCTAACAGGGATGAACCAAAATATTTGGAACACTACATTCAGTTTAATTGACCACACCCAGGCCTGGTGACAATCAATTTTGTTGAATCAGAAATCCTTTAAATCAGGGTGGACTAAACTTAAAATGTAGGTAGGCATTTGCTGGATACTGTAAGAGGTTGTTTTTGTTTTTTTAATGCCGCACAGCATACACTAAAAATGACAAAGCTCTCAATGCTAGTTTAATAAAAAAAAAAGAAAAAAGAAAAAGTGTGGTGGTGAGCAGGGTTAGAAGTATATGTAAAAAATAGGCATGGGGTTGACTTGACACCCCCATCCAATGGATTGAGTATGGGCCTCCTTTCTCACATTTTTTGATTCTTGCCTGTTTTCCCCACTTTAATATTTAAGCTAAAAAAACAAATAAAGAGACAAATATAGCCCAAGTAAACCTATGCTGTTCTTAAATGGTGTCCTCCTTTATTAAAAGGGGGGGAATCAGTTACCTGGCCATGTGCAAAAAAAGTAATTACCCACCTTGTTAAATCAAGAATTAATTGTGTCTGAACACAATTTTTGGTCCATTTTCACGCACCACACACACAAGCCTGATTACCTCCAGACCTGTTCAATCAAAAAATTAAACAGAATCTAGAAATAATTACTTTTGAAATGTTTGTGACTATAGATTAATGTTGTTATGGATTTGGCTGCCATTTAGTGCTGGGGCATACATTTGTCATGTAAAGGGCCACCGACCACCCCAAAATCTTTAAAAAAGTCCAGTCTTGACACCTTGAACACAAAGCTGTGATATAGGATCCATCCATCCATTTTAAGTGGGCCTCACTTAAGTTCAGTGTTTATGAACAAACAAAACAGAGATAGACACTGGGGAAAAACAACTCCTGCCTAAAAGAAGACAGACTCATCTCACATTTGCTAAGAAACATCCTGATGAGCCCCAAGACATTTGGAAAAATATTTTAGATAATTCTTAGAAAGGTGTGTGGCTTAATACATCAGGCGTAAAAATAACTAAAGGGTTAAAGAACATCATGGCCACAGTCAAACATACATGGTGTGTGTGGTGGCTCCTGCAAGTATTCTTCAGGTCCTTAAAAACTTTCTGGAATTTCATGGAACAATGAAAGCCACTGTTCGTTATATCTGCTTTAGTTGTCTTTGTAAGATATTAAAATTGGTTTGATGAAACAATGTTAATGTAGCAAATACGCATTTAAAGAATTTAGGAAGGGGGCAAAATACCTTTTCTCAGCAATTTAAAAGGAATGCTGCTTATAGAAGAGACAAACTTGTGAAATACATAATGTATAATGAGGAGAGCCATACATGACAAGACTTTTAGAAGACTATAACAGGTTAAAATAAAATGCATTGTAAAGTTGTGTGCATGCATGTGTACACATATATGTGTCGATCCTCATACCTGTCTGGTTTTGGCTGAGGTCTCAATGAAGGGAATGCCATAGCTCCGTGCTAAATCCTGAGCCTGCTTGGTGTCCACAGTCCGGGACGGGAGGTCACACTTGTTGCCCACCAGCACCATGGGGACATCTTCAGAGTCTTTCACTCGCTTTATCTGTTCTCTGGACATTGACAGAGATAGATTTCAATTTAGTAAAAGCTTTATACACCAAGGGTCCATTAACAAATCTCTGTCTTCCCCCAGTTCAGTTCATGGTAGACTGTTCCAAGTGTACCAAAATGTCAAAACAAAATATGACTTCCCTCTTTCTTATTGGTCACAATAATGTAAACAGGATGGTTTATTGTAACAGCACTAACATTCCCAGCATCTACGGTGGCCCCATTTAAAACCAATGTAGCCAAAACGGGATAACTTGTGAGACAACGCGGAAAGCAGGAAAGTTTCATTCAACTCTGCCAAGGCCACAAACATGCTCCAAAATTGTCTGCCGTCCAAGTTTCAAGTGAGAGATATGTGAATGGACCCCATCGAAACACGATGGGTTTGGAGGGAACATTCTGGCATCCATGGTAAACCGAAGGCCAAACTATATTGCACCTTAAAACCCCTTCAACAAGCCTGTTGCACCACACCACAGTCCATACCAGATATGAAAATAAAGCATGGGAGAATTTAACAAAAACTGAAGATGGAGTTAAAAAAAAAAAAAAAAGTCGTGGTAAAAATGCCATGACGCACTGTATTTCAGACAAACAGCTTTGGTGGCTGCACAGAGCAATGTAAATGTAGCTCAATAAATGTAACGGAGCAAAACTTCCATTTATTTTCACCTAATAATTATGCTCCCAATCTCAAACACCCCAACCACCAACAAAAAACAAGCAAATGGAGTGAAAATACATGCTACTAAACTACTTAAAGACAGCATCTGGTGCAAACTGCAAACATGGTTAAACCGAAGATGTGTCCACTCTGTTTAAAAACCACCGTGACCATTGCAGTTTTTCATTTCACTTGTGAAATTCCTTCATTCTACCTTATTTTCCTGTACTACCACAAGCATTTGGACACTCCCACTTTCCCCTAAGATAAGCAAATTGAAATCAATATTTCATAACATCTCCACATTCAAGGATAAGCTTTTGAGTGGTGCCACCACCCAACTTACCTATAGTGGTGAATGTCCTCAAAGGACTTGGTGTTGTTGATAGCAAAGACGCAGAGGAAACCCTCCCCTGTCCTCATGTATTGATCTCTCATAGCACTGTACTCCTCCTGACCTGCAGTGTCCAGGATGTCCAGCAGACACGTCTCTCCGTCAATCACTACTTGCTTTCTGTACGAGTCCTGAGAGGGAAGAAGGCCATGAAACTAATCAATACGGGCTTAATGAAAAAAACTAAGTGGTTAAGAATATGACTGACAAGCGTATTTCTATTTCTTTATTTTTAATTAGCCAATGATGCCATTACATAATTGAGTTGCATGAACTTCACCCAGCAACGTATGCCTACACAAAACTGATGTGAAAGAGAAAAAGATGCTTGGCAAATTTGATTTACACTACTCAATTTGCTATAAAATAAAGGGCATTTCACTTGTTAAATTTTAGAATAAATCTAAATCACTGTTGACTGTGAAATCCGTAACATTGCGGCCTTTTCACCAGATTACACCAACTCACTCCTCTCCCTAGTATCAGGGGGAAAAAAAAAATTGTAACATTTAAAACACTTTCGCCACCAGCCATTCCCGCAGCATGTCTTTTCAATGATTCAAACAGACATATCACCCCAATTGTATCATCACTTATTGGCCTCCAGTTTGTTTTAGAATACAATTTAAGGTTTTACAAATTATTTTTAAAGCACGTATGGGCCAGGCTCCGAGCTCCATAGCCAAACTTTGAATTCCGTATGGGCATGGCTGCCACATCAGATCTTCCAGGGACAGTCTTATGGTTGTTTCAAAGATGAAGCCTAAAACTAAAGGTGATTAGCACATTCCCAGAGCGTCTTGACTTCTAATAATAATCTTGTTGTTAATTGAAAGAGGTTTTTAAATAATGTATTAGGCTCCTGCAATCCCAGCAACTGTGGGTATTTACTGGTAACACCTGAACTAAATTTCGCATGAAAAGGAAAAGGCATACTAAAACATGGGTGGGTGTCCAATAACAGCTACATTATTGTGAAAAGTGTTCAGTTTCATTTTTGGAACAAACAACAAAGGTGAAGTGAGCAATGCAATCTACTTTATAGTATAAAATGAGTTACTTTAAGAGTGTTATTTAGTGTCGGGCTACTACAATTAAATCTTTTTAGAATTGATTCTGCATTGAATAATCTAATAATCACTCAAACTCTCACACACACACACACAAAACACACTTGTTTTCCATGTGAACTCACTCGAGTGTAGTCTGCAACTAGTATAGAGCATGTTTCTAACTAGCAATGGAAAGATATACTACAATAAATAAGTTAAAAAAAAAAGGTTATCTTTTAGTCACGTGCATGTCATGTTCTAAGATACCCAAGCTCTACTTTGCAGTAATTTAGTAATGTATCACTTAATTTTCATTTTACAAAACTCGGGCGCATTTTTATCACCGGCAACTATGTCCCACAGGCAGTGCATGTGTCTGCAACAAATATCCATGAGGTAAACATAGGCAGTGTCTGACCATTATTCTAGAAGGCACAAATATAGTTTTATGATTATTCTTTATGGTCGGCACAATAGGTGACTGGTTAGAGCATATGCCTCACAGTTTTGAGAACTGGGGTTCAAATCCCGGTCCCACCTGTGTGGAGTTTGGATGTTCTCCCAGTGCCTGCTTGACTTTTTCTTCAGGCACTGCAGTTTCCTCCCACATCCTAAAAACATGAATTAATTGGAGACTCTAAATTGTCTCATTGTGTGTGTATGTATGTTTGTTTGTTTCTATGTGCCCTGCGATTGGCTGGCAACCACTTCATGATGTGCTGTGCCTCCTGCCCAAAGACAGCTGGAATAGGCTCCAGCACTATTGTGACCCTTGTGAGGATAGGTGGCTCAGTAACTTGATAGCTGCATGGATATTATTCTATATAGTTTTGAAGCAGAAATTTTTGCATCAAATTTTTGGGCTTGATTTGGCTGAATTATCTTTTTTTTTTTAACACACCCCTAATTTAGTGCCATCATTTTTATTGCCATTTTGACAGAAAGCCAGGGCATTTTTTTTAATTCATACTTGATGTATGAAATATGCACACACACTCAGACACTGTACACCAATAATCATTTCAAGAGTGGGTCTGAGTCAGCAGTCATCCTATTAATTGTGCAGAGCTCAGCTACACATACAATCATTAAGTGGCATAATTATGAGTGTTCAATTATCTAAATAAGCGTTGTCTCTTAAGAAAGCCGGCAGGCAGTGACAAGGACATTGAAAACCTGTTTGGTGTCTTTTAACACTTCAAGTTGAAGAACGTGTTTTAACCATTTCACAGAGGAAGCCTTCTGTGCTTTTACCTCCATACAAAAATAGACACAATGTGGAGACTGGCATGCCTCACAAATGCATAAATTGAAACAATGAACATGCATATCCATGCATGTACACCTACCTCAATGGTGGGGTCATATTCATCCACAAAGTGATTCTGGATGAGCTGAATGGTAAGTGCGCTCTTGCCAACGCCACCAGCTCCCACCACAACCAGCTTATATTCTGTCATGATTCACCTAAGGCAACAAAGAAAACCATAACATTAGAAATTGAAGGTATTTTACAATTTCCCCCAAGAATATGCAAATAAATTATTTGAATTTTCCTGAATGGCACAGTAAAGTAAAGCCAATCATATTTCTGAATGTGCTGATAATTGTTCACTGCATTAAAGCTGTATGTTTTCTGGGAAATATCAGGCTAGTCAAAGGAGAAAGTCCATCATTTTCAGGAAATCTGTCCATGAAAGTCATTGTCAAGTAAGCATAATGTAACATCATGCTTACTTCGCACTTTATGTGGAACAGTCTTTCCCACACTTGCCAGAGTAAAATTATACCGTATTTGCTTTTTCAATCATTATCCAGCAGACTGATATTTACTTCACAAAGGGATTTTTCATTCCAGTTTCTTGTGATAAATTCATGACTCGTGTTCTTTGCCGTATCCATACATCAACATTATGACAATGCATTTTTGGATGTCAAGGTCAAGTAGACAAAAAAAAAAAAACACTTCTGCACTTCTGTGAAAAATGTATGGGAAAAAGTTCACATTGCATGATATATACCCATTTAGACAACTAAAATACTCATGCAGGATGTACTAATGAAAAAATAAAACGTAATTTGCATTGTATAGTGCTATTGTATATCCTTCAATCACATATTTGTTTTGACACCTGCGGTATTTAAAGAGCTTTTCTAAAGAATTAATGCCTTGCCTCCAAGTACAAAATGAATCGTAAAAATGAAGTAAACTTAAACCAGTAATGAAAATTTCCTGACACTTCATCAGCCACAGGTAATATTTCACATGCAGCACAATCCGTGATCTATAGTACTGTATAAACATATTCAGGTAACGCCCTTCTGACAATTTTAAATACAACTGAGCATGGCCCTCTATGAAAATGCAGACTTAAAAAAAAACTTATGTCTTTAGAACAATGTTAAAATAAGTTTACCTGTCATATGGAGCCATCAAAACCGCGGACTCGAGATCCTGAAGAATAGATCTGAGCGTCTGACTCCTCAAATATTGCAACATTTCGAACTAACACGTTCAAACTCTTTGAATATGACAAGTTCCGACTCTTCAAATATGGGGTACATGCTGCTTCCAAATAAGCGCTTGGAGCCCAACTCCGGTTTCGAAAGAAGAAAAAAAATTCGCTGAGAGACTGCAGGGTTGCCAGGTTGGTTGGCTTGAAGACCTCCAAAGCCCAAGAACAACCAAGCGACAGTGTGCTAAAACTGGGCTAGCTTTGAGCTAACCCGCTAACGTAAACCTCGGTTGACAATTTTTTGCAAAATCATTACCGAAAACAAGCCATACAAGCAAAAGTCTACGCCTAGTATGGCCGGAAATCAGCAACATTCAATTGAGTTCAGAGGTAAAATTGGTGCAAAGTTTGAAGCCGACGCCGCCATTGCCAAGCTTAGCCTCAATGGCTGCATTACAAGGCCGACATTCGCTTCACAACTGGGCGTAGTTTTGCGTTTACAATGAAAAGCCATCCCATTTGACCAACAACACTGCGCAAATGTAACCGTGTTTACGCATTTAACTGTCAGTTAAGCTTGCGGCTTTCATGTGTGAATAAAAGGTTAAACGAAGCAAAAAGTGTCTCGTCCTTATTTGCGTTACCTTTAAACGAATGGAGTTCCGCGTTTGAAGTGGCGACTATATGAGTTTGGCTGATCGTCCTCTCGTTTCGCACGAGGATGTCTGCATCGCCTGGTTCACTTCACGACGAAAGGCCCACATTAAACCTGTCCAGTCAGTGCCAGGCAAATTAATCGATTGAACTTTCCATTTGTTCCAGCGCCGGCCGGCCAAGCAGCTCAGGTTGGCCTCCTTTCGGCAAATATGGGCGGATACCGGGGCGCACTTTACCCACAAAGCATCGCTGGTAAGTCCGC
This sequence comes from Syngnathoides biaculeatus, assembly GCF_019802595.1. Taxonomy (NCBI): domain Eukaryota; kingdom Metazoa; phylum Chordata; class Actinopteri; order Syngnathiformes; family Syngnathidae; genus Syngnathoides; species Syngnathoides biaculeatus. The sequence continues at coordinate 11,981,323 of NC_084645.1, read as the reverse complement.
TTTTGGCCCACGCCACTGCGGCACCATTCTGTTGTGATTTATTTATATATATATATATATATATATATAATATATATATATATATATATATATATATATAATGTTATATTCTTGTGAAATACCGTATCGTTGTTTGAAATATCTTGTTGGTCGTTGTTGTAAAAGGCAGACTTATATTTGTGCAATTACAATCAGAAAGAGTTTAAAGTATGTAGGTCACGTGGTGTGAGTTTCGGAACAAGCACTTGCACCGCTGCCCTGCTGCACAGTCAACAAAGTCTAGGGGGCGACTCCACTATATATAGGATCTAAATATAACCGCAACGTCCTGGTTGGACGTCATTCCAAGGCAGGGAAGTGATTTGGCAAGCGCTTTTGTCAGTTTTCCTGTGTATTCACTCGGATCGCTCCTGCGCGCCAGATTTGCATACAGCCAGCCACAATTTACGCAACACTTAAATGAAACGACGTCAGCAGATTCCCAAAGTGGGCTGTGCCTAGCAATCGCAAGCGGATGGCCCGAGAGGCTGGATGAATGAATGAACGAGTGAATGTGAAAAAATGCATTATTGTGGAATGTTAAAAAAAAAAAAAAGGGGGGGGGGCAAACAAAGTTGAGGAACCCATTGGACCACTCTAGTTCTAGTACAGCAGGGCTGTCAAACTCATTCTTGTTATGGACCAGATTGTAGTTTCAGTTTCCCTCAGACGGTCGTTAGGACTGTGAAACCATACAATTGTTGAATCGCCTCATCATATTTACACATGAAATTAACAAACTTGTTTTCGAATTAGAAATCAAGGGTAAAGGGTTTTTCTACAATAGTTCATATTTGGTAACACGAAAATAGTTGCAATATGCCAATGTTATTTATGATCTCACGTTTTGAAATTTGAGTACAGATTTTCACAAGAATCATGGACATTGGTACACATGATTAGCCTTCGTGGGCTGCATAAAATCATGTGGTAGGCCGGCTCTGGCCCCCGGGCTGTGAGTTTGCCACCAGTGTAGTACGGTGTACTGAACTGTATTTTCAGGGTTGGACCAGTTCAGTAACACAAGTACCGAGTGGCACGACAGTATGTCTTGAGTCCACAGTTTATTCTATTTAATTTTACAAAAACTGTTTTTTGCAGGTTTTAAACAAGTTGACCATTGTATCAAAATCATAAATGAAAATGCTATAGTTTTGTATTAACTGCATATTTGGGTATCTCCATATTTCTGGATATTATGATATGCAGCATCTTTATGGTGATAGTGGGTTTATCTATTTTTTTCGTCACTGATACCCATTATCTGTGTGTAATCCCTGTCCCTTTATGGGTTTCAGTACTCCAATTTTCTCCTACATCCCAAAATTGCATCTATGGTTGGTTAATTGAAGACACTAAATTACCCATAGATGTGAGTGTGAATGATTGATTGTTTCCATAGGCCCTGGGAGTGGCCTGCGACCAGTTCAGTGTGTACCCCGCCTCTCTCCCGAAATTAGCTGGGATAGGCTCCAGCGTGCCCCTGATTCTCATGAAGATAATCAATTTAAGCAATAACTCTTCCACTCGGAGCAGGATCTCATCCCCAACTTGGAAGGGACACTCCACCCTTTTCCAACTGAAGACCATGGTTTGAGATTTGGAGGTGGTGTTTTTCATCCCAACACCTTCATACTCGGCTGCGAACCGCTGCAGTAAGAGTTGGACAACAGAACCAACAGCATCCCCAAAAATTAGGGATGAAATACTGAGGCCAAAACAAACAAACAAACAAACAAAAAAAGAAACAGAAACCCTCTATGCCTCAGCTGGGCCTAAAAAGTATGTCCATAAAAGTTATTAACAGAATCGGTGACAAAAGGCAGCCTAGGCGGAGTCCAACTCTCACCGGAAACGAGTCCGACTTACTGCTGGGAATGCAGACCAAACTGACGCTGGTTGTACAGGGACTGAACAGCCCGTATCAAGGAGTTCAGTACTCCATACTACCTACTACCCTCTCGCCCCCCAAATGCCACCCGGGCTATAGTTTGGATACCACTGATCAATTATATTGCAAATGGTGTTTTCTGCTTGTTTTGTTTTTATTTTGCGCATTACAAACTGTATTTTTTTAAATACTTTAGTTCTCTTTTATCTAGCCATTTTCTGAGCCACTGACCTTCAACAGAGGTTGTGGGAGTGATGGTGCCTATCCAATTCTATCTTTGAGCAGGCGGCAGGGTACACCCTGAAATGGTTGCCAGCCAATCGCAGGGCATTTTGAATATAATCAATCACGTAAATTGGTTATATTCATCTCAAATTCTTTTTTTACAACATAAATCAAATGTTTTTTGAACCAAATGTGAATTTTATACAACTGTGTTGCATACATTTAAACTGGAAATAACAGCACGCGAATGACTAGGTTTCGTGCTAAATTAAGAAATTGGATTCCACCTGGTCAAACCTGTCTCAGGGCCTATGTTGCTGAGTCATTGCTGTTTTTTCTCCTCGGGGATATAATAGCCCCTTTAACCAGGAACAAAAACAGTTCAGCGGGTAACTTTGACAATATTTTCCAGAATTGCAGTCTTCTCAATTTAAATAACACATTCTCAGGCCAGGCGGCATGGCGGCACAGCTGGAAAGCGTTGGCCTCAGAGTTCGGAGGACACGGGTTCAATCCCAGCCCTCTTTGTGTGGAGTTTGTACGTTCTCCCCGTGCCTGCGTGGGTTTTCTCTGAGGACTCTGGTTTCCTCACACATCCCAAAAACATGCAAAATGAATTGGACACTCTAAATTGACCCTAGGTATGATTGCGACTGTTGTTTGTCTCGATGTGGCCTGCGATTTGCTGGCAACCAGTTCGGTGTGTGCCCTGCCTCCTGCGCTATGACAGCTGGGATAGGCTCCAGAACTCCCGTGACCTTTGTGAGGATAAGTGGATAAGAAAATGGATGGATAGATTTTCAGGCCATCCATTTAGATACAGCACTGCATAGTTATTCAAACTTTCCACTTGGTGGCAGTAACTTTCTAGTTTATGAATTTTTTGCCAAATGTCAATGTCTAGGATACTAAAGGTAGCTTCGTAGACATTCACACACACGCACACACCCAAAAGAAAAGAAAAAATTACAGTACTGGTGATCCAGTATTTACCAGGATTTTATCATTCCATAGGAATTTATTTGAAGGACTTATTTAATGTTCTACTTAATGAGGCTGCTGAAGTCTGAGTGGCCATCCAACTATACTGAATTGCATAAGCTACAAGTTATATTGTAATTCATGAATTTCAAATTACCTGTACAAGTTTATGTGTGGTTTATTATGAATTGTATCAATTATGCATGGCCATCTGGCTAAATGTCCTGTTGAGGCCTCAGGAATCCTTCAGGGATACAGTACACGTTTTCACTTTAACGATAAATACAACAAACTGAAGCAGGCCATTTTGTATCACTGCCACTTTGTTATACAATATGTTTTTGTCAACCATGTGACACAACATACATACAATTACTCAAAAGCATGTGTGGTAATTAACTTGCTGTTTGATAAGATGAATGAAATGTTTTGCCAAAAAAACGTATTGTCTAAAAATTACACCGTGGCCAGTGTCGGGAACTGGTAATCAAGGAAATTTGTGCGAACTTTGGCCTTCAAGTGACTCAAAGAATGATAAAGATTGACATTTTTTCAGCAAAAATCAACCCGTAAATTTAAAGAAAAGAAAGGTTGGAATAACATCAAAATGTTGACACAGTACTTGGCACATCTGCCTCACAGTTGAAAGGTCCTGGAATCAAATTTTGGCTCAGACTTTCTTGTTTGTAGTTCATGTCACATTGCAATCTTCTTTGCCAATGAAGGAAAGGGCATAGCATGACATTTTATTACAGCAAAACAATTTAAAAAATACATGGAAATTTTAATTACCCATTATAGTGGTTAATTATTAATACATCAGATTCTCTTTTTGGAGTTCTTTTTTGGCGTTCCTGTGTGGAGTTTGTGATTGGGTTTTCTCTAAGTACTTCCTCCCACATTTCATTTAGGGTATCGTGCGCCTGCCTCTCGGTGGTGGGCTCCGAGCTGCAAGTTCAGCTTAGTGCTAGCACAAGCACAACTATCATATGCCGTTCTAACTTGCTCGGTAGTGTAAATATTTGCATTTTGCGACATAAACATTAAAAATTGTTTGCGGAAGATTACTAGATTGGACAACAGAGTTATACAGTATAACGATCCAATCGTATTAATGGTTAATCAAGTTTCACCATTGCCTTGTACATATGTTCTCGGTTCTCAGAAATCGCAGTGTAACCTGTTAGTTACCCATGTAATGGCGCGTGGGACTTAGCGTGAACTGCACGACGGTGTGTTCAAAGTTTTACGATGGCGAAAGTGTTAGAAAAAAAGGATAAAAATTGAGTGAGGGCAATTGACAAGGATGCTGGAATCAAAAACTGTTTCAGATGGGCATGGCTTGAAAATAGTGTAACCGTGCAGATAGGACCGAAAACGGTATCAACATGTCTAACCGAACACATCCAAAAAGTGGACATTCCCGGCAAAGTGCTGTGCACTCTGTTCTGATAGGAGCAAAAAATAACCAGGAGGAAACCCAGTTGCAGATCTTACAATCCAAACATCCATCCATCCATTTTCTTTGCCCCTTATCCTCACGAGGGTCGCGGGGAGTGCTGGAGCCTATTCCAGCAGTCAACGGGCAGGAGGCAGGGTACACCCTGAACTGGTTTCCAGCCAATCGCAGGGCACATACAGACAAACAACCATTCGCACTCACAATCACACCTGGGTGCAATTTAGAGTCTCCAATGACTGCATGTTTTGGGCACGTGTTAGGAAACCAGAGTGCCCAGAGAAAACCCACGCAGGCACGGGGAGAACATGCAAACTCCACACAGGTGGGGCCAGGATTTGAAGCCCAGTCCTCAGAACTGTGAGGCCAACGATCTACAGCTGTTCTACTGTGCCGTCCATTTATCCAAACATTTTGTGTACAAATACAATTTTAAAAATTCCAGTAGTGTTATTAATATTCTGCTTATTTTCTGAATACATTTATCCTTTTTCTTTAGCTATCCTGATTAGGGTCTCAGGTGAGACAGGTCCAATGCCAACTGAATTTGGGCGAGAAGAGGGCAACACGACGACTGGTTACCAATCACTTGCAGGGGACATAGTGACAGACATTCACACTCACATCCACACTTTCAATAATATAACGTGCTGAACTCCAAAAATCAAATAGCAGGACACACATCATGATATTCAAGAACTCCAAAAATATATATTTGGCATTATGTGTTCATGAGGAAGTTTTAGGAACAGTGGAGCAGCTGTAGAGTATTAGCCTCACAGTTTAGAGGACCGGCGTTCAAATAACGGCCCGCATGTGTAGAGTTTGCATGTTCTCCCTGTGCCTGTGTGGGTTTTCTCCGGGCACTCTGGTTTCCTTCCACATCTCAAAAACATCTATTAATTGGAGACTCCAAATTGCCCCTAGTTGTGATTGTGAGTGCGGCTGTTGTCTGTCTCTGTATGCCCTGCAATTGGTTGCCAACCAGTTCAGGGTGTACCCTGCCTCCTTCCTGATGACAAGTGGGATGGGCTCCAGCACTCCCTCTGACCCTTGTGAGGATAATCGGCTAAGAAAATGGATAGATGGTGAAGTTTTATTGTACTAGACTTCTAAAATCAATCTTCAGTCTACCTAAAAAATGTTTAAAAAACAATGATTTCCACTAAATGCTTCCTGTCCGTGATTATGTAAGTTAATTCACATTCAACAACCCCCACTGCTCCACACTTACACCTGTCGTAGATTACATTTTTGGGAAAAATAATTTTCCATCAAACCCCCCTACCTGCCTACACTAGCAAAAATTTCTTTGTGGGAGTAAGCCAGCCCAAATGTCAAAACATAGCAAAACCCCTGAGTTAATGTATTTTGAAAAACCACTGTCACAATAGTCTGTTAAAAATAATAGGGAAAACATTTCAGATTTTTCTGGATATTGGCGTGGCCTGATGTTATGCATCTGCTAGAAAGGAGTTGCCCCAGCAAGTAGCAGCAACTGAATCTCACCTCCACATTTGGAACCGAAATAAGAGCAAATAGTAATAAGACGAATTTTGTTAAAGTAGTAGTTAAAATGTTATATTTTAACAACTTGCCATTGAGCAGAAAGTGGAAGAAACCATTTGTGCACCTGACACTGAATTACCTTTATCCGCCAGGGTGTAATTAAGACAAATTTGATTGTATTTTCATTTTATATAGCTTGTTTGACGTTGCCCTCAAAGTTCTGAGGTCCCGGGTTCAATCCTGTTCAAAATGTTAACCCGCCTTTGTGGAGTTTGCATGTTCTCCCCGTACCTGTGTGGGTTTTCTCGGGGCACTCTGTTTTCCTCCCACATCCCAAATTAGACCCTTTAAATTGCCCCTAGGTGTGATTGTGAGTGCGGCTGTTTGTCTGTACGGGCCCTGCGATTGGCTGGCAACCAGTTTGCGGTGCACCCTGCCTACTGCCTGTTGACAGCGAGGACCCTCGTTAGGATAAGTGGCAAAGAAGATGGATGGATGGATAGCTTATTTGACTCTAATCCTTTCTACAAAAGCTTTACATGAAACTAGTAAATTAGTAAAGTAGCGGCTTTTGTGGGTGGCATGGTCAAAGACTGCTTTGCACACCTGCCTCATGAGCACCAGGGTTTAAGTCTGGCCTCACTTGTGTGGATTTTGCATGTTCTCCCTGTGCCTGTGTGGGTTTCTCGGGGTACTCTGGTTCCCTCCTACATCCTCAAAACATGGATGGTAGGTTACTTGAAAGTTCTCAATTGCCCATATGTGTGACTGTGAGTCTGAATGGCAATTTTATCTGTAATTGTATGGCACCTAGTTTAGGGTGTACCCTGGCCCTTGCCCATTGATAGCTGGGATAGGCTCCAGCACTCCCACGGCCCTTGTGAGGATAAGCGGTGTTGGAGGACGCTTTTTTTTTTCCTCTGCGTGTTTGTTTAATTTCGGGTAGTGAGAATGTTGGTTACCCAAATAAAGGCTGGAGATGATGAACAATTTCTTTGAAGACTTTACTTACAGAATATTCCGGGCATTTATGAGTTACAGACAATGGCTGTAAAGAGCAGATTACAAGTGCGAAGATACAGAGAAAGCACACATCCTTTATCTTGTCAGAAGGACTGACCATGAGCAGTATCAAACCTGTGGCGTGAGATCAGGGCTTTCCACTTGGACAAAGGGTTTCTGTCTCAACCGGTTCTAGCTGGCAATGGATTATTACAAAGAGTCCAGTGCAGTTCAACAAGGTTAGCCTACGTGCAGAGATGCGCTCAAGGACACATCTGGCTATAGAGTAGAGCCCCACTGAGGACATGAGAAAATTATGGAGTCATGACTAAATATGGGCATAAGACATACTTCAATTCCCACTTGAAGTTAACAAAATTAAAGAAAGGTGCCAGCGTCGTCATCGTCCGGAGTGGGTGGTGCATCGGGCATGGGGCCTTTTCCTCTGGAATCAGTCCAGCTGGGGCGCAGTCAGCTTCGAATGATGAGATGTGATTTTCCGGTTGTTGTCAGGTGGAGGGATCGCTGAACCTGAGGTGGATTTGGCGGGTCATGTAGACGAGATGTAGGACCAGGTGTCCCCCTTTCCTGCAGGACGTACTGCTATGGCCGTCTGCTCCGTGACCTGAAAGGGACCTGTACACCTATGTTCAGACTATTTACGTTTAATTACTTTTAACCACACAGATTCACAAGTATTAATTTCGAGGGGAGCGTCTGGTTGTGAATGTAGTGATTAACCAAATGTTTTAACACTATGCTTGATGTTTCAGATTTGCAGGGATATTTCTCTGCCCATTCCAAAAACGAAACTACAATGACTAGCAAATAGCGGGAACCTGACACTGTTTTAATCATGTCAGTAAAATCCTATTGAAATCACCCGACCAGGGGCGTCCACGTCCGGATCGTGGACTCCCTGGTGTGGTTTCATTGTTGCGATACTGTTATACCCTCTGCAAACACTGCAGTCCTGCAGTTCACCTTTAACAATTTGTCTCATGAAAGGATGCCACCAGGCGTGGAGTTGTCTCAGTGTTTCATCCACACCTACGTGGGATGTTCCATTGGCTTCAGAAATTAGATTTTTCAATTGTGTCTGAGATGGAATGCACTTACCCTCTTTCTGCCATATGCCATCCTCATCTTTGACACCCCCTTTCTATTTCCACACACTTTTCTTCTGGACTTGCTTTGTCCTGCCACAACTTACTGTCACCTCTTGTTGATTGCCACATTCAGTTACAGTTAGTTGGAGTGTTGGTCGGTACCCCGCAATCTTTTTTGCTGCTCAATCTGCTGATTCGGTTCCTGCTGATACAAAATCATTAGTTCAAGAGTGACCTCTGAATTTAAATATTGCCACCGCTGTCGGGAGCATTAAACCATCTCGCAATTCGAGAATGTCGTCCTGATGTTTAATGGGTGTACCCGTTGCAGTTTGTAAATCGTTTCGCTGCCATTCTTTTAATGCAACATGAACTGTCATGTGTGTATACGGCGAATCTGTGTAAATGTTAACTGACTGTTTTTTTGCCAACTTGAGAGCTGCTGTTAATGCCAAAATTTCTGCTCCTTGTGCTGACTGGGAGCCTGGAATTCTTTCTGCTTCTACTTCTTCAGAACCTTGGTTCTCCTCCGAGCAGACCTTCACCCATATTTACCGCTTCATGAATAAAGAGTATATGTGGTTGTGTTAAAATTGCTTAAATTTTCCTCTGTCTTCCTCCGGTCATGGTGAAAGCTTGACTCGTGACGTACTGGACTGTACTGTGTGATGTTGGCACAATCAGTGGATGATGAAGAACAATGTGAGATGTCTTCTGAATCACTCCGTCTTGAGCAGATGTGAAAGAAGCGTAAATTGAGTGTCTGTTTGTATTTTTCCAGTGGAGTTGATGCATACAGACAAACTTGTTGACTTCCTCCTTCCCCTTTCTGATAAAGAGCATCAGAAACACTGCTGATCTTTTCAGACACATCAAGATAGAACATGTGACTGTAGTCAGAAATTGCAAGAGCTACAGCAGTGGAAAGATGTTGTTTCAAGGAGATGAAGGAAGTGTCTGCTTCCGTGGTCCAACAAAGAGTGTTAGAAAGATTGCGCATACCTTGTTCATTGACCATCTGTCTGAGTGGGTGATTGAGTTCAGCAAAGTTTGGAACATGGTGCGTGGAGTAGTTGCAATCTGGAGTTTGGACTTGGAACACTTCAGTCCAACAGAGGCCAAATGAGAAAGCAAAGACCTAGTGGCTTCGAGACAAGACGTTTCAGATGGAGCCGCCAGCAAGAAGTCATCCACATATTGCACCAGGAGAACCCCATGAGGCAATTCAAGCGGAGACAGCAACTGACGAAGACAGTCATTGAAGACTCAAGGTGAAAGAACAAAGCCTTGAAGCAGGAGATTGTATGAGTAGCAAACACCATTCCAAGTGAAAGCAAAAAATTGCTTAATTGAAGGGTGAAGCAAAAGAAAGCATTAGCCAAGTCAATGCAAGTGAAATGAGTGTGGGCTGATGTAATTTGGGACAATGCAGAGTGCGGATTCGGGACAGGCAAACTGAAGGTTAACCTAGCCGCATTAATTGCTCGCAGGTCATGGACCATGCAAAACTTTCCAGTGTTTTTCTTTTCAACAGACAAGATGGGGGTGTTAAAATCAGAGCCAGGAATTTCACACAGCACCCCTGCTTTGAGAAAACTGTCAATTGTTTCCAAAAATGCCAATCATCCCAGCCTCTCTTACAGAGTATTGGGGAACATATATTGGTCCTGGTTTTATCTGAAACACAACAGGTGATACATTGCAGAGACAAACATCAGTGAGATCCATGGACCACAGCGACGTGGGAAGGGAATCAAGAAGTTGACCAGCAAAATTGCTCTCGGTTGTTTCACGCCCATGGTGCCTATCCAGAGGCTGGTGTTCCAAAACAGAAGTGGGTAAAAATGTGTTAAACTGAATCCAATAGGCATCAAGTGACGGGGAAGAGAACAATAGAGAGTGAAATGAATTTTGCCAATCAGTGGCCTGTGTGCATACCAGGACAAACGGACCGAGATTCTTCACTGTGTGCTGAGGCGAGACCATCAAGGAGACATGTGCGTGACAAGGAGGCATAGAAGGATCCGGAGGATCTGGCATCATGTACCATTTGAGTTGTTCAAGAGTCAGGAAGACCGAAAAGGCGACACCTGATTGCCTGCAAATAAATCACCCATGTACAATTTCCATATGATGTTTTCAATTTCCTGAAATGCATCACTATACAGGTCATCCCCTGATCTGTCATACTACAGAGCGCAATGCATAAAATCAGTTATCATATCATAAAATCTGAGGTTGCGAAGCCAAGGTGACCAGAGAGTCCAAAAGTATTCCGCTTCGAGCCAACCACTGGTGTCAATATCCACTCTTACCCAATAGATATCGGCAGTGGCGCATGCCACAGGGCATTGTTCAACAAGCGGGAACTGGGAGGTGGCACCAGAGGTAGAGGCAGCCGAGCAGCAGTAGGTGTTACCATCCGGAAATTCCAGGATGAGTCCATCGGGGGTGCATTTGATGAGAGGGCATGTGGTGATGAGGAGATCTCTGCTCAAAAGATTGACTGGACAGTTAGGTGCAAACACAAAAGAATGGAAAAGAGTCTGTGACTCTTGGTTTGGCTCTCTTGGGGTTGGTTGTAACCTCCTCGATTGTAGCCACGTGCTCCATTCAGACGCTTGAGGTCGCTGTCTGCACTCGCGGGCCCAATGACCAGGCCGTCCACAATTGAAGCACATGTTACGGCCACCAGTGGCGCACATCGACCCATGAATGAACCTGCTTGATATATCATCCACTCGGAACTGACGGAGGAAGATGAGATCAGAGCAAGAGTAGCTTCTTCCTGCTTTTTAGATTTTCCAACTGCAACATGGAAAGTTGTGTTTCTGTAGTTTTGTGTTTGTCAACCTCAGACTCTTTTTCTTTAGCATGCCTCCTCAAATGATGTTTACCACCAGTCAATCTCAGCACCAGGAAGGTCCCTATTGGCCTCCATGGCCTGCGTCACAGACTTGGGAACGCCCTTTAAAATGGCTGCTCGGAACACTTGCGAATGGGGCGTGTAATCAGTGAGGGCTCGGTCAAGAAAAGCCGCGGCCTCCTCATCTGCTTTGGGAGCAACCAAATCTGAAATGACACACTCAAGGACGGGAAATAAAGTCTCTAACGCTGCAGACAAGGTCAAATAATTTTAGTATGCAAGAGCCAGATGATCAGGGAGAGAAGAAAAACGTGAATTTTGCATCAGGGTATTCAACTGTGAAAGCAGACATGATTGTGTAAGGAGAACACGGATGTCACCAGCTGTTAACATTTGTCCCGTAACCGCTCTCTGCACTGGTTGAAGCCAATTGGCACCACCAGATTCCATGGGTGGAAGTTTCTGCAGCAACACACTCACATCAGTGGGAGAGAAAGATTTGTAAAACATAGCAGAGTTACCAGTAGCTGGGTCAACTTTGGCTAACATGGGTGCCTGCAAGATTTGGGAACGAGTCACACGCCGATGAGGAGGAAAAGCTGGACCTTTGGAAGATTCCTCTGGGTCTTCAGGACCTCTGGTTTGATCCAAAATGGACTCAGGGTGGGCACCTGAAAGATTCTGGACATGAGACTTTAATTCTGCTAATTGATTGTAACTGAGCAACATACAACCTGTTTTCTGCTTGCCCATTCGAAGACCCCCTCGCTGCGTGTTCCGCAGTGTAGACAGCAACTCCCTGTTCTCTTTTCAGTAGGGCTGCTTCTTGTTCTGCGCGAAGGGCGCGGTCTTGCTTTAGTGTTCGCTCTATCTTCATGTTCAGTAGCGGTTCTCTTAAGTTGATTTCTGATATTTTATGGAACCCCTTGGTGTCTGTTTAATTCTGCCTTGTACAGTCCTAGCTGAGTCAAACGTGTGAATGGGTCAGCTATCAAGTTGGCCACTTTTTCCGATCTGCCTTCTAATTCACTAATGGCGGCGGTCACTCCAGCAGCCAAAGTTTCCGCAACTGTATTCATGTTCGATGTCTGTTGTGCACCAGTGACAGACGTTTGATCGTCTACATCTACTACGAGCCGGCCCGCGATTACATTCAATACTGGAGCCTGAAATTCATTTAAAGCTTTCCTGGCTTTTTGGTAAGGTGACGGTACAAATGGGTTAGTTGGAGACAACGCCCAAGGCCGTTTCTCCTCCAAGTAAGGAGGTGGCATGGAGCGCAATTTGGGTGTTGACAATACCAGAACAACACTTTCTTCCTTGACAGCCAAACAGGACAACTTTAACACACATCCCATTGCCATCATTCTTGCTTTCGCTTTCATTTCCACAACTTTCTTAGTATTGTCCCTCACGTTTCTACCTTTTGAAGACAACCTATTAATTTATTCCACTTCCAAATTTAGAGCCGCCACTCTTTTAACACAAGCTTATTCCGTTTCTTTCATTAATGTCACCAAACACGCAGTCGAAGACAATGGAGGGAACCATCCATTCTCAAAACACTTCATCCATTCTTTCAACTGTTCTTACTCACTATCTCGTTCTTTTTCAGGCAACCCTCCAACACACACATCACATGCATTTCTCACTTGTACACTTAGCAACAATTGTTCAGAATGGTTTGGTATTTGCCGCAAATCGAACCATTCATTCACTTTCTCTATTATAGGGATTTGCGAGTTTGGACCCTACGTGTGCTCACGAGTCGAAGAAGATATGACCAATGATTAGAAAAAATTAACAGCAAATGGATTGATCACAAAGGAATGTGCAGCACAGACGTCCGGGTCTTATCTAGGTATCTGTCGCACACGAGACGTGTGTCTTCTGGCAGGATAGCCAAAGAAGAAGACAAAAGTTGCCCAGTAACACAATGTTTTTATATGTAGGGGTCCATAGTAAAAGTGGCTACCCCCCCCACCCCCCCACCCTCCGGAGTCTGGTCCTGGGCTGGGATGGTAACTTTCCGCTCCTTATCTGGTGTCGTTCATCTCCACGGCACACACATCCTTGTCTGATTAGCAAATGGGCAACACTTTATCCATTGATTAAATGTATAAGGTCATATTTAGGCAACTAATGAAAGTGCAATAAAAGTAAAATAGTCTTCACTGTCAAACTGTCCCTCTGTTTTGTTTTAAATCGAATCCCCCTCTCTCTTTTTTTTGTTTTTGTAGTCAACAGCTCTTTCTATATCTAACAGAGAGGCAGATAAGTGACAAAGCAACAGTAACGCAGAGGGTGGGCCTCCTTGCACACTCACGCAGCCAACAACTCAAAGAACTCACCCTTAAAAATGCAAATATATAAAAACAAGAATGAGAACAGCAAACATACAAGCAGTGTTGCCTCCATTAAGCTTGCACACACACACATTTGCCCCACCACGCTCCAATCGTGTGTGCGCGCGCGCGAGCCAGCAGATGTTGGAGGACACTCTTTTTTTTTTTTTTTAACTACCATTGGGTATCGTCTTACCCATCTTAGGCCATTTTATTAAGGTCACTTTAATTTCTACAATTTATGCGATCTCTCATGTGGCTTATTATTATGTATTTCCCTCTTATCTATTTACTCATTTAATTATATATATATATATATATATAATAATGCAGCCCTATGGGGGCACAAACAGTGCAATCTGTAGGCCGGTCCCAAGCCCGGATAAATGCAGAGGGTTGCGTCAGGAAGGGCATCCGCCGTAAAAACTGTGCCAAACAAATATGAGCGTTCATCTAAAGAATCCCATACCGGATCGGTCGTGGCCCGGGTTAACAACGCCCGCCCCCGGCACTGCTAACCTGCAGGGCGTCGGTGGAAATTCAGCTACTGTGGGTCGAAGACAAAGAAGAGGAGGAAACCGGATCCAGCGTGATAAGAAAAAGAGGAATGCACAGAGCCTACAACTGAGTGTAGGGACTTTGAATGTTGGGACTATGACAGGAAAAGCTCAGTAGTTGGTCGACATGATGATTAGGAGAAAGGTTGATATTCTGTGCATCCAAGAGAGCAGGTGGAAAGGTAGTAAGGCTAGAAGTTTGGGAGCAGGGTTTAAATTATTCTACCACGGAGTAGATGGGAAGAGAAATGGAGTAGGGGTTATTTTAAAGGAAGAGCTGGCTAAGAATGTCTTGGAGGTGAAAAGAGTATCAGATCGAGTGATGAGACTAAAATTTGAAATTGAGGGTGTTATGTATAATGTGGTTAGAGGCTATGCACCACAGGTAGGATGTGACCTAGAGTTGAAAGAGAAATTCTGGAAGGAACTAGATGAAGTAGTTCTGAGCATCCCAGACAGCGAGAGAGTTGTGATTGGTGCAGATTGTAATGGACATATTGGTAAAGGAAACAGGGGCGATGAAGAAGTGATGGGTAAGTACGGCATCCAGGAAAGGAACTTTGAAGGGCAGATGGTGGTGGACTTTGCAAAAAGGATGGAGATGGCTGTAGTGAACACTTATTTCCAGAAGAGGGAGGAACATATAGTGACCTACAAGAGCGGAGGTAGAACCACGCAGGTAGATTATATTTTGTGCAGACGATGTAATCTGAAGGAGTTTTCTGACTGTAAAGTAGTGGTAGGGGAGAGTGTTGCTCGACAGCATAGGATGGTAGTATGTAGGATGATTCTGGTGGTGGGTAGGAAGATTAAGAAGACAAGGGTAGAGCAGAGAACCATGTGGTGGAAGCTGAGAAAGGAAGAATGTTGTGGAGCCTTCCGGAAAGAGGTGAGACAGGCTCTCGATGGACAACTGAAGCTCCCGGAAGACTGGACGACGACAGCCAAGGTGATCAGAGAGACAGGCAGGAGAGTACTTGGTGTGTCATCTGGTAGGAAAGGGGAGAAGGAGACTTGGTGGTGGAACCCCAAAATACAGGGAGTCATACAAGGAAAGAGATTAGCGAAGAAAAAGTGGGATACTGAGAGGACTGAGGAGAGGCGAAAGGAGTACATCGAGATGCGACGTAGGGCAAAGGTAGAGGTGGCAAAGGCTAAACAAGAGGCATATGAAGACATGTACACCAGGTTGGACACGAAAGAAGGAGAAAAGGATCTCTACAGGTTGGCCAGACAGAGGGATAGAGATGGGAAGGATGTGCAGAAGGTTAGGGTGACTAAGGATAGAGATGGAAATGTGTTGACTGGTGCCGGTAGTGTGCTAAATAGATGGAAAGAATACTTTGAGAAGTTGATGAATGAAGAAAATGAGAGAGAAGGAAGAGTTGAAGAGGCAAGAGTGAAGGACCAGGAAGTGGAAATGATTACTAAGGGGGAAGTCAGAAAGGCACTACAAAGGATGAAAAATGTAAAGGCAGTTGGTCCTGATGACATACCGGTAGAGGTATGGAAGCAATTTGGAGAGATGGCTGTGGAGTTTTTGACGAACTTATTCAACAGAATACTAGCAGGCGAAAAGATGCCTGAAGAATGGAGGAAAAGTGTTCTAGTTCCCATTTTTAAGAACAAAGGGGATGTTCAGAGCTGTGGGAACTACCGAGGAATAAAGTTGATGAGCCACACAATGAAGTTATGGGAAAGAGTAGTGGAGGCTAGACTCAGGACAGAAGTAAGTATCTGCGAGCAACAGTATGGTTTCATGCCTAGAAAGAGTACCACAGATGCATTATTTGCCTTGAGGATGCTCGTGGAAAAGTACAGAGAAGGTCAGAAGGAGCTACATTGTGTCTTGTGGATCTAGAGAAAGCCTATGACAGAGTACCAAGAGAGGAACTGTGGTACTGCATGCGTAAGTCTGGTGTGGCAGAGAAGTATGTTAAAATAGTACAGGACATGTATGATGGCAGCAGAACAATGGTGAGGTGTGCCTTAGGTGTGACAGAGGAATTTAAGGTGGAGGTGGGACTGCATCAGGGATCAGCTCTGAGCCCCTTCCTGTTTGCAGTGGTAATGGATAGGCTGACAGATGAGGTTAGACTGGAATCCCCTTGGACCATGATGTTCGCGGATGATATTGTGATATGCAGTGAAAGCAGGGAGCATGCAGAGGAACAATTGGAAAGATGGAGACATGCACTGGAAAGGAGAGGAATGAAGATTAGCCGAAGTAAAACAGAGTATATGTGCGTGAATGAGAAACGTGGAGGGGGAAGAATGAGGCTACAGGGAGAAGAGATAGCGAGGGTGGACGACTTCAAATACTTGGGGTCAACAATACAGAGCAATGGAGAGTGTGGTCAGGAAGTGAAGAAACGGGTCCAAGCAGGTTGGAACAGCTGGCGAAAGGTGTCTGGTGTGTTATGTGACAGAAGAGTGTCTGCTAGGATGAAGGGCAAAGTTTACAAAACAGTGGTGAGGCCGGCCATGATGTACGGATTAGAGACGGTGGCCCTGAAGAAACAACAGGAAGCTGAACTGGAGGTGGCAGAAATGAAGATGTTGAGGTTCTCGCTCAGATTGACCAGGTTGGATAGGATTAGAAATGAGCTCATTAGAGGGACAGCCAAAGCTTGATGTTTTGGAGACAAGATTCGAGAGAGCAGACTTCGATGGTTTGGACATGTTCAGAGGCGAGAGAGTGAGTATATTGGAAGAAGGATGCTGAGGATGGAGCTCCCAGGCAAAAGAGCGAGAGGAAGACCAAAGAGAAGGTCTATGGATGTGGTGAGGGAAGACATGAGGGCAGTTGGGGTTAGAGAGGAAGATGCAGAAGACAGGCTAAGATGGCAAAAGATGACACGCTGTGGCGACCCCTAACAGGACAAGCCGAAAGGAAAAGAAGAAGAATTATACATATACATATACATATATATATATATATATATATATATATATATTTTTTTTTTTTTTTTTATGCTCAAGCCCCTTTATTTTAACGAAACAGTCCTTTGATTTTGAATGAGGAATTCCAGTCTCTAGGATTCTTCAAAAAGAACGAGACAACCTCGCGGTCCAGCAGGTTTTGGGCTGGCCTCAACCTTATTGGTGTGTTCTGCCAGCCACGGGATTTACAACCTTTTTGTGTCGGCACAAACTCCGAACACAGGGCACTTAAAACCTTTTTAGAGTGGTACGCACACACACTCTACGGCTTTTCAACCATTTAGGTGGGACGTGACGGTTACCCACCAGGGCCTTGAACCCAGGACTATACCACCCAGTTTCCCGACTGTTCAACCATCCAGAAATTATAATTTCACAATGTCACAAATTCAAACGTGAAATGGACCTCAACCCCAGTTAACAGACAGAAGATCACTTTTGGAGGATAAATGTCCTCTGACCTTATCAATTGTTGGCCGGCCGATATTCTGTCAACCAATACCTCAGTCTGAAATTACGTCGGGGTCACCAATTGTTGGAGGACGCTTTTTTTAATTTGCGTGTTCGTTTAATTTCGGGTAGTTAGAATGTTGGTTATCCAAATAAAGGCTAGAGACGATGAACAATTTCTTTGAAGACTTTACTTACAGAATATTCCGAGCACTTATGAGTTACAGACAATGGCCGAAGAGAGCAGATCACAAGTGCAAAGATACAGAGAAAGCACACATCCTTTATCTTGTCAGAAGGGCAGACCATGAGCGGTATCAAACCTGTGCCATGAGATCGGGGCTTTTCACTGAGACAAAGGGTTTCTGTCTAACCGGTTCTAGGTGGCAATGGATTATTACAAAGTGTCCAGTACCCAGTTCATCAAGCCTACATGCAGAGATGCGCTCAAGGACACGTCTGGCTACAGAGCAGAGCCCCATTGAGGACATGAGGAAATTCTGGAGTTGTAGCGCCGAAGAAAAGAAGTCGGAGGCAGAGTGTTGAACACAGGAGCAAACCTTGTTTTAATGCAGACATCAACAGAGTGAACCCATTAGGGCGGGAATTCTCTAACACACTAACACCGGAAGTGAAACGGCCAAAAATGTCCGTGCGGAACCTCGTAACCTAATTCAAGGTCCCGTACGTGAATGATATAAACCACCACACAAGCCCCCCCTGAATTCACCTATAGTCAAAATCCTTGTGTCGTGGAGGGACCATGGCCTAACCCTGGCAGGAGTGTGCACTGCAGGGGCAGAGGGGAGGCGGGGCCGCACAGTCCATTGAGTCAAGGGGCCAGGGCCCTGACGGGGTCGAGGTCATCCCGGCAAGTGCAGGGAGGCGGGGAAAAGGGGGCCGCCACTGGCACGGAGGGAGGGCCAACCCCAAAGGACGAGGACATCAGTTCTTCCTTGGGGGCGTACCTGAGGCCGAGCATGACCCACGGAAGCTTATCCAACCAGTGGCCGTCCGTCAAACTGTTGCACAGGGCTGCTTTCATGGAGCGGTTGAACCGCTTGCAGAGACCGTTCGCCTGGGGGTGATAGGTGGTAGTGTGGTGCAGCTTGACCCCCAAACTCTCAGCAGCTGCATTCCAAAGTTCAGAGGCAAACTGAGGGCCACGGTCGGAGGAGAGGTTGATCCCGAAGCGCGCAACCCTCATGCCAATGAACGCCCGGGCCACGTCCGACGACGTCGTCAAGGAGAGGGGAATGGCTTCGGCCCAGCAGGTCGTCCTGTCCACCATGGTGAGCAAGTAGATGAAACCGTGCAAGGAAGGAAGCGGACCCACCACGTCGCGGTTAACGTGGTTGAACCTCCTCTTGGGGACTGGGAAGTACTCCAAGGGGGCTTTTGCGTGGCGATGCACCTTAGCACGCTGACAGGCCACGCACGAGTCGACCCAGGTCTGCACCCCGTGGTCCGAGGCCTGGACCGCACTCATAAGGGAGTAGTCAAGATCCAGATACACACTGCCGACGACTGCCCTGGAGAGGCAGTCCACGATCACATTGGATTTGCCGGCGATGTGTTGGATGTACTCAGAGATGAACGACAGTTGGCGCTGCTGACGGGGGACCACGGCTCGGCCACCATGGACATGGTGAAAGCGAGGGGTTCTTGGTCCATATATGCCGTGAACTCACAGCCTTCCAGTAGGGAACGGAAGTGGCGGATCCCTAGCCAGAGGGCGAGGAGCTCCCTATCGAATGTGCTGTATTTGCGTTCCCTGGGGACCAGCTGACGGCTGAAAAAGGCAAGCGGTTGCCAGGCGCCGCCGATCCACTGCTAAAATACAGCCCCAACAGTGTAGTCCGACGCGTTGGTAGTGAGAGCGACGGGGTCACCGGGGTACGGGTGGGCCAGCTTAGTGGCCCGGCTCAGCGCAGCCTTTGTGGCCCCAAATGCTTCCACCCTCTCAGCCGTCCATTCAATGTCCTGGTTGGGGGCCTTGCCCTTAAGTCCCTCATACAGCAAGCGCATGGTGTGGGCCCCCCGGCAGATGAAGCAGTGATAGAAAGTCACCATCCCCAGAAACTCCCAGAGCCCCCGAGCCGAGCAAGGTCGGGGAAAAGCGGAGATGGCTCCACCTTAGATGGAAGAGGGGCGGCGCCGTTTTTGTAGATGAGGTGCCCGAGGAACTGGATAGAGGGCACCACGAAAACACACTTCGCCGGGTTGATGATCAAGCCATGCCGCTCGAGTCTCGCAAAGAGGTCCCGGAGGCGCTTCAGATGTTCTTCTTCCGAGGAGCTGGCAACGAGGATGTCGTCCAAATAGATGAACACAAAGGACAAGTCTCTCGGCACCGAATCCACTAACCGTTGAAAAGACTGGGCCGCGTTTTTGAGTCCAAACGGCATCCTCAGAAACTCGAACAGGCGAATAGGTGTGACTGCAGCCGTCCTGGGAATGTATGAGCGGTGCACGGGGACCTGGTGATAACCGCGCACCAGGTCGACGTTGGAGAACAGGATTTTGCCTGCCAGGTTGGCTGAAAAGTCCTGCATCTGGGGGACAGGGTAGCGGTTGGTTGTAGTGGCCTCATTAAAACGGAGGTAGTCACCACACGGTCGCCACCCGCCCTATGGTCTAAGGACGATGTGTAGCGGTGAGGCCCACGCGCCATCCAGGCGCTCCATGTTGGCAAACTCGGACTTAGCGACTGCTAGGTTCTCGGGGTCGAGCTGTTGGGCTCTAGCATGAATTGGGGGGCCCTTGGTCTTGATGTGGTGCTCGACCCCATGTTTAGTAGCAGCAGAGGAGAAAGTGGGCCATGTCAAGCCAGGGAACTCACCAAGGAGGAGTTGATACTTGGTGCCATCTGAGAGTGAACTGAAGAGACCGCCATAAGTCGCCTCGTTGCGGACACAGGCAACCGAGAAGAAAGTCAGTGCGTCCACCAGACGGCCCTTCTTCACGTCCACCAGCAGCCAGTGGGCACAAAAAAAATCAGCGCTGAGGAGAGAGAACAAGACATCGGCAGTGACAAAGTCCCATGTAAAGTGCTGACCCCCGAAACAGAAGTCCACAGTCTTTATGGCATATGTGCGGATAGGGGAGCCATTAGCGGACAGTAGGGGTGGCCCCTGAGTCCTGCCAGTGGCGTCATCCGCAGTGGCGGTCAGGACCCTCCTCTGGGCACCGGTGTCGCAAAGGAATTTGCGTCCGGAAAGGGTGTCCACGATGAAGAGCAGGCGGTTCTTCCCGCTCACGCTCACGGCTTCTACGGAGCGCAGGCTTTGGCGTTTCCCAGCCACGTCGTAGTTGCAAGGGCATGGCACCTCTTCGCTTTTGCGCCAAAATGGGCGTGGAAGTAGCACAACCCTGTGCAAGCGTGGCCGTCACTGGCGATGGGGCCCCTGCTGGATGGCACCCCCGCACTCAGGGGGGAGTAACTGCGCGCCGGGGCCAGCACCTCAGAGGAGAAGCGCTGGGTGGCCAGGAAGAAACGGTCAGCCTCCTCAGCCAGGGAACGGGGCTCAATGAAAGAAGTGTTAGCGAGCGCTGTCTGAACATGTAGCGGCATGTGTCTGAGAAACACTTCCATGAAAAGGAAGGTGGGCTCCTCCGCGCCCAGCAGGTTTAGCATCATTTCCATGTGTTCAGAAGGTCTGCTGTCCCCCAGTCCATTAATAGCTAAGAGACGACGGGCTCTGGCCGTGAAAGCTCGAAAACCTCGAGGAGGTGAGTCTTGAGTCCAGCATATTTATCTTGGGCCGGGGGAGATGTGATGAAAATCACTGCTCTGAGCTCCCAAGGGCTGAGACAACGTGGTAATCGCGCACGGTGTAATCTGAGATCCCGTGGAGGGCGAATCAAGCCTCCGTCTGCGCGAACCACACTGTCACGGACGTCTCCCAAAACTCCGGCAATTTGAGGATGGCGGTTGCCATGTTCGGTTCAGTCTCGGAAACGCCGGAACTGACGTCGGGGTCACCAGTGTAGCGCTGAAGAAAAGGACTTCGAGGCGGAGTGATGAACACAGGAGCAAACCTTGTTTTAATGCAGACATGAACCCTTTATGAGTGAACCCATTACGGCAGGAACTCTCTCACACACTAGCACCAGAAGTGTAACTGCCAAAAATGTCCATGCGAACCTCGTAACCTAACTCGAGGTCCCGTAGGTGAATTATGTAAAACACCACAGAGTCATGACTAAGAAAATGGATGGATGGATTTAAAAAATATTTTGGCTTTAGGAATTTTACTTTAATGTCAGTTGTCCAGCATAAAAAAAATATCTGGTAGAAGCATTCATTATCCCCCTTTCCCTATCCGTTTTATTTGGAAGAGGTATGGTGTTTATAGGTGTGTTTAGTTGACTTGGAAGGTTATGAGGATGCTGAGAATGCCCGCCCCGCGACCAGTTGTCCTGGATGCGGGTGTTGCGGTTCGTCGTGGCCTCTCCCTTTAAACGGTCCACAATGCTTTGCGGTGCTCCATTTCCAATGCGATGTGTTCGCCTGCAGGAGGAGAGAGGAGACAAGCGTGGGGAGAGGGTTCCCCCCCACCCCCACCCCCACCCCCCTCTCCTCAAAACACGAGCAGACTCAGAGTGGACCCACTCCAACTTTGGAACAGAGAGCTCCAACGTCTTCGTCGTCTTTATCGTCGAAACGGCCACCAGGTCGTCGCTGGGGGGCAATGGTGAAGAAAGACGTAATTTGCGCAATTCTCGCCAATGCGAATCTTCCAGCTGGAAACTTGACTTCGCACAAGGAGCAATGAGCTGAATCTTCCTTGCGCCCTAAAGGTAAGAGCAGTACATACCGCGATATGGAATGTTGTCATCTGCTGTTGTGCTTCTGTGAGTCGTTTTTAACCAACAAGAATGAGAGACTGTTGAGGGTTTTGAATCGACTATTTCAACTTTACTTGCACATCCGTCAAGCGAATACCGTTACATGCTTAGTTACGTAGTTGGAAAATAACGAGCGTGTACAATTCCAACAAACTAGTCTTTGTGTTGTGGGTGCTGTAACTGCCATTAACGTTGCTATGTTTCCATCCACGTAAAAATGGAGAATACTTACACGCTTAACCTAGCAGAAATGGCAGAACTAACCTGTGGAGTCTTTGTTTTTGAACTTTTTCTTTGGTCTTCGGCTGTACTTACATTTTGAAACACTTAAAAAAAAAAAAAACCTCTTTGATCATTTAATAGAGTCTTCAAACTATGAGAACAACAGAACAGAGGGATCCATGACAAGCTGGCTGACAAAACTGATCTTAAATTTAAACGTCCTAAATATTTCACAAACTGCTGTAACATTTAAAGCCTGTCGGAGGCCTCTTGGACCCCTGTTGGATCCCTGCTGCCTCTTCAAAGCAGGCCAGTGAGTGATGCATATGGCACAGAAACAAAAACGGCACTATTGCCTGGCCGAATGTGCCATCCAGATGTTTGAGCTGCTGCCAGCGTTGGCATCTAAAGTGGAGAAGGCTGCTTCAGACCCTAATAGTCTGTACTGTATTACCAAGCAGCTTGAGAGACTGGGACATTTAGGTTTACCCTCAAAGACCTAAATTTCAATATTGGTACTGTAAACAAAATGTAGTTTAAATGTAGTTCAAATGAAAATAAGAGTCTAAATTTGGCTCCAGTGTGACATGCCTCAGTTTTCACTTGGTGGAGACCACAGTTACAGACATCCATCCATCATCCCTTTCTATACCGCTTATCCTATTTGAGGGCCTGCAGCCGATGCAAAGGGAGACGGCTGAAATGCAGACTTACATCTTGGACTGGTCGGCAGTTTGTCATAGAGTGCATACACTTTTTCATTCACACCGTCACTTTAGTGGCAATCAAACCTAGTCGGCCTACAACAAAGTCCACTTCCCCACTACACTAAATGTGACTGACATTTATACCTCCTTGACACCTACCATGTTTTGAATTTTTCAATGGCCTCTTGTAAATACTGTATGTTAACATTGTCAAAAACTATCCCAATTTACCTGTGTGCCAAGCTATTGGTTTCCCATGATACTTGAATATCAACATCTCTTGGGCCTTATTTGAAACAGTCTTCACATGTTTCACCTTTAGTTTCCTTAATAATGATTTTGGAATTAGATTTACAGTATTGAACTATGTTGAGACATTTGTGGTTGAGTAAATGTACACTTTGCTGGAGAGGCTTGATCGGTGCAGACACGTCATTGTTGCTTTGGTTGTGACATACTTGTGCATCCCCGAACTGAATACTTGACACACACGTACTTGTGATGGATTTTTGCAGACACTTGTTTTGGGTGTTAACATTGAGACATCCACTTTTAGACCCATTTGCGAGTGTTCGCACTTCACCCGCTCATGTAAACAACCAAAATGACAGCCTATATGTATAGTCCCACAAAAGTTTTTAAGAGGAATTTTTTAAAATATTTGCTATTCAATAGCTACTGACTGCCACATGAACATCAAGATCACAGAGAACAGTTTCCTATAGGATCCTTATCTTTTGGTCATGCGCTGTTGCATTCTCACAAGCTAGGAATGCATACCCAGGATGTTATCAGTACTGGCTCTTTAGGATCAAGGCTCGTTTTGGGCTACAGTCTTTTCTATGCGCTCCATTGTGTACTCTCCACAGAGGACGTTCTAAACGGGCCACAGTGGCATACATGTTGGTGAGAACTATCTTTTTCCCAAAGGAGGTGGCTTGCCCTTTGAGAACAGTGATTATCATTGACAATGTTGCACAAATACCAGTCAATGTTGATTCCAATTGAATCGATACATTTTGCTGGAATGTAATAGAGATTACGAAGTGTTTAAACAAAATCTAAAAGGAGAACAATATTTTTTTTTTTTTTGTGGAGCAAAATAGATGAACTGCAATCTACTAATTAATACACAGAGAAATATTGGCATTTTGACATGTTACATGGGATGCATGAATGCAGCCAAGTGGCTAACCAGTGGGTGACAACCACTCTGAAGGTAGTGAAGTTCCTGGTATGCAGACATACTGTACTTTAATGACTCCACCAGACCAGGGAACCACACGCATCAAACTTTCCACCAATGTGTACCGTAGTTTAAAAAAAAAAAAGGCTTTGGTCAGAAGTGTCCCTCTCGAAGATTTACTTTTTTTCTGGCAGGTTTTTTTTTTTTTTGGGAGGGGGGCAGTGAAAGGATAATCATCTACTAGTTGCTTCCAATTGCTCTGAATCCAATGTGCTTCTACCGTTTCAGTATGAGTGAGTGCAAACCAAAACCATCCACATGACCCTGTCAGTTCCTTGTGCAGATTCCCCTGGGTTGCAGCTTTTGTTGACAGTGTGGGCATTGAATTATAGGTTGTTGTTTTTTTTTTTGTTTTTTTTTTTTTTGGCTCATCATTTTACAAAGGATGTGTTTGTCATTATAAAGTGTAAACTACACTTGTAGTGCAGGAAGTGCTAATGGATTGAAAACTAGTGTCAAAACAATGCAACCAGCATGTAGGGGAAAAAAAACCCACCGAATTGTTTAAAACTGTCAGCAGTCTGACGTACTGTAGTCTAGTGTGTGTGAACATTCCAATAAACCACAACACCCGTTTTAAATGGTATTCAGCTTTTTTAGCCACTCCAGAGTGCTTTTGTGAGATCAATACTCTATTTCGTTCAGTTGATTCTATCTTCAGTGGCATGGTGGATAAAATGGTAAAGCGTTGGCCAAAATGGTAAAGCGTTGGCCTCACAGTTCTGAAGACCCGGGTTCGATCCCAGCCCCGCCTGTGTGGAGTTTGCGTGTTCTCCCCGTGCCTGCGTGGGTTTTCTCTGGGCACTCCAGTTTCCTCCCACATCCCAAAAACATGTAACATTAATTGGACACTCTCAATTGCCCCTAGTTGTGATTGTGAGTGTGGCTGTTTCTCTATGTGCCCTGCGATTGGCTGGCAACCAGTTCAGGGTGCACCCAGCCTCCTACCCGTTGATAGCCGGGATAGGCTCCAGCACTCCCTGGGACCCTCATGAGGATAAGAGGCAATGAAAATGAATGGATAGATGGATTCTATCCTCCTGTGTTGCTCTCACTCCATGTTGTTATTTTTAGCTCTGATAATACTTAACTTCAGGGTAGAGCCGCAATCTATTAAACTGTACACTTGCCAGGCCCTTTTGCAATTGCTTAATTTTCTGTAAATCGCTGGAAGAAGCAATGCAAGTTTTAAGGTCCTTAACTAAAGTCTCCTTCAGCATTTCTCCTTGGTGTTAGTTACAGCACCATGTAAAGCCACTATGAAACACCCACACAAGCATATGGTGGGTTGTTTACAGCAGTAGTCAGTTGAGGCCTTTTCCTGGCCAACTTGGCTCAGAGGTTAGTCACGTGGACACAGACGGCACACACCTCTTTGCTCTCAGGGGACTTGATCTTGAGTTAACACTTTTGTTCACAATCCATTACATGTTTGCTGTGGCCGATCATCCCAAAGTATTTTAGTCCGTCATCAATCTAATTAAATGCTTCTCTTGCTTAGGTGAGCTGCAGAAATCAGAAAGTGGCCATCTCCCCAGATTGTGGATTTGGCAGGCCAGAGGAAGGGATCATGCAGAGTTTAAGATGGCTCTCTGCCCTACAAAGCTCTGCTCCAATAGTCAGCTTTTCTGGGTTATTTTCATAAATCAAAATGCAATTTGGGCAGCATGTTGGTTGACAGGTTATCACATCTGCCTCACAGTTCTGCGGACTCTGGTTCAAATCCAGCCTTGGCTGTGTTGAGCTTGTATGTTATCCCCCTGCCCGTGGGTTTTCTTTGGGTACTCTGGTTTCCTCCCACATCCCAAAAACATGCATGGTAGCTTAATTGAGGACTCTAACTTATCTGTTGGTGTGATATGAGTGTGAATGGTTCTTTCTATGTGCACTGCGATTAGATGGCGACCAATTCATGGTGTACAAACACCTCTTGCCCAAAAATAGCTGGGATATGCTCCACCACGCCGCGACCCTATTTGCCCTCATAGAAGATGAATAAATACAATTTGTCTGTACCAAAGTAAGGATCTAATATTAATACATCTCATTGGTTGTAAATCAGCTCGTCTAATGTTTACGTCTGCAGAATTTGCAGAAAACACTAACTGGCCTTTGTTGTGTCCCCTAAACCTCAACATCATCTATGAGTCAGCACTCAATATCAATAACTATTTTTGTTTCTGTATTTATTTATTTTTACTCTTTCTTGCTGTGTGCCTCACTCCTAATCCTTAAAGGCTGCTTTGCTAAAAGGCCTTAATGGGAAAGAGGTTTACAAAGTGGGTGCCTGCCGGAAAAATATTGCAATGTAACTTTTTTTTCTGTTCCCCAAATCACTCAGCTCATTTATGCAATCTGAAATCTAAATTAAGATCACAAATCTCAGAATTCAAGTGGTGTAAAATGGAAAAACGTCCACCACACATAACGTGATCTTTCAAACACAAATACATAGTCGGCACTCTTTAAGTCAGCTTCATCAAATGTTTTCAGATGTTTTAATGTCATAGCTACGCATTAGACATAAATCCTGGGACATCAAAATATTTCCTTGATCAACAATGGGGAATTTTAACAAAGACGATGTGACGTTTAACCTCGTGGTCTGTGATTGACAACTGTACATCAATCTGCTCGTCAGTTATTCATGGTGCGGTTACACGGCAAATGGGGCATGCACAGCTTCGCATGGATACTGTGGTGAACACCGTACACTTGGCACTTCTTCTTCTTTTCCTTTCGGCTTGTCCCGTCAGAGGTCCCCACAGCGTGTCTTCATAGATGAATGCATATTTGTTTGGCACAGTTTTACGCCAGATGCCCTTCCTGACCCAACCCCTTTGTATCTAGCCGGGGAGACAAGCTTACAGCCCCTGGTATTCCCAGGCGGTCTCCCATCCAAGTACGAACCAGGGACAAACCCGCTTAGATTCCGAGATCTGACGAGATCGGGTGTTCTCAGGGTAGCATGGCCGTAAGCTACGCTTGGCACTTCATCACATTCATTAAAGCATAAAAAATAGATTAATGGTTAAGGAAAAAGCAGGTTTCGAAAGAGAGCACTTGGGCGAGAGTGTTAGCCTCACTGACACCATTCATGTGAACATGCACTGGGTTTACAAGCTTGGCTTTTTCATCCACAGGCACATAAAAGATTAGGAGTAAGTTAAGTATTTGTCTAAAATATATCTGGTGTTTTATATACTATTTATGTGGTTCGAGACTGTCGGGCGCATTAAAACCTGAAAATGTATTCTCAATATGACTGCGTGCTCTTCATTTACTTCTAAACTGGTGGTAGATGTTAGCTCAGCAGAGGGAAGCAATGTTTTTTTTTTTTTTTTTTGTACATTATTGCAGTGCTTGACGGTTTACATTACAGGTGTGTAAATACAACTTTAAACAGTTAACTAACAAGAGAGAGCAGCAATGTACCGCTTGCACACAACAACCATAATTCTTTATCATTCCCAGAATGCTTTGCATATGCAAAAAGGGCGGCCACAGACAAAAACTGTTTTTATAATGTATGAGTATAATTTAAAAAATAAAGGTCAGTTTGATTTTAAGAAGTATTTGTGGACACAATGAGGGTTCTCTTTAATGTTGTATACTAAGAACATTGCACAGCAGTCTCAAACCTTTTTTCTTGCTTCATGAACTGGTTTCAGTGAAAGAAATATTTTGATGTATGGCATCGACACTAATTTAAAAAAGAATGATCCAAAATTAAACTAACCATCACTTGAATGTGGTTGTTGAAATTCTTTTGAGCACAACACAGTTTTTTTTTATTTTCTATTTGTTGGTCCCATCTTGGGGTAATGAGAGACAATGGCACCCAAATTGTGTCTACTTTCTACTGCATTTTTGTTTTTGTCGTCGTCAGTGCAGAAAATCCCAGAAAATCTATTGGAAATAGAAGAAAGGAATTTAGTGCTTTTTCATGGCAATTTTGAAGGATGTATTGCTTCATTTGTCGTCATGTATTTCACATCTCAGGGTTGATGCACCAGCATGAGAATCACCTGTAGTGAGAAACTTGGACAGAAGTAGTATTAGAGTAGTATTATCTTAACTTTCCTTTTACTGGTCCTGTTTATAATTTATTATTCTTTTTCATCAGTTGGCCTTTTCCCCTTTCCGAAGAAGCTTTCTACAGATGTTTTTGTTTTTACTCATTTTTGCTAGCTTGTGGGCTTACATTTTTATTTTAACATCATATGATCCACATAAGTAGTTTGACACGTTTTAGAGGCACAGGCAGATGCACCTGATTTTCAAAATAAAACTTTTTTCAGCCTCTTGATCAGTTAAACATTTTTTGTTTAGTCTCTGTGCACAGCCCAGAGTTCAGTAGTTTGGGACCTCAGGACTTTTGGGAGTCTGCCCTAAATGTATTTGTATATTAATTGTACATACCATATCTTTGGCCAGATGGGTACCTTTATTTCAAGAATAAGAGTCTTGACACAAACACTTCCAAAAAGCAGAACCAACGCAGTTTGTTGCATGAACCAATTAGTGTTAGCTTTTGTGTATATATACTGTATAGCTGTACAGTGTTAGCTTCTGATAAGTATCACATCCTCTGTCTGGTGCTGTTGTCATCATGATGGCATGTATTTATGTTCAGGGATGTGTCCGGTGCATGCGTCACTTACATGGATCCACACACTAATTAACAGCGGCTGCCCGATCATGACATGCTGACTCCACGAAGGCTGTCTTTGCGGCAGCTTATATATATATATATATATATATATATATATATATATATATATATATATACACACACACACATAAATATTTATTTTACTCTGGTCTCAATGAGTAGCCACACTCTATTACTCTGTTAAAATAATGTGTTGCATTGACCCCGTAGTGTTAGCTTTGGGTATTTCCATGAGACAGAACTCCCCCTAAAAGCAAGCTAATTTCAAATGGGCAAAAAAAAACAAAATGAAAGGGTATTAAGTGTTCTTTGAGTTGACATTTGGGGTTTTGTGACCAAAGCATGTCACAAGGGAGTTAATACACCTAGTATTTGTTTTAAATTGGGAAATAAAGGCATTCGCCTGCTTTACGTAACCCTTTTACAACCACTGTATCCGATTGGCACACTAAATGTAGAATCTTTTAAATTTTACAAATTTGTTTGGAAGTGAACTTTAACTCATTAAACCTTCTCTTGTAGTTAGTGTACACATCATGCACAAAAAGAACCCTTTGAGACCTTTTTTTGGTGATAATTCATCTAAACCACACCTCACTTAACATATTTCTGGTTAGTGTTTTTAATGGTTGGAATATTTTTTTTCATGGGTGCTTACTGGATCTAATCATTTAACTTGTTGAAGAAAAAAAATGCAAAAATGAAGCAGTAATTAAAAAAAAAAAAACACGCTGAGCCAAACGGATATTATGGCTGTGTTTGGACATACATTGCCTGCATCTGCAAACATTCTCTCCTTGGTAAACTCAGTCAATTGGTCAATTTGAAGGCCAGAAAGTAGCTTTCTTATTCATAACCTGAGTTTCGCTAACCAGTCGCCCAACATGCCCCCCCATCAGAAATCCCAACGGTTAATAATTTGGATATTTTCTTATCTACACAATAAACCTGATACTAACAAAATGTTTAATTCTATTTTGTTGTTTTAACTTCTATATGTTACCTTCTACTGGCCTGTTGCTGAGTGAGTCCTAAGAAAACCAGTGAACGTATTGTGGCCAGGCCGGTGTGTCTTTGTGGGGGGGGGGTTATTGGGAAAGGCTAGTGAACAAATTGGCCTTATGACACACTGGTAGACCTTTTTGGAGCAGTGCCTTTCATTCTCTTGTAGTACAACGTCCTTGATAGGGAGTCCCTCTCGCTAGATGATAGTATGTCACCTTAGGTTGGAAACTGATCTTCATGTAATAGAACACATGCTTTATCGTTGTTGAGGTTCTGTGTTTGTGTGCAATTCTATTAAACTACTCAAGTACTCAGTAACTGCTGAGTAGCTTAAACCAGCCAGCCATTTTCTGTACCACTTATCCTCACTAGGATTACAAGCATGCTGGAGTCCATCCTATTTGAGTCAGTAAAAGTGGGGGTGCACCCTGAACTCATCGATAGTCCATTTCAGGGAACATATTAACAACCATTTGGGCTCACAGTCACATCCACAGACAATTTAGAGTAATTGCTTAACTTACTTCAAGTCAAGTAGACTGAATTAAAAAAAAAAAAGGAATATGCAAATTTACAGTGCTGTGAAGAAATATTGGCCCTGTTCTTTCTAATACTTTTGCATAGTTTCTCTACTTTAAGATCATAAAACAAATGTAGATATCATAAATATTACTCAAGGAAATTTAAATGGATGTTTTTAAATTATTTCATTCATTATTGAACAAAGTATTTTAAATCCAGAAACCACGTAAAAAGAATCTATCCTGACAAAATTAAGTTGGTCAAAAATGCTGGAACAAAATGACACGATCCAAAGAAGTCCCAGTCTGGGAAGGTTTCTAAACCCTTAGGAAATATGGGACAGTGGTGAGCCTTCCCAGTAGTGGCCAGCCAACAAAGGGAACCACAAGGGAACAGCAAAAACTCATCTAGGAGTTCACAAAGGAGCCTTGGACACCTTTTAAAGAACTGCACAACTTGCCTCAATTAAAGACACTGTTCATGACACAACAATAAGAATCCAATTGATTGACCTTAAAAAGCCCATTCATGCTCAATTGTAACCCTAACTAACCCTCCATTGTTGATGACAATAAAATGTGGGCCAAAATATCTCCACAGAGATGTGAAAGATTCATTGCCAGTAATTTAAAACATTGATTTGATTTTTTTTTTTTGCTCTTGAAGATGGCCTAAGCAGTTATTAGGTTTAGAGGGCCATTATTGTTTCACACTGGGCCAGATAACTTGAGTTTTTTTCCCATAATAAATGAAATGACCATTTTTAAAACCGCATTTTAAATTAATTTGTTACATTTCTCAGATGTATGGATTTGTTTGATCTTAAACAAAGTGTGGAAATTTTGCAAAAATATAAGAATTTGAGTACAGGGCCAAAATATTTCATGGCACTATAGTCTGTGCAAGCAATAATAGTTTAAAATAAAATAAAAGCAACAAGACAAATGTAGCTTAGTGTAACAAAGTGAAAGTAGTGTTTTGTCGTGATTTAAAAAAAAAAAAATACCCAAAAGTAAAAAACTGTTGTATTGAAGCTGCTTTCTATAGTGCAATTTATAAAAACAAACAACCTTAAATGTAACAGTCACTGCCATCCTTTGTCAGTGTGTGTTCCACTGAGCAGAAGGGATTGATTAGTGGAGCTCAAAGAACAGTGGTATCAAGCACAAACACATTTGTCACTTCCTTGTATTGTGAGCCCATCTAGCGCTACCTTCCTGTTTTGCAACAAAAGATTTTCATGCTGCTTCACTCTCTGTTATTTCACACACTTAATTTTCCTCTCCTGTCCTCATGTCTTCCCAGTTCTCCTTAAAAAAGCAGGAACTGGGGTTGGGAATGTCTACTGGATGTATTTTCTTGCTTCTCAGTCAGCACAAAAATTTTTGGTATATTATTAATGAAAAACCCACACCCAATATGGTCCCATGTGATTTTTCACCACAAAACATGATTTTGACGTATACAGCTTTTTGTAACCCCTGGTATGAAAATCCTCTCAGGGATTTGTTTTCGAGAAGAAGCAGGAAGTGACGTAAAGGACAGCGGCGCCCCCTTGTGGACTTGTTTTTTTTCCATTAGTTTTACCTCCGGGAAGGTAGCTAGTTGTTACTTCGTGTTAGCCAAAATGCCGGCTCATTGCATTGCTGGACATTGCTTGAACACTCAGGAGAATGGAATTACCCTTCATAAGTTTGAAAGAGACCCTGTTCGTTGTCAAAAATGGATTGCACGGGTGCAGAGGACGAGAGCTTCGTGGGTTCCAAATAACAGGTAGGTGTGTATACAGCTACTAAAAAAAAAATAGTTTAGGGCAGACCACGTAATCGGTCTCTCTCATAAAGTAGCAAAAGATCCACATATGAAATGTGTTGATGTGCGCTTACAGCTACTAAAAAAAATAATAGTTTGGGGCGGACCACGTAATCGGTCTCTCTCAGAACGTAACAAAAGATCCGCGTATGAAATGTGTCGATGTGGGCATCGCCCAGCCGACAATGCAGGAAATCAGCCACACTGGCTGAGGCGCCGTGTTCGGCGGTCGGGCTTTGCGACGGGGGCGGCTCTTAAGAACCCAGCCGAGAATGTGTTACTAAGTCACGTGTGCGCATAAAGCGCCCCGGATCGACTGTGAGCACCCTCCTAAAGCAACACCGGTCGGCTCTGTCATAAGCAACACCGGCCGGCTGCGATGGCTCATTTCCAACGCGGAAGTGGATCGGACGGGGATGCGGTTTGGCCGTGATCGCATATCATCTGAATATGGCTCGAAACAATAGTGTAATATTGCCCTGAGGGCTCCAAACAATAGTGTAATATTGCCCCGGTAACTTCACTCAGTTGTGTGGTGTTGTCCTTTTCGAAAAGAGCTTCGGTGTCAGAAGGGACGTCGGAAAAATCCGAATATCTCTGTTGTTCGGCTTCCATAGTAGCAGGCAC
This sequence comes from Syngnathoides biaculeatus, assembly GCF_019802595.1. Classification (NCBI taxonomy): domain Eukaryota; kingdom Metazoa; phylum Chordata; class Actinopteri; order Syngnathiformes; family Syngnathidae; genus Syngnathoides; species Syngnathoides biaculeatus. The sequence goes on along the minus strand of NC_084645.1, from coordinate 11,948,280 downwards.
TGCGCGTTTTCAACTTAGGAAGTGACGATGACGTCAAGGACAGAGGACGTGACTAATATGGCGACCACTTGGATGTTGAGGGACACTCAATTGCGGAACTTTGTGCATGGATGACGGGCTTTTCGCTCACTTTTTTTTTTCATATAGACATTGAAGTGAATACTGTTATGTATTTTTCATTACAATATCTATTTTAGAATGTTTATAGGGATGACAGTCCCACTTTAAACTTTAAGGTAACCTATCCCTGGGCACATCCTCACTGTCTGTTTTGTGTTTCCTTTGTGTTTCCCCCCAGAAGTAGCCAGAAGGGCTTCAGCTACCCTTGTACATCTGATGTCTTCAAGATTGTTGGGGCCTACACGTCATAGTAAGCCCTGTCAGTTTTGACCCAGAATGGAGCTCAAGGTCTGGGTGGATGGAGTTCAAAGGGTAGTGTGTGGGGTTACTGAGGCGACCACCTGCCAGGATGTGGTGATTGCCCTGGCACAGGCTATAGGTAAGTGCTCAAAGTCTACATTTTGAATGGTCTCCTCTTGCTTGTTTCTATTTTTCTTTGGGTGGCAGGGGGTGGATATTACCTTCATCAAATGGATAGTTGAAGACTGTACTGTATATTCCTCACAGATGTGAATATGAGTGTTTGTCTAAATGTGATTGAGTCTCCAGGGTTTACACAGCTTCTCCCCCAAAATCAGTTTGAATAGGCTGCAGCTCCTGTAGTGCAATGAGGAGAACTGGTCTAAACCAGGGGTTCCCAACCACTGTGCCCCGGACTGGTACTGGTTCCTAGATCATTTTGTAGCGGGGTGTAAAGAATGAATAATTAATGATTTATATTGTTTTTTTTCTTCCGAGTGTCTTATTGTGAAAGACAACCACTTCCGCCCTTGCTCATTTCCACGTTTGACTCTTTTTCTTGCATCAGCTATCCAACCTAGCCCTCGTAAAATGAACCAGAAACAGTTAATTGGAGACTTTCTTCGGAAAGCGTAAAGAAAACAACGATGAGACAATAGAGGGGTCACAGACTGGCTGCAAAAAGAAAGCTGGATTTAAAAGAAAATACCAAGATTCCTATCTGTGTTACAGGTTCATCGCAGCAGGTCATCACGAGGCCCCTTACAATGGGGTGCACTTTACGTGCACACTGAGTTCCAACATTTGCAAATGTTGTTGTCTTGTCTACTATTGTACACTTAAACACGCATCATTTTCTCAGTTGTCAAAAAAAAAGTATCTGAAATGTATTACCACATTACGAGTAACCTTTCATTACTCTGTGAATCTCCATATTGTTTTTTTTTTGTTTTATCCTTCAAAAGTAATTTTATGTGAAGTGGGTATTTGTTGTCACACTAAAGCATCTCCAATTACACAAATCCTTAGTGTTTTTTTTTTACATACTGTACTTGCCAAAAAAAGATGATTCTAATGGTAAACTTTTATATTGTAATTCAAAGTCTCAGATCCTCTGTGTTCATGCAATGCTATGTTGATAATATGCATTCTTAAGGCCTCTTTATAATCCTGTGGTCGACAACGCCTACTTTACATCACGTGACCTATGCAATGCCCCGCGCAACTCCCCTGCGTAGCTTGGGGCACACATGTCAGAAAAAGTTGTTGCGCTGAAAAACCTGCATCCATCATCGCTCATGATTGGTTCATTGTAGTCACATGCTGTGATGACTTACTCGCCAGTCCTCCCAGCTCCACATTCCTGCGCCACCGCCTTCTTGATCAATTTTTGCAGCGTAATTAAACGTATCATTTGGTCATTTGGGTCAATTTGTTCAGGTAGATACTGTTCCACGGTCATCACTGTTGTTGCTTTGTTCCTTGTTACGGAAAGGAAAGTAAAAACAGCGTTCGAAAATAACCAAAAAGTGTAGCAAAAACTCCATTCTATGCCGTCATAGCCAATACCAGCTGGAGCGACACCTCTGAGTTGGAAAGGAACTGCAGCATATTTTCAAAACTGTAGAAAGTAGAAAGGCAAACTATGTGTGGGGTATGCAGAGTGATGTCAGCGGATGCGCAAGTATAAAAGAGGCCTTTCTCATCTATTATTCCCAGTGAAAGATGACAGAAATGTGACTAAAATGGTTTTCCCCACATTACCCTTGCAGCTTCATGGTTAGTTTCTTTAGAGATATAATCTAATTTCGCTATGTACTTTTTCAGAGATATCGTGACCTTTTATCATTGAAGTTGACCATTATCAATATCCGCCCATCAAAGCATACAATTAACTCCATCAAAACAGCTGCTTGAAGGTTGTTTTGTCATTACCTGTATTATTTTTAGGCTTTGCAATTACATTGTGTTGGTATACAGGGACATCTGTGTACTCGAACAATAAAACTTGCAAAAAAAAAAAAAAAAAATCTGTGTAAAACAAAACAAACACAGAATGAGTAGTAATTAATATATCACAGATTTTCCCAGAACTGAAACTCTCCCCTTGCCTACATGCTTTAAGAAGCGAAGAGTTGTACCTCTAAAGCACGCCAAATTAGTGCCTCAATCACGGGGTCTATTCCTGTACTTAGCCCATACATAAGGCGCACTACGTTACAAAGCGCATGCTCATTCTGTACGTATTACGTAATGTTCTCTGATTGTTTATCGCTGCCAGAGTACCTACATACATAGGTATCACGCCCCTGTGTCAGCGCAAAGCAGTCCGACAGTCAATCAAGCAACGCGCTTACCAAAGTCACACATTTTTCAGATTCTGGAACACATTGCACACACAAGACAGACCGGATTATAAGGCGCAACGTCAAATTTTGAGAAAATTAAAGGCTTTTAAGTGTGCCTTTATTGTGCACAAAATCTTCAATGTCTCTCAGTGTATAGCAGCACTAGCGGCTTAAAACATCACTTGTAGGAAATACCTTTCCATAATGGTTAAAAGGAATATATTTTCTCAAATCAACTTTTTCTAATGTTTGGGATGTAATATTGTCTCTGGTACGTTATCAATCGTGAAGTATGAAATAAAATCATCCACACATTCCTAAGTTCCAGATGTTTTTCTGCCGAGAGGCTTGAAATCAGATTATTCAAATTCCTTAAGTTTATTTGAATTTCTCGAGTTTAGATTGGGGGAGGTTTTAATAAAATATGGAGAAAGTGGATACAAAAGTGGGTTGTATAGAAGTGCGTAGCTGTCATAGGGACCTTTTTTGGACACTCATATGACAAAACCAAGTTTGTGTGCGTGTGTATGTGTTTTTATATTTAAAATTGACTGACACGTTAATATTAAGTCAGTTTTAGTTACTTTAAGTCTGAATAGCCAAAACACAAGAACTTATATATTGATTTACTGCCCAAGGCCAAATATGGGAAACAAACTGCTTTCTTTCATTGTGGAAAAAGTATATTGAAAGGACTTAAACACTTAATCTATTTGTCATCTAACTAATCAGAAAGGAAAAAAAAAAGTGTACTGTAATTGCCTGTGCATGATGTTCCTGCTTCGATTCAGTGCATCATCATGGATGCATTGGCAGTTTCTTACAACCTACAAGTTAGAGCCCCTTTTGGCTCTGAGGAATAAAAGTGCTTGAGCAGACTGTATTGACATCACTTCCCACAAATACAGGGTTGGAGGAGGGAAAGTATGACTCATCCCTTTCTCCCCTGCCAAGCTGACAAAGCATAGCCCCCCTCCTCTGCCTTTTGGTTTTCTTTTTAAACAAATGCTTTCTGACACGGTGTTGAGCAGTGCTAATTTTCCATCCTACATTTTCTCCATGTGATAATACCAATATCATAGCTCATCTCCTTCAAGCTCACTTTTCTATTGTCGTTGTAGTGGATACACAGTTAATCTTTAAAGCCACTTTCTATTGTGTTGTTGACAGGTCGGACTGGAAGATACACTCTGGTCGAAAAATGGCGAGAAGCAGAGCGTCATCTAGCCCCTCATGAAAGCCCAGTTGCCTCTCTTAATACGTGGGGTCAATATGCTGGTGACGTACAGCTGATTTTGCTCCGCACAGGCCCTTCCCTGACTGAACGGTCTCCTTCAGGAGGGGCCCATCTGAGGGGGCCTGAACGGGGCTTTCACAGACAGAGCCTCCCCCCACGTGCAAAACTTTACCATCCCAATGATCACTCCCTCTCTCGCCGTGAACCTCGGCGCAAGTCTCTCACTTTTACTGGTGCAACCCGAGGTTTAAGGGAGATACTGAGTGGGGGGCGGACAAGTGACATTGAAGCCAAGAGGAGACTTCAACTAGGTAATGGTTGGACTCCCCATCATGCAGGAGTAGCCATTGGGAGTGCCTCCCATGGCCGGTGGGCCTGTCGCATGGAGGACCTGGCTCGACTGGTCAGCATTCAGAGGGAAACACTCAGTGTGCTAGAGAAGAAGCTGGAGGTTTATGAAGCTGAGCTAAAAGCCTGGGCTGAGGTGCGAGTGGGACGAGCTCCAGGTCGCAGCGGGGACGCCGGTGGGGGTCTGATAGAGGAGATATTGAGACTGGAGAAGCATCTGAGGACGACTGAGGTGGAGATGGAGGAGGAGGAGTTTTGGACCACTGAGTTGCAGATTGAGCTGGAGAGTGAGAGGCAGCTGGAGGAGAGGCTGGAGGAGCTGCGTGGTCGTCTGCAGGGCTGTGAAAAGGAGATTGAGGAAAAACTGGCAATGGTTCAGGTGTGTTTTGTTGCACCATGTTTAGTCTAAGGAGAACAAGTTGGGAACCCAAACAAACATAACAGAAAACAAAGCAAATTTTTGACTTGTCCTTATGTTCAACTATTCTGTTCTACTCTAAATTGTTTGTGTTGCTGTGCCCCATCAGAGTGTAGAAACTGGTCTGGAGGATATGCGGTTGCAGAGAGAGCGTCAGGAAACGGAGTGGCTCAATGAAGCGGAGGCTCGAGCTCAGGTGCTCCGAGTCAAAGCAGAGCTGAAAGCACAAGAGAGACAAGCTGTCCAAATGGAGAGCAGCTGTAGAGCTGTGGACAGGTCACTGGGACAAAGCAGTCAGAAGCTAAATGTGAGACAAATACTGTAGATGCATTTTTATTGTAGTATGGCTTACAGCAGTGATTTCCAACCTTTATACAGCCAGGGGACATATTTTACAATTGAAAATTCCCACGGCACACCAACAAAAGTAAATGTCACCAAAAAAAAAAGATCAATTAATTACTGTATGTACTTCCTGCGATTTAATAGAAGAGGATATTTTTGTTCTGTCATTGTGCCTCACTGGCATAAATAGATAAAGATACATTATTTCTTGGAATAATTTTTTTTTTTTTTTGAGCAATTACATAAAATTGAATAACTTCCCACGGCACACCTGAAGAGCGCTCACGGCACACTAATGTACCCTGGCACACTGTTTGGGAATCACTGCCTTACAGTCAATTACTCCTCGATTCACAACACTTCAGAACATAGACGACAATGCAATGAGCTACTTTATGCAGCGTCGTAAGATTACTTGGTCATGCGGCACACTCAATTACAGCCTGCTGTACTTACTGATTTTCATTTGGATATGGCAAACATTTTTTGAATACAAATTTATACTGTAATTAAGACTAATACTGGAAAAATTTCAGATTTACATGAACTAATTTAAGGTCACACTACTGCTCCAGGCTGTAGGATTGATGGGATGGATGAGTCTTTGGTAACCTTTTAATCAAGACTTGTAATAAACAAACAGGTTTTGAGATGTACACCTAAATTATTAGTCCCAAGACTTTTTAAGATAATTATTTACTGTATGCTTCCAAAGCTCCTCTCTGTAGCCATAAGGCCGGGCTCTAGAAGAATTTGCTGTGGAAAAAAATGATAGCCATGACCTCAATGGGACCCAAAATTGTTGTTCACTTAATGCATTAAAATGAGAATGGAGAAAACTACACTCATGGTTTCTATGGTTGTATTGTTGTTCATGGCGGACCATTTATGTACCAAATTCTATGTTGGTACATAAATGGTATGATGCAAAATAGTGATACTTTCCCCCAGTTGGATTGTTTGATGTTTTAAGCAGAAAATATAAATGGACTGTCTTTTTTTTTTTTTTAAGTCAAATATGCACCGTTTACCGAGCCGCTTATCCTCACAAGGGCCGTGGGAGTGCTAGAGTTTATTACAGCTATCTTCAGGTACGAGGCAGGGTACACTCTGAATTGGTTGCCAGCCAATCGCAGGAGTGAAATAATGTTTTTGTTTTTTGTTTTATTTTTTTTAACCACCTTGTATCTTCATCATTGATATTCTTTCATTAAAGGACATGCAGCATGAGCTGGAACAGCTAACCAAGGAGCTCAGGCAGGTTAATTTGCAGCAGTTCATCAAGCAAACTGGCACCAAGGTCACAGTGCTTCCGGCTGAACCTACTGAGGACGAAAGTTCAAGCGGCACTCATGTAATAGGTAATGCCCTTCTCTCCTTTAGTCGAGGTAGATAGTACGTAGATAAACATTCATAATATACTCATCAATGCTCTGTAAATGATGAAAAATATGTATCAGTGCATGCATTGAATAATAAAATCTTTCAGCATTAAAACATATAATACCTACCACTGTTTGGTTAAATCAGGTTTACAAACTTGGGGGCCTGTGTCCTCTGGGAGGGTGGGGGCAACCAATGAACACTGGCCCTGAAATGACTGCAAGAATTCTAGAAGTTAAATTTTCGCACAAAAAAAACAAGTCTTTAGGTTTTTGTTTACTCTGGGTGGATTGGGAAACTCGCCGGTGTAATTTTTTTTAACTGTAAGAGTGACCACTGCAGTGCTTCTTGAGGTTTTTCTTCTTGTTCATGTTTTTGCTTATTCCTAAGGAACAATGTTTGCATGCTAAATGTACGTGCAGTTATTGAAAATATTTTCAACTCTCAAAAGGGGGACGCTGCACAAAAAACATTTGCTAACCACTGCCTTAAATGTTAAACAAAAGGCACACCTTGTGGAATTGTCATATACTGCAAGTCAAAGATTTAAGTGTCAGTTGTGTTCGACCCATCTGCATGGGTCTGACGTGAGACAAGCATTATATATAATCATATGTGAGAGTACAAAGTGGCTTAGTAGGCAAAGTGCTCTGTAAATGCTATTCACATGGCACAAGGAGTTGGCATTTATAGTTGCCATGCTGACAGCCGGAAGAACTGACTTCAAGTCCCTGATTCACCCTCCGTTTGCCTCGTGAGCCTCCTTCACACACATCTAATACAACTACACACACTCAGCACTGGCTAGTGAAGACTCGTCACACCAAAGCTATTTTATCCTTCATCTTGTGAAGGAGGAGGTTACTTTCGGCTTGTCCCTTTCGGGGTCGCCACAGCGAGTCATCTCAGATGAACGCACATATATGTTTGGCACAATTTTTACGCCAGATGCCCTTTCTGACGCAACCCTTCTCAGGGAGTGGAACCCCCAGTGGGATACGAACCCACAACCGCTGGTTTACCAAACCAGTGCTCTAACCACTGAGCTACGGGGCCTCCCTTCATCTTGTGAAGATGCGGGACTAAGCTGGTAAGAAACTGTCATTACGTACAGTGAAGCAAGTCCTCCACCGACGAGCTGAAAGGCCACTCACAAGAATTAAGTAATTTTTCCTAAAGAAACATAAAAAAGCCAGATTACAGTTTGCAAAAAGACACAGAGACAAAGATCTTAAATTCTGGAGACATCTCCTGTGATTGGATGAAACTAAAGTGGAGCCGTTTGTCCAGAATGACCGACATTACATCTTCAGAAAAAAGGGGGAAGCTTATAGACCTGAGAACACCAAACCAACTGTCAAGCATGGAGGTGCCAGCATCATCTTGTGGGGCTGTTTCAAGGAAGTGAATATGTACCACCAGGATTTGAATTTAAAAATGCCCTGAAAATTTTAGGTCGTAAAATTCACATTATTATTTCAAAGTGATCACATTTTCAATAGCTGTATTTCAATTTAGCTTTCCAATGTTAAATTTGCCATATAAAAGAATTCAACCTTCAAAATTCAAACGCAATATTTTCAGTTTCCTCAGATTCAACTGGCTACAATACATTGTCTGCAATTCAACTGGCTGCAATTCGTTATCTGAAATTCACCGGTTAAATTCAGTGTTCTGTCATGGCCAGAACTTGGGGCTGAATTCAAATGCACGAGTCCCGAGCCTTAGGAGCAGTTTGGGAAGTGTCTCTATTCAGTCCAAGGTCAATAGCATGTGTAGCAGTCCGACAAGGCAGAGGCACAAAAACGCTAGACTAAAGGCAGTATCCAAAAACATGAACTGAGGTCCGATGATGATGGAACAAACTAAGAAACTTGACAAGACGTGGACAAACTAAAAGGGCACAGACTCTCTGTGACAAGGATAGCTCTCCAATAGACTTACGCTCAATAGTGGAGAATCCAACATGCAGTAAATGCAATGCAACGAACTGGCAACTATCAGTGACAAAACTCCAACTTCAATGCCTGGTCTAATTACAGTCAAATGAACAGCAGCTGTGTGACACCTGTCAGAGGTGGTGCCGCCCAGAGCCGTGGCCACGCCATGCCCATGACAGTGTTCAGTGTTAAAAAGACCTGATGTAACCCTCCCTTCTTAACACTGAATTTAGACATCAAATTGTAGCCAGTTGAATCTCAGGAGACTGAAAATATTTAAGGTTGAATTTTTTTATATTGCGAATTTGTTGACATTGAAATGTTAAACTAAAATACAGCCATTGAAAATGTGATCACTTTGAAATAATAATTTACTTCCACACTGTTTTGCTCGAGGGCTCCATAAAATAGATGGCATCATGAAGAAAGAACATTACATGGAGATGTCAAGACATCAGCCAGAAAGGTAAAAGTTGAGCACAAATGGATCTTCCAAATGGAGAATGACCCTACGGATACTAGCAGAATGTTAAAAAGTGGCTTGAGGAGAACAAAGTCAATGTCTTAGAATGGCCATGACAAAATTCTGATGTGAATTTCATTAAGAAATTGTGCGTAGGTTTGAAAAGGCACGTGTCATCAAGGCAACCAACAAACCACACTCAGTTAGCCCAGTTCTGTCAGGAGGAATGGGCCAGAATTCCAGCAGTCATGCACTCACCTAAGTCATGCATTTCAAAGGAAATGGTACTCGATCCCACGAAGATGTATGTAAACGTTTGAACTCAATGAAAATAATGTAAAATTCTTGAAGAAATTCTCTGTCATAATTGTGGCCTTTTACAAAATTAAGTAATTTTAGTGATTCTCACTGACCTGAAAAAGGAGAGGTTTAGTCTGATTTGACTTTAGACTGTGAGACAAAAAAGTACATGTTTTTGCAAGGTGTATGTAGACTTGTGGCTTCATCTGGATGTGACCTAAGTGGATTGTGCCACATTAATGGCCGTGTGTCTCTTGAGCTTCACAATCAAATAAAACTGTTCCCAGAGGCAGAAAAAATTCTTTATTATTTTGAGGTACTCCAAGTACCTGTTGCAAGCCTAAATAAATTACATGGATTCAGTCACAATCAAATCAAGGTTTATTTCCATTAGCCACCACTAAACAGTTTTTAAAGACATTATGATATATTTCTGGAGAAACACTGCTTAGTAAGCGTTGAAAATATCCATCCATTTTCTATTGCATATCCTATTCGGAATCAGAAGCAACTTGACTTGGAGGCACACCCTGGACTGATCACCAGTCAATCACAGGCCTGACACACAAGCCCTTTACACACTAACCGTCTAAGTCTGTTATTTTCCGCCTTTTTTTCCTGTTCAGTGGGTATCAGAGACAAAACTGATTTTAAATTAGAGGTAGCTAAATAGTGGCAGCATCTATGTCATAATATTCTCCTAAATGTCCATTCAAATAAAGCGGGGTGCACGTATCCAGTACAGTAATCCCTCTGTCCTTCGCGGATCACCTACCGCGGATTCAGTGCATTGCGGATTTCTGATTACCCCCCCCCCCCAAAAAAAAGCTGGATCACTACATACTAATGCACCATCCCCAGCGTGACATTGACCAATGAAGGAAAAATGTATTAATTAATTGAAAAAAAAAAACGGCAGCATACATGAGTACAGCACTGTACTGTATATTACGGGCAACGGCAATCCGCCATCCCGGCACGACGACGTGGACCAATGATGCAAAAATATAAAAATGAAAAAAACGCCAGTGTACATTAGTACAGTACTGTAGCAGGAAGCCACATTGAGTGTATAATGCGGCATCCCCAGCAAGACGACAAGGACCTATGAAGCAAAAAAAAAAAAAAAAAAACCCTACTTCATGGTTTTTAGTTTTTTTGCCGAGTGAGTCTGGTACCAATTAACCGCGAAAAACAAGGGATTACTGTATATGCATATTTACTGGCTGCTGGTCAATAGAGGGCGCTAGGGTACCATCCACCCACTGCTGTGTCAAAAGTGGGGAAAAAAAAAGAAAAATATTACAATGAAATTATTGGAAATTTTATTTTTTAGATAAGTAGGATAATGAGTATGTAGTTAATGATGAGAAAAAGCTTTTCATTTCGATGTTATTCGAGTTTAAGGTGCGTTGACATTTTCAGTATGTCCTGTATATGGCAAATAAACAACAGCCACAGCTCTAACAATGCTGTACATAAAACAATAATTGAAACGATACAATTATCCATCCATCCATTTCCCAAGCGGCTTATCCTCACAAGGGTGGATGTGTGCCACTATACCATCACTGACATATGAGTAAAAAAAATTGTGAATAAATGATAGCATATAGCATTATGGCAACATATAGCATAAAAGAGGGAAAAAAGTGCGTGTGTGTAAAATAGTTTTAATGGTGGAATTATTTTAGAATTATAGTCTTTTAATTTCTAGTCAAGGTCCCCAGTGTGGAACAAGCCTTGGCGAAGAAAATGGATCAAAACAAAAACTAAAGTATTGCTCTTTGGAACAGTGGCAGTGAAATATTTATTTGATGAACTTGACGGCTGGCAAACCTTTCTTCTTATTGAAAGATTCTCCTTTGGTTCGTTTTTGTCACTGATCCATTGGACCAGTGCTTGCAGTTCTTGTCTTGCTACAATCCTGTTAACTTAACCTAACTGGACTTTCCCGTGATTTTCTTTTATACCTGCATGTGTGTAAAATGTCAAGAGCAGATCATAAAATCTTCCTGCACTGCCCCCAAGTGGCACTTTTTTTTAATGCAGTTGGTTGTACTCTTATCACATTGCAATTTGGAATGTGGGAGTACAGTTGAAATTGGAATACCTGTAGTTCATCTGCCTCACAATTTGAAGGTGTTGGATTTGTATTTCAGATCTGCTCGTCCTGTGTAGATTGTAGAGTGTGGTTCTTCCTGTTCCTGTACACTGGCTTTTGTACTACATTCCAAAAATGTATTACAGTATAACATTATTGGAAGCCTTGGAATTGGCTACAGGGAACAGGGCACTTAACTACGCCTCCTGAAATGACGTCGCGCCACGTGCACTGACGTCAGACAAACAATTAGCAAAAATATCGGCGCAGCAAGAAAAGAATAGAGCGAAACTGTCCGATTTACCGGCTGATTTCTCACTCGCATTCTTAGCTAACAGTGAAATATCGTTGAAAAGCAGACAGCAGGGCTTCAAGTATCTCAGCGAGCGGTATTTCAATGGTATATCCATGCATATCGACGGAGAAACCATTGATATTAGCGCGAGATCTTTCCGGAGTCAGCGGAAGACTGAGAAGCCACATAATATAATATAACCCAAAGACGAATTCGTCATTGACAGTTTCCTATTTTCATGTTACATATCACACTTGTGTGCAGAATCTGTATGTGTATCTGTATAGCCGTTTGTGAACCGCCGTAAGGAAAAGAAGGTGAGGCTTGATTTACGAGTTGTTTCTCTCGTTTTCTTTGTGTAACGTCACGCGCTCCCCTCGATAATTATTCTTGAATTAGTGCCGAACCTACGTAAGTAAGAAGTGTGGCTTCTCGGTCTTCCTCTGACACCGGAAAGATCTCGCGCTAATATCAATGGTTTCTCCGTCGATATGCATGTAAATACCATTTGAAATACTCCTCGCTGAAATACTTGAAGCCCTTCTGTCTGCTTTTCAACGATATTTCACTATTCGCTAAGAATGCGAGTGAGAAATCGGATGATAAATCGGACAATTTCGCTCTAGTCTTTTCTTCCTGCGCCGCCATTTTTGCTAATTGTCTGTCTGAGGTTAGCACACGTGGGGTGACGTAACTTCGGGAGGCGTGGTTAAGTGCCCTGTACGGAGGGGTCAATTGTCGTTGGTGCAGTCACTGTGATTTGACAAGCGCGATCGCGCTTGCAAATCTGCATAGTCGAGCATGAAAAATCACGTGCGTAAAATTTGTTACGAGTAGAAAAAATAGCTATTGAAAGACGTCGCTTATTTTGTGTAGTCTTGACATAAATTTACATGTTTATTTCATAAACGTTGTTAACTAAACAAGCCTGCTCCTAAACAATCAATGTTCACCCGGGAAGCAGGAAATGCAAGTTAACCGTCCTGAGCATGTTTGGAAGTTACAGGGCCTTTGCCATATGCGAACACAAACTGAGTCTGGCGAGTGAAGTTTTGAAATGACGAAAAAAAATGAATATGTAAATTGGCTGTTTATCCTAGCATACGATTCTGTACTGTTGTAGACTTTTATCTATATTACAAGAATTCGTATTTGATTCCTGGCTTTAGCGTGTTTCGTCGGAAGCTATACCAGAAGTTGAGCACATAATTCTTTACATCGGAGACAACTGCATCTGGGTTCCCCGTCAAACCCACGCTTTCTCGGCATCAGTTAATGCTACCTGTTGATGCTACGGAAAATTTATAAACCGTTGGGATTATCCTCCTAAAAACAAAGGATGGGAGTGGTATAAATCCAGCGTGTCAGATGCCAACTTTGAGTGATGCCCATTACGCGGGAAAGACGCCCAACAGAACTTTGTCTGTTGTCGGAAAATCTACTTCCCATCACTGCAGGGCAGAGGCGAAAGATTCGCCAGGAAAGGTTTTCTAAATTGTAAATTGGAATTGTATGTCAATTTGAGCGACTCAAATTTTTCCTGCCAATGATGTATTGACAGTGGAAGAAAAAATGTTCTGACACGCTGAAAATCATAGGTGGCGCCGAAGTTGGATGACTTCGTTGAAGCATCAACAGACAGCTGATCACAAGTTAGCTGCAACTGCAAAGACGTAGTTGATGTAGAACGCGGCTTCTGCAGGCATACCATTGTAAAGACGTCCTTAAAGAACTGTCTCAAAACAGAAAGTGTAAATGAACTGTTAATCATTAATTAAAATTGATGGCCCTGAAGAAGAATTGTTTGATTTTGATAAAAGTTTCTTTAAATGGGTGAGCAGTAAAAAGAGGAGAATCTTTATGGCAGGGTACATGCAAAAACGTAGTGTTGAACACTGATGTTCTTTTCTACAGTCAGGCGTACAGAAGAGGATTGAGACACTTTTTTATTTTTATGACACATCTCTGTCATTCTTAATTTTTATTAGATTCAGTTACCAATAAAAATATAATTCCTTGTATCACATTTACGTCTGAAAGTTATTTGTATGCATGTAACCTGAAGAACAAGAAAGAGTATTAGTCATCTTAGTCGACAACCGTTTTGCCCGCTGTGAATGATTTTTTTTTGGCTATGATTATAGAAAAGTGGCTAATGAAAAATAATTTTGGCTACAAAAAATGGCTAATTATGAAAACAGCCTAGCCAGGGCCCTGAGTTATGCCAAAAGCGGATGTTCAGAGCCTCTTCACGTACGGCAAGCACATTTACGTCGAAAGTCATCAACATCATGAGCCATGTCAAAGGAAATTCAGTTACACTGAAAACATTTCTGGGATATAACACAGGTAATGTTTCAGTATCTAACAATAATGAGCATGAGATTGTGATTTACTTTGACTTGATCTAAGTTCTTACGTTAGACTATTCTGTCCATATACCTAAAATTTTAAATACCGTTTTATATCATATTCTACTAATATCAGTTGAAGTTGGAAATGATCATTTCTGAGTTTGAAATTTTTGTTTTCTAATTTAGTTATGTATTTGTTTATTTTATTTTTAATTTACGGTAATGTCATATTAATCCAGTGAGTTATTTTAAGGTCTTGAGATTCTATCCCTAATCACACCCGCAACTTTATCTGCGGGCATGACTGGTGGACCACACACGAAACTTTACATCTGCGAGCATGACTGACCACACCATTACATATTTCTAATGTGGGGTGTGAATCTTAGTTTGAATGTTGTTTGCCTGTAATTACCTCATGTTTGGCTTGCAACCAGTCCCGGGTTTAGCACGCTTCTCAACGCAAATCAGCTGGGATATGACCTGAATTCAGGCAAGCACTGTCGAGTATGGATCGATTTGAAATGTAGTAGTATAGTAGTAGTAATAGTCACCATTCTTAATTAATTCTGACTTGTAGTCACAAGCCTTTCTTCTGTGCCAAATCATATTTCGTATTTTGTAAGCATGTCATATGTTTCCATTTTTAGATGTGGTTCCGCTAACCGGCTCCCTGAAGCGTCCCGTGTCCCTGCAGCCACTGTCCAGTCATCTGCGGGTCTTAAAAAGTCCTCTCAGCTCCAGTCTGAACCCGGAGGGTATTTATGTTTGAGGCTCCACTGCACACATGCGCTGCCTGAGACAATAGCACAATGGCTTCTTTCTCCTCAGAGCCTTTGTAGAGGTTACCTCTATAACACAACTCATAGACTGTGTTATGAGGCAACCTTTAGCTAAGGAACAAGGGCGATCTTTGATGTGAAGGATTTGTTGGCACACAAAGAAGGTCAGGTGATAAGCATGCTGTTAGAACTAGTCTCCAAACATGGATCAGACTGCCATGGACTGGTTTTAAAACAACCTTTTTAAATGTCATTTTAATCACTGGTAGGTTCTAAATGTTTTATACTGCTTTCTCGCTGGTACTATAATTCCAAACAATGGCCTTTCTAGAATGAATGTGAATGACAATATCCATTGAGTAGTTAGGATCAGTGAACACATTTATTCCACCTGAAGCCCGAATGATGTAAAAAAAAAAAAAAAAAAGATATACAAAAACGATTGAATATGATTCAGTTAACTGTAACTTGTTAAAACTACGCACAAATGGGCTCAATTTTATGGATATGATTTTTCTTTTTCATCTAAAATACGTCATTATTTCTTCAGCCAGTCAGACGGCGCATTCCTCGTATCCTAAATGCAGTGGCCACATTCCTGCAGAAAATGTTCTTGTTGAAATGGAATCAATTCACCTCTGGAAGGATTTATTTTGTTTTTCATGTAATGGATTCTGATTTTGTTGCCAAAGATGAAAAGCCCTGAGTGCATGATTGGGATGTTCTTAGCCATATACGTGCAGAGCACCGACAGTACAGTAGCATGCTCCAGCTCTTTAATGTACAGTTTGTGTGTTAATGTTCGATTGTATCTCAGCTGCTAACCACAGCAAAGTGCCTTGATGGGCAGTGAATAAAGATGGACTTATTAAAGAGATAAATCTGCAATGTATGTACAGTAGTTGCAGTAGTGCCACATGGCTGCACTAATAGCATGGCACCTGAATAAAATTATTCTTTGCAATAGTTAACAGGAAATGTTTGGGAATGGATGTGACTGCAAGTTTTTTCCCCCACACTCACTGTATTATCCTCTTATTTATTTGCTGTAAAATATTCAGTATTATTATGCAAACCCTTCCAACCTTATTCATTTACACAAGTAATTGTTAGCAGTCTTCACATCTGTCAATTTGTACAAAAGACACATCATGGCCGTTATATAACTCACGTTAATATTCAAATTAGGGTTTATAATTTGACTTGTTTTTTTACATAAAAGAATCAACAGATAAATTCGGATAGCGTTCCACTTTACAGAACTTGTGTACATTTTGTGTGATGTGTGGTCACTGTTTACAATGCTCTTGAGATTTGCAAGATGTCAAATGTAGCTCAATTTTTTGCTTAATTCCTCCTTGACGGATACAGTGTTTGGTTGTAACTGTTGTGATAAGAATGGTATGATTCAATAAAAACCGTCTGAAATATGTAAAAAAATATATACACTATTATATATTCAACAGTACTCTGCGGTGCATTCCAAGTGTATTTCATGCTTTGCCCAGGAGATGGAGGTATTTACTTAAAGGTGAAAGCTTTCAGATTCAGAAAAATTTAAAACGAGAACTAAGATCATCATGCGTGTGGGCTAATATTATTCATCCCATACTATAATTCGTTGTGGGGGCACATTATCGTCAGTTCAACGTTTTAAAAGTCAGAAGGCAGAAGTCCTAATTAAGCACTGATTAGAGTTATTCTGAACCACGTGTAATCGACTTCGGGGAGATCTACAGTGTAATGTTTCAAATGGTGTTTCAGTAACCCCCTCTGGTCCGATTGTTTTTCATCTGAGGTAATCTCCATCATCCTTATATCACATGACATGGTCTTATTGTACATTCCTCTGGCATGACTTGTCATCTGATTGGAGCATGAGTGCAACACTCTTTGTGGATGTTTGAAGACACCGTGCAGGCTTTCTTTAAGTGCCAAACCTTTAAATCACCAGGATTTCTGGCTTCAAACAGTCTTTTAATTCAAACACCACATTCACACGTTTAATGAGAGAAAAGTGCCATGTTGGGTTTTGACATTTATTTTTCAACTCATCAGCAATCATTATAACAGCATAATGTGTAAAGCAACAAAATGTGCAACAACTGCTCAAGGGAATTTTTTTTTCTTGAAAAAAATCCATAGACATCTACAACATTGACATTTTATAGTACATTCACAAAAAATATTTACAGACATACATGCCACTTTCTATAAGAGCTGCTAACCCATTTGAGGGGAGTCCAGCTGAAAGAAACTACAAAAAGCAACTGTTTCCAAAATACAAAGAGAATCAAGGGTAGTCAATGACATAAAACTTTTTCAAAGCTTGGCGTCACCAAAGTTGCAGGAATTTTTCTCAAATTACAATCATGTGACCACAGTTTTTTTGTTGTTCCTTCATTAAACATAATGCTTTACGTAATCGAGCTGATTAGGAGCCAAATGATCAAAATGGATAATAGCAAAATTGGGAAAATGACAGAATCTCCACTGCACTGAATGAAGTCATCACAAGTGTGACATCTCTGATCCAGGTTTGACTTGAAATCACACGTTTGATTCAAGACAAAAATACATCAACAACACAAAAGGTCAATTACAACAATTGTTTTTCGTGGGTAATATACGACCTTTGGGGCTTTGTGGGTGGAAATAAAAGCAGAAAAAAAGTGCACTTTACATCTCAGAGAGGAAAGCTCTTCCTACATACTGTACAAACGTTAACAGCATGGAAAATACAGATACATTCAATATTAAAGATCCATAAGGTGCTATCCTACATTGCTTCCTGGAGGTAAAAGGGCTGGCTCACTGCAAATCAGTACAGAAATGCTTAGTTTGGGGAACCGACAATATGCTGCTTATGCTTATACAGCATATTGTGGAGTTTCTACGATTGTGGACCAGATATAGCTGACATTCAATTTGATTGCTATTGTACAAGCATTAACTTTGTCTGTCTTTACGTCTGATAGTTTTTGTATTTTAAGAGGAACCGTAATGTCCGAGTACCCCGATCAATGCTAGGGGTGAGGTATTGTGGCCTTCTAGGCCCTCTTAGTGCACATTTACATCTTGATTAACCCGACTACCATCCGGGTTTGAATATTTACAGTCCGAGCAAATGCAGCGAGATGTTCCAAACCTTGGCAGACGTCGTTCCCAACGTCTTACATCCAAAGAGACAAGCTGATTGGGATATTGCGCACTTGCACATGTAGTACTCAAAATTTGGCACCAACGCTGCCATTTCACAATATTTTATCAAAGAGTATACAAAACTAACTGCAGTACAACACAACAGTTTTGTTGCCTATATATGCCAATCATCGTCGATGAGCATTCAGATTAATTAATCTAGTAGAAGTGCAAAAGGCACACGCTGTCAGAACTGTTCCATCCAGGTAATAATGACGCACAAAAATCTCCTCCCTGAACTTGCATCCTCAACATTACAATCCTCACAAACTGCCATGAATTACATCATTAACTGTGTGAATGCTGAGAATTGTGGTGACATTGGTGGACAATAACCGAGTGAACAAATCACCATTAAAGTACGGCCCCGAGGGGATGACATTGGGACATTATGAGACCCGCCGCACACCGAGTGACGAGGCAGAACACTTGTGAACCGGATAGCTGTGAAATACATAGTGCAGGTCCACAGTTCCACACCAGACGACAGACCGTCACGCATATAAACAACTCTGCAAAGGAAAAAAAACGTGACCCGTGGTGTTCTTATTGAGAAACAACATTTGAGGTGCTCCGTGTAGACCTGCATTAGTTTTTTGTATTGAAACATGAGAAATATTGCGGGGTTGTCGAAGAGGAAACTGTATCCCCTGGCTGCTGTAGATATAATAGTAGAAAAAGACCAAGTAGGTGAGAAATTATGGAGCATTCATTGACCGGACCTATTTATTCCCCACGCTTTTTTTTTTTTTTTTTTTGCCATAACTACGTTCCAATATGAAGATAAAGAATTGTTGATTCATTCTGAATGGCTGTGTTATAATAATCCATCTTTTAATTTCAGTCAGTTTGAAGGAGACTTGGCGCATACTGTATGTGAGTTGACTTTTGGCGAGAAGCGGCGTACCCCCTGGACTGATCGCCAGCTCATCGCAGAGCGCAAAGAGACCAACAACCATTCACATATACGGTGAACTCCGGCCTATTTGTGGTTCACTAGTCACATGATCACCATTTCTTTGTCTTTTTGCCTGCGAAATCCAATCGGAGCTATTCGCATATTGTTGTGCTCTTTGTGACACGTGAAATGCCACAAGATGGTGCTAAAATGCTGGCTAAAAGGAAAATAGGAAAGTAGTTAGAAATCTCGACTATGTGGCGGAGCATATTAAGTTCGGCCTGGGTTGTTTGTGGAGTCTTCAAAAACAAATCATTTGTTCGCCATTTATTTTTTAAGCAAAACAATGTAAGTGCTCTGGGGCAATATTACAGTTAGTACTATTAACCTCTTAAACACTTTGGTGGGTGTGTCATTTTTTTGCTATTTGAGGCAGGCCATGTTCCAGGAGGGTTTACTTTATGGACAATTTGGAAAGTTAAATGAACCTAACGTGTGTGTCTTTGCCATGTGGGAAGAAGCCGGAGTACCCGGAAGAAAACCCACACAAGTGCGGAAAACATGCAAACTGGAATAATAGCGAGTATTTTAATCATATTGTTGAAGTTAGGGGTGTTTGACTCTCAGCATTCACACAAGAGGTGCATCTAATTGGCGAGTGCACATTCACCTGGGTCCAGTTGACCCGACCCGGTCAATTAGCTGCTTTGACAGAGGGGCAACTGGTCACGTGGCTGGTGACTCCTGCTCTCCTCGCCATCGTCACCTTCGTCGCTCGTGGGAATTTCCTCACGCTCATCGGGTGAGCTGGTGTCGCCGTCGTCGGCAAATTGGGGATCCTTGCACGGAGACGAGGCACCAAAGTGCGCCGACAAACCCGGAAAGGCCGCAGCAGCGGATGCTTGTGCAGGGTACAGCCAAGGGAAGGGAGAGGATAGGGCCGCTGCCGCCGCCGGGTACATGCCCTTCTCCATGTTGTTTTTATCGAAAAGAGGCATGTACGAGGCAGCGGCTGATGGGTTGATGAAGTAGAAAGGCATGCAAATTGGCGTCTGCTGTCCCACTCCAGTTAATCCCATCAGAGAGTTCACGAATGCCACATCCGCACCCCCGGAGCCATTACCGGACCAGTTCATCTTTGGTTTCTTGGCCGGGCGATCGTCTCCAAACTCCTGCTTTATTTTCACACCTTTGGCCACCTGCAAAGTGTTGTTGTGCTCACACTCTTTGTCCTTCCCCCCCTCACCCCCGTAGCCGCTGTCCGTGTCCGTGTCGTTCTCTGTTAAATCCCCGCCTTGGGTCCTCTGGATGACCGGGACACAGTTGGCTTGGTTGTCGGCTTTGTGCCCGTCTGGTGCGTCGTGTTGCTGTTGGGGGACAAGCGAGCCAGACTGGACCCGGGCCAGGGCCTTGTGAAGGTGCTGGATCAATTGGGCGCTGCTTTGCTCCTGTGCAGTCCAGTGTTCGAACTGGCTCAGGTACTGCAGGACTTCTTTGGCGCACATTTGGAAACCAGAATGGAAGGCGTCCGCATCGGTGTGAACGCACGACTTCATCGACAGGTCCCCTGTTAGAAAAATATTATAATAGTCACGTTTAACCCTTCACTGTTGAGATCTCATCTCTTTTCAAACTGCATTGATCCCCTATCTTACACCCATCCATTCTCAATATCAATTATCCTGTTCAGGGTGGCAGGTACTGGAGCCTATCCCGGCTGACTTTGGGAGAATGCCAGACTACGTACACCCTGAACTGGTTGCCACCCTGTCGCAGGGCACTTATAGACACAGACAACCACTCGCAGTAACGTTCACACCGTCACTGAGTAGGAAGTGAAATTCCGCTCCCCGCACCACAGTCAGCTAAATGTACCACAACGTTACTTCACATAAAAAGGAAAGCGTATTTTTATGCACCACTTCTTTTTGGTGATAAACAACAGAAATTTTCGGGAGCTATATTTTGCACGTAGACTACAGGCTTTTCCTCTTCACTGTGGACCAGACAATCAACCAGGATGTTTATGAAGAGATCCCGAGGCATTTACTTCGTTCATCGCGCGAGAAGAGTCAAGCGTTGTGGCAGGATAGCTTGTCGCTGCTTCACCACGACAACATGCCTGCTCACAGAGCCCCAAGCATCCGACAGTTCCTGGTTGGCTGAGGAGAACATCCCCTTGCTGGAACAGACTTCCTATTCACGCGACCTAGTCCGATGGAATTACTTCACTCTTTATCAAGCTCATGGAGGTCAGTAAGGGGACCCGTTTTGAAGACGGGGATGACCTGAAGATGGCTATGATGGGAACTTGTAAAGGATACCAGAAAAATTCTTCCAGAGGTGCATAAAGGTGTGGCCGAGAGTGCTTGGAAAATGTGTTGGATTCCATTTGGAATACTTTAAGATTTTTTTTTACACTCTTATTATCAAATGAAGCCAATTTCCCCATAAGATGAGCAAAAATAACAGCCGCACCCGACTTAGCATTGCGGGAGTTACATACCGTATCATATATCGTATCATATATGCAATTCAATGCCAATATGTGATACTTACAACACAGGCAGGCATTTAATTTGTCCACTTGAGGTCAGCATCCATACACTCTACACAAACACACGCCTACACAGACAAGGTGTGAACAGGTCATTTCTGGCCTTAAGCATTGGCACCGTTCCTCACATTGTATTCAGCAAAAGCATAACAGAATCTAGCACTGCAGTTGTAGAAAATCAAGCTAAATGTTGCTCTTTACTTGCATGTGTTGTTGTTGTTATTGGGCAGTAACTATTTGTTGGACTAAGATTGGTATTTTTGAATTTATAATGCAAAATTCTGGCTGAGGTTTCTGTTTTGAACAGCAGCTTTTTGTGCTTTGTTTCCTGAAGCAATTTGGTGGCTTCAAGCATGCTGGTTGAGATAACGCAGTAAGATTCATTTTTCTACCAAAAAAAAAAAAAAAAAAAACAAAGAAATTGTGAGTCATTTGTGACCCTTTAAAATAATATAGCCAATAGGGCGAAGTGTGTCAGAGATGTGCAGATGAGTAACTGCACTTCACCGACCTTGAAAAATTATTTTTACAGCACTGAATTCGGAGTAAGTGAACTGCGGCATCTTCAGGCTTTGTTTACTCTTTCAGTCTTTGGAGATTCCCCTATGACCTACAGGGACATAATTCCACAGAACCCTTGCAAATGGGATAAATACACAAAGAGTTCTTGGGACTGCTCAGGCTACCCTCTTGAACATTCTTACCATTGTCCCATAAAAAAATGTGCAAATTTATGGTAGGTAGCCACAGCTTCAAAGTTTCAAGATGTCATGGTCCTGCCGGTCCAGCCCTGGCTGTGCGGGTTCCCCCGCGGCCTCACTGATTGGGAGGCGCACACCTGCACCGACCTCCGCCAGTTCGCCGACCGACCCCGTAAGCCCGAGTCCTTTGACACTTCTGCCTTCCTTGATTGATCTCCCGTGCACCGACTCCTGCCTGCCCGCGGACCTGCCCTCCACGCCCGACGTCCTGACTACCGCTGCTGCACCTGACTGCCAGCCCGATCCCCGACCTTGGAATAATAAACGTTTTTCCCGAATTACCTCTGCGTCTCCCGACTCCTGCATTTGGGTCCTACCTCCGAATCGATGGGTCGTGACACAAGATTCCCATTATTGTTACCTTTTTCCTTTACAGAACACAAATATTGACTCTATTTTAGTAGCTCTGGGGCACTTTGACGTGGAACAGAATCAGTGGACACAAAGTTTTTAGCACTTGTACAAGAGGTTGTTGACTCTTCCCACGATTTACATTTTTGTGTCTTTAGGGTACGGTAAAGTCATCCAATTTCATGGTGAAAGAGTGACATTTAAGATATGCTATTTTTTAATTGCTTGTCAATTGCCGTAGCGGGTTGTTCTTTCTTTTTTTTTTAACCCAAAATCTACATTTTAAGATGAAGAAAGATCAATATGTAACCCAAATTTAAATTCGATACATGGTGCAAGTTCCGAGTAAATGTATAAATACAGCATATATATATATCAAACTGAAGCTGAAAACAACACGTGCGAGACAAGTGCCAGAGCACGTGCGCGCGTGCTGCACTCGAAAGCGCGCCCGTGCGTGTTATTATTTGTTCTCTTTCAACCGGAGCACCTCCGCATGCATCTGCTATGAATGCGGCCGGATGGAGTGTGTTGCGCTCACCGTTCTGCAAAGCGACGATCTTCTGGTGCTGCTGCTCTGTGACCGCCGTCAACGCATTTAAATGTTTCAGAGTTAATTCCAGAACGACCGCCTTCTCTAAATGGCCCAGAGTCTGCATGCAGGAGACAAAACACGCGTGTGATCACATCTGAGACGTTTCAAAGCCATTTTTCACTTAACCTTTCCTATACTTTTTTTTTCTTTTTCTAAATGTTGTGATCTTACCGAAAGCTTTAAATGCTCCGGCAGCAGATCCTTCAGCTGACCGATACATTCATTGATTCGGTCTCTCCTCTTCTTCTCTATCAAACGGTGTGGTAACTTATAAGTGTCCTGTTAACAAAGCAAAATGAGACAGGTGTGCTCCAAAGTTACGTGAGGGAGATAAAAAAAAAAAAAAAATAGATCAAGGGATGGGAAATGTTTCCAAATTCGCACCTTGCCGCCATCCTCCCGCTTGATTCCCCTTTTGGGCTTGCACATGAACAAAGAGGGGTAGTCCACCCTAAAGTACAAGGTGGAAAGTGTCCGGTAAAGCACGAGTTTTTGTTTGTTTGTTTCACAAAAGAGAGTTGCTCACCCCAAAAAGTCCGCGCGCTCCATGAAGTGTCTTTCCTGTAAACGTGCTCTTGGTTCATCCATCAGACGGTCTCCTGCAGCCTTTCTTGGCACCAATGTTTGGTTATTCCACGAGGGCGCACACCGTGTGCTTGTCCTCAGTTTGGAGCTGCGCCGCCTCACACTGTCTGATTCTTCCACTTCCCCCTCCGCGCCTGATGTGTCTCTCTCCTTCCCAGCTCCCCCACACCCAAGCACCAGACTACCCCCTCCCCCCACCTCCACGTCCTCCCCCTCACACCGCCGCCACTTGGCAAAGCCGCCGTGGCCAGCAAGAGCGCACGCGCGTCTCTTCTCAGCGACGCAACGGCTTCCCACTCACGTGTCTTGTCACGGCGCAAAGTCCGCTCAAACCTGCTCGGCGAGGAGTGCGCGTGTACGCGCGTGTGGCACTGCGGCCGCAGCCGGTGAGCCAACTGCTGGAGGCTGAAATCATTCTGAGGCTTGATTCGTGCAGCTACTCAACGAGCACATGCGTGATGACTTTCACACCAATTCAATTAAGACATGCTTGGGTCACGTGTCCTTCAACTTTCCGTCTCTCCGTCTTAGTGGGTATCTATCTTGTTCGTAAAACGTATTCTGTTTTCCATCTTGTAAACTTTCATAAAATTTCAAATAACTCCCATAATAAATCAAGGTGGAATTTGCAGTTTATAAAAAATACGACACTTTTTGTCCAGTGTCCAAGCCACTTATCCTCACAAGGGTCTCAGCAAACCTTGGGCAAAAGGCAGACTACACCCTGACCTGGTCGGCAGTCAGTCGCAGGGCAGACTTTTTGTCATATATAAATATTTATATATATATATGACAGATATAGATATAGATATATGTTCAAAGTATCTATATGGCCTGGCAGTAGAATATTATTAAAATGATCTTTCCTTCTCTGGGCCCATTTTATGGCTGCAACTTAATTTGCTAATTGCTTTAAAACTTGTCACACTGAGGTAGGAATAGCCTATCAGAGACTGTCATGTTTTTTGGGGGGGGGACTCTTAAAACAAATCAAGGGTAAACAAATATAAAAGTGGTGTCTTTTATATAGACAGCTACATTGCTGGGCTTGGAAATCCTGAGTTCCTGCGACCCTCGTGAGGATAAGTGGCACAGAAAATGGATGGATAGATTATGTATTGATTGATGTTTTTTTCCGTTACCCACTTCACCTTGAAGTGAGGCTACATTTAAACCTTGCTAGCAATTTGCAAACTGCAAACTACCCCTTTAGGAAAGACCCTGGTCAATGTAAAAGTACGCACTAACTTAACTGTTAACTTCAAGAAAAATAAATGCACACTTCAATATAATACCTGTTATAATAATTTATAGACACTAGCCTCATCCAGATTAAGCAAATGACTGGATGCAACTAACTGACAAAAAAAATCTTCAGAAAAAACAAATGGATGGAAACCTGAATTATCGCAAATGAACCCACAAACAGTAAAACTCCAATCTTTCCAGAAGTAGAAGAGCACAATGTAAATGCAGAGACCGTAGAGCTCAGATGTCGAACGTGAGCTCCTGCTCGAGTATAAGCACGTTCACGCAGTGTATTGTAACCATGGCAGCGGCCCAGCCGTGTGCCCGTACACGTGCATTGCACTCGTTTATTGATCTCAGCAGGTATATCTGTTCTTCTACTTCCTTTTTCTTCCGCTGCTTCTTGTTGTGAATAAAGCTTTTTTCTAAAAATCATAACTCTTCATCGGCTGTGTTTGTTGTCTCACTAACGATGTTGACATTTAGGGAATATTCTTATATCAACTGTCGACTGCGCACATAGGGCCATATTCTCCCATTTATCCTTAATTTTTACACCCCTGGCTTGCACACCACTAAGGTACGCCAATCCTCCCATCGTGATTTCTCGCACACCCACGCTGCGTAACCAGCTCGGGTGTGCTAAACAACCAGAAAGGCCTGACTCATGAAGTCTGAGGCTGCTTGTAAATCCTGGAGCATAAAGTTTTACTGAGACGTGAATGCTATAGAAATGGATTTGGTAGAAAATCACACTTGACGTGGCAGATAGGGAACTCGCTCATGAGATGTACACACTGCTTTAACACACTTTGTAGGAAAACGTGTTTTTTGATGTTGTATGTTGTTTTGGAATAAACCACATATTTATTCTTTGAACAAATAATAAACCAACAGCAAAACACAATGAAATGTAAATACATAATAAAAACTTTTGTTGCATTATATGTACACAGCTACATATCACAACCCAAGTGAATATTCCATAACATATCCAAAAGTCACTCAAAAGCGCAGAAGAGGAATGGTGCTGACTGCAATGGGTAGTTTTAACAGAGGATGCCCACTTTTCAGGGTCAGAATTCATAGCTGACAGGAAGGTGGGTTCACGGCAAATTTGGGATAGCGAAAGACTTGCGCAGCCAGAAAAGTGGAAAGGCGTGCTGTTGTGCGCCTTTTCTGACTCAAGCACAAGGGAAAATATCACAATCACATACTTCAACAAATTTGAGCAATTGATGCGTTCAAATTTTCTCATGGCAACTATAAAATTAGGTTTCACATATGTATTTATTTGACTCCACTCCACACTCCAAAACATATTACTTAATAATATTCTAAATTGCCCATAAGTGTGATTGTGAGTGCGAATGGTTGTTCGTCTCTGTGCCCTGCGATTGGCTGGCAACCAGATCAAGATGTACCCTGCCTCCTGCCTGTTGACAGCTGGGATAGGCTCCAGCACTCCCCGCAACCCTCGTGAGGATAAGCGGCAAAAAAAAAATGGATGGATGGATGCATGTGTTGGATTAGTGGTCATTTTGTCGTATGAGACCGCATGAGGCTGCGTGAGTATATGAGCTTTTTTTCGTATATTTGTGCCGCCGTAGCCAAGTATGTACAGCCAAGTATTGTTTTTGCATAGTAGTAATCCGACCTTGACTTTTGCCACGTGTTTTTTGTGCCTTTGCCTTTTTAGAACTGCTCACCTGTGTAAGGCATGGAATAAAACCACCCTCAAAAACCATGTCCTTGCCTCGGAGTCCTGCATTTGGGTCCAACCCCTTGTCCCATGTTCGTGACACTCATAGATCAACCGGCAATATTATTGATCTCATTCCTGATTCGTGTATTTATGTGTGTATCAACTCATTCCTCTTTTCAAAGTGAGATTTCATATTATCACAGCGCAGTGGTGTGCTGGAATCCCCCTTAGCAACGTTCTGGCGCCCCTCCCTCCTCTTTCTTTGCTCCACTGTAAGCCGCCTGCTCTATATGTGGCATCAGAGCCGCTCAAGGAATCCGTTCCAAA
The DNA here is from genome assembly GCF_019802595.1 of Syngnathoides biaculeatus. NCBI lineage: Eukaryota > Metazoa > Chordata > Actinopteri > Syngnathiformes > Syngnathidae > Syngnathoides > Syngnathoides biaculeatus. The sequence goes on along the minus strand of NC_084645.1, from coordinate 11,921,375 downwards.
TGTTTTCCATATTAGTTCAGTGCCTCCTCTCTTTCCAAATAGCAGCTATGGTGAGAGGAGGCCTCAGCAGGGAGGGGAATAGCGGGGGGGCGACGCGGGAGCAGGCAGGCGAGCTCGTCCATTTTCAAACGGTGCCGAAAATATTGGTTAGAACTGAGTGCTACGAATTGGTAGCTGGCGATAGGCGACATGGGCTGGAAAGGTTCCTCAGAGCAGAGGGATGGTGACAAGAGGAGAGAAGATTGCCAAACCCCAGATGATAAAGCCAAGTGCAGAGTGTGCCGCTTCCCTCTGCTTGTGGCCCTCTCGCAGCTGCTCCTGGGGGTGGCCGTCACAGTTGTGGCCTTCCTCACGCTGGCCATCAGCCCTTCGCTTCTGGGCAGAGAGACGCCACACTGGGCTGGGATCATTGTAAGCATCGTCTTTGTGCTCGTCCTCTCCACTCCTTGCATGGGCGCTTTTTATTTCTTGCTACTAGTGCATGTAAGGCACAGTCTCTCTATTTTCACCACACAGCAAGTCAACAGGAGCCCTGTAGCACTCAATTGACAAAACAAAACCATTATCACACAATACTAGATTTAGTTTAAGTAATTTGCATTGATCAAACGTGTTTACACCCTGGGTTGTTTGATAATCTAAGTAGTCCATCCAGTACAATCTTGGAAGTGATCATGGCCCTTTGACCATGAACATTTTGCAATATCGCAATGGGATCTGCATGCGGTGTCAAATCACACACACCACACCAAACCATTCCTTGACTTCCTTCAAGGGACTGGGCCACAGTGCATACAGAGTTAAACTGCAAAAGGATGAACGCAGGCAACTGAACTCTTCTTGATTTTTGTCCATGTTTCACATTTACTCCTTTCAGTTGCAAATGTTGGGGGTGGACTTTCCCTAGTTATGTCTGGTGGGTGTGCCCGCTGGGGTTGGTCACATGGGTATTGCTGTTGTTGCTGCCAGGTGATGGTGGTGAATACAGACAATGACTACAGTTACATCTATTTCAAACCAATCAGATCACTGTCCAGAATTTGGATATTATTGGTTTCTTTTTTTTCTTGAGGTGCAAAATGAAGTTCTCACTCCGGTGCCCTCCTATGTGGTGCCGTGTGTTTCTGTAGAGGTGGCTTGTTCTCGCCAATGTTCCACACACTGCACTACATAAACAACATCACTTGAGTTAGAATCTAGGGATTGGGTTCTTTTGGTAAACGGTCTTTTTTGGGGGGTTGTGTGTGTGTGTGTGTGGGGGGGGGTTGTGTTGCTAGGTTTGAGTTGTGCCTGAATGTTTTATTTGGAGAAACCCCTTCTGAGTTTTACTGACAAAGCAGCCACATAAGAGAACACCACATCCCGCCTCCTAATTTTATCCCAAGTATAGTAGTCATTCTTCTTCTGGCAGACTTGAAAAAGGACAAAAAGTTAAAGTGTTAAAGAGGGTGTATGAAAAATAACTCCCAATTTAAAATACTCCAACAATATCAACACACTGCAATGGAATGTTTGAATGAGTGACATAAGTGGCCTGCTGGGAACCATATCTTAAAACCCAGTGGCTTCTTTCTTTGAAGTTGCTTAAAAAAAATATTGTATCAAAGCAAAGACAGAAAAAAAACCTGAATGGTCAACATTGAAGATATGGCCTCAAGGGTATCTGTTAAAGACAGTGGTCACTCCAGAAGTTGGTGGAGACAGCTGGGAGTGATATGGAATTTTAAATAAAGCATATGACAAAAAAAAATTTTTCATTGAACATTTTTGTAATTGAACCGCATTTTTAACAATATATATTTGTGGGTGATTTGCCTTTTGAAGTGAATCTATCCACCTGCCCTCAGATGTATCACGTGTGCTGTGTTGGGTTAGTTGTCACTACACTGATCCTGTGAGGAATTCTTCAAATTTAGGAATGCAAAGGAACTACCGTGAAGAAAATAAGTATTTGAACACCCTGCTATATTGCAAGTTCTCCCACTTAGAAATCATGGAGGGGTCTGAAATGTTCATTGTAGGTGCATGTCCACTGTGAAAGAAATAATCTAAAAAGAAAAATCCAGAAATCACAATGTATGATTTTTTAAAGATTTATTTGTGTGATACAGCTGCAAATAAGTATTTGAACACCTGTCTATCAGCAAGAATTCTGACCTTCAAAGACCTGTTAGTCTGCCTTTAAAAGTCCACCTCCACTCCATGTATTATCCTGAATCAGATTCACCTCCATGAGGATGTTAGCTGCATAAAGACACCTGTCCACCCCATACCATCAGTAAGACCAAGACCAAAGAGCTGTCCAAAGACACCAGAGACAAAATTGTACAACTCCACACGGCTGGAAAGGGCTACGGAGAAATTGCCAAGCAGCTTGGTGAAAAAAGGTCCACTGTTGGAGCAATCATTAGAAAATGGAAGAAGCTAAACATGATGGTCAATCTCAATTGGAGTGGAGCCCCATGCAAGATATCACCTCGTGGGGGTCTCAATGATCCTTACCAGCCCAGGACTACACCACAGGACTTGGACAATGACCTGAAAAGAGCTGGAACCATTGTTTCCAAAGTGACTGCTGGTAATACACTAAGACGATATGGTTTGAAATCATGCATGGCATGGAAGGTTCCCCTGCTTAAACCAGGACGTGTCAAGGCTTGTCTTAAGTTTGCCAATGACTCTTTGGATGATACTGAGGAGTCATGGGAAAAAGTTTTGTGGTCAGATGAGACCAAAATGGAACTTTTTGGTCATAATTCCACTAACCGTGTTCAGAGGAAGACAAATTATGAGTTCAATCCCAAGAACTCCATCTCTACTGTGAAGCACGGGGGTGGTAGCATCATGCTTTGGGTTTTTTTTTTTTCTGAATATGGGACTGGACGACTGCACTGTATTAAGGAGAGGATGACCGCGGCCATGTATTGTGAGATTTTGGGGAACAACCTCTTTCCCTCAGTCAGAGTATTGAAGATAGGTCGTGGCTGGGTCTTTCAACATGACAATGACCTGAAGCACACAGCCAGGAAAACCACGGAGTGGCTCCGTAAGAAGCATATCAAGGTTCTGACATGATCTAGCCAGTCACCAGACCTAAACCCAATCGAAAATCTTTGGAGGAAGCTGAAACTCTGTGTTTCTCAGCGACAGCCCAGAAACCTGTCTGATGCAGAGATCTGTGTGGAGGAGTGGGACAAAATCCCTCCTGAAGTGTGTGAAAACCTGGTGAACAACTACAGGAAACGTTTGACCTCTGTAATTGCAAACAAGGGCTACTGTACCAAATACTAACATTGGTTTTCTCAGGTGTTCAAATGCTTATTTGCAACTGTATCACACAAATACAGCATTAAAAAAAAACATACTCTCTCACAGTAGACACGCACCTACGATGAATATTTTAGACCCCTCCTGATTTCTAAGTGAGAGAACTTGCAATATAACAGGGTGTTCAAATACTTATTTTCTTCATTGTAAATCCAATGTGCTCACACCAGTTCCACTGAGAATTATTTCCGTTTGTGTTGATGTGACATGGATTTACTGGTAAATAAAGTGTCAAACCTGTCAACCCTGATGCTTGTGTTAAACAAAACGGACATACTGTTTGTTTGTTTGTGTTTTACAGGGACATGCCAAAATTTAACAAGCACAAACGGTACACAGATTGCCAGAAAAAAGAATAAAATTCATTACATATCAGAAAGTCTTGGGGCCATATTTATGAAGATCCAAAAATAGCAAGTGCTAAATAGTCCACTTGATTGTGCAGGTCTTGGTGGAGGTTTTGTTTTGGATATATACTAAGCCTTAAACATTTTGCTAAGATCCCAAATAGTGGGTGCTAAATTGTTCTTTTGCTTACTCTTAGCAGATTATGTGTGCTGGTGGCAACGGGTGTAAACGTGGCGAGTCCACTGATTAGTAGAGCAGGTTCAATATCTGTTTGTGTGAGCAATCAAGTTCGTGTCTGTAAACCTGGACTAAATCAGGCTCTAAGTCTGAAAGAAAAAAAAAACTTCAATCAATTCTCTACGGCTTAGGCCGTTTAGTGGTCACAGGTGAGTGAACTGGAACCTAACCCAACTGAATTTGGCCAGAAATAAAAGGACAATCAGGACCAGAATCAACCACCGGGCACTTGTAAACAACGCGTCCACACTGACATGGAGACCTGCAGGCATGGAGCGGCAACTGATCCTCCTCTAGGTGCCCTGCAGTACCACACTCAGAATAGGGGCACAACCCTGAAATGCTCTCAAGTGCCTATCTGAGATCTATTCATTTTCTGACCCCCTAATCCTAACGAGGGTGGCGGGAGTTCCAGAGCCAGTCCCAGCCGTCATCGGGCAGGAGGCGGGATAAACCTTGTACTGGTTGCCAGGCAATGTCAGGCCTGCATGACATTGACATGATTTGGCAGATTGTCTCTACATCTTCTCGAATGGATCTCATTAGATTACGCAGGTGTACCAAATGAAGTGTCTGGTGAGCGCTTGTTTGTCAAGTCACTCAGAGGACATTCAGTTGAACAAAACAGCCCTTGTTGGTGTTTCGGGCCCAAGTCCGTGTCCAGCAACATGAAATGCTCTGGCGAAAACATCTTTGGTCATCAGCATCCCGAGTTATCTCTTCACGAGATGAACCCGAGTGAAAAACACTGAGGTCATCAAAAACTTTCCAGAGCCTCTTGTTGAGTGCTTAGGAACCTGGGAATAACCGTAAAATAAGATGCTGCATGTTAGTCACAAGACTCCGACTGCAGTGTGGAAAGAGTGTGAAAGAAAGCCTGCGTCTGTGGAAGTTAGAGAGAGTCATGTAATCAGTTAATATGCTATAAATTACTGGCAGTTGACAACGTGGTAGTGAAACAATGTGCTGTGCTTCAGTACCCAACGAAAACACATAAACAAGATTATCTATTTTAGCAGTGATAACACTGATGAAGTTTATGTGCCTGTATTATTTTGCAGCTGTGTCTGGTTTCCATTGTGGGATTCATCCTGTACTGTGTCACCTATCGCCCGGATGAGCGCTCGACTGCGCAGTTCATTGTCAAGGTGAGTCCATACACGAGTAAACAGGATGTGCCTGTGTCGGCATTCCCACCGCGCAGAAATCAACCAGGGCCTCTAATGCGTAAACAACTCTGTCAATGGCATACAGAAAACGACGCCGAGCGCAGCGTGCAATCCGATTTTGTCATCACTTGCAATCCGAAAGTAGAGCGAACCAGTCCAAGCAAGAGTCCTCATTTCATTGTTCGTCACTTTCAAAGAGGGCTTTCAATGAAGGTTCTCTTCATTGAAGTTCAAAGCACTGATGAAGAAGAAGAAGAAGGTTACAGAAATCCATAGCGTGTGTGTGCAACTTAGCTTTATAAACTCTTAGAAGGATTTATTAAACATATGACTCTTAATACAGGGCAGTTTCAAACAGTTGCCTTCATAAAGCTGAGTATACGGAAAGAAAATTTTCAATTCAGGAAGTCGTTCTTCATTTTTTTTTTTTTAAATGGCGGTAATACATTGCATGTTTTAAAATATGCGTGCAAAGAAAGAAGGGAACCACAAGAATACATTTCTTCCTCTTGCCAAATTCGAAGTCAAGCATGATTGTCGGATGAAATCGGCGTCCACACTTTTGCCGTGGCCGCGCCCGCTTCTCTCCGAGCAAGCTTCGGATTTCACGGCTGTTCCAAAAGTAGCACGAAAGTCATTTGGAATCAAGCAGCGCTCATCGTCTTGCATAATTCCGTAAGGAGGATATAAGTATAAGCAAACATGGCGGCCAAAATGGCCTGCAGTGTTGGATTAAGATAGAACTTGAGAGTTATTGCGTTTGTGAAATTGCATAAGCATCATAAAGTCACTGTCACATTTTACAACTGTATTTTTAGATGCTGGCGGTCACTCAAAATACACACACACCCACACGCACACACACACACACACACACACACACACACACACACACACACACACACACACGGGCAGAGCTCCTGTTGTGAGGGTCAGGCCTTGCCCTGTGGAATTGTGGGTAATCTCTTAGAACTGAATATGCAGCGCATGCTGAGCCAGCACGCCTGTTTACTCTTTGGGGTTGTCTGTGTTAATCTTGAGACAAAGACAACTAAAAACAGAGCAAAGACACACCTTTTCACAACTAATTGCAAGTCTATACATTATCACATGACAAAAGATGGGGTCTTTTTGTGGGGGGTGGGTGTAAATTGTAATGCCATGTCATTTTTTATGTAACACGAGTAGATCATGTCCTTTGAGGTCACAGCGAGGCTGATCTTTGCCCCCAAAGTTCTAATCATTCGCCTTTTATCTCAAGAGGACTTCTGTACCCGGTGCAGTAAAAATCCTTCACAACAAGTCTTTAGAATGGAGATTATAAATTTGGACCCAACACACAGCCTGCACATTGGCAGCGAACTAGGAGCGACCAATTGCAATTTCCACACAAAAGTCATGTGAATGAATATGCCGTAAGATGCAGAAATGCAGAACTTATTATAAATTTCAATGCTGCAGAGTTCATCACAGCATGTACAAGTTGTCACATTCCATTCAAATTGTGAATTCAGTAGCATCCGACCCAATGGATGTTGAGTAAGTTCTGCAAGGCACTGAAGGCCGTCATCATCATCATCAAAATAGATATCCTTTCATTTTTCTGGAAATAAAAAATGGTTGATTGGGGAAAAAACAGAAATAGCGCAGCTGTTGCAGCAAAGTGGGTTTGTTGATTGATTTAAATTGTTCTGCTCTAAGGCCAGAATTAAACATTGTAGAAAAATAAGTGGAAGAATAATAAGAACTACAAATTGCCACTCAACCGAAAATACTACAACAAAAAAATACTTGGCGCTCGTACTAATAGATCACTCCATATTAAATTGATTTCAGATTCCATTTGAAAAGGTTCTGAACGTAACAGACCTGCAATTACAACTATGCAATCGAATTACTTGGAGGCGTGGCCACAAGCTCATTGCTTTTTATTTTTATTTCCAAGATTAGGCTTTGGGTCTGGCAGTAAAAAGTCAATCCATGTTCTATAGCTTGATTTGTCCTAGCCCACTTTGGGTGCGAGGCGGATCACGCCTGTGACTGGTCGCCAACCATTTGCAGGGCACTTTTGGAAGTCCTTTCAAGCAATGCCTTAAACTCACTGCTTTTCTCTCATGTAAGAAATCTATTTGTAGGGAAATACCCAATATTCCAGAACCAAAAAGTGCACGAGAACAGGGAAAAATAATCACGTACTCACAGTATACCAAAGCACTCACATTACTGCACATACCTTTGTGGTCACATATGTAAGATGAAGTATATAATTAAGACATTTGTCCATTTTCATGTCATTAACATCCCTCACTATAGGGTAATCAACCACTGAGGACAATCTTTTAGAAAATAAACCATAACTGACTTGGGTTTGACGTGGAAAAAATAAAATCCCAGATTATCGTAGTGTGCGTACCACGTTTGAATCAAATGGTGGAACTGCTGTTGTAGACTATTTACAAAAATTGGGGGTTTTGTGGGCTTTTAGGGCCACTTTCATGATAACCCCAAAACATTTGAATACATTTGTGAATCGACCAGCATGTTCCCTGCTTTAATTGGAAATTTCTTTTCAGCAGTTATCTTTGTGAAGCTGTTCCCATTTTAGGCGGACCGGACCTCGTCATTGTGAGTCTTGCAACAGAATGATTTCGGATGACGTGTCTACTGCGCTTAGACTGTCATCAGCAGGTTGCAAGAGAGATGCAGAGACTGGAAGAGTTACAGAAAGGCATAGAAGTGGACATCCTGAGCCATTCGGCTTGTTTCAGAACAGCAAGGTGTTGAGAAATTACAACAAAAATAGTTGAACTTGCAGTCAAAAGTCAATTGACCTTTAAAAGTTCATCATGAAATTTTATCTCTTACAAGTGGTGCGCTATCCATGGATCAGAGACACACACCATGGGTATTAATACGTATCTTAGCATTGACGCAACAACATTATTGCTCCTGTGTGATGTAATACTTCTCCTCCTGCCTACAGCTCCTGTACTTCATCTTGTGTACAATTGGCCTGGTCATATCCGTGCTGGTTGTGGCCTTTGCCGGACACCACCACGCGCAGACCAGCAGCTTCAGCTGTCTGCCCGCTGTCGAGGCCTGCGTGTGCACGTCGGACCCCCGAGACCCCATAGCTCGCACTTTCACCTACGAGGGCGTGCGTGACTGTCAGGAGATCATCGAGACACTCCCGCTCTACTACTTACTGCAGATCGTGCTGAACCTGGCCCAGGCCTTCTTCTGTGCGCTGGCCGCCTTCATCATGTGGAAGCACCGCTACCAAGTCTTCTTCTCCGGCCTTCAAATTGGATCCTTCCGGCGGTGGAACAAGGTTTGAATTGGCGGACTACAGGCGACACACTAACTCGGACTACAGTATTTATCACGATGTCCTAGGCACCATTTATTATTAATAAAGTGCATTTTTGTATCACGTATGTACGGTGCAACTATTGAAAACGGTGAATTGGTTCAGATGAGTCAACGAATCACACGCAAATGTGCATTCTGTAAAGGATTTTGACTTGTGCATTATTTCCAAACAAGATGTACAATACTACATACTCAATGTGTTTGTGTTACAGAGCAAAATGTACAACATCAAACAGGCATGTAATGTGTTCATATTTAGTTTTGGTCTTAACTTTCTTAAGGTTACTGACTATCTCACCTCGCATGTCGTGGACATAACCGACACTGCTTCAAGTATTTCCCTTCTCCTCATGCACGATTGAAAATCAATGTGTGGTTTTTAATTTATTGTTATACAGTCAGAAAGTCACATTACTTGAGTGTTCTTTTCAGTGGCATGTTGTTCATTCGCTGTATGTGTGATGGTGGTGAAAACTGAACAAATAAGGTAAACATTTCAAAATGTATGGCATGTTCATTTTTATCTATTGTGTTTCTCCCACTAACTTGCATGGTTTTCATTTTGTGGCACAGTGATCAAAACGGGGTACACGTGCACAATAAAATGAATGAATAAATATCATCTATTACTACAAGTTCCCACAAAAGGGAAGTGTAGTTTTATGTATTTATTTAGTAATACAGTGTGTTTATTACCAAGGTTGTAGGTTGCTGGGTTGTAGAACTACACCGCTGGGAGATTTTCACTATGTATAGCTATATTAGAAAGATGTTTCTTGCTCATTTTAAAGGTTACTAAAGCACCCCGAAAATGAATTCCAGCTCTCCTAAAGTAACATTTTTCACCCCCCCCGCAAAATGCAAAATCATACAGTTGTACAAAAATACACCTTGAAAATGGTTTGCTCCAGCCAATCCCTCCCGCCACTCCCCAAGTGGCATCTGAGCACTCTACCTGCACAAAACAATATGCTGCATGTGCCAGGCATACAGCAGGATACTTACTGTATATGGCACATTTCTATTAATTTATGCTATTATCATTACCAGTCCTCATTCTTGCCACATTTAACTGGTCACTTTTTAATATAGTTGGTGTTACAGAATAAAAATAATCAGGGGGTCAGACAGCCCCACCGTCCTCTGTTTGAATTGGAATGACAAAAGTTATTGATCTATCATGTATATGTGATAATATTAAATCCAATGTGCTACAGAATACCTGATTAACCCGTTAACATTATAAAGTTTTCACAAAAGTACATTTCTGTCAGTGTTTTCCACATGTGTTACATTTCAAATAAAAGTTCCCCAAAACAAGTCCATGGTCCATTTTTTGTACTCAATATGGGGGCGGTTAAGTCCATCCAAAAATGCATCCAATAAAAGAGATTGCAGAGCTGCTACCACATCAAAATGAGTTTCTTGCCTCAGAAATCAGAAGGGTCAGAACACGTTTATTTTAACATTTCATTCCCTTCCTGTTTTTCTGCGTCACAACATTCAAATATCACTGCTAAGATTTGACAATTGAGTCACAAATGTTCTGAATTCTTTTCTTTCAAAAATGTGGGAAGGAAATTGCAATAAAATGTACAAAGGAGTAAAATTCTTTTTTCCGCCCAGGATCTGGGCACCCTGAAACTTATGATCCTCCTCGCTGTAGAGGGTCAAGGCCTCACTGTACTAAACAATACCAAATACAACCACAATAATAAACATTGTAAAATGAATACCTTTTTTTTTTTTAACAAATTCATTCCAAGGTATTATTTCTTGTGGCCAGCGAATGTTATGGAAAATGTACAACACAAGCATCGCTGAATGCACTTAGTGTGCGTCTCGGAAGGAGCGTGCCAGGCCACCGGCATGACTCAATTCAGCTGCAAAAGTCGAATTCGTGGACTGTCGCAACAAAGAGACAGGATGATGCAGAGTGGGAGACAAAAGGGCTCCTCTGACAGGCAGCAGGACTGTAGCAAGGAAATCCTCACCATCCTGAAATAGTGAAAGGCAAGAGAGTCACCTTTCCAACTCGATTGATCGGCACACTATGAATGTCGAGGAGATGAGTGACTTGGCCGTTTTATAAGTCTTGTTACTAAAGATGCAGTCAACAATTGGCATGTACAAACCAACATATTTCATAGAAACAAAGAGCAAAGAGGGCCTTATGCTTTTCTCGGCCATCAGCGTTGCTCTCAAAGCCTAAAACTGAATGGATGACTAATGCGGATCGTCGGGACGAGACAATGTCTGATCTGTTCAAAGTCACGACTGTGATCGCAACCGTCAATTCTCGCAGCAAACGACCCGCCAGGTTTCGTCAAGGATTGTTCTGTCATAGCACTGCATCATCATTTAGCCCACTTCTCCCCAGCACCGACTGAGTTAGAGAAGCCATACGGGCATTGGAAATGGGTCTCATGACTGACAGTCCAAGTAAGAAGGGCTACGCTTTGGAACAACGTCTATAGACAAGTCCAACAACAACATTTTACATTTTATGATGGAATAATGAAACACGCATCGATGGTTCAGGATTAAGTGGGCAAGCACCTTTGCGGTTGTGCCGTGTTGTGGCTCTGATGCATCATGTGACTACAAAAGGCTCAGACACAGCAAGTCACATGCCCGTCATCACGCGGGGGGTTATTTATAAACAAGACACTGAGGAGGAACCTTGCACAATCGTTAACAATCAAGTGTGTTGGCGCTTGAGCTTTTAAGACAAAAACAGCAGAATGCTGTGACTCGTCATACAATTGTCATACTTTTAACAGAGCAACTTCAAACTTCAAATTTTACAAAAGGCAGCATGAGAGAAAACACCGGTTCCCAAGTCTGGGTCACAGTTCAGACGTGCAGGGTTCAAATCTTGGTCTTCCTGTGTGATTTGTTCTCGATGTGCATGTGTGTGTTTCGTCGGTCTTCTTCCGCTTCCTCCCACAGTCCAAAAATATCCACGTGAGCTTCATTCTCCGCGGTCTAAATTACTGCAATAGAATTGGAGGCTCCAGCTCACTTATTACTTAAATGAAGAAAAGCCAAAACACTTTCGTACAAAAACAAGTCAAACATGCTCACATTTGATGGCATGCAAGAACATTTCTGTGGTGTATGAGATTCCTGGAGTGGGGGGGGGTCTGTAGTGTGCAAGAGTGTTACAGGAGTGTGTATGAGAGGTAATTCTAAGTTATGCCCCTGATGACCCCTCATATTATACATGATCTGCCATACTTTCACTTTCTGAAAGCACCCTGTTCTCTTATTTCCGCGCTTTGTCCATCTCGTCTGCGCAGTAACAGCTGCTCGCCAAGGCGCCTCTGAGTGAGCTGCAGTATATTTAACGGCTGCCAACGGGGCAGCAGACACAGGCCTGCTGGTGTGAACAGCAAACCCAAGCCAGGAGGGGATGGGCGGAGCGGGACAGGGTTCCCCGCAGGGGGGTAGATGACAGGACAAGGATGAACAAGCAGCTGGGTGACTTTGTGGGAGGCCTTCATCTTCACGGTGACACAAGGAGAAACGGGAAGAGAGGGAAGCATTATCAACTTTACGTATTGCAAGTGTCCAACGTGAAATCAAACTAAGCGTTACCAAATATGTGGGGGGAAAAAAGATATTCTGTCATTATTCTGGCATTGAGCAACAAAAATAATTTTGGTAATTCTAGTTGACCACAAACTGGACAAGGTCTGACTTCATGTCAGAGAGTAGGGGAGGGGAAGTGGGTCTTTTCATATAATGGATGTTAATATTTGGTTTCAACTGGAATATTATTGACTTTCATGGTGGGTGGGGAGGAGGGGTGTCTCAATTCGGGCTGCAACTATTTTAATAAAACAGTCAAGTCAATTGCTTTCCTATCAATCAATTAATCAGATGTGAAAAATGTTTTTAATTTCCATTCCTTTATTGAAAAACAAGACAGAATTCAATCGATTAATGTAAATTGTTAAATTATTTTTAGTATTGTTATGCCTCAATGAACTCACTCAATGAAGGATGATTGTTGGATCCATACAGACTGACAGGAAACGCCATCAAATTTGTGTGAAATACAGTAAAGTCTAAAGTGGACAAAATCTACTCTGGGAACCTCCAACTTATCCATCCATCCATCCATCCATCCATTTCCTGAGCTGCTTATCCTCATAAGGGTCAGAGGAGTCCTGGAGCTAATCCTCGCTACCGTCAGCCAAGACGCGGGGTACATCTTGATCTAGTTGCCAGCCAATCGCAGGGCACATGGAAACAAACAACCACTTACTCTCGTATACACTGCTACGGGGAATTCAGTGTCTTCAACCAACCTACCATGCATGTTTTTGGGATGTGGGAGGAGATCAGAGTACCAGGAGAAAAGCCAAGCAGGCACAGGGAGAACATGGCGGAGTCGGGATTTGAACCCCGCTCCTCAGAACTGTGAAGTAGACATTCTAACCAACCGTCCATCGTGCTACCCCAATTTGTTAGTTGTATTGAACAACTGTTGGATTAAACATTTTTAATATTTGCTCCTCTGGATTTTGTCCTTGTAAAGCAATTTTTGTAAGTGTGAGATATTGGCTTTGAAATACTTTGTGTTATGTTTGGAGAACATCCTTCTGTGTTTCTTTGGCAAATCGCCACGTAGGGGACCACCACGTTTTGCCCTGTTTGTGCCCTCAGGCCTGGTACAAGTGGTTCTTCTTTTCTTCTGTTACAAAGGCCCAGTTTGCATATTCACGGTTAGTAAAAACCTTCCGGATGCGACTCTGCTCTTTCTTTCTTTCGTTGCCAGCAAAGAGGAACATCTCTGTCTCAAGGGTTGTGATAACTCATAATATATTTAAAATACATAAAATGTATTATTGCTTTGAAACTACTAACATTTTGACAAATAATTAGGAAGAGCCACAGCATTATGTTGTCATTTTTCCTGTGAGTTATACAGATAGATGTAGAAAGAATAGCTTAAAATTTTGTTTTCTCAGTACATCAGGTCCAAGTCGAGTTGTAAGTCGAGTCTAAAGTCATCAAATTCATGACTCAAGACTGAGTCGAGTCCAAATCATGCAAGTCAATTTCAAGTCAGGTCATTTCAATTTTGCCGTGTTTTACACCACTTCATCAGACGTTTTTCAACACACTTGCTGATGTATGGATTGGATTGGCTGTTCGGCCATGGAAACCCATTCCATGAAGCTCCCAATGCACTCTACTTGAGCTAATCTGAAGGCCACATGAAGTTCGAAGGTCTGTCACGATTGACTTGGCAGAAAGCGTCGTTTTGGCACTATGTGACTCAACATCCGCTGAACCTGATCTACCTTTTTCCATCACCAAGTTGATGTCGTTCCCAAACGCTTCCACGTTCTTACAATACAGCTGACAGTGGATTGTGGAATATTTAGGAGCAAGGAAATTTCATGGCAGGACTTGCTGCACCATCACAATTCCACACTGGAATTCTTTCACAAATGCTTGTAAAATTAGTCTGCACGCCGATGTGACAAATTTTTATTGGCAATTAGAATTAGTTCAACATAGTCTTTGCCTATCCACTCCTGATCCTCCCATTGACACTCTTCTGTCGAAAAACAAACAAACATGGAAACAAATGTAACTTATTCGCGACCATGGAGGCGATCAGTGAATGCATTAACACCAGTCGCAAAGACAGCATTTCCTTTGTGCTTGGCAGCTAGCTGTACATTGAGGATGCTGATAACCCCCCCCCCCCCCCAAATACCCAGAAGAATCACAGTTACAGCTGTAATGAGTCAATGTTCAGTGATTTCCAGAACAAAATATGGATGTTCCATAACATTTTACAGCTCTGCATCAGCTGAATCCATGAAATCAACTCCAGTTGACATTAACCCCTGGTTTGACAGTCCACTTTTCAAATTCATCAATAATTTTTGACCAGAAGTATTCCCTTTATAGTTTATAGCATTTGTCTCTTGATTTTGAACGCCTCTTGCTCAGTGGTTGTTAACCTTGTGCTGGGTTTTCAACAACATTTCCTACAGGCTCCCAATAGGAGTGTGGTACAAGAAACACTGGTGGTGTCCCTCAAGTTTTTTTTTTTGTGGCGGGGAGTGGCGAGAACCACTGCACTACAAGATTGTGCTTGAGCGACATGTATCACTTTCTCCTTTTTTGCCACAACACAAGTGAACAACTCATTGGTATGCAGGACGGCCATTTCACTAAACACACCAGGCATCAACAAAAAAAAAAACACACTATTGTTGACCAGCCTCAGGGGACACACTCACAGAGATAAAAAATAGGTAGGCTCCACACCAAAGATTTGGAACTTAAGCAGCCTTTTGGATAAAAGGTGAAACACCTTCAAAAAAGAAGATGAGTTCAGTTGGATTTACAGTATTCAACCTTTGCATATGACCAGGACCTGAATGACTGAGAATTCACGCAGACATTCTAAAATGATTGAAATACCCGAACGCTGTACTTAAGATATATTAATGTCTAAATGAAGACGTACGAATGCTCTTTAAATCAGACATGCATACACCAAAGGCAAGAAAAAGATGGCTTGATGTCTGCTTCAACCTGTGCCACATAAATCGCAGCCTCAACTTCAAGCGCTCTCTTTCTGGAAAAGAATCTGTTTAACTTGATTTTTCCCAATTACCAACTTGAGACGCTAATCCCAAATGAATCCTCAAGGAAAATATTAAGCAAACTATTTTCCCGTTTAAATTGGACATCTCTGAATTTGAAGTTAGCTCATTCTGTATTGTGACATAATCCCTCACATAGCTTCACATATTTAAAATTCACATCTGTAAAGTAGTTCAATAGTTGCAGGAACATTTCGTAATTAACACAAGATGTACCAGCCGATCAGCTTTCGTCGCCTATGTTACGTGTGCTTTGTGATTCCATTGGGGACCATGACCCGCAGCACCTCAATGCAAAAATAATAATAATTAAAAAAAAAAACAGTGCAACAAATATTGCATGGGTTGAATGACATATTAAGCAGTGAGTGGACTCATGAGGGCTTTTAACAGATGCTGCTGTCAGCAATGATATGCACCGGAATGCAGAAAAGTCACATTGGCCGGCGAGAGCCGAGCTCGACGTAAGAGCTTGCTGCACGCAAAGAGGGTTTTTTTCCCCCTTAAAATCTCACTGCCTTTCCTACTTTAAAATACTCAACAACAACAACATGTACAATGCTTTGGTGGACGTGTTGAGTGAACGTGAACTTCAAGCATGGATCATTAACAGACTGAGGAAGCACCTAAATTATTTTATGAAAAAGAACTGAACGAATGAGTGAATAAATCTTTTGAACAAATCTTTTTAAAGGAACTGATTCAGGTGATTCAGTACACTCAAAAGAACTGTCGGGCACATCACTAGTGCCACCTATCAGGCACAGTTTAAGGTGCTTGCAGAGTAATATTCATACATTGCATGCGTGTGGATGTGTGGAATGGATTGAGCTGCCAGTGCTCAAGGAGTACAAAATAGCCTACGACGTCAGGAACCCCCACAAAGAACTCATCGGATCTATACAATCCACGTAATTGGCCTATTTTGAGTTCAAAATGGGGAATTTCACTGAAAGGCAACTGATTTGCATGAATTGAAAATAGAAATCCCCCCCCCGCACAATCCTTTTAAAAAATAATTTCCAAAACAATTTTTTGTCAGATTAATTACATTTTCATATACACTTTATTTAAATAGACAAGGTTTAAGTAAAAAAAAAAAAAACAGTATAATACTTCTGAAATACAACTAAAATGTTCTTATTGTCTCCAGTTACGTTATGCCAAAGTACATTTTAGACATATTTTCAAGTAATAAGCTATACCTTTTATCACATTCAATTATTACTCTGTGTGAATAAAGCAAAAAAAAAAAATGGTGCAGCGAATGCATCATAGTCTAAGGTAATACCCCTAAATTGGTCATATGTCTCCCTTTTTTTAAGAAAAAAGTGCATTTTAAACAATTCAAAATCCAGTTTTAAAACATGAGTGAGGCAGCAAAGATTACAACTCCAAAATGTAAAAAAAATACTCCAGTTATTAAAATGTTCTTGCCAGAAATCTAAAAAGAATAAGGAAACCTTCCAGCTCACAGTTAAGTACCAGGAGTTCACTTTTTTGATATAACAACCAAGAAAATGAGCCATTTGGGCTGAGACAGCAAATAAGTAAACCTTACGCTAACAATTCCCTTCACCATCTATCGAGCACACTAAGACCACACTGGCAGACGAGTGCCAAGTCTGCTCAATCACTCACCGAGTCCAAGCACTCTGCATGCTAGGGGTGCAGACAAACTGTATAGTTTGCTTCAAACAGCCGATTGGTGAGTATGTGAGCCCAAAAGGTAGTGCTGTATCATACGAAAAAGGCACTTAGTGACTAATCATCTGTGAGCCAAGTCACTACAGGTGTGTATATCTGCTTTCATATTGTCTTTTCCCACGGTTGAGAGTCCTCCCACTGGCTCTGTGAGAGTTGAGAGACCCTCAGTGGTTGGACATGTGGTGATTTGTCTGTGGGGGTCCCAAAAATCCTTGCCTTTGCTTGTGCTTCCTCTGTTCAGTCATCTGTAAAAGACACACAAGCAAGCGATGGTATATCAGTTCACATGCAGTCACTTGACACACTGTTCCAAAAAAATAGTTTCTATGCAAAACACTTTTGTCACAAAATATTGGACCACTACATTCCAAATATCTCAGCTTACCTGGAAGCAGTAAATTCTCCACAAGTGTGAAAGTGATATGTTTTCTCCTCTACTGTATGTGGCCTGTGTTTGGCTAGTGACCAGCTAATTTGTAGCCTGCTAAAGTGAACCGAGATAGGGTCCAGTTCACATGCAAACGTCATGAAGACAAGTCAATCCATCCATCCATCCATTTTCTTTGCCGCTTATTCTCACGAGGGGGGCGGGGAGTGCTGAAGCCTAGCCCAGCTGTCAACAGGCAGGAGGCAGGATACAACCTGAACTGGTTGACAGCCAATCACAGGGCACATGGAGACAAACAGCCGCACTCACAACTCAACCTTGGGGCAATTTAGAGAGTCCAATTAATGTTCCATGTTTTTGGGATGTGGGAGGAATACCCAGGCAGGCACGGGGGGAACATGCAAACTCCAAACGGGCGGGTCCGTGATTGAACCCAGAACCTCAGAAGTGTTAGGCCAACGCTATACCAGCTGCGTCACCATGCCACCGCGAAGATAAGTGTGATAGAAAATGAATAGATGGCTGGATAGTACTGAACAGAAGAATTTATTTACAGTAATTTGAAGCTAAGATAAAACAGTTCATGCTGCCTCTCCACTGCAGATTACTAATTCACCTTGGTCCAAGATGATTCTCTCTCTCTCTCTCTCTTTCTCTCTGATTTTGAGGCGATTAAAGTAGTTTTGTTTGTACCATATTTGGTAAGAAAGCCTGACTAATCTCATGAATATACAGTGAGGACACCCTGCAATTTTGCAAGTTCTACGTTGAAATCATGGAAGGTTCTAAAATTTTAATCTTCGGTGCATGTCTACTGTGAGACAACCAAAAAAAAAATAATTTGAAAATCATAATGTATAATTTTTAAATATATTTGTATGTTACTACTGCAAAAACACCTGTTAGTCAACCTCTAAAAAGTCGACCTAAACTCCATTTATTATTGTAAATTAGAAGCATCTGAAATCATTAAATACAAAAAGACACATCTCCACCCCACGCAGTCAGCAAGACTCCAACTATACTCACATGGCTAAGACCAAAGAGATGTCCAAAGACACCAGAGACAAAAATGTCAACCTCCACAAGGCTGGAAAGGGCTACGGCGCAATTGCCAAACTGGTGAAAAAAGATAACCTTTTGAAGCAATTATTAGAAAATGGAAGGAGCTAAAAATGATTGTCAATCTCCCTCAGACTGGGCAAGCAAATAAGACATCAACTCGTGGCATATCAATGATCCTAAGAAAGGTGAGGAATCACACCAAAACTACACGGGAGGAGCTTGTCAATGACCTGAAAACAGCTGTTACTGCCGTTTCCAAAGTTACTGTGTGTAACGTCACGGTTTAAAACTATGCATGGCACAGTCTTAAGTTTGACCATGACCATTTGGATGAACCAGAGGAGTCTTAGGCGAAAGTTATGTGGTGAGATGAGATCAAAATAGAACTTTTTGGTTTTAATTCCACTCGGTGTGTTTGGAGGAAGAAGAATGATGAGTTCCATCCCAACAACACGATCCCTACTGTCACCCATGGGGGTGGAGGCATGATGCTTTGGAGGTGTTTTTCTTAACATAGGGACAGGATGACTGCACTGTATTAAGGGAGAGGATGAGCCGGGGTATGTATTGCAAGATTTTGGGGAATAACTTCCTTCCCTCAATCAGAGGATTGAAGATAGGTTGTGGCTCGATCTTTCAAAATGACAATGACCCAAAGCACACAAGCAGGATAACCAAGGAGTGGTTCCGTAAGAAGCATATCAAGATTATGGAGTGGCCTTGTCAGTCTCCAGATCTAAATACAAAAGAAAATCTTTGGAGGGAGCTTTTCTGGCTGATCTCGAGGACATGTGTGCGGAGGAATGGGCCAAAATCCCACCGGCACTATGTGTAAACCTGGTGAAAAACTCTAACAAAGACTTGACCTCAGTAATTGCAATTAAAAGCTACTACACTAAATATTAAAATTGATATTCAGAGGTGTTCAAATACTCATTTTCAGCAATAACATACAAAAATTGTGATTTCTGGATTTTTGGCAAGATTGTCTCTCACTTTGGAAATGCACCTAAAAAAATTCAGACCCCTCCATGATTTCAAAGTGTGAGAACTTGCAAAATCGCAGGTTGTTTATTTTCCTTATTGTATGTCAATAACTTGGTCAAACATGAAAAAATGAGCGAAGTTTTATTGTTGCTGGAGTTGAACCCATGATAAAAGGGATCAGGTGGAAGATGTGACAGCCATGACTGCATGTGGAGGTTGTTTTGTTTAGCTGAAGCGTGAACCTGCCACAGTGAGCATTACATAGACACATCTGTCAGAAGAGGAACAAGGACAGGCCTGTGACCGAGATCACATGCCAGCGAAGCAGGTGATGGGAGTGATCAGTCACAGTTGCATCAGCGTAGTCATCCACACAGCCAGAGGCCAACTTTTAACCGGTTGTACTGAAATGAATTGCAATCACAGGACAGAAGCGAAAGGGAAGTTGGGGTGATATTGGGAACATTTGGTTGACAATTGCCTGGGAGCGGGTGTTAGTATACTGAGAAATAGTTACTTTTCAACCAAAGAATATTCAACCTTATTTTAAAGGCACTGGAAGGACCGCAATGCACCTTTTTGCTAATATTATATAGTTTTTATACTGAACACGAATCTTAAATCCGTTATGAAGGATTTAAGATTTATTTTTCGATTATCTGCAGCAAATGATCACACATCGCTGAATCCGCCGGAAAAGGACGCAAACGTGACGGAGAAAGCCGATCAGAGCTGTGACATAGGACGTTGTGACAACAACACGGATCCCGTAGGATTACACTGCAAGAACGAGGATGAATTTTCCGATAATTCAAGCGATGAACATTATTCTGATGGGTTCCACGAAGACAGTGAAGAATATGAGCTTTATGAAGATGTTAAAGGTTATAAATTTGAGCCAGTGAGGCAGCACACACACGTTCGAATTCAGACGAAGTAGCTAGCGATAAAGATGCCGACACAGCAGTCAGACCCATCGTGGAGGATATGCCTCGTGTTGTAAATATTGACTGGTAAGTGTTTGTGAAGTTCTTTTTTTTGGTTTAGTTAGTCATAAACTGATAAATAGTAAAGGCTCGATATTATGAATGAATATACGAAGTTATCGGTCTTTGGTTTTATCGGTTTTGAAAATTATGCAAATGCCGTGTATTTAGTGAATTGGTAGACGACAACCGCGACAATTACTTTGCACGTAAAATGCTTATTGTTGCACCAAAACACACAGAAGCCGATGCCATAGTCTAAGTTGGTGTATTTTCACAAATAAGTAATAATATAATGCTGCTTTCTTTCGGCTTGTCCCGTTAGGGGTCGCCACAGCATATCATCTCAAATGAACGCTCATAAATGTTTGACACAATTTTAATAATAATAATAATAAAATAAAATAATGATAAATAATTTTTACGGATTGGTTTTAGCTTACAATCACTGAGGAATTCTCAAAACAAATGTTTTTTTCTTCGGCGTGAATACTAATACTCCCAGCTTATCGTCGTTCCAAAACAGCCCATCCCAGAATTTGTGACATCAGAGGTCTGCCCAGGAAATGTGTCGTTTTGCAAGTAAGAGAAACTCTGTCAAAGTTTGTGGTCTTTAATTCATAAACACTTATAATTCTTGGTAAAAACATCAAACAGGATATGCATTTTATGGAACAGCTGAACATATATTTTCGTCTAGATAAGATAATTTGCGTTAGAAATTAGACATTCCATACACTACAATGACATGACATTTAATGTTCAAAGTGATAAACTTGTTTTTAGCAAATAACTCAGAATTTTATGGTATCAACACATTCCAAATAAAATTGGACAGGTGGCAAGAAAGTTAAGGAATGGTCATCAAACAGCTGTTAGGAACATCCCACTGGTGAACAGGCTAATTGGGAACAGACAGGTGCCACGATTGGCTATAAAAGCAGCTTCCCTCAATTGCTCAGTCATTAACAAGCAAAAATGGGCCGAGGTTCAGAATCTAGGGATTTCATCATCTACTGTCCAAATCATCATGAAACGGTTCAGAGTATCTAGAGAAATCAATGCATGTAAGCGGCAGGGCCGAAAACCAATACCGAATGCCTGTGACTTTCGAGCCCTCAGGCGGCAAAAACCGACAGTGTATCAAGGACATCAGCACGTGTGCTAAAGAACACATCAAGAAACAAATGTCAGCAAGTAGAGTTCGGTACTACATCCCCAAGTACCACTTAAAACTCTACTTGCAAACCAAAAGCCATTTATCAACAACAACCAGAAATGCCACCACCTTCTCTGGGCTCGAGCTCATCTAAAATAGACTGATACAAAGCGGGAAAGTGTTTTGTGGTCAAATGAGTCCACGTTTCAAATTGTTTTTGGAAATTGTGGACGTTGTGTTATCCAGGCCAAAGAGGAAAAAAAAGTCATCCGGACTCTTGTGGACGCAAAGTTCAAAAGCCAGTATCTGTGATGGTACGGGTGTGTGAGTGCCAATGGCATGGGTAAATTACAAATCTCTGAAGGAACCATCAATGCTGATGGGTACATAGAGGTTTTAAAGAAACATATGCTGCCATCCAAGTAATATCTTTTTCATAGACGCTCATGCTTATTTCAGCAAAACAACGACAAAGCACATTCTGCAAATTACTGCTTTGTAGTAAAAGAGTGTGGGTACTAGACTGCCATGCCTGTAGTACAGTCTTGTTATCCATTAAAAATGTGT
This sequence comes from Syngnathoides biaculeatus, assembly GCF_019802595.1. Classification (NCBI taxonomy): domain Eukaryota; kingdom Metazoa; phylum Chordata; class Actinopteri; order Syngnathiformes; family Syngnathidae; genus Syngnathoides; species Syngnathoides biaculeatus. The sequence continues at coordinate 11,899,425 of NC_084645.1, read as the reverse complement.
GGCACATTATGAAGCATAATATATGACATATCATAGGAGGTAATCCTGGCAGACCCTTTCATGATCTTACAACAAATTAAGTGCATTTATTGAATAAATGAGTCACACTACACCCGCAGTATCAAATCTGGCCAATATCGGAGCTAAAATGTGGCAGTCTGATCCAGAGATGACCTAAAAGTGGGCTAATTTATAATGGCCAGTAATACACTGCAAAACAAAAAAAATAAATTTGAAACACAGTTTCTGTCTCCATGATGCTTGTCTTGGCTCACCAAACTACAGTCTCAAACACTTACCATCCAGAGGCACTATCATGCAGAAACCCCCACACACAACGTGACTACCAGATCCCTGCAATCATCTTAAAGCCAAAAAAAATAGAGAAGAGAGCTTTGCTGAATGCAGAGATTAGCATTAGCTAACATTGTTAGCGTTTTATTAAGCATAACTTGTTAATATCTAAGTAAAGTGGTTTCTTTAGTAGTGGTGGGTGTTCGGGGTGGGGTGGGGGTGTTAGTATATGTGTTCGGTCATTGTGTGAGACAAAAAAAGTGCTCTGATGTTCATCCATTTTCTGAGCCGCTTATCCTCACGAGGGTGGTGGGAGTGCTTGAGCCTATCCTAGGTGTCATCGGGCAGGAGGTGGGATACACCCAGGACTGGTTGCCAGCCAATCGCAGGGGACATAGAGACAGACAACAGTTGCAAACACAAACAAACCTAGGGGCAATTTAGATTCTCCAATTAATCCATGTTTTTGGGAGGTGGGAGGAAACCGGAGTGCCCGGAGGAAACCCACGCAGGCACGGGGAGAACATGTAAACCCCACACAAAGGGGGCAGGCATTTGAATCCCAATCCTTAGAACTGTGAGGCTGGCATTCTACACTCGCTCCACTGGTCAATGTCACCAAGACAAAAAATATGCGCAAAGTGATTTTTACAAAAGCATGCCACAGATATCTTATTAAGACATTGGGAACTCTTAAATAGTGAAGAACAAATGCATAATTCATCTCCATTAAGGTCCCTTTAAAGAGAGAAAGTTGCAAAAGAAAGTTGCAAAAGAGGATTTATGATCCCCTCTAACCTCTTGGCCCGGTAATGTTTTAAAGGTCAAAAGAGCCTCAGGCTAATGTGGTGGTGCAATCTTAGGTGTCATAATCATAGTTAGACAAGAAGAGGATGAAAATGGCTCTTTACCTGCTCCTTGAGCTCAGACAGCTGGGCAGAAAGCTGAGCTACCAACGTGGCAGTGCTCTCCAGTTTCTCCTGCAGCGATCGCATCTCATTCTGCTCGTTATCCCCCTCATTGCTCACCAGAGACATGGCTCTCATTCGGGGGAACCACTCCAAGTTCTTTTCCTGTGAGATGAGGGCGAGATGGGGTGTGAGACAAACTATGAGAAGGATGAAGTGAATAACTGTTAAAATAGAGCTGAGTCAGAATGTCAAGGATATGGCAGTGGTGGCAATTCTGGCGGAGTCATCCCCAAGCAGGGCATGATTTAGGAAGTGTTACAGCGCTTCAACTGGACAGAAGCGGAAGAGTAAACATGGAGGTGTTAATAACTGACAACTTTAATCTAAATCATTCTCCGGGAAAGAAAGTTATTTGCTGTGTTGCACGTCAGCGTGACAGCATTTCTGTCTCAGGGCTACGGTCAATCATGCTCAGACAATCAGCTCAAAACTGGCATTTCAATTTTCATCCACTGCACAGATAGATTGCTGATGTGACGTATCCAATTTGGACTATAGTAATCATATTGTTTGGGAGTCTGTAATCTTAAATGCCATAAAGACATTTATGGATGTGGCATTGCGGAGATATGTTCAGAAATTATGTAACTTTTCATCTCAAAGATAAAGCAAAGTTGTTGTTATTTTCCTGCAGTTCAGGTAAGAAAATGTTTGGACATACTGTAATTTCTCCTGTATAATGGTCATTCCCCCAAAATTGTCAAAAGTCAATAGTGGACACTACACATACTGTATACTTCGGGGAAAATAAAAAACATTTTATAAATGTATGTCACCATCTTGAGGTTATGAAAAAGCTGGGCACTTTCATCCTAATATGTCAACGGCGGAGAGAGGATAAGAGAAAGGTGTCAATATATTTCTGAATATGATAAGGGTCCGAATGTTTGCATATGTGTAGAGTTGTGCTCATAAGTTTATAAACTATGGCAGAATTTGTGAAATATGTTTGTTTTTCACCATCACAAATTTCTTCATAGTTATGCCTTGTTTGATAATGCTATTCTGAAAAGTTTGACAGCTTAAATTGCACCACATTGAAAAAATTAAATTCTGCCTGGGTAATCAAATGTGAGCACAACTGTGTTTTTGAATTTACAAAAAAGAAGGGCTGTGAATTTCTAAATAAGAGTAAGCAAACAAAGTATTATGTGTTAAAATAAAGTGCTTAATTTCAGGATAATTCTTTGAAAGAAGTAAAATACAGATAATTATTCATGTTTTTATCATATGAGTAGAGCCAAAATCATGTAGTGTAAAAATGTATTATACAGAGGTAGGAGGGTATTCCAGAATTTTTAGGTCAACTTTGGTGTGTATTTTATACACGATATTCAATAAATTATGGTAAATGAGTTTCACCTGGAACTTCCTTTTCTTTAAAGAATTGTACCTGTTTTAGAAATTTAGCCTGGGTAATCAAATTTATGCGCATAATTGTGTGACTTCTCATTTACTAAATAAAAGTAGGGCTGAAAATTTCAAAACAAGAGATACAAGAAAATACAGTACAATTTTTTTGTATTTGGAGCAGCAATAATGAGGACTAGTGGTAGATTGCGTTCTTCATTGGACAACAAATAAATACTTATGCCGTAGTCAAACAGCAATGCCATGACATCGCTTTTTTTTTTTTGGGTATCATGTTTGGGTGGAAAAAAGTGTAACCATAGTGTGTGACATGGCCCTTGAGCACAAATGTTTTCCCAGTCTTGTTTGTCTTGTCTGACTTTTTTTTTTTTTTTTTTTAAACGACATAAAAAGTCACTGAAGAAAATATAATGAAAAACTGGCATTTTGTAATGACTTGGACCTGGAATGCAAAGTGCATCTGCATGCGTACTTGTGTGGGTGTTGATCTGCACGAACATGTAGTAGGTGAGAGAAATTACTTCATCCAGACAAACTGTTGTCAGCTGATCTTGTGTAGCATATCTTGACCACTTCTGATAAGAATGATTTAAATGGTGCTGTAAGTGGGATCTGACTGGCACCGCCGCATCTTTTTCTGTAGGAGGAGTGAGGTATTTTTGCAGCCACTCTTACATAATATATTTCAGGCATGGACAGAATTTATCATTGCGAGACGCCGAGTACAAACTAGGACAAACTAAGGGGCAAAGTCTCCTTTTCGCACTTAAGTCCCACTTGAAGTTGTGAACTTTTCATTGACACGCAGCCAGACTTCAGACACACCCACAAGAAATAGGCTGGGAATGAACGTTGAAACACCAAAGAGCTGCAATTCACTAAAGCTGATACTGTCTTCAAATTATGGAATGTGGATCTTGCTCGACCTGTTACAGCCTCTAAAGTGCATAAGACAAAATGTGACTTAAACCCGCTGCACACTGAGCCATGTGGCCGTACCAAGACTGGATTTTTGTGCAGTTGGTGGGGGGTTGGGGGGGGGGGGTTCTCTCCCAAGAGCACGTAGCTGGCACGAAGGTGACTAAATGACAAATTGCAGTGGGAGAATGTGCGCAGCCAGAAAAGCCCATAGCTACGAGCTCACTTTTTGTACATTGGATCATTACACCCAGCATTAATGTGTTGACTTCGTAGTTTAAGCAGCACGAATATCTGTGGTGGCACTGTCATCACTTACTCAAGTTTGTATGTCATACTTCCAAATTCCGCATTAAGTTTCATATTTATTTCTGTAAGGTGTTCCATTTTGGAAGTGAAAAACAAAGAAGGAAAACCCCAGAGGACATTGAAGATATGTACAGTACGTATCAAAGTACAACAAAAATGCTGATGAGTTACTAAAGTGTGATCGGATTTCAGGGTCTTACTAGCCCGCAATCAGATGGGCTAAACATGTTAAGTTCGTACTTTCTTGCTCCAAGCTCAATAACACAATTGCCTTATTTTTGATTAAAAAGCTACGCAAGGCTAGTTGTAGGAAACTCAAAGGATTCAGGGTTTTTGGCCATCTCTCTTACTGTAGTCAAAAGTGGACCTAGTTGCTTTTTAAATGGACACCACACTGTTCTGATGAAAATTGCAGATTCTACACTAAACTGTCAATTCTGAAAAAGTTTCTGTGTCATTACTTTAAAGAACAGTTCGAGAAACAAGCTATTTTCGGTTCAAACACTGAACTACTGTTGGTTCAATTACTAGATACTGAAACATGGCTGGAGGCAATCTGAAGTTCACATCTATTTATTTTTTTTTTGCTTTAGATTTCTACTGTGCCATATTGCCTGAATGACTTGGCTTCATTGTTGCTCCGCTGATTAATTTCAACACCTAAATGAGCATGAATTTATAGATTTTCATGTGCTCCTAAAGGTTGCTGCACTCACCATCGCATAAGTGTGCACACACTGTACTGTACATGGAGAAATACACATTAACAAGAAATGTTTGACCAGATCAAAACAGCACTATTAGTAATATGGTCATCACTACAAGAATTACACAGATGCCTAAACTGATGTTTATAATCTTTTATGTAAAAATGTGTGAAAAAAGATTGGGGCGGGGGAGAGCTGCTTAGGTAAAAAATACCAACAATTTTAGGGATAAGCAAATAAAAATGTCATATTGTGTCTTCTTTCAAAATGGCAAACAGTTTATAGGAACAACGGTGGCATCTCAAATTTAAAATTTGACCATCCTGTCATTAGCTCTTCGTGATGTTCTGTCCCACACATATATTAGTCTCCAGTGTATTTTGCAAAGCTTAATAGATATCAAGCAAAGTTTGACCGCAGCCTTCACTTTATTTGACAATGGAGGCTGTTTTTATTATGCGACCACCCCAACCTTTTTTTTTTTTTTAAAGTCTAAAACTGAATGTGTGTGATATAGGGTGAATAAAAGGCTTCATGACGTGACAGTGTTTTGTGTGTATGTGTGAGTCAAAGGGACAGGAGAACACGTGCCAGGCAGGCTGAGCTATTAGCAAGCCACTTGAGATGGGTTATGTAACTAGGCTGATGCGGTTTCTGCTAGGCCTGAAGCTTCTGTCCCTTTACACACAAACACCAGCACACAAACGTACTCTATGGATGTACGTATACATACACGCACGCACGCACACACACACACACACACACACACACACACACACCACACACACACACACACAAACTAAACCAAATGCACTCATTTCAATGCATGCAGGTGCTGAATTCTTTATCAGTATTGGGTAAGACTTGGAGTCAAAGTTGTAGTGAGTCAACAGATTCATGGTGAACCCTCGCTTATAGAATGTACCTAAACATTTAAATATTATACAACATACTGTACATACAACAAATGCACTGCATGTACTGTACTTTTCTTTTAAATCAAGTTGAATCTGAAAGGCTGGGTTGGTGTGGTTTAGAGTGGACAGTACGGAATAAGCCATCAAATATTTTACATTACTCCTCTTAGATGCGTGTTTTTTACCGTCTATAGTGTACATGCTCTGTGATTGTCCTGTGACCAGTCCTGTGTGTCACCTGCATCTCGCAAAAAGTCAGCCAGTATAGGGCTCATGGTCTGACCCTCTGACCCCAGAGAGCACAACCGTGATAAGATAAATGGATGAATGTATTGTACCTACTCATCACTCTAAAACATTTTTGAGTACATGTAGCAAGCCCTACTGATGTATCTGAAACTTTAGTGTGTCATGTGTTTGTCATACAAATTCCTCATCATTTGACCGTTCCTTTGCCCCAGCAAAAGTTAATCCCAAATGTGCCATTGTGGTTCGACCTTTATTTGAATTCATTAACCGACTATCACCTCTCCTTCATGTTCCTCGCTGTCATTGTTGCAGGTTGGTGCATTGATGCTAATAGAGCTGGACTGTCTTTAATTATTATTTAACAATAATCTACCGCAGCGGGCTAACTCAGTGGCGTAAAAACACCATGCATCTCTCTTCAGCAACATAAAAGCAGAAGGAACCACAAACGTGCAGGTTCAGTCTCTGCTTGTATTGTGGCTCTGCAGAAGAGGTAGACATGTCAACAACACCTCATACTTTATCTTGCTAATGAAGGCAGTGCACAAAGCATACGCACTTAAAAAAATGAAATAGGGTGTGACAAATGAGTTTCCTATTCCTGGAACACAGAACAAAAGGCACGTGCAGGCTTTTCAGACCATGCAAGGATGGAAAAGGCCATCTTTATATAGGCTACATACAGTAGACACTGCATACTCTGGGTGTATCATCTGTGGATTCACCTATTTGCTTATTCACCCCACCCCCACATTTTTTCATTTTATTGGGGGGAAAAAAGAATGCACAAACACACACACACACACACACCACACACACACACACACACACACACACACACACACACACACACAACACACACACACACACCACACACACACACACACAACACACACACACACACACACACACACACCAAGATCCTTTCCAAAAAAAAAAATTATATCATGGGAAGGTTTTTTTCCATAATCCCATTGAAAACCTTTCAGATTATAAATTCAAGGCCCACAATTTATAAATATTCGTTTATTTTCAAAAGGTTTTACATGATCTGGATTTTTGGGGCTGATCACCGATCAGTGAATTAAAAAAAATTATAGATCACCAACCCAATGACAAGATGGAGGAATGAGTCAATTTAAATGAACTGTCCATTCACTGTATACAGTCTGCCCTTGCCCATTCGCAGTTTGCCATTCACGGCCCCACATACTCATGGATTTTGCTCTCAAAGTTTTTTTTTCTTCCCCCATAATGAACCGTATTTTCACAACCATAAGGTGCATTTAAAAGTCTTAAATTTTCACCTGAATCGCCGGAGCACCTTACAATACAATGCATGCCTTATGTGCACACCAGGTTTCAACTGCCATATTGTCGTGCCATTAATCCAATGAAGTACAACCTTACACACTGGTCACATTGTTAGTATGCATGATAGTGTGTGTTTTACCATGCATGAAAGCTACCATATGATGCGCTCATACAACAGTTAGGAACAATTGCAATTTTAAATATCCTAGCAATCTGAAAGAGCAAATTTGTCTCGTAGTCTAATCCGCACAATTATGTGTTGTGTCTCAGGTATCTTATCACTTCCATGCAGCTGACTTTTTTTTTTTTTTTAAATAACTTTATTGCCGGTCAGATATTTACAATTCTATGTCAAAAGACACAAAAAGACTACATAAAAAGAGAGTAGCTTTTGGATTCATATATACTGTGCACAACAGGCGTAAATGTCTTTTGAGGAGCTGATCAATGATGCCACTGATCGGATCGGCGAATTATGAATCAAACAAAACTGGTCAGCAAAAAAATACTGAGTATTGGCTGACCCGATCAGGCCGATCAAATCGGTGTAAAGTTTAATTTTTACATATTTTGGGTTTCCAGCTCATAAAATCCACAAAATTAGGAATTAAAAAAAATTGTAACGCTGTGGAGAAATCAGCTCAATGTTTGCAGTCTATAAATGTTTGAAACTGTCGTACAGTAATCATCCACCAAACTCAAATCACCTGCATGTTCCCCAAGGTGTCATTAAATTCCTTCAATTTGGTTCAATTGTCTCAGTTGGGTTCAACATGGGGAAGACTACAGACTTGACAACTGCCCAGAAGCCATCGATAAAATCCATAAATGGGTAAGCCACAAAAGTTTATATCTAAGGACGCCTGGCTGTTCAGAGTGCGGTTTCTATACATAACAATGGAGAGTCAAGTGGAAAGATGAAATGTTTCAGGAGAAGATGCACCAGCAAAAGAGATGACCGTGGATTTCAGAGGATTATCAGAGAAGAGTCAAGAATCTAGGAGCGCTCCAGAAAGATTTTAATGCTCACGGCTTCAAAAACCACCCCATTCAGATGTAACTGAGACATGGGTGTGATAATTGCAATCAGGTTCCAGGGGTCAAGCCAGTTCTGACAATGACCCAACATAGGAAGCGTCTCAACTGGGCCAAGGAGAAGAAGAAGGAATGACGGTTTGTCAGTGGCTCGAGGTCCTCTTTTCCGATGAAAGTAAAGTGTACCTTTCATTCTGGAATCAAGGTCCAAGGGTTCGGAGGAAGACAGGTGAAGAACAGACGCCAAGCTACCTGCACTGTGAAATAATCAGTCAAGATTTGGGGTAGAATGTCCAGTGGAGGTGTTGGTAAACTCTGCTGTCTTAAATCCAATCTCACCACAACAGTCAACAAGACTCTTTTAGAGGACTTCATGATTTTTTCTGCTGAGGACCTGGGGATTAAAAATCTTGTATTTGCATTAAAATGTAATGCATTATGCCGGCCCACGCTCACCTTCACTATTTGTAGAGGTCAGAAACGCAGATAATGTAGTTGTTAGGGCGTGTGCTGTATTTGAAAGTAGTTCCAATGATTTTTGTGTGTGAACGTAATACTCACCGCTATCATCTGGGCAACATAGCTTTCTGGACCAGTGTATTCAGTGGGATCCTTCACTCTCACCAGAACCAAGAAGTAAAGGTAATGCCACATGTTGTGCTCAGACTTGATGTGCTCTTCAAACGATACTGTCTTGTTGTCAAATTTGTCCCTTTCCAAACCTGAAAGATATTGTCTCATTCTTACGCTTTCTTCCAAGCAAAGTGTACTCCCTCACGCTATATGAAGGACTTCTGAACCAGAGGTGTACACACCACAGATGAAACAGGTGGTTTTCAGGATTTCCTCTTTCCTTTGTTTCTCACTCCTTAAGTCAGCAAAGGTGTCGATGATAACGCCAAAAATGAGGTTGAGAACAATGATGATGACGACGAAGAAGAACAGCAAGTCGTAAACCACGCGAGCCGCAAACAGTGGTTCCTAGATAGGCCAATGACATGCAAAATAGAGAGGAAAAAAATGCAACACAGACAGACTATGAAACAGAAATGTCATCTATGTACAGTACAAATCTGTCCTTATCTGACCTCTTTAGAGGGTCTTCTCAGGATATCACCGACACCACCGCCATTGCGTAGTCCTTGGTTCAACACGGTGATAATACACATGAGCAGAGTGTCACACACCCTCTCTGTTCCCTCGTGTTCATCTATAACACACAAGTAAGCAGAGAGTACAACAGAGGAAAATAGAGGACAATTGTTTCATGTTATTTATGCAGGACCCTGGTCTCTCGTGTGCTGAAGTCATGCATGCAAGACATGCATTGCGATTTTCTGGCTGCGTGTATTCCTCTATCAACTCCAAATTGCCATTTACGCACCATTGTGTCAGCTACATTACGTTCTCTGGGTAAAATGTGGCAGTTCTCTGTGAAATCTAGCCGTGTGCGCAGTCTTCTGCTGACTTAAAGCACATTTTCTCTTTGGCAGTCCAGAGGCTGTAGTAAGTACAGGAACATGTGAAGCTGAAACATCCAACTGGAAGTTTTAATTCGATTAACTGTTGTGACAGCCCAGTGATGGCACGCCATTGGCTGAATCGTGCTGATGGTGCTGGACACAACATACCATATGGTGTTTCCTCACTGGGATGGTCTGGACTCAGCGTCAGGTTTTTAGCTCATAACAGTAGTATTTCTAACCTTTATGTATGTGTGTCTGTGTGTGTTCTTGTGGACATGTGGGGTTAATTATAATCCATGGAAAGCACTTTGTGTTTGCGTACAAAAAGCGCCGTATAAATAAAGTTGGATTGATTGGTATACACTCACCGGGCATAATCTATTCCTACCACATTATGGCAATGCCCGAACAATGACAAGGTTCAGGGTGTAGTCCACCTTTTGCCAGAAGTTAGTCACTTCAGTGACCCTTGTGAGGATAAGGGCTTTGGAAAATGGATAAATGGCTGGTACAAAAACACTGCCATCAGGGGCGCTTTTCATTTGTGAGAAGACTTCAGTTTCAAACGTCTTTTTCTGAAAGCATCGCTGAAAAGAACTGCAGTCATCATAGTGGTGTGACGGTGACTTTGATTTGGAATCATTTATTTTAATTTGATAATTCTCAATGGACATCAACAGAGGACAAGTCTCACCGGCGATGACAAACCTCTGTATCAGCTCCAGAAGTTAATTCACCGCTTAAAGTTTGACATATTTTACTTTCCAAATGAACTTCTATGGCATTCACATCTCATAATAAGTTAAAATGGCCACACACCAGGATTTCCAGTGAGCTTCAGAATTCAATAAATTATGTCTCGTGGGCTGTGGTGCACAAATGAGCTGGTTCCGCATGGTGGGTGTGTCAGATGTCATTACCAGAGAATATGTGCAGATAAAAGGTTTATATGCAGAAAAAAAAATAGACTTACCTTTTGAAATGAAACAATCGAGTAAATTTTGGGGTTTCTGCCCATTTCCGAAAAACTGACTGTAAAGGAGCAGTTTTAAACTTACACCCGACCTGTTACATTGCTGTGTTTCTAATGTATATGATAACTGCCCCCAAATAGCATTTATCTGACCATGAAGCAATTACGTTGGGCGAAGAACTACTGAGCAACTTTTAAGCACCGGCTCTGGAGTAAGGGTAAGTTATATTGAGGGACATGCCACATACACACAGTTTAGTGAAAGTGAGCTGGAGAAAAATAAGTATGGAAGCTTCTCTAGTCACAAGATCAGGTTCCAGCTCTGGTCCTCATGGTAACAAAATCCATACGTTATTGGCGCAGCAGCGCTTGGGGCGGGATGAGGGACGGCTCACTTGCATGATTTAGTAAGCGGCCCCTTAAAAAGGGCTATTTTCAGAAAGACAACTACAGGCTGTATAAAGTGTTGATAATTTTTGTTCCTTGGGTTTTTTTGTGTCATCACACATTACTCAGACACCTGTCTTAAATCATGTGGGGGGAAAAAAAAGCACAATAATGTCTCCTTTAATGTTGATGATCAGATTCATACCTCAGATAACTCATGACTTGATTATGAAAGGCTTACCACAGGAATAGCTTCTAATGGCGAAGATCAAATGAGCGCCCACATTGGATCGGAAATAAACACAAAAGTGTTGTTTTACAAGGAGGAAAATGTCATTTACGATTTAACCTTTAAATGTTGATTTTGTTTGAGCAATGATTGCAGAGGATGTGGATCAGGTGACGATGGGAGTGCATGTAGACTTAATGCAGGTGAGCCATGTAGATGAGTCATCTCCTTTGCCTCATCAGGTTTTTTTGTGTCAATGTTTGTGCGTGTGACAGCGCAAGAGAGAATGTACGCGCTCAATGTCGCTGATGTCCATTAGTTAACTACAGTACTGTTTTGGTGAAAATCTACAGGCTTAGGCCTCAGCTGAACCACACAGACTTTCTTTGTAAGATATTGAAGGGAGTTTGTGAACGTGTCAAAACAAGACCGACAACAAAAGAAAACTTACCAGTGGCAATTTTGGAGGAAACGGGGCATTTCTCTTTGGTACATGAATCTTCCATCATTGGTCTACTGAATAAATGTCCATTTCCTACAAATGAGAAAATGGGTTAAATACGTGCACTTATGAGTGATTGTTAAGCACACTGGCAGTGTCAACTTTGGCCTCCCACTGTTGCGGTCATATGTTCTTTGTGGGCTTGACGTGTTTTTTTTCTCCAGTGCTTCCTCCCACAGTTCAAAAGTGTTGTACTGCATGGTAGATTCATCGACCACTAAACTCCTCTAGGTGTGAACGTGAGTGTGAATGCCGGTCTCTATGTGCAAGCCCTGTGATTGACAGGCAACCAGTCCAGACTGCTCTCAGCAAGTCAGCTGGGAGAGGACCCAGCATGAGGGGCATTGAGAACTGATCCCAAGAAAAATGTTCTTTTAATAACTGAAATGGCTTTTAAATTTTCCCTCTCCCTAATCAGTGCTGATAATCAGCAGGAGAGATGATTATTATGTAAACTGACCCAACAGCTGCAGGGTGAGCGAATGTCGAAGTGTTGCTTGAAAAAAATTAACGAATCAATTGCCCAGCAGTAAAGGTTTTGAGCAGCTAAGAAGTTCTATCTGTGTAATCATCTCAAAGCAAGGGATCAATTTTAGCAAAGAGACAACATATGAGCTGGTAGCGGGGTGCAGTGGTCAGAGCAGTGGGGTGGTAACTGTTTGGACTCCCGACAGTATTCTCCACAGGTTTGCTGGAGTTTTGCACCTCAGCTCCCAACTGAGCCAACAACCACGGAACCACGAGCGCCACGGCTTACATAACACGCCACTGCTCTGCCGTGTGTGCGTGCGTCTGGGCACTGTTCAGCAGTACACAGGATGGCGTGGCTACCAAGTTATGCAACAGGTGCACATGTGCCTGCTGGTTGTCTCTCCTGACCGTGAAACGCTCACAGCCACAGCTCATTAACACACCCACACTCTGCAGCGTTTTCAAAATACACATCTGCGAACGTACTGTTCATTTTCAAGCTTCATTTATTTATTTATTTTTTATATTGAATGCCTAATGCCTGGTAACAACGTATAAATACACATGGCACTTATTTCACTCACACTGACATTAAAAGAAGATTTTACTTTATGTCCTTTTCATCATTGCGAGTCCTTATTTTTACCATTGAGCCAGACAATCCTCAAATTGTTCAGCAATTGTTCTTAAAAGTGGTTCAACAAAACAATCAGGTTCCTCTAACCAGAGCAGCTCAAAACTTAACCATTAAATGTCTTTTAACAAGAGCATAGTGTAAGTGGAAGAAAGCTCCTGTTGCTTGCTCCACAAGCTGCCAGCTGCCTGCTAGCATCGCTGGACTTGCAACAAAACAATGGCCAATAAATAAAATAAATAAATATACAATGCCCAGTGTACATATACATCAACTATTAACCAACAACGTGATTAATTTCACCTTGCAGAGGCAGAGGGGAGTACTCAAATACTTTGTGCCTAAGTGGGAGCACTCAATTACTTTGTACCTTCACATTACACTCAAGATCACATTATGTATGATAAATTATGGTAATAGGAAAGTGCCTCATTACAGAGGTTGCCTGTTGGGAGGGAAAATCAGACAAATGACCTCTGAGGTCACGATCGCCTTCCAGGAAACAAAAATAAAATAAAAATCACCACAAGTAATATTGATTTCAGAATCCTTAACATGGTGATGATGGATAAAATTCTGACCTGGTGCAGGGAGACGGTCCACCTCCATGCGGAAATCATCTTTGAGGAAGAGGAAGCCGATGATGGAGAAGAAGTAAACAAGAAAGATGGCCAGAACTGCAGTCAGAATAATGGAGCGTCCATTCCTTGTCACACTCTTTATAACGTTCAGCAGCGTTTCCTCTCTGATTACTAAGTCAAAGAGCTGTGTGGGAAGATCACAGAGTTATCAACAATGTATTTATTGGTCCATTACATCTTCATTGTGTTTGGCCAGTCCACTGCAGAGTCTTACCAGAAAGCTGTAAAAGAACTCGTGCACAAAGAGACCCAAAACACAGATGATTGCATAGCCCAGATGGTAGATGAATAGCATGTCCATAACGACAGCTTTGTAACCACGGGTGAACGTCCCCTGGTTGCCCACAAAACTCACCAAAAAAACTAATTTGTTGAACAACTGTAAAAGGGTACAAGAAACACATTCAGAAACTAAAACGGACAGGGCATTTAAATCTTCAGCCACTTACATTGACTGTACCCAGTAGTAACAAGGCAGGACCGAGGCCCATGGTGTAAATGGCACGCAGAATGAGGAAGACCATGAAAAACACAGTGCCACATGGTTTAGGGAGGACTGGAAATAAAGCAATGGAAGCCCCCAACGCTGCCCACAGCAGGAGACAATGGAAGCGGGATAAGGTCCCTGAGGAAAGAAGGAAATTGTGAAATGAAAAACCATCAGTGGTAGCCTTTTGTCGATTCATTAGTAAGAGTTAAAGGTTTTAACTTAACATAACACAATTACACCTCCAAACATTGTTAGGAAATTACGTAATGTCTCAAAAACATTTAATGGGATCTGGAAACTCTTTGGATATTGAACCATAACTTGGACGGTGTCATGTATGTGCACCAATTAATAATACTGGGGGGAAAAAAAAAATCTGAACTATGAGGGGGGGAGGAGTAATGAGCCCAATTTGATTTAACCTACTAATAAAGGATTTATAAATGGTCTAAGCCCTGACATCAGCCATTTTGGGAATGAGATCATGGTTGGATGCCCGTGAGAAGCAGAGATCTTTGACTGAATTTCTTGCTTTGGAAGGTGAAACACCACTAAACATTTTCAAGTCATCAATGGCGACTACGATCTCTGATCACCATTCCCAGGATTAACGGCTAAAGATGGTCTGCGGCTCCTTTCCATATCACAGAGGTCATGCCTCGTGTTCTTCACCTTTGACACCCACGTTTTGACTGTGCTGTACCTTACTACAGTTTTCCCAACCACATTATACAACCTTATTACCTCATTACCTTCTAATCCCTCCTGGAGATTAGGTAGTCACCAGACACAGCATGACTCAACACCCTCCTCAGCCCTCCCCACCCTCATTGGAATTGGGTTTGTACATAGCAGATATCACTTCCTCACCTTCATCTCCATCATCTCCAAATGGGTAGAATACAGCCACACAGATGTTGAGCAGGCATGCCAGGTAGAAGGAGATACTCCCCCAATGAGTGATATGGCGTGAAAACCAGAACAATGCCTTATTTTCTACATAAAAAAGGGAAGCAAAATGCAAAGGGTATAGTTTGATTGATATTTGTTAGTCAGTCAGTTAGTCAGCAGAGGTATTTTTGCAGTTTGTCAAATTGCAAAATGCAAGGACTCACTTCGGATTTTTTTCTGCCAACTCATCTCATTGTAGAGGTTGTCAAACTGCTGAAAGAAGTCATTAACCTTGCTGCCCTGGTCATCTCGCTCAGTAGTGGTGAACACCCGCATTTTCGACTCCTGGGTGAGGTACTCACAGATGTTGGGGACTGGAAATACAATTTGCTCCATGGTACGGTCGTGACGTACAATCTGGCAAATGCAATGACTTTTATCA
This sequence comes from Syngnathoides biaculeatus, assembly GCF_019802595.1. Classification (NCBI taxonomy): domain Eukaryota; kingdom Metazoa; phylum Chordata; class Actinopteri; order Syngnathiformes; family Syngnathidae; genus Syngnathoides; species Syngnathoides biaculeatus. The sequence goes on along the minus strand of NC_084645.1, from coordinate 11,884,214 downwards.
TTCAATTTAGTACATTCAGAGAAGAAAACTGTACATAATAACACCAACTTCTTACCTCAATCTGAGCTGTGTGATTGGCATAGTATTGGAGGGCATCATCCTTTTCATTGTCAGGGTCCAAGCTTGATCCAGTCACCAAACTCGACCCTGGCCGCAGACTCTGCTGCAGCATCTTGTTATGGCGAGCCAGCTGGGAAGAAGAAGGAAAAAATGAAATTGGTTTCAAGATGAATAGCAATGAAATGGTGTCCATTAGTGACTGAGAACTACAAGCCCTCAAACAGGACCATACAAGTTGCACTTTAATGCATTTAAAGGATTCCGTGAATTGTAATGTTTGTGTATCACCCTAAAATTGAGGGCAAATACTATGTATTGTAAGAACCGTTCAACTGCGAGAGTCAAAACCAATGCCATGTACAAAAAAAAAGTGGATTTTTTTTTTACCTTCACAGTTACTTTTGTTGACTTATTTTAATAATTGTGGCAATTGGTAAAGAATATATTAAAGTGGACACCTGATTTCAAATGTCCCATTCATTCACCAATTTTACATGTCGCATATCCAGCGCATGATTGCAAGAAGCTGAAGCCTATTCTAGCAGACTTCAGACAGATAGCAGACTATACCATGGACCACTCCCCAATCAGCGGATACATAGAGAAACAGACAACTGCTCAGAGGGGCATTCACACAATCACTGAGTCGGAACTGAACTCAGACTTTCTTCACAGATGTCAAGAGAGTGGAGCACTAAATCATCAGTGACCCACAAAGGGCTAAGAAGTTTAAAAAAAAAAAAAAAACACGTTTTTCTGTTATAATTAGCTAAGACAGCTCGGTAGGCTCAAAAACTGTCTGACACTTTTAAGGCCTGCTTGACACAGCCTGCTTCCTCTATTTAACAGCAGACAAGATAACATTCAAACAAACAACGCACAAAAACAGCTTTTGAAAAGGTTGATCAGCAAATACATACTAATATATCTGGACACACTCAAATTTCACTTGAAATCCACACAGAACACATGAAAAAAATATACACACACATCAGCACCCATCGTCACACAGCTAGTGACTAACCTGGTGGGCCAGTATATAAATGTTATGACCAACATCCAGTGGCTTGATGTGGTCGAGAGCAGTGTCCTCATCGTCTTCACTTTCCAAAGCCTGGGCGTAGGCCTCTTTCATGACGTCCACCTGAGGCACAACAATTGGTCTGATTTCAAGATGGCATCCACCATTATGCAGTTTACACACACGCACAGGGTGGACACTTACAAGCTCAACAGGTCTCATTTTGAAAAGAATTTTCTCCGCGTTCTCACTGTCATGGCGGCTCTCCATGATGGCCAACAGGAGCTTGGATGCATTATTCTAGAAAATATTTGTAATACGCCCAGATACTCAGTCTTGATTCCAATCCAATCACTCAACGTGAATATGCACTAAACTCAGCAAATATACAGTAAATAAGAAGGCTGTATAAGCTCAATTAGTTTTCTGTATTGGCTAATGTCAGTAATATTTTGTGTAATCTCACCTTCAGCTCCAGCACCAGGTCCATGCGATTCTTCCCCAGGGGGTTGATGGGGTTCACAATAAGTGCTATAATGATGTCAATACCATTTGACTCATGTCTGGCTATACAGGTCTGGAGAAGTAAGAAATAAACAATAAGGCTCGGCACTGATTAGAAAACGTGTTTTCTGTCATTTGTAACAGCATCTCCGTGTCTCAATGGATTAAACCCAATCGAGGGGATGGTAAACTATTATTTTAGATCGAGCCCTTATGATGTATACAGCCCATATTTGCATTGCGTCTGGGAATTGATACGCATGTTGGGATGGCTGATCATCTGTATATAATTTCTAATGATACAATTAAGATAATTCACATTTATTTTGGGTTGTTGTTTGTTTACTGTCACACCATGTAAATATTTACAAATCTAAAATGGATAACTTGCTTAGAAAAACAAATGAAGTCAAGCAACTCTAAACCAATTTTATACACCAAGTACCACCTAAAAATGTCCCTACCTCTCAAATTACTACCATCTTGACCAACATTTTGAAACAGTAATAGTGTAGTAGGCCAAAGTGTTCATCAAAAATGAGACAAGCATTTTATTTCTAAAGATTGTACTTAATCTAATTGTAAACTACAGTAATATTACTGCCTAAATAAAGGGGGAAAGATTCTCATAATTAAATTCAAATAGGTTGTATATAAAAGTTGAAAAAATATCTACATAAAAGTTGTAAAATCTATTTTTTTTTTAAATCTTAAATGAATAATCCAGTAAAAAAGTAAAATACAACTGAACTGGACTCAGCCAGTGATTCTTCCATGTACCACTAGAGGGAGCCTACATAAGACCTCTGTTGAAAATCACCTGGTTTTCATGGCAGGGGCCCTGGCAGTACTCCGTGATCGTTTCCAATGTTTGACGAACCAGGTCAACATTGCTCTCATTTATATAAAGGCCAAGCAGTCCAAGACCTCCTGTGGTGCTCCCACAAATGCAGTCCAGGAACTGAAGAGTCTCACATACTAAATTGTAGTTGGTCTTGTTGTTTTGTGAGCGCAAAAAGTTCTGCATACAGAGGAGAAAGGAAAAAATTTAAACATAGGTCAATTCAACAATTCAAGTCTAGTTCAAAATAATGGAGGGGGAAAAAAAAACACGAGTACCTGCAAATCACAATTGTGGTTCTCACAGAGCAGTTGAAGGAAGCGTAAGATGGGTTTCATAATAGTGATGGCCTGGCTCATGCGAGTTTCCTCTAAAGCTTCTTCAGCCCCTTTCACCTCAGTGTTGTGGCACAAGGCTTCAAGATCAGGATCCAGCTCTTTTCGGAAAGCACAGAAAGCCTTAGAGGTCACAGACGAAGCCTCTTTAAGTTGCCCTCGCATGTCCTCCCTCATATGAAGTCTTGAGTCTTTCCCTTGCAGCATGGATGAAAATGTAATGTGTTTCAATGGGGGGCAGAAGGGTATTTTGGAACAATTGAGCCTTTGCTAATGGAAGGATGCATTTGAAATATTCAAAACAATGATCAATCGTGGAAACAACTCATATTCAAGGCATGAGAAAAGATTAATTTCTTTGGTGAATAAAAGACGCTATTGACGTGGGTGCTCCAACACGAAAGCACACAGTCGTGATACAAAGGCCCTTTGATAGGCTGGGTCGGAAGTCAGGTGGTTTCTGACATGTGATGCCACAGACTGATAACATTCTTCAGAGAAGTCAGAAATGCAACATTTAGTTTTATCCACCATTGTTACCAACTGAGTTTTAGGCCCACACATGGGGATTTTAAGTCTGGAGGGTTTTTTTTTTTTTTTTCCCCCTAGGGAGCCTGAAGCTTTCCAGATACTGCAGCCCATCCACTCTTACTTTATTACCTTTCTCCTGAATACACACGGATATAACATTTGTTGAGAACATGCAAACACTTTCAAATGTTTCATTGCTTGCCTGTACCTTTTCTGAATCCGACACCACTAAAGTCGGTGTCGTCATCCCTTTTTCTGCTGTTGAGCTCGAACATGTTGACCGACACGGTTGCACGGATCTCCTGCTGCGCCAAACGCATCCGGTCATAGAAAACCTTAAAGAACCTTTCTGACTTCTTCTGCTTGTACAGTTGGTTATAGAAGGAGTCCTAGGAAAGACACATAGACTTTCATAACACCAGTTTATTTGTCAGTCTTGTAGGAACGAATGTTTAGCAAGTCTACGCCACTTACTTGTATCTGTGTATTTCCACCTTGGAGAAGGGCAATCCCCAACAAGACGCTCTCCTCAAAAACCTGGTCATTCTTAGTGTTGACAATGAGGTCGATGACTAGCTCAGACGCTCCAACAATGTCCAGCTGACACTGGATCTCCATGATACTACTGAGTGGCTTTTCAAAGTCCGCTGTGAGAGAACCCCCTGCACAGATCAATCATACATTACATTCATGTTAACAGATACACTTGACTAAATAACACAGTATTGACAAAAACATTGGAACACCTGGACAGTACAAACAACTGAACAGAAACTTGTACATCGATGGTCTATTACAAAAAGTTTTTGGTCTCCTTTTTGAATTCACTTTGCAGTTTTTACAAAGTACCTCCAAATGTTGGCTTGGCAAAAGAAGCAGGTGAGCTGCTTCCACCCCCAATCTCTGACTTGGAGATAACTCTTTGATTTCCAAAGTAACGTGTGAGGAGAATCTCTCGCAATTCCTTTCCCTGAAAGGCAAAAAAACCCAAATTCGGTTAAATGGTTAAAATTACCATATATTTGTTGACATGTGTATTTGCTATTCGATGACAATGGTGTACTCAGAGGAATCCACTGATTCAAAAGACAAATAAATGGATCAAATGTACATTCCCTCTCAGGTGCCAAAATGCATTCCTTTCTTTATGAGAGTGATGGTATCTATGATAACTATATAAGCACCCAAAAAAATAAAAGCAAACACTGAGGAAGGGAAAAAAAAAAAGCCACCGTACATACAAATGGGTTTCTTGTAACTGTGAATCCTAACCCTATGACATATCTAGAGTAGATTGTTGCAAAAGGGCTTTTTCTAAATAACATTTATGCTGGGCTAGTTATTGTTCTAATATATTTTACATTACTTATGCACTCACTATAGTGGTCTTACGCCGCTGCAAGCATGTGCACATCTGAGGAGCATCTGCAACACTGATTCACAACATTTTTTCCTTGCCACTTTAAATTCCATACATCTCTTGAATTGTTGGCACCTCTTGCACAATGGTCACTGCACTGGACTATTGTTCTATTAGGCATTCAACTGCTCTAATTGCTTGACGACTGCATTTTTTCCCCCACAATTGTGTCCCCCCTCAAAAAAAAAAACAAAAAAACATTGTCATTGCCAGATTACTAAAAACTTTTTATTGCTCAGTGGCTGTGCTTCGCAATGTCTTTATCTCTCAAAATTAGTCTCAGTCAATTGAGTGTCCATTGTTCTACAATGGGGGCTTTTTAACATCTTTTGGCAAAAGAATTTCTGATTCTGATAAGTGAAACATCCTCTTGAATCTGAAAAAAATGTAACCTGAAGTTCCTAATCAAGTTAATGTAGAAGGTAAAAATCCTCAGTAAATGTCAAACTGGGCTTTGTCATTACTTGTCATGCTGCTTCTTTTTTCCTTGAAGTACAATTGAGCATCACATAGTTGGAGTTCAGCATTTGCCAATTTCTCTATCTCCACATTTAATGTGGCTAAAAATGTACATTACTTGGCTACTTTAGTGGAAAAATAATTCACTTTTTTTTTTTTTTTTTTAATTTTCCACCGTAGTTTCCTACATTGAGAAAACAAGTAATTAATGTCACCTCTAAACATGCAATAGTAGTTAGTCCATGCAACCAAATTGGGGTTAGGATGACATTTTGCCTCTCGCAGCAGTCTTGTCATGCATGTGATTGACAGTCAGCATTGGGAGAGCTGGGAGTGGCTAGGTTAGTACAGCTCTCATTTGTGAATTGGCACAGTATAATAAACTGTGGCATCTGTAACAACAGCTTAAACAAACATTGGTAAACCTACCCACAACCTACACTTTGTATTTCTCTTTCGTTTATGTGCATTTGTAACAACATCTTAGCGGAATATTGCTAAGCCCACTTACAACCTACAATTTGTATTTCAGGGTCAGTAAAGAAGACTTATGTAGACAATGCATGCTTCTTATAATATCCATCATTTCAGTTTAATGTAATTTCATTCCGTTTGAATGTCATTTACTTGTTACAATTTGCATGAAGTATTTGTAGAGAAAATATTTCTGGTTAGCACATCTGCCTCACAGTTGTGAGGAATGGGATTCAATGAACAGCCCCGCCTGTGTGCAGTTTCCATGTTCTCTTCGTGTCTGCATGGGTTTTTCCCAGGTTCGCTGGTTTCCTCCCACATCCCCTAAACCTGCGTGGTAACTTTACTGAAGACTCCAAATTGAGTAAATGGTTGTTTGTTTATATGTGCCCTGCGATTAGCTGGTGAGCAGTTCAGGGTGTACCATGGCTCTAACCCGAAGATAGCCAGGATAGGCTGCAGCACTTTTGCGACCCTAGTGAGGATAAGTGCTGCAGAAAATGGATGTTTCAAAGAAATGCACTACATGTGCAGTAGGCATGTGGGATGTTCGTCTTAGAGCAAGTTGGCTTGGGTATTTGAGGGTGTGTTTTTCCATTAATTGTGAAACTAAAGAGTGTGAGGTTTTTCCTGCTCAAGTTTGAGGAATAGCTAAGAAAAATATGATGACTAGAAGAACAAATGTTAAGCTATTGATTGACTGGCTGGCTGCCTGTACAATGCATCACCAATGCTAACAGTGTACTACATTGTCAAGGATACCATCAACTGTTTCAAGTATCTACAGATACAAATGAGGCAATGTCTTGCCTCACCAATGTTGTCGTTTAGGTGTAGTTCAGCAGAAGAAGTGTACGTGCACATGCAGCTGATGCTCTCTGTGTCAGTAAACATCTCATCTGCAGTCAGTGGAGACACTTGTCTGCCTGCACTGTCTGGCTCAACGTTCACACAAACACACACCGACGCACACACATATCCTTCTTCAACTAAAGTTGATGATCCACTGAGCCCTCCTCATTTCCATGCAGCGGTACACAGACAACCTGTGTGCATGTACAAGGCAAACATTACAAACTCTTCCCAAAGCACACTTATTGCAGCTGGAATCACGTTTGACTTCATGCTTCCTTCCTTCCTTTTTTTTTTGTTAGCTTTGCATGCATAGATTGAAAAAGAAAAGTAGGACTGGGAAGAAACTCTATGGGGGTTTTGCTCATTTTCTCTCTTCTAGGTGATGCAGTCTGCTGGCTCACTCTGCAGCGAGAGAGGAGACGGGAGGCAGGATGGCGGCAGAGGAAAGGCTGCCCAGTCTGAGTCATCTCACTGCTGCATTGACGAGAAACTCTTCAGTCAGACGTATAGTAGCCATGTAGTAGAGGAGTGACAGAAATAGAGGGAGAAGTAATTGATGAGAGTATGCAAGGCTGCAGCAGAGTGGAGCAAAAAACAAGAACAAGTATGCTGCAGGTTTTGTTTGGGTTTTAAAATGTGCACCGGCACGCCACACTGCGGCTCTGGTGTCCGGAGCTGCCGGTCCCCACCTCCGGCTTCCACACACCCCCACTGTTCCCCTCCTCCTTTTCTCTCATCTCTATTATACCTTGCATTTCTGCTCTCTGTATTTCCCCCTAACAAAAGCACGGAGGAAAGGTGCGCGAGGTCACCCCTTTGCAACACTACTGTCAGACAAGGTTAACTGTCTGCAAAACTTGGACCATGGAGAGCAGAGTATTAGCTAAATACAGTAAGTCAGGTCCAAATCAAGCAGACCGGTACGAGTGGTCACACAAGACATTGTGAAAATGAAATTTAGTTCTCAGCAAATCCCTACTTTTGGCAGATATTCTGATGAAAATTAGACTGCTCATGTAGAAAATACAAGTTGTAGCCATGCATGCTCAATTCCTTTGTATGCTCCCTTCCAAAAATGTAATTCCTTTAGTTTTCAGTGAAATGATTTGGTTTTGACTTTAAAAGACTTCTTTTCCTTTTGGCCCATCCCTTTAGAGGTCGCCACAGCGTGTCATCATAGATGAATGCATATTTGTTTGGCACAGTTTTACGGTGGATGCCCTTCCTGACACAACCCCTCTGCATTTAGCCAGGGAGACAAGCTTATAGCACCTGGTATTCCCACGCGGTCTCCCATCCAAGTACTAACCTGGGCCAAACCCGCTTAGCGTCCGAGATCTGACTTGACTTTAAAAGACTAATTTGCAAAAGGAGCAATAGTTCATTTACTATTTTTAGGTATATACATATCTTTATCTGTTTATGCAACTAAAATATCACATTGGTCATGTAAAACATTTTTTTTGGGGTGGGGTGTCAGAAAGTATATTGGAACAGCAACGGCAAAAAAAAAAAAAAAAAAAAAAAAGTTGGAAATTCTCTGTAGGTTTAAATCTCAAGATATTACAAAAATTACCTGAGAATAAACAAAAATCCTCCACTTTGCATTGTTGATTGGGCAGTGTGTTTCGAGTCATAATCTTTCTGCATTGATAAATCATCTTCAATCAGTTTGGTGGCATCCTTCTTTCAACTGACAGACATGTTTCTGTAGGATTTTGCGCTAATTTGTAATTTTCGACACATCATTGAAAATGATGAGCCCAGAAATCTTGCAAGCCCAGCATTTCACCCACTGAATTTCCCGTACAGGTATGTTTGGGATCATGCACAATTTCTTTCCAAAGCTTAAGACTTTCCATCACATTGGTCAAGGTTCATCATTTTCTCACCAGTGCATTTTTATTCTTTATATCTTTTTTAAGCTTCACAGTTTTTTTTTTTTTTTTAAACCACCCATACACAGTTCGATAGTTTTCATGTTGTTTTACACATTACTAGTATAATAAAGCCTTTACAGACAAATCAATGTAATAAGGAACACATAGCATCAAAAGCAACTTTAGTCTTGTGGTCCAACTTTCTATCTTCCAAACTGTGTATCAGATCCAGATGTGAATACATACCAGGAAATAAAAGATGACGTGTTGATTTCGTCTCATGCTGTCAAAGCCAAATGTTAAAAAACATTAAAACAGCAAAAATAAAGGAATTGGCCACACTGTTCCAAAAGAGGCAATCTTGCCAAATTAGTCAAATTTTGCCATTCACTCCAAAACAAAGAACAGGAAATAAAGTGGCATAAAATTATGTTAAATTGATACACAAAGTTTGACGCAACCAGGCACAAATATGGATAATTTATGCAGTATGTGGGTAGCCAAATGAGGTTGCAGTTGGCAACATTTGCATCTGCAACCCTTAATTATTACCATTCGTCCTCATATGGTGGCCGGGTGTGTTCATTTACTCAGTGGCAACCAATTTATCAGTTATAAAGATGTTTAAATATCAGTATTGTGACAAAATTCATGCATGATAAAATAACATCTACATGTAGGGCAATACAGATTCCAGGCATTAAGCCTTTGTAAATTGCAGCCTTTTCGGTACACCATGAGCCAGGCTATGGTGGTCCTGTCTGAACCAGTATTGGGACCATATATTCATTATACCTTTATGAGAAATTTCAGGTATTACACAGATACACATGAATGATCTAACAACTCTCTTATAAGAATCAACTGATCCCCCTTTTGGGGTTTGACAAGCTCTGTGACTTTTTACAAAAATTAATTACTGATTTGATGGGTAATACATGCAAAAATGTTTTGACATTATATCACTATTCTAACACATAGATCATTTTAGACTTGGGACTATCTGAGTTCCGGGAGACACTAACAATGAGTCCCAGCCTTGAAGCAAAGAGTTTCTGCCACTTATCAAGGAATACGGATCCAGTAATCCTCTGCTTCATCGCGGTTCTTGCTTCACCTCCAGAACTTTAGTTTTGACTAACATAGCTATGCATATGACACACAGTTATAGTTAGCAGTGTCTCCAAATGACTACAGTTCAACTGAGCTGTTGTCTAAATCAGATAAATAACTGGATGAGTCAAAACCATATTCAACGAAACCACAACAAAACTGAGATAATTGTTTTTAGGCAATAAAGAAAAGAGGACTGCTGTTCATAAATACTTGGACTCACTATCTTTAAAAAGAAAAGACCAAGTTTGAAACCTTGGTGTTCTGACAAATTCTGACCTTACTTTCTACAGTCACATCAATTCAATTACTAAAACCGTCTATGACCATCTAGAGAACAAATCCAGAATGAAGGCTTGCACATGTCAAGCAGACCAGGGGAAGCTCACCCATGCTTCGATCTCAAGTTGACTTGATTATTGTAATGGTCTTCTGACTAGACTGCCCCAAAAGAGCATTAAACAGGTGCAGCTCATTCAGAATGCTGCAGCTCGGGTTACATAGAGGTCAGAGCATATAACTCCAACTCCAAAGTCTTTACACTGGCTTGCACTCAGCTTTAGTAAAGATTCTAAAGTTCTGCTACAGGTCTTCTAAATCACTAAATGGTTTAGGTCCTGAATACTGAAAGATATGCTCATGGAATATAAACCCAGTAGAGCTCTGGGATCGACAGACGAGGGTCAAATAGTGGAGCGCAGTCAAAAGCAAAAATGGTGAAGCAGCATTTAGATATTATGCTGCACACGAATGGAATAAGTTGCCAATAGAGGTGACTCAATTGTGAATGTTTTTAAACCTAGGTTAAAAACTCTTTTTCCCATGCTTTTTACCGTATTTTATTCTTTTCATATTTCTTGCACTGTAAAGTGTTTTTGTTTTTTCTTTTATTTCTTTGTTTTTAAATGCTTTTAATCATTGAGTTGCCTTGTGTATGACATGTGCTATTCAAATAGATTTGCTTTGACGTTCTGTTAGTGAAGTGGACTAACAAAAACCTCACAGATTAGCGCTTCACCTTCGTCTCTCAGGTGCTGTGACACGGCGTTATACTCGGTGGAGGGAGACGTCCATGTTACAACAAGCAAGTGCTTAGTGATGTAAGCAGGTTGTGTCATATACGCCACTACCATCTTCAGTCTTCATGACCGTCTTTGCGGTAAACCTGGTTTACCGTTTTGCTTTTCAATGCGCACAATGCTAATTTTGATCAGTTAAGTGCGACGCGAGACCACTTAATTCGAGGCTTGCACACATACGTAGGTTAGCAATGTTGTGCGTCAGAGGGTTGACATCCACAAAGCTTTTTGCATCTCCCATTAATTTTGTGTCTAGGACGCAGAATGCACAAAAGACAACCCTGCTAATACACAATAATCTATTTAGTTTTATTCAGAGAATTACATAATGGAAAAAATTTCAGGTATATTGATAGGTTGAGGGGTACCCATGTACAATTTGAAGTCACCATTAACTAGATGCGCCAATGATACTATAAAAAGGTTTCCTGCATGAATTTTGCCTGGATAATTTCACTTGGAGTGGGTTGCTGCAGCATCCTCAACAGCTAATAATTGACATAATACATCCATCCCTATTTCTATTCCCCATTTCGTCCAATGACTGAGAATCGTTAACCTGACAAGCACAAAAAAAAACACGTGCAGTACAGTAAAATAACTTGACAGATTTAATTGGATAGAACTAATTATTAGGGGTAAAAAGCAAGAATGCCGAGCTGGGAAATGTGGCTTAAAATTCATATCACAGGGTAAACTGAATCCTTCATAGTAACAGTATAGAGCGCCATACAAACGGTAGTGTAATAACCTTATACTTTAAGTACAAAACAAGAAAAAAGTAAAATAGTTATTTTACAGCTCCCAAAAGTCAATCGTGCAAACAAATGAACATTTCATTGCATACATATTAAGTATTCAATAATATACTTAACATTTTAGTATGTTAGTGGTAATTTATTTCCAGTTTCAGACGTGGGTGTGTAGCTATGTAGTATCTTCTCTCCAGACAACAATTATTTTATTATAATTATATTTCTAATTTGCCTGCTAATTTGTTCTTCAACGTTGGTAACATTTTTCATGTCAGATGTGTGAAAAATGTAGTATGTAAGCCAAGAAGTGTTTCTCAATTACATGTACTGTAACAATAGTGACACTATTTTGACTGACTGCATATTGCGTCTTTGCAAGTACAAATTGGAGCTTCACAGAGAACTCCATTAAGTTTTAAGAGAAGAAACAGTAGAATGTCAAAACACCAACATTTTCAAAGAAAGTGTTGATTTCATTGTACATATCGATAAAACTTGTCAGCATCTGTAATGGGGCTGCATGATATAGTGTGTGATCATTGATATTGCAATGTGCACATGCAGAATAATCACTTTGCAAGGTTTTGAGAATATTGTGGGAGAATGCAAACATGCACATCATTTGAACAATCATTTGTCCTGTGAAAAGTTTAAAGACAGAAAAACATCCCCCAAATAGAAGGCAAAAAGTAAAATCTTCAAGTTGTTTATCCTTCCTAAGTGTAGTTTATTGTAAAACAAAAATAACCTACGAATGTCCGCTAATCTAAGTGCTAACACACAGGAATGAGAAAACCTAGACAAGATTAGCACTGCTGTTACGCTAAATTATATTCCTTCAAAAAACACACAGAACTAACGTGCATGTGATATGGTGTTTTTTCACTAATAAGTTCCACAGACTTGCTTTAGGCTAATTGCTTGTCCTGGGACCACTGATAAATAACTAACACAGGCTATATTAAGAGAACAACTCACAGAGTCGTACAAGTTTTTCGACACTACAAAAACGTCTGACCACACCACTCATTTACAATGACTTGCTCATTTTCCACATTCTGTCCTGTCCTTTTCCTTCCTACCTAATCTTGCCCAATTCTTTCGTCATTACACGTCTTCACTGTCTGACCTTCACGTCCTCAAATAAAAACAGAAATTGATTTTTGTAACGTTTCTTACGCTCAAATATTTAGAGTAACTACACCGCTATTCTACTTGTCCATTCTGCTGCTCTTCCTGTCCCCTAATACCCTTATAATTCCTGCTGCACTTTCAATTAACACTAGAAAAAAATTAAACAATGAATAAGAAGAGGGAGTATTTCAAAATCTGCTGTTGTGCACTAAAACTGTTCCAGCACAACAGGCCTACATATCCACCATTCTACATGGCCAAGCAGCTGAATAAGGTCAGTTTAAGAAAAACAGAGCAGCCTAGAGGTGTGGTATCATCCCCAGGTGATCGGGGGAGGACATTTTTGGACTGTCTATTCTTACTGTATATATTCCATTCTTATGGATACAGCTCACAGCTAGTGGTAGCACTAACATATGTATGTAAACATGCTCTCGTTTGCTCAATTCATGCTCTAAAGCTTCTTTAAGGTTTGTGTGTCCAAGCAAATGTTGACAATGTAAAACAAGGCAGGCAATGCGCCGTTTCAAGACACAATCATATTGGTTGAGTTTATGTAATACTCTAATGTTTGAGGGTGTGCCTTCACATTGTCACACTTCATGGATCACACCCCACAAAATATCAAGCATGCTAGACATTTCGTTTTGGCGTCATAGGGGCAATTCGTTGGTTGTGGATTATCTCACACTGCAGGGAGTTTTGTGATTCCTGACAAAATACGTCAGACCCAATCTGGAAATCCAGCCAGGATGGCAAATCGGGCAAATAAACGAGGCTAAAATCTTGTTGTCAAATCCAGGCACAAGGCACACACAGCAATATGTATTGTTTAAACGAATGCACTTAAGTATAAAATATGCCCAAAAATATGGAATTTTTTTTGTTTACATCACATGTTATGCAGCTTTTTTTTTTTTTTTTTTTTTTTTTTAATCACTGCAATATATATTGCAGGATTACAGCACAAAAAATGGCAATGGCATTCTCCCCCAATATCTTGGAGCCCTGATGAGTAAGGTACGTGGTGACCTGACACACTGCCAATAAATATTTTTTCCCTGAGGAAGGAGAGAAACTTGTGTTTATTTGGTGAAATGCATTATTTTAATTCCTGCAAAAGATCACTAATCGGTAACAACAAAATAGCTGAATGACTTTAAGAGAAAGAAATTCTATGCTGGTTAACAGTTGAAGAGTCATTTTTATTTACCTGTTATCTTCAAAATACTTTTTACAAGACAAATTTAGGATTACTAGTGATAGTTGTATGTTAACAAGTTAATTACTGTATATGATGCTTTACATAGTTTCAATACGTTTGGCTGTTGTGCTCTCGCTAAACCTACTCAACTAATAAGTGGCCACACTCCAGGATCTCATGAAATGCCGGATATTATTCACATGCCCTTGGTAACAATGTTTGAGATGCACTGCCATGCCACAAAAATAAATAAATAAACAAACAAATAAATACATAAATACACAAATAAATAAATAGATAGATGGAAACTTAACCAGAAAATAGGCACATCAGCAAAACAATTTAGGCACACGTGTGAGAGCAACTGGGGAGACTGATTCAAGGAAGTTTGAGAAATGCGGCATAAACAAGCATACAAAAGACGATTAGCTGGAGAGTTCCACGTGATTCTTTCAACCACATTAAACTGGAAAGACTGATATGGTAAAAATAAATTTGTCTCAAAGCAAGTCATGTTTGTTTCAAATGAACTGATAAGGAAAAAAGTATATGACAAATTTGTTTGTTTTCCTGAACAGTTTGACAAATGGGCAGAATATCGCATCCAGATCATTTCAATATGCAGGGTTGACTATACAAGTAATACTGAACGTTTGAATTGACTGTGATTATCTTTGTCATGGGTGACAAAGAGGAACAGAAAGGCTGACTTGACGCCACACAAATTATGTAAGAGGACAACTTGGATGATGTCTCACAGGATGTGCTAAATGACACCCTTGACAGCAATAACTGCAACCAAGCATTTGCGTTATCAGCATCTCAATTTGATCCAAATCCAAACTTTGACTTGGCCACTCCAAAACATTCATTTTTTCTTTTTTTCCTTTTGAGCCATTCAGAGGTGGCTTGTTGATGTGTTTCGGATCGTTATCTTGCTGCATGATCCAAAAATGCTTGAGTTTGAGGGGACAAACGTTCTCCTGCAGGATTTTCTGGTCCAGGGCAGAGTTCATTGTTCCAAAGGGAGCAAAACACCCCCAGACCATCACACAGCAAGCACCATGCATCACTATTGACATAATGTTCTTTTTATCAATTACTGTGCTATTTTTACCTCAGATGTTATGGGCCCCACACCTTTAAAAAAAAAGTCCAAAGCTTATTTCTCCAAAAGGCTTGAGAATCATCAAGATGTTTTTTGGCAAATGTGAGACGAGTCTTTGTATTCTATGCTGACAACATGAGTTTCCATATAGGAACTCTCCTATGGATGGCATTTTTGGCCAGTGTCTTTCTTATGGCAGAGTTATGAACACTGACCTTAACTGAGGCCAGCGAGGCCTGCATGTCTTTAGATGTTCTTAGAGGTTCTTTTGTGACCTCCTCAACGCTTCGAAATGTTTGCAACCTTTTCCAGACTGATAGATTCAATTTTTCTTCTCATTTCTTCTTGAATTTCTTTCGAACTTGGCATGATGCATTAGTTCTTGAGATCTTGTAGCATACTTCACATTCTCTGACATTCTATTTAAGTGATTTCTTGATTCAACAACTATGGAGGTAATCTTCCATTGTAACATGATGCCAATTTTGTCTTGAAATTGTTGTCACACCTCTGTTGGGAGACTTTTACATTATTGGTGTGTTCACTGAAGGAGTCGTCTCCTCACGCATCACTATTTGCATATCAGATGTTGACCAAAACTGGCCACTTAGGTGCTTGAGATGTATCTGCACCATCTGCACATTAGCGCTGCCCTGAAATGCTAGAGGACTCTGCATCATTTGCACAATTATCAAAAAACAAAAAAAGTAAGAGAATTACCATATTAGCTTTCATTGCTCAGTGACTCTCCAAACTGTGTTTTGTTTTTATGCCACAAAAACATTTTTTTGTCAAACGGGTCTGTTGTTGTATAGAGTGGCTCCAACAACCGGAGACAAATGCCTTGTATTTGTATGTTCCCTTCGACTGGATTTTCCTACTGCTATAAAAGTGCTCCACCTAAATCACCCTTCTATTTCAAAAATATCTGTCAAGGTGCTGAGACCCACTAACTGCTATTGTTCTTTATTCTTAATGTTTGCTTATTATTTTTTGTATAATTTAATACATTCATAATCCTCAATCAAATTATAGCTATTTAGTTCACCTTATTGGTAGTGAAGTATGGTGTTCTACACATTTAAATTGAAAATCTGTCACGATTTTTCTTTGTTGGTGGTGAGAACAAAAATTTTAAAAATTAAAAAAATATATATGTCAATGCACTGCAGATGAGCTCAATTAATGGATGGTACTTTTTATAATGTATTCCATTTGTTCATGCAATATGTGAGACTTATAAATCTGTGCAGTGTGTATTAAAAAAAGAAATTGATCCCCCATTTAATAAGTGCACTCAAGAGACCTGAGTTTTACACACACACACACACACACACACACACACACACACACACACACACACACACACACAACACACACACACACACACACACACACACACACCACACACACACCACACACACACACACACCACACACCACACACACACACACACACACACACACACACACACAGAGAGAGAGAGAGAGAGAGAGAGAGAGAGAGAGACAGACAGACAGAGACAGAGAGAGAGAGAGAGACAGAGAGAAAGACAGAGAGAGAGAGAGAGAGAGAGAGGAGAGAGAGAGAGAGAAACTTCCTATGCCCAGTCACGGCCGGAGTAGATAAACAACACGTGCTGATCTCGTCACCGTGGATACCAGAACATAATATGCTCTAAGAGACACCTGTCAGATTGATCAAGGATGCTCTTTCTTCTGCTATTAAGACTTTCACTATAGAGCTTTTGCCATGAGCATTTTTGGCTTACTAAATTACATTTCTTATTCAGGGTCAACGAGTTCAAACTGACTGACTTCAACTTTCTTCCTCAGCAGAGCAGTCAGTGTAAATTCAAACCAAAGTCAAAGCATGTGAGCGGTCCAAGAGCTCATCATCCCTTTCCCCACCTGCCTGCAACGCTGCGTGTGGATGAACTTAAGCCGTAGGTGTCAAACTCAAAGCCCAGGGACCAGATGCAGCCCGGAACATCATTTTGTGTGGCCTGCGAAAGCAATTCATGCTTGTCAACATCCATGGTTTTTGCTCAAATCTGTACCCAAATTCCAGATTCCTAGAATGATAAACAATAACTTTAAGATGTTGCATTTTACTGTTGCCAAATGTTTTTTTTCTACAGTAACAAACAATCCTTGAAAAAAAAAACTCAACTTTTTCTGATTTCAAAACAAGTTATCCCTCAATTTGTTGTGTACCATAATAGTAATTGTATGATTTGGTGCTGAAGCATTTAGATGATTTCACTCTTCTAATGGCTCTCTGAGGGAAATCATAAACACAATGCGGCCCAGATACCAAAACCAGTTTGACAACCCTGACTTAAGCCATGCTCCACCACTGCCATTCCCAGACACACAAGCAGGAAAATCTCAAATTTAGGGACAGCCAGCATTGCAATCCATCCTTGGAATGTATGTAACTGCAAGTATCTTAGCAAGGCTTTCCATATACATGTGCGCACGCAATGTGTTTAGCATCTAGCTGATGGTAATCTGTAAATCTGCTTTGCCTCGGGCAGGTGTTAAATAGGACAGACAGTGTGAATGACAGACCTAAAAGGGATGAGTGTGAAAGAATAAGAAAGGAGCAGAGAGTGTGAGTGGCAAAAATAAATATCCCAAGGCACGCAGCCATGCGCATTGCATGATATCTATATAATCTACAATGTTTACCATACACCAGAAAATATTACTTTATTCTACTCACTTTAAAGGATATCTTGAGATAATTTCCTTGAAAAAAAAATGCTACTCCAAACCAGGGTCCTGTGGCATACTATTGTGCAGTGTCTGATGATCCAGGGTGCCACAGGAAATGATCCATTTCAATTAATTTGTCAGAAAATGTGTTGAAGTACTAATACATGTCAGCAATTTATAGTGCAACAGAACAATCATATTCTTTCATTTGATGGCAGAATATATCATAAACCTCTTGCCGTTCATAAAAAGACTAACTCATAAACTTTGTGTTTTATTAAACAGGCCCACATTATATAACAAGTAAGTACATTTCTGGAATACATTTAGATCAGATCATTTTTTTCGTATTGATACTTTGATACTCGTATTGATACTGGTATTGATACGTTACCAAATTTAATGGTTACCTTGGTTCAATTATGGTTCGAAAACACGATAGACAACATAATGAGCTCATACATGCTAAATCGAAGATGCGTTTGGGAGTGCTAGCAAGGCCAACTGGATTGGTGATGGATAGCTGTCCCACTGCAACCAAACCACGCAAGTATTTTTTTTTAAACCGGGAAGCACCAAGTTCAAGGACACTCACATTTTAAGCTTCAGCTAACGTGATATACTGAGGCGAAAAACAGTATCACGAGTTTGAACAAAGGACAACAAAGATTACAAGTGTGAAAGGATCTGTTAAAGGTTAATACTGTATATCTATGTTAATATTAAAACCTTTATATTCCCCCCCAAAACACTTTATTTTCCAAACAGGAGTGTATTTATTTCACGTAAATAATGAAGTATCGTTAACAGTTTTATTTCTTTTCCTCCCACAACCCACAGTCGCTTCCACTCAAAGCCATAAAATATTTAGAAAGTTGCCCGTATCCGTCTTCGATTCCTCTGCTGACCGATCAGTGAGCAGTGCAATAAGATAACCGAGGTGTACAGAAAGTGATGGACTCAGACAAAGCCAGAAGGGGAAACTAAAGGAGGAAGAGAGCACCAGCGAGCAGACAGAGAAAGGAGACGAAAGAGGGAGGGATGACGGGAGGGTGGGCAGGGTGTGTGAGTGAGAACGCGATGGTCCACGTGACGTTGGCTCAGCTACTGCAGGCTATTACATAAGTCCAACCCCTGCCCTCTCTCCTCATGGACTGAGCAGACGCCACTTCTCTCCAATCCCTCACTCTGCAGCTGCACTTTTTTCCCCCCTCTTCGGCTCACATGGATCCTCACATGGCTGCCTCCCTCTCTTCCTCCTCAACCCTCCTCCTGCCATCTTGCTCACTCGCTCACCCCCCACCAACTCATTGCACCCCTGGGGAGCCACCAGCCTCTAATGCTAATGTTGTCACTCAGTCTCCTTCTCCCTGTCTGTTTTTATCTGTCTGTCTGTCTTGTCTCTCATTATTTCCATCAACTTCTTTCACTCTCTCTGCCTCCCTCTGTGCAATGAGGCTGCAGCTCCACGCTCAGGGCTACGAGGATATGACAGAGAGGCCACAGAGACATGCTTGAGCACACACACCTACAGAAACCGATATTTATCCTACCACTGCCGCATTGTCTAACTTTTGGAATGCCCCGTTCCACAGTTTCAAAAGAGACTCGCCACAGTGAAGCTCTCTGATCTTATTCCGTATTATTGTGAAATGATTGGATTTAATGTACACAGACATATAGCAGAATATGTAAATACCTCCTAGGTAAGAGGAATGTCTCCATTCATTTAAATCACTTGTCATCATCCGAAAATAAAACACTGGCAGAGATTTATAGAAAATGTTGCATGTTGATTATTGATCTATTTCTTAATTATTGTAAGAATTAGCAGAATCTGTGTCTTCACATAAATGATTAATTAATGACCTTTGATAATATTAATGGTCATTTCAGCAAATTTCAGAGGGGGCCTTACAATGGACATGGAAAGACCTCTGTCTGAAAGTGGTGACCTCTGATATAAACACTACAACTATACGAGCCTTAAGTCAGAATATGATTAGACTGAATAGGTCACCCCGCCTTGAGGAGTCCTTATCGTGGTGGAGGGGTTTCAGAGTCCCAATGATCCTAGGAGCTAAGTTTTCAGGCACTTTATCCCAAGGTAGGGTCACCCACGGTAAACAGGTCTGAGGTGAGGGACCAGTCAAAGCACGCTCAAAAACCCTCTATAAAGATGAAAATAAATGAGACAACGTTTTCCCACGCCTGAAAGCAGGCCTCTGAAGTTAGGCCTGGAGGTGGGGGATCAATGGCAAACGCCTGGTGGCCATTAAGTGAGGCCCAAAGAAGCAAAGTGCTTCCCCTTTCCCATGGGCTGACTAGCGGGATGGGCCAAGAGAGTCGGGTGCACAGAAAGTTGGGCAGCAGCCGAAGGCGGGGACATTGGTAATCGAATTCCTGCCTACAGAAGTTTGCTCTATGGATGTGGAATGTCACCTCTCTGAGAGGGTAAGAGCCTGAGCTGGTACGCGAGGTCTAGAAATTCTGGGTATGCATAGTTGGGCTTGGGCTTGCTTCAGCACAGCTTGGGCTCTGGTACAATTCCTCTTTAGAGGTGTTGGAATCTCTCCCACTCTGGAGTTGCCCAGATGAGATACCCCAGACATTTGGTTAAGATTCTCCACACACGCTTCTCTGGCGAGGCATTCTGGGTACGTCCCACTGGATGGATGCCTTGGGGAGACCCAGGACACACTAGAGAGACTATGTCTACCAGCTGGCCTGTGAATGGCTCGGGATCCCCTGTTGGACAAAATGGCCAGGGACTTCCCTGATTAAGTTGCTGCCCCCGTGACCCAACTAAAGAAGTGTACAGGTGCCAAATAAAAAGAAGAAACAACCATGCATCCACATGCAACCGGTACAGCCCTGGTTTAACCTTAATCTCCTGAAGGATTTCTCCCATTTTTCAGGAATTATTCCTGCATTGGGTACCTATTTAAACATTCCACAAGAATTGGGTAACTTTTGTCTCATGCTGACACTTAACTTTGTTGGTGTCACATTTTTATATATTGAAGGGTCCTACAATAGTGTGAATACTAGTAGTAGTTATTGTATTGGTGTTGATTTTTTTTTTTTTTTTCAGTTTGGAAATGCCTGATGATGATGACGATGCATGAAATCGTGCAAAGGAGTGTTTGTGGATGAGGTGCTTGCTTCTCTGGGACTAAGTTCTTGGGCTGGTTTGCTGCATCCGGCACAGAGCGTAAAATATCTGTGATATCTTGAAACTATCGCTGCACTCTGGAACAAAATCTATTGCCTAGTGTCAGAAAGCTTGAGTTCAGATGCAAATCAAGGCTCATGCAACAGGTTAATGTCCAGAACACACAACTAAGTAGACCCAAGAACAGCTTGGAAAAAACATCAAGACGATTCTAAAGAGACCAAATCGAAATCCCACTAAATGTCTGGAAAGTACAAGTAAAAGGTGCTGAAACATGAAATTTGGAAAATGCGCCTACCAAACTCATTCTGCAAAGAAGTGAAAAAGTCTCTAAGGGTTACTTACAGATATTGTTTTAGTGCAGTGATTGCCTAAAATGGTTATGCAAGACAATGTTAAAGTGAACTAAAACTTTTACCAATGCCAGTCTCTTTCTGTTGGTCCACTGAAATTTTAAAAAGACGGATTTTTATTTAATTGCAATGTGTCCATTATTTCGGTGACCATTCGTTTTAACCAAGACCAGTTTGTCTTAGTGAGTTTATTATGAGTCTACAGCTAGATTTGAAAACTTGCCCCTCCATTACAAAGTCAAACTTTTAGTCAATGCTCCCACTAATCCCCAGAATGGTGGCAAAACGATACAGTAGTGATATAACAGCTGTAAAGAACCACCAATACTAACTGTATGTCCGGTGAGGGCTAGCATTACCCACACCACCCTCCATCTTGAGGCAATCCCCTTAACATGTTTAACGACCTGACTTTTGCAGTGCACAGCTTTACTTTCCGATCTGTAATGCACATGAACTCTCCCATGAGGTCACTTCCCTCAATTATGTGCTGTTATTTACTCCCTAACCAAAACCCCTGGATGAACAAGTGTTCTCCACCCACCCCCCTGCAATATTGATTTGCTTGCTCAGAGCTCACCCCTTATCCTCTCCCAGCTTCCCCTTACTTTCTCCCCCTACTCTCTCTCACAGTCTGTGTCCTCAAGTGCCTCTATCCTTACGTAACTCGGAAAGGGCCACGGCATACAGATGAGGGAGATTCTTAGCTCACAGACATAGAAGAAAATGAGGGTTGCTGGTAGCAGCAGAGCACTTCTGACACTTAGAAACAAGACTAAGCAGACTACAAACTGAGAATTTTTCACCTCATTACAAGGGTTTTTTGTCTGTCAGCCTAAAAACGTGGGTGGACTACTCACAGACTCCTGAAACCAATCCTTCTTGTCCAGCATCTCTCGCAGTGTCTTCAGGATCTTGATGCAAAGCTTTTCCTCCTTGTCCATTAGCTTCTTGGTGTGTTTGATCAGCCTGTGAGGGTGATAAAATATCTCAACTCTCATCCCATCTTTTATTTTCTCCGGAGGTGAGATGACATTGACAGATAGTACATCATGTTTCATGATCAATAAGAGAATTTCCGTATTAAAATGTATATTACGTGAGAAACACAAGGGATGTTTATTATCAATCGATGAAGCTGGTGGCATTTTTCTCATCATGCACAGTGCCTTGTGAAAGTATTCAGCCCACTTGAACTATTCAACCTTTTTCCACATTTCAGGCTTCAAACAATTTTTTGTCAAGAATCAACAAGTGGGACACAATCGTGAAGTGGAACGAGATTTTATTGGATATTTTATACTTTTTTAACAAATAAAAAACTGAAAAGTGGGGTGTGCAATATTATCCGGCCCATTTACTTTCAGTGCAGCAAACTCACTCCCGAAGTTCACTGGGGATCTCTGAATGATCCAATGTTCACTGATGATGATAAATAGAATCCACCTATGCGTAATCAAGTGTCCGTATAAATGCACCTGCTCTGTGATCGTCTCAGGGTTCTGTTTAAAGTGGAGAGAGCATCATGAAGCCCAAGGAACACAACAGCCAGGTCCGAGAAACTGTTGTGGAGAAGTTTAAAGCCGGATACAAAAAGATTTCCCAAGCTTTAAACATCTCAAGGAGCTGTGTGCAAGCAATTATATTGAAATGGAAAGAGTATCAGACCACTACAAATCTAGCAAGACCTGACCATACCTCTACACTTTCACCTCGAACAAGGAGACGACTGATCAGAGATGCAGAAGGAAATCACAACTGTCGAGTTCTTTACAGGCCCATGATCACTCTGGATGAATGGCAGAGATCTAGAGTTGAGGTGGGAGAGTCTGTCCGTAGGAGAACAATCAGTCGTACACTGCACAAATCTGGCCTTTATGGAAGTGTCAAGAAGAAAGACAGTTCTCAAGGATATCCATAAAAAGTCTCGTTGAAAGTTTGCCACAAGCTACCTGGGAGACACACCAAACACGAAGAAGAAGGTGCTCTGGTCAGATGAAACCAAAATCGAACTACTTTGGCCACAATGCAAAACAATATGTTTGCCGTAAAAGCAACACAGCTATCACCCTGAACACACCATCCCCACTGTCAAACATGGTGGTGGCAGCCTTGTGATTTGGGCTTGCTTTTCTTCAGCAGGGACAAGATAGATGGTTAAAATTGATGGGAAGATGAATGTAGGCAAATACAGGACCATTCTGGAAGAAAACCGGTTGGTGTCTGCAAAAGACAGACTGACAAAGATTTATCTTCCAACAGGATGATGATCCAAAACATAAAGCCTAATCTACAATGGAAGTGTTCATAAATAAACATATCCAGGTGTTAGAATGGCCAAGTCAAAGTTTAGACCTGAATCCAATCGAGAATCTGTGGGCAGAGCTGAAGACTGCTGTTCACAAACGCTCTCCATCCAACCTCACTCAGCTCGAGCTGTTTTGCAAGGAAGAATGGGCAAGAATTTCAGTCTTTCGATGTGCAAAACTGATAGAGACATACCCCAAACGACTTGCTGTCATAATTGCAGCAAAAGGTGGCGCTACAAAGCATTAATGCAAGGGGGCCGAATATTATGGCACGCCCCACTTTTCAGGTTTTTATCCATTAAAAAAGTTTCAAATATCCCAAAAATGTTGTTCCACTTCACGATTGTGTCCCACTTTGTTGTGGATTCTTGACAACAAAATTACATTTTTTATCTTTATGTTTGAAGCATGAAATGTGGCGAAAGGTCGAAAAGTTCCAGGGGGGCGAATACGCTCACAAGGCACTGTGTTCAGAACACAATATTTGTCATTAACGATCGCATGCACACACACGCGTATCGCCACAACTGCTGTGGGGAAAGCAAAAGAGACTGTAAATAGGAGGCCAGCTTGCTGGAACATGCCTTTATGTGCGTGCGATCAACGTATTGGCCACACCTGAATCAAGCAACAAGATGGAGGATAGGCTAATGTCTTTCTTTATGGCACGTCGTCTAGCGATCGACCAAAACTGCCTTGGCGATCGACACATTGAGCACACCCGCTTTAGAGGATGGTTTAAACATCAGAAATGCACAAATCTCCTTGAAATTGCCACAAAGACGTCATGTTGACCTCTGCGCAAGGGGGGCCTCAATGTGACATCCTGTTTTGTCCGCATCCATGTGAAGTCATTTCATCCTGGATTGGATCTTAAGGGCTGGCTTTTTGCTTCAGATTGGAAACAACCTTCTCCAACATCCCATTGTTTCCTCACATAAAAAAGGTTCAGGTGCATCAAAACTATTAAGTTGTGATGGGATAAAAGCAGCTCCCACATACTGTCAGATATCCTGCTGGAACTGTTATAAAATGGAGTTGATCCAGTGGTCAAGGGTTTAAAATTGTGCATTTATTTAGGCTATTTATTTATTCTCATCATTTATTTATTTGCTTCAGCCTACTGTAAATGGTTTGGTCGTGTTTAATTATGTGGACATCAATCGCAAGATTATATTTTTCTCCACTACCTTTCAGCAAGTCAACTTTTTTTTCTTTTGTGCTTTTATTTCATCAGTTTGATCTGTGGTGTGGGATTTATAAAGTTATTTATCTTTTAGTGGAGCAATTGTTTTGAGTGCCCGTTTAATTTTCCTGTTAAAACCATCCACAATAACAGCCAGTTGGGGGTGAAATATCTGTGGGGGATTCTGTTAAAAGGTATATAAAAGTAATAGTCACTTCAGGATTAAGGTGCCGCTTCCACAATGTGGTCCGGAATATCATTCCAATTCATAGTTAAAAAAATGAATACAAAAGTGATCCGAGATTGCTAAATCCAAAATATGTGTGGTGTGTACTGACAGTCCCAAGGAGAGAAATAGGACTGATGTGTCACCTTTGACATTATATATATTTTAAGTGAAATTCATGCAGTTAAGAACATTAAGATGAGTCTGATGAACTATCAAGTAAAATAAAATCACTGAAAAATAATGACTTGGCTACAACTGTAATGGAAAATAGACCATATTACTAAAAAGTGGTTACTAAAGCAGTGATTCTAAAACAGTGTGCTGGATACATTAGAGTGCCGTGAGGACTCTAAGATGTGCTGTGGGAAGTTATCCAATTTTATGTAATTGCTAAAAAAAAACAAACATTTATTTCTGAGAAATTCTGTATCTTTATTCATCTATTTCTGCCAGTGAGGCACAATGACAGAACAAAAAAATCCTCTTTTATTAGATGATAGCAGGAAGTACATCCAGTAATTAATCTATCCATTTTTGGTGACAATTACTTTTGCTGGTGTGCTGTGGGATTTTTCAATTGTAAAATATGTGCCTTGGCTCTATAAAGGTTGGAAATCACTGTACTAAAAGGACTAGTGCTTGTCAGGTCTATAAAGGCACATGCAGAAAGATGGCAAGATCGCTAAAAACAATGTTCAAAAGATGGGAACGAACCAACATGACCTTTTTTTTTTTTTTATGTTTTACTTGACCTTAAACATGCTGTGACGGTCACTTACTTTGACATGAAAGCTCCACTCTCACAGCGTAGGCGAGCAGCCTCTGGAAACAGCAGCTCAGGACTGTGGAGGACATCCACCAGCACTGAAAACTCGGCCTGAACCATCGGACTGAACTGCTCTTCTAGATGGGACACAACACCCTGCGCAAGAAAAAATAAGTTTTTAAAGCTAAATTTATGTCAATAGTGTGCTAAAGACATGCTTACTTGACTATTTAACTGCCGATCAGGGATTCCCAACTAGCAGTGGAGCTCACACACTCTCGGGGAAACATGGTCTTGATTATTGTCAAATCATCGCTTAAAACTGTGAATGTCACAATTCTGTTTTTGAACTGTTATCTACACATATTACATAGCCATAGTATTTAGTAAAAAAAAAAAAAAAAAAAAAAGATGAATGTTACCAGCTTTCTCACCAGAACTGCAATTTTTTTTTGGGGGGGGGAAACGGCTCACTGTAGATTTGTCTGGAATGAGCATGTCTGAACGAAGAGATTTATGTAAAATAATGGCTTCCTGTGATGAAAGGATACTTACGAACTGGAACACTATTTTGATCATAATTATTAGTTTCACCGATGACTGCCTGATTTTGACCTGCATGCATCGTTCCAATACAAACAAAAGTATTAACGTAAAAAGAGATGCTAACTTTTCAACAGAGAGCAACAGATTGTTCTAATGAACTTGAAATTTGTCAAAGAGTTTGCATTTATTGCATTTTCCATCAGGCTGATTAGTATTATTTATTTTTTTAACTTTAGAGAAGTTGTCTAAACTTGCGGCCCACAGGCCATTTGTGGCCTATGAGACAGTATTTCGTAGCCCTCACCTTATCATGAAAGTTTAATGGTCCTGCAATACTCAAGTTTTATATGAATGGCACTTTCACAGTGTTGTGTGGGGTGCTGACGAACCTACCAATCACGGTGGTGTATATGGCTCTTGGGGGTGTGACATCGACTGGGCTTGATCCAAGCAGAGAAGCATTTTTCAACATGTGAAAGTTACAGCAGTGTTGCCATGGAATGTTTTATTAGTTGTTTTGCACAAACCACCAGTGGCCTTATCTTTTATTGTATTACAATGTTTTTAAAAATAAAGACTTTTGAGAAGATTGGATTTTTTTTACATTTATAATTCAAATAGCACACGCAGGCATATGCGCCGAGGCTGTGGCCAATCCTCAGCTAGACTCTGCCTCCAGTGGCCCCGGGGTAAATTGATTTTGAGACTCCCCGGTATCGATAGTAGATTAATACCTGCAACTTTTCAATGATGGTCTTGTAGTCAGGGCCGCCCAGCTGCTCCTTGCGGGGTCGAGTGCGAGCAGTGCACCTCCAGTCCTTTGCTGCCCGCTGAATTATGTTGTTGTGGGCCTTTAGACACAAGGTGTTGACTTGACTATCCAGGTCAACTGGGATTGCGATTGCTCGTGCCTTGGCTGAGGAAAGGCACGCAGAATTGGTGGGATTGAATTCAGCACTTTAGCTGAAAGAGTCAAAGTGATGAGTGGTCCTTGCAATTGAGATATTCACATAGACTTAAAAAAAAAATAAAAACAACAACTCTGGATAAATGCACATAAAAGTACTACTTACCAACATCTGCTAGTGTTCTGATGCAGTTCTCAATATTTGCCTTCTGAGTGACCCATGTGCAGTTGTAAAGCCTGAAAGCTGACTGGAGCAACTTGATGAAGACTGATTGGTTTGTCTGTGCCAAAAGGAAGATATCGACTCCATTAGAAGAAACTGAGATAGTTTATGTCTACCAGTAAGGCTTAAAGAACGATTTCAAATATATCTACAATTACTACATTTTTAATGTAATGATTCAGTGAAGGAGTTTACCAGTTTTAATATTAAGTATCCAAATATGACATCAAACTCCCCACTTTAACAGCTAAACTAAATGACTTTGAAATTAATCTAAGTAAAACTCCTGAAGTATTATCCCCATTAACATATCCACTCGGGTGGAGAAAAAAAAAAAAAAAAAAAAAAAAATCAATAATAACCAACACACACACACACACACACACCACACACACACACACGCACGCACGCACACACACACACAGACAGAGGATCAGACAATATTGGAGCTTTTCATTTTTCATTATTGATCAGTCGTAAACAGTTCTGCACCACTCCAAACTACTATGACAAAACCCAGTGTTAATTTTTTAAAAATTATTTTTTAGAGCTATGTGGTGACAATTGTTAGGTAATGTGCTATTGTGGTAGCTTAGTTCAAGTGTAAGTGTACCTGAAGATTGGAGTGGTTCACAGAAAATGGCGAACTAAAAAATCCAATGATAATGGCCATCACTGTCTCTGTCACATACTTCTCAAGGGCCAAATCTGCATGGTTTCGGTCCGTGGTAGTGTTACACACCTAGAGTTATAACGAGAATATTATTTAGGCAGTGAACATGCTGTATGTGTGAATTGTGACTTGAAACGCGAGCCTTACTCTGGACATATCCACCAGGATATTGTCAAAAAGCTTCCAGATATGATTGGAGGTATATATCTCTTTCATTTCTACCTCTGTGTCTACATAACAGTGATTGACAAAGTTCACATATGCAGTTTTCACCTGTTAAAGAAAAAAGAAAATGAGGAAAAGCAATGCTAAATAGACCCATTCATCCTCAAGTAGACATGTTATGTGGGCCATACACTTAGAGTGTATTAAATATTTTGACAGACAATAGGAACATCCCCCCAAAGATAAATAATAATAATAATAATAATGAGTTGCTCTGCCATGAGCCAATAAAAGTGGCATGAATAGAACCATATGCCAATTTAGGTTGACAGACACACAACACAGTAACCGTCAGTTGCAACAGGCGCTTATGTTTGCACGGCTATCTAAGGATCAACGGATGACATCGGTGGCAAGAAACACCTAAAAGGTTTGGTAGTGCAGAGGTTTTGTAAAGACAAACTTAAAACAGTAAGCTGGGCTGCAAATAATCTCAATTATATGTTGACACAAGGTCAGAGAATACCACCAAGAACCAGTGACACCTGCAAGGTGAAGTTACAATCTCAGATAATCAGGGATTCAAGTGGATGATTAAAGTAACAAACCCACATTACCAATTCCTTGGTCGTAAATTAAAATTGGAAATCTTGAAACCTTTGGATTTTAATTATGGTCCCGATTCTGGCTCGCATGATAAAACGAGCCTGATGAACATATAAAATGTGGGCACTGCTGTGGATGAAAACTGTTTCATTTGCAGCAATTTAGTTAGCCAGCCACCAGGGGGTAAAGGTATCACGAAGGCTTCATTAAGTGCTGAAACCACACTCCCTGGACAACTTCACAATAACAGTTCAAATGGAATTGATTTCCAAAGTAGGATGATATGGCTGTTTTATTTTGAAGTTGGATCTCTCAGCACGTTGGTGGAAGGATGCTAAGATGCTAATAATCAACTTCAACCTTTCAGGTGGCCTGACGGCAGTTTGGGGTGGGGAGGACCAGAAGTAAATAGAGGGAAATCACAACTGTCAAGTTCTTTACAGGTTTGTCACCGTCCACAACTGATTTATCAAGCAGAACAACAGATAAGATAGCTTACCTCGACAACTTGGGATTTTCAAATAAAAACTTGGTGCTTACAGCATCATCTTATTGCATTTTATGAAATAATTTTTTTTGCTTCATTTAAATTGCAATATGTGATTGCCCTCAGTAATACCACATTTACACAGCCCTTGGTAAAGTATTTTATTTACCAATAATTTTCAATTACATGGTGGCTCGGCTGGTAAAGCATTGGCCTCACAGTTCTGAGGACCCGGGTTCAATCCCGGCCCCGCATGTGTGGAGTTTTCATGTTCTTTTCATGCCTGCGTGCGTTTTCTCCAGGCACTCTGGTTTCCTCCCACATCCCAAAAACATGCAACATTAATTGGGCACTCTAAATAGCTCCTAGGTGTGATTGTGAGTGCGGCTTTTTGTCTCATTGTGGCCTGTGATTGGCTGGCAACCAGTTCAGGGTGTACCCTGCCGCCTGCCCATGAAGAGCTGGGATAGGTTCCTGCATTCCCCGTGACCCTGGTGAGGATAATCGTCTAAGAAAATGGATAGACGGGATAATGTTCAATTAAAGATTCATTTTGGTCTGGAAGAAGAGTGGTGCAATTTTTAAAAAAAATGTTCCCCTTACCCATAGCATGAGCAATAATGGTAACTAATAACTGTAATTACAATATTGATTAAAAAAAAGTAATGATTATTATTTTGGCCATAATAGTGGCCTATTATATGTCAGTAAGGACAGAAAAAAAACCTCATGATTGGATTTTTTTTCACCCCTATGTATACTGCTGCATTTAATAGTATCAGGTAAATGTACTATGCAAATGTATTTGTTGATTATGTATCTTTTGGGCCGTAATTCTTGAAATTAAAAAGTATATGTTGAAAAGATTATCAAATATAAACTTAAAACACTGGAAATTTTAATTTGTGTTAAAATGTAAAAAGTCATGTAATACATATATATATTTTTTTACAACCTTTTGTCACTTTTTTACGTGATTTCAAGGTCAAAGATACCCATTGAGTATATGAGGGGTGGAGCTCTTCACACTTTGAATTTGGTCAGGGGAATATGAAAAATTGGGCCTAGACTGTAAAATATGCTTGACAAATGAAGGTCAGTGAATATAACACTAACTTTTGATAGCTTGAATGACAATGAGAAAACAACCTCGTCGTCATCGTTATTGGCCCACGTTGACCATTCAAGTCAAGTGACCAAAACACACAAGAATGTGGCAGAAGGATAACAACCCCCTTGGTTCCCTTAGTTGGATACAGTGATGTCGTATTTACCTCTGGGACACAGTTGACATCTGTGACAACTTTGACAATGTCATCCAGCGGAAGCAGAGAGTTACATTTTAGCTCAGTGTAGACGTTCTTGCCCTCGGTGCAGGCAGCGAGCAGTTCTACAAGCGTGTTGTGATAAGCCAGAGCGCCATCTTCATCAGTGCGCTCCCGCTCAGAGCCCATCATCTGTAGTAAGACTGGAAATGAGGAGCGGTCATTGTAGAAGACCAGGACGTCCTCACCTCCGTTCACAAGCTGCAAGAACAAATGATATGATTTCACATTCTCTTTTACCATCACAAGCTAAGTTATGTAAAGACATTTATTATTTAAATATTTGCAGTAAACAATGTCAACGTCCATCAATTATTGGGTTGTACCAAACAGGATGCTTCTTAAATAATAATCAGAGAAAGAAAGCATATGACTGAGGGGGTGTCTATCATTTTTTGTGCACTTGCTGGGATACTCAAATTTTGAAGTAAATATGCGCCACCAGGATTTCAATTTGAAATGCCACAGAAAACAGGATTTTAATTTGAAATATAAAGTGATCCGATTTTCAATATTTGTATTTCAGTGTAACTTTTCAATGTTAACAATTCAACCGGCTACAATTTTCTGTCTGAAATTCAACTGGCAACAATTTGCTGTTTAAAATTCACCATCTGTGCCACCAGGCAGGGTTACTTCAGGTCAGGACCAAAGACCCAGCCAATCCAGTTACACTTTCTTCGTCACGTGACGTCACATACTAAGAAATCGTAACTGGATTGACTAACTGTTTGGTTCTGACCTGAAGTAACCCTGCCTGGGGGCACAGACGGTGAATTTTAGACAGCGAATTATAGCCAGTTGAATTGTCAACATCAAAAAGTTACACTGAAATACAACTATTGAAAATGTGATCACTTTACATTTCAAATTAAAATCTTGTTTTCTCTGACATTTCAAATTCAAATCCTTGTGGCACTATTTACTTCCATTCTCAAAGCGTTCAGACCTCTCCACAACCTCCCCCTGACCTGCACCTTTGCACTTCAGGTGCGTTGCTTCGAGAAATGTTCATCCTTCATTTGTCAACAACAGGGAACGGGACAAGCAAACAGCAGTACAGTGAAGAAGCAACAAAAGCAAAAAAAGATTAGGAGTAATGCAAAAATAGCAACAGTTCCTCTTGACAGGTAAGTTTATCACCTCGTTTTGATTTGTAGTTGATTGAACATTACAAAAAAAATAGAACTTCAAAATTATAACATTTAGCATTATAGTAACACTCCATTACAAATGATGTGCTTTTCTGAGGGAAAAAAGCAAAAGCCGAGAAGTGGTTTGTGGGAGTGTTGCCGCTTTCAATTTACAGGTGAGTGCAGGAGATATCATGGACACCTCGTCAGGCAAGCTTTCTACCTCTGGTTGTTGTTTTACCTCAAGCATGGTGGGTTTCTTTTAAATGAAAAACAAGAAGGAGCCTTAAATGGCAGATTATTTTCACATTGTTTTACTCATTTACTAATATTATGATCCTTCTAGCTCTTTTAACTGCAATTGGTGCTCAACCAGTTCAAAGTGTACCCTGCCACGTCCCTGATGACAGCTGGCATTGGCTCCAGCATTCCTGCGACCCTCGTGAGGATAAGCGGCTCAGAAAATGGATGGGTAGCTCTTTAGACAAAAATTATCATTTTTAAATTGCAAAATCCCCTTTAGCTATTTAAGGCAGACCTTCAGATTTCACCGCAAACGTGCAAAAAACTAAACAAGTCACCAGGCTATTGTGATATCATAAAAGAAAATCTCAGCAATTGTGCTTATCAATATGTCTGTGTCCAGATTGAATTTTTCATGGATTCAAAACAACTTGTGTCACAATGCTGAAGATATTTTAGCGATTCAAACAGATCTCTCACCTCAGTCATAACTTTGTCCTGACATTTTTTCACATACTTTCCTTCCGCTTTGACAATGGTTTGCAGGAACTTCAAGTAGAGAACATGACGCCCATGTGTTTCAATGCAGTGGACAAAGTGATGAACCACTCGGTCACTGATTTCATTGCACAGCTGGTAGTAATTCATAAAGATGTGGCGCATAGTTTCAGCTTCGAGCAACTGGTAGTAAGAAACAAACATTTGTGAGACCATTTATTATGTAGAAAATACAAAGGATTCCCAATGAGACGATTAACAAAAATAGTACGGGTCAGTAATGGTAGGGGTGCACCAATACCACTTTTTCCTCCGCCTCAAGAGTCAAACTACTTTCATTTGCATACCCACTAATACCAAGATCAAAAGTAATTTTCACTTCATATTCTTATGCTTTCCCAAAAATGATTCCTGTGAATCATAATCATACTCACCCCTGGAGTGAGGAAGAGATTGAGGTGTTTATGCAGCAAAAATTGGTTCTGATGATTCCCTCTGCAAAAGTTCTGCAGAAAGGTATGTGCCAGGGTCATGATCTCATTCATCTTCTCATCACTCTGGGGGAATAAAAAAAAAAAAACAATTAAGGGAGGTGATGGGAGATACGGTGTGACAGTCCAAGATGAGATAAATCACTCAGCGGTTGTAGTTAACACTTACTTTCTCAAAAGGGATCTGAAGCAGGTCCAGGACAACAGTATGAGCCCCCATGTTTTTCAGAAGCCTCTGCTGTTGCGTGCGGATCTTTTTACCGTGATAACACAGCTTACTGAGCCGCAACAAGATCTACATATGAAACGCAAAAACCACTTGATTGACACCTACCAGACAGAACTTGTGATATCCAACAAGAATAATTTGAAAAGACAAAATGTGAAACCTGCCTCTTTGACAATGTTATAGTTGTTTTCCTTGTTGCTGTCAATTTGAGGTTTACTGTCTCCGTCATGGACCGTGCTCAACACGGTCTCCTTGTGAGACACAGACAAAAAGAAAAAATAAGTAAAACAGTAATTCCAAGCAATTTTAATTAAGCAATTTTACATATGCCGTCAGAATGTTGCAGAAATCTGTCAAACAATCCTAAACAGTTTTGTCTCACACTTTTAGATCATGTTCCGCTTGTCCTGTAAATCTCTTGACTCACAATAACTGTCCCATGAGACACCATCAGGTCTGCCACGGGAAATTATCCAATTTACTATGAAAAATGTATATCTTTGGTAATCCACAGCATATAGTGACGAACACATAGAAGCATTACAAGTTCTTCCACTTCGTGGCGATTAAAATGTGTGCGTTGCTTAAGAAAGATTGGCAAAACACTGCAGTAAAAACAAAACATTGCACCTTAGTCTTTACCTCGAGGTTTTGTTCTTTTCCTTGCCTGACACCAAGGTCTTCACCGTTATAGACTCCATTCTTCTCCACCCACAGTTCTGATTTCTCAACGGTTAGACGCAGTTGGTCCAGGTCAGCCTTTATCTGCTTGTAGTTCTCCACATCCTGCTCTGAAACTAATAGCTGGACCTAGAAAATGGGCAGACACATGGGAAATAAATAAAGCATAGCAGTGTTATTACTGCAGTAACTATTTAAAATCCTTTAACATGACTCAAACTAATTTAATGAACTGATGCCAACCCCTTACAAATACACGAGACTGTTGTGTACCTGTTTGAAGGCCTGCAGCACTTCAGCTCTCTGACTGAAGTGCTTGAAGATGAGCTGAAGTGAGCCAGACACCAATGGAGGATAGTCTTGCATCATGAGATGGATCAGAACTCTCAGAAACGTTCGGCCACCTTCATTATCAAGCTCTACTGCGCTTAACTCAGAGCTGAGATGGGCAAAAATATTGTCACGTTTTTAAGGAAATTTATAGCAAGGAGCACTGTACAACAAAAGGCATTTTCCATCTTTAATCAAGTTTAAGAGCATTTTGTAACACAAAGTCTGTACACATTCGACCTACCTCCCAGCAAACATGCTCTCTGCTTTAGTCGCAATCTCATCAATGTCTGGCTCAGAAGCTGAGGACAAAAAGTGAACCACGCTGCATTTAGACTGCAGTGGTGTGGTCAGCAGACCCTCAAAACGAATCTTAAATGACATCTTACGTGTCATGATCAGAAGTATGTCAGTTTGCGAAGTAGCGCTTTCAGATATACTCTTCTCGCCAAACTCTTTCTTATAGATGGATAACAAATAGGTGATCCTGTAATCCAGCCTCACACTCAGGATGAACTGCAAAGAGAGGCAAGAACACCACCGAAATCCCAAACAGATGAGGTTGAACCACCTTCAACTCTATGCTACTCATGCAAGAAAACCTACTTGTAAAATCTCTATGATCTTCAGCTTAGTGTCCATCACCATGACGTCTTCATTGTCCAGAAGGAAATGTCCTTTGCTGTAGCGCAGTGAGGAAGGTGTGTCGGGTAGGCCTTGCGGCACACCTCGACTCATCACCATCTGAGTCATCATTTCACCAACTCCATGGATCGTACGCAGGACATTGTTCCCTAAGGGAGGATACATCCACCTTAACATGCCTGGACTTGTGAGTCTATTTAGTTTAAATCATGGAAGGTCAATTAGTAGCACACGGGCTACATGTGGCCCACACTTTAAATGGCCCCTTAATTAAGTCCATCTTGTTTGACAAAATTATGAACATATTTCCTCTACTGTACTTGATCAGTTTTAAGTTCTAATAGCACCATTCACCATAAACTGGTAGATATCACTGTCGTGCTTCTACTGGGTCTTCTCCATCACGAATAAATAGCAGTTTATAGGTTCAACAACGTCAAACACAAGTCTAGTACCTGGTTTTCTTTAGAGATGTTAGCCATGATTGTATTGTGGCAGGCCACATACAGCGACAGATAATCATTCACGCTCACATAATCACCATCACAGACTGGGAACTGAATCCCCGCTGCCTGCACCGAAGTAAAGCCAATGTGGAACTACAGACGCCACCACCAGTGACTGTATGATCGACTGATAGGGCTAAATAGGAAAAAAAAAAAAAAAAAAATTCTAAATCACTGAGACGGGAAAAACACTTGTAAGAACACTCACCAGCCTCTGGACTTTTGTTAAGCTTGTTCATGAAAGTGAGCGGGTGTTGAACAATGTCCAGTATTGCCAGTAGAGTGCGGGTGAGTCGCAGAAGCTCGCTGAAGCTATAGAAACCGAAGTACACCAGGTTACGAGCTAGATTCACCACCTAGAGGAGACAAAGGTAAAATAAAACCTATTCAAAAATGTACAGTATTAAAGTCCTAGAATACTCAACTTATGACTAGAGACACACTGAGAGGGGCTGCATTTCCTCTAGGTGGAATGACATGATGTGCGTTATCATTGCTTTCCTAAAAAAAAAGGCTTTGATGTGAATGATGTGAATACAGTATAGTGGACCATCGGTAGATTAACAATTTGTTGGTTGAAAAAGATAGCCGAAAATTCATTCAAAAAAATCTGAACCGTTAACACACTTTGACAGGCCACTGCACTTTGCTATTAATGGATCTGCTTTGCGACAAATCAGGTTTACCGCACCTCCAAAGTGAGTTCATTCTTGTCTTTTTCCCCAAAAGGAAAAGGCTGGCTGACCACATCTTTGAGGTATTCTTCAACAAACTCCATGGTGGGAGCAAACTTCCTCTTCATCTCCTCCCGCGAAGAATCTGCTGACTCATATTCAAACCTGAAAAGAAGCACAATTGTAATATGCATGTGACAGGTCTTAAAGCATGTCTGTGCCATGATGCAATCAGATGGCTGATGCTCACTCATGGATGGTGATCTTGGATGGAATCTCAGTCCAGAGGCGTGCATAGCGCACAGGAACCACAGCTTCTTGTGGGTCGCGGTCTACATGCATATGTAGCATGAGGCGACAGAAGGAGGCTCGCAAGTTGTAGGGGAGGGAGTCATCAAACATGCAGCGCAAGATAAGGTCCACAGGAAGCTGAGAGGAGATCTGATTGATGGCTAGATACTGCCGGTCCAGGCACATCTTAGCAAACAGGTTCAGCTGATACCTGACCAATGGAAGTTAACGTGTGGTTGGAAAAACGGTATTCTGTAGCTAAAAAAGCACTTGAGTGATTTTTTTTTTCCACCATTTTGCAACAGGGCTAATAAAGATTTAAGCACACTGGGGATGTAAGATCAATAAGGCTACCTGTAGTAAGTTATGATATCTACATCCATCTTATGATTCCCTTTGGCATCCTGAGCCAGATGGCGGATAGATTTGCCATGAGGTTCCTTGTGACTGTCGATCCAGTACAGCCAAACCTCCTCTTCTTCCCCATCCTCCTGCATTATAGAGGACTCCAGGGGGGTCTCGGTATTCGGGATTAGTCTGCATGTGAGCATGTGACAAAATAGCTGTTATAAAAATACTCTCACATTAAGATTTTTTATTTGGTGCAAATACTCATTGTAAAAAGATACACAGGTGTGGAAAACGTTCGATATACACAAGAAAAATGCGACATTTGCAAGCATGATTCAAGCAATGTAGCCTATGGTGTGGCTCACTTTGTCTGGATCAGGATATCTGCGTTGGCGGGGTTGAGCATAAATTTGCAAATAAGCTCCTGTGTGACAGGGATGGCGGTCTTATTGGACACACACAGATCTGAAAGATAATCCAAGAATCTAGACAAACAGAGCACATGCATTTTAACAGAAAAGAAAAAATCAGTACAGCACAATTCCTAAAAGTCAAATACCCTTGAGGTCATACAGCTTAAGTTTCACAAGAAAAATGTCTCTAAAGCCAAAGACACACCCGAAATCAGGTAAGACTCATCATATCTTGCAAGATCTCTGCAAATCTTAACTACAGCAGATGAGCAACCATCCATCCATTTTTTTAATTACTCTGAAAGTGTTTCACACATCTCAGTCTAGGCGTCTCAAAACAATATGACATGTGACAAAAAGGCAAGAACAATAATAGAAGAGCAGCATATACATGGTAATGTGAGCAGAGTTTAGTCTTAAAGGCAACAACCTACAGTAGCTACTTGTGTTTAGTCCTTTTTTGCTAGTTGACTTGCCAGATTCTACTTTATGACGTGGTGAGGAGAGAGAAGTGAATATGTATTACCTGGGTTCTCGATTACGTCTCAGAAGGCTGACAAATGTTTCAATCTCCCTGGCTGTGATGTGTTTTTCCAGCAGCTTGCGGTTGTTGTGCAGCAGAGCGGTGATGGTATCCTCAGCCAAAATCTCATACCCAATTTGAGATTGCATGATTGAGAACTTCTTTGCTATATATTCCTACATAGCAGAATGAATGTTAGTGAATTAACTGGAGTGGGGGGACAGTCTTTTTAAACAATCTAAATTAAAAACATCGGGGAAAACATCTACTGTATCTCTCAAATTACAATACATATTTTATATTTACCTTGTTAGCCATTGTATGGAGTTTAAACAGCTACAGAAAGTGGCAAATTTGCCTGACTCTTGCCAACATTCACGTGACTCAACCTACAAAATGTCCAAATCATTTAAAAAGCCTCATTGACAACGTCATTACCGAAAAAATATTTCTGACAAAAAAGATGATTATTTTGACAAGATAAGGTGTCAAACCTGTTATCTTTTTAAAATTACACTTTTTTATTATAATTTTAGATGGTAAATAGGAAAATCAGAAACAAACTCAACCTCAGTGGACCTCACGTACCGGTATATAATTGGCGTCATTTGTATATATGTATCATATGTATGTTTGTATGTATGTATCACCTGTGATCTCGGAAAAAAATTTGTTTCTCAACAGTCTACCAGAACTTGTATAAAGTCTCAAAGTGTCCTTAGACAACCTTGAATATCTGTGTGCCTGAACTCAACAAGACCTCCACTAAGACGTGCCTGGTTTTTGCGATAGTCCTGCTGGGAGTGTCGCAGCACTCTGTAGCAGAGTCTTAGCATATACTTGAAGTGGGAATAGCGCTGGTCTCCCAAATCCTCCAACTTTAACATGGGACCATCACCCTGGTCTGTGAATGGAGCCTTCAGGATACCAAAGATCTGAGGAATACACACCAAGATGACAATCAACTTAACAGCTACAGTACACTCTTACAGTATAACTTTAATATACAAAATGTTCATGTTTTAGTCATAGGATAGTTTGCAGTTGTGTGTTCAAACAAAAGTTGTTTTACCTCTCATACTGTAATTACATACAGGATACTCAACACAGTTGAATAGCCAGTTTTGAAATCAGAAGCCAATAAAAACATGTTCTTACTTATTACATTTCTTTTGAAAGGGGTATTGGTAACAAAAAAAATGCTTGCAAATATCTCAATGGTATTGCACCAATAAACAAGCCATTTTTATTTTCTTTCACTGACCACATAAAACTATGTGGTGGAATGGATCTGGCCCCCAGGCCATTAGTGTGACATCAGTGGCATAGCCAGATTAAGTTGCATTGCCTGAACTGTTAAAAATTGCAGCCCATCCATACATCTTCAATAAGGCTTAATATGTTCAGGGTGGCAGGGTACTAGAGCCTATCCCAACTAAAATTGAGCGAACTAACCCTGAACTGGTCGCCGGCCAGTTCTGGGGCACACACACACTGTACAGAGATGAACAACCATTCACACTCGTATTGAAACCGTAACAGAGTGGGAACTGAACCCATGATGGAAGCACAAAAGTCATGTGAATGTATTACTACATCAGTAAGAAACGTACAACCACTCATACATAATAGTGAAGATTCCTTACCACTCCATTCCAACGGTTTTGTACCAGTACACTTCACAAAGCAAACATTTAATGTCTTTCTCAGATTTATTTGTAGGAATAAAAGTAAGAACTTTTACATTTAACTCATATTTGATTAATCGTGACTCAAAGTAAAACAGAGAGCACAACAAAACAGAGATAATGTAGATTCAGTCACAACTTATTTGTGGTCCAAATGAAAAACAGCATGACATAATCTATGAGATGTGAAGCAAAAAAACAGAAAATCCCCCAGGCAGTATTCTTCTGAGAAAGCAGAATTCTCGATTTGAGGTATGTCCTGTGACCAAACCCATAAAACAGGTTAGTAACTTCCTGTGTATGCTGTGCTACCAATTATAACTATGGCTTAATGACATGATTCTTCAAAACCAAACTTGCTAAAACGTTTTTCTCTTCATAACTGGTGTCTTGAGAGAAGTTACATACATGCACCAGTACATGTTAATTTATATAAATACAATATGATTTGGTACAGGTAAACATGAATAAATTGGAAACATATTGTCATCTTTGGTGGCTCGATAGTGACATGTTGTGCAAAACAAAAAGACTTAAAAACGTCCTATGGGTGTTATGCCACACTCTCCTGCAATTGAATTATATAATTTACAAATGTTTTGCCGTCAGCAAAGGTTGCTTCTGTATCTCCTGAATAAAATCAACAGCATTAGGAAAAAAAAAAAAAAAAATCACTATACTGCATTGCAGTGTTTAAACAGTGTGCAAACTACAACTGTACTGCAGACATCCATCTATACTTTCAACTGCTTATCCTGTCCCTGCCAAGGTGATCAGAGAGAGAGGCAGGAGAGTACTTTGTGTGTCTTCTGGTAGGGAAGGGGAGAAGGAGACTAGGTGGCAGAACAACAAAATACAAGAAGTCATACAAGGAAAGAGATTAACAAAGAGGAAGTGGGACACAGAGGACTGAGGAGAGGCGAAAGGAGTACATTGAGATGCGATGTAGGGCAAAGGTAGAGGTGGCAATGGCCAGACAAGAGGCATGTGACATGTACACCACGTTGGACATGAAAGAAGGAGAAAAGGATTGCTACAAGTTGGCCAGACAGAGGGATAGTGATGGGAAGGATGTGCAGCAGGTAAGGGTGATTAAGGATAGAGACGGAAATGTCTTGACTGGTGCCAGTAGTGTGCCAAATATATGGAAAGAATACTTCGAGAAGTTGATGCATGAAGAAAATGAGAGAGAAGGAAGAGTAGAAGAGGCAAGTGTGAAGGACCAGGAAGTGGCAATGATTGGTAACAGGGAAGTTAGAAAGGCATGACAAAGGATGAAAAATGGAAAGGCAGTTGGTCCTGATGACATACCGGTGGAGGTATGGAACCAATTTGGAGAAATGGCTGTGGAGTTTTTGACCATCTTATTCAACAGAATACTAGTGGGAGAAAAAATGCCTGAAGAATTGTGGAAAAGTGTACTAGTTCCCATTTTTAAAAACAATGGCAATGTTCAGAACTGTGGGAATTATAGAGGAATAAAGTTGATGAGCCGCACAATGAAGTTATGGGAAAGAGTAGTGGAGGCTAGAGTCAGGACAGAAGTAAGTATCTGCGAGCAACTGTATGGTTTCATGCCTAGATGCATTATTTGCCTTGAATATCCTAGTGGAAAAGTACAGAGAAGGTCAGAAGGAGCTACATTGTGTCTTTGTGGATCTAGAAAAAGCCCATGACAGAGTACCAAGAGAGGAACTGTGGTACTGCATGCGTACGTCTGGTGTGGCAAAGAAATATGTTAGAATAGTAAAGGACATGTATGATGGCAGCAGAAAAATGGTGAGGTGTGCGGATAGGTATAAGAGAAGAATTTAAGGTGAAGGTGGGACTGCATCAGGGATCAGCTCTGAGCCCCTTCCTGTTTGCAGTGGTAATGGATAGGCTGGCAGATGAGGTTAGACTGGAATCCCCTTGGACCATGATGTTCACAGACGATATTGTGCGATGCAGTGAAAGTAAGGAGCAGGTGGAGGAACAATTAGAAAGATGGAGACATGCACTGGAAAGGAGAGGAATAAAGATTAGCCAAAGTAAAACAGAATATAT
This sequence comes from Syngnathoides biaculeatus, assembly GCF_019802595.1. Classification (NCBI taxonomy): domain Eukaryota; kingdom Metazoa; phylum Chordata; class Actinopteri; order Syngnathiformes; family Syngnathidae; genus Syngnathoides; species Syngnathoides biaculeatus. The sequence continues at coordinate 11,843,029 of NC_084645.1, read as the reverse complement.
GTGCGTGAATGAGAGGGATGGAGGGGGAAGAGTGAGGCTCCAGGGAGAAGAGATAGCAAGGGTGGACGACTTCAAATATTTAGGGTCAACAATCCAGAGCAATGGCGAGTGTGGTAAGGAAGTGAAGAAACAGGTCCAACCAGTTTGGAACAGCTGACGGAATGTTTGGTGTGTTATGTGACAGAAGAATCTCATTGAGGATGAAATTTATAAAACTGTGGTGAGGCCGGCTGTGATGTATGGATTAGAGACGGTGGCAATGAAGAAACAACAAGAAGCAGAACTGGAGGTGGCAGAAATGAAGATGTTGAGGTTCTCGCTCGGAGTGAGCAGGTTGGGTAGGATTATAAATGAGCTCATTTGAGGGACAGCCAAAGTTGGATGTTATGGAGACAAGGTTCGAGACAGCAGACTTCAATGATTTGGACATGTCCAGAGGCGAGAGAGTGATTATATTGGTAGGAGGGTGCTGAGGATGGAGCTGCCAGGCAAAAGAGCAAGAGGAAAAACAAAAAGAAGGTTGATGGATGTTGTGAGGGAAGACATGAGGGCAGTTGGGGTTAGAGAGGAAGATGCACGAGATAGGCTTAAATGGAAAAAAAATGACACTGTGGCGACCCCTAACGGCACAAGCTGAAAGGAAAAGAAAAATCCTGTTCAGGGTCATGGTTGAGCTGGATCAGATCCCAGCTGACTTTAGGCAAGAGGCTGAGAGTACACCCTGCACTGGTTGCCAGTTAACAATAACCCAGAAATACCAACATATTGATAAAATAAATCCTATCGGACAGATTTATTATACAAACAGAATTAAATTGTGTTAACAGAATACAATGATTTGCAAATCATGTTCAACCTACATTTAATTGGATGCACTACAAAGACAATATTTAATGTTCAAACTGATGAACTTTGTTTTTAAGCAAATAACAATTAAGTTACACTATTATGGCTGCATCACTCCCTGAGAAGAGTTGCGTCAAGAAGGGCATCCGGCGTAAAAATTGTGCCAAACATATATGTGCGTTCATCTGAGATGACACGCTGTGGCGACCCCGAAAGGGACAAGCCGAAAGAAACCATCCATTATGGCTGCAACACGTTCCAAAAATGGTGGGACAGGGTCATCATTACCACAGTGTTACATCACATTTTCTTTTAAATTTTTTATAAACATTTGGGAACTGAGGACACTAATTGTTGAAGTTTTGTAGGTGGATTTCTTTTCTATTCTTACTTGATGTACAGCACCAGCTGTTCAACAGTCCAGACTCTCCGTTGTCTTATTTTATGCTTAATAATGCACCACACATTTACAAATGGGAGACAGGTATGGACTGCTGGCAGACCAGTTTTGTACCCACACTCTTAATTAGAAAGCCATGCTTTCGTAATAGGTGCAGAATGTGGTTTGGCATCTTGTTAAAATAAGGAGGGGCATCCATGACAAAGATGTTGCTTGGATGGCAGCATATGTTTCTTCAAAACCAGTATGCACCTTTCAGCAGTAATGGTGCCTGCACAGATGTGTATTGTAAGTTACCCATGGCAATGGCCCTAACACAGTTCCAAACAGTCACAGACACTGAATTTTGAATTCTGTGTCCATTACCGTATGGTTGTTTTCCTCTTTGGCCCAAAGGACATGATGTCGGCAATTTCCAAAACATGAAACATAAAAATGTGGACTCATCTGCTCAGAGAACGCTCCCATTTTGCATCTGTATATCTTAAATGAGGTCAGGCCCAGAGAAGCCGGCGGCATTTCTGGGTATTTTTGAGGAATGACTTTTGCTTTCCATAGTAGAGTTTTAAATTGCACTTACTGTAGCGCCAAACTATACTTACTAACATTGGTTTTCTGAAGTATTCCTGAGCCCATGTGGTGATGTCCTTTATACACTGTCAGTTTTTGATGCTGTGCCATCTGAGGGCTCGAAGGTCATGGGTATTCAATGTCGGTTTTCACCCTTGCCACTTACATGCAGTGATTTCTTCAGATTCTCTGAACCTTTTGATGATGAGTTAGACAGTAGATGATGAAATCCCTAGATTCCTGACAATTGTACGTTGAGGAAGATTGTCCTTAAACTCTTCAACTATTTTGTCATGCACTTTTTCATAAAGAGGTGAACCTCGTGACATCTTTGTTTGTGAATTCAGGGAAGGTCCTTTTATATCCGATCATTGCACGCACTTTTTCCCAATTTGCCTTTTCACCTGTGGGATGTTCAAAATGGGTGTTTAATGACCATTCCTCAACTTTCCCAGACTTTTTTGCCAACTGTTCCAGCTTTATTGGAATGTGTTGCAGTCCTAAAATTCTAGGTTAAGAATTATTTTCTAAATACAACATTTATCAGTTTGAACATTAAATATCTTGTTTGTAGTATATTTAATCAAATATAGGTTTTGACCATGATTTGAAAATCATTGTTGTTTTTTCTTTTATTTGATTATCATAACACCCCAACTTCATTGGAATTGTATTTGCAAAAGCAAAGTCATTAATACATATGTGTGTTTGTTGTTGGCTGCATTCTTAAGATAACTACCGCAATTTCTCGAGTATAAAGCGCAGCCCCAAAATTGACCTAAAAATCAGGAAAACCCTTCTACCAATGTACAATGCGCACCACCAATTTGCTGCTACCCATATGCTCAAAATATTAGGAATTATCAGGATTTATATCTTGTTGGGTTTGTACTTGTATTGTTTTTCTGAAACTGTCTGTACAACAATTATTAATAATAATCATTGCGCATGTGCTCATGTAGCAGTAATATAATCTCGGGACAGATTACAGGACATGCTTGTCCTGGTCTCTGTAATTGTCAGAACAGAATCCCTCAACCGGCTCAAATAAATGCTCAATGATGGCATAACATTTTATTAACTCTGTTGATAACACATATAACAGTCTAAAATAAAGAAACTATTTAACACTCCTTTACTTAAACCTTCTTTCGCATTAAATTTTTGTGCATCGTGCAGTTTATCCTCTACATTATACATCCTTGGCCAAGACTTCAAAATAAGCATCTGACTCATCTCCAATTTGTAAAATATCTAGCGTGGCTACCTTTGGTGCATCACTATCGAACTCATCATTGATGCCTCCTGCATTGCATCATCAACATCTCATCTTGCTCCCACAGCATTTCATTCTCTGTGCCATCCATGGTGTTTGTGAGGAAACATTTTTTGAATCCCAAGAGTTTGGGTTCAGCAGCGCACCCTCCATTCAACTACAATCTGTAGCAGCTTTTCTACGGTGTCTAGTGGCTATCAAAACAATCTCACCTCAAACTACATTGAAATGAGCGTAACGGGCACATTTTAAAAAAGCGAGCATTTCAATTGTGTGCGGTCTCCCATTTTTTTTTTTTTTATGTAATCATTACGCCCTTACTACGTAGTTTGAGCTCTCGTTGTTTTGACTGCCGCACTGCTACCGGGTTGCTCGCGTCAGCGATGACACATTTCTTTGAAAACTGGCTGCACAACTAATCGTTGTAGTAGACATTTTTTGTCTTAGTTTAAGTTGAAACAAACTCATGGACAGTCTTTTCTGATCTTTGTTGCATTAGCAACAAATACGCTATGCTAATGATCACAAAATGTAAAGCTCCGCCGAGGAGATAAGAGAGGTCAAGTTGGGGGCACAAATTACCGTAATATATATAAATGTGTAAAAAGGGACATCAAATATCATATCGAAATGTAGATGTATACCTTTTTTTAACCACTCTATATACCTGTATACGACTATACAATACTACACTATACATTTTTTTTTCATCCATACCTATCTCTATCTAATGCGGTCAATTAACTTTTTGAAAATACTTTTGGAAAAAATTGTCCATTATTTTTGAGAAATTATGGTACGGTATATTACTACACTTCTACTAAATACCGTGTGCATTTGTGTATGTGCATGTGTGTATGCGTAGATACGTCTATCACTGTATTTGGGCTGACCTGGGCAAGGATGTTCTGTTCTCTCATCAATTTCTGCCTCTCTCGGTTAGGTGTAGATGTTACTACAGACAGAACCTCCTGGCCATTATTTGGAACCACACATACAAAGAAAACCAGGTCCTCCAGCAGCTTAGTCACAAATCTGTAATAATTTTAATGTAGAAAAACAAAGTCATTCACTTTAACAAGCTTGTTTGTGACACTAGCCGACTTTACCTCCTTTCATTCTGAGCAATGTTTCCATATTGAAGCTTCCGTACTGTGGCCTCAAGGACTTTGCTGGCATCATTCGCATAGTCCAAGTCTCTGACTTCTGATAGGGGAACGGATACAATCGCAAAAGCTTCCTTATCCTCCTTAGTGGAACAGGTGCCAATCTATTGCGATGGGCACAGGAAATCATGTCATATATCAAAGATCATTCACGTTCATTAGTTGTGAGAGTGTATAAGTGGAAACCTTTAGCATGACTGGGCGTTCCTCTTCTGCATCAATGGGCACATTGGTGCTTGTCACCCAAGTGTTTGTGCACAGGTGCCTGAGTCTCACATAAGAGTTTCTGTGGAAGGATCGAACCCAAAATTTAAACAGATGATCAATACATTGTAGAAACAACATGACTCACTCACACTCAAAGGTTTATTTATATTAGATTTATTCCATTATTCGTCAACTGAGAGGATCAAATTGTCTTTCCGCTAACCTTGACAATTTAAAACTAAAACTAAAACTGAAAAAAAAAAAAATTCTCGTAGTAAGAGTAATCCGCAAAGACGGGGCAACAGCGAAGTATACACGTGACAATGAAGCGGATATTTTATCTCCTCTTCTGCACTGATCAATTGTGGCTTCAAACTAACATACCGCTACTGACTCAAAAGAGATTAGGAAGAAAATTTAGATTTCTTACAAAATATGCATTAATATAAAATCCAAAGGAGAAGCTTATATGTATGCATACTAACAAGGTGCACATGGCTTCAAAGAAATGTGTAACGCACAGAGGCACCTTCAAACAAAACACCACAACTTTGATGCAGTTAATTTTTTGGGGGGGGATACAGATACGCGGAAAACAAAACATTTTAAAAAAATCCTACAACTAGATCCAGATTATATTAACTCAGTCACAGTAACACAACAGAAGGTAGCTATAGCGTCCCTCCGGGTAGCATTGATCCTTGCGAAAAAGAAGAACCGATGCAAAGAGGGAAAAGAACTAAATGCAGGCTGCTGGCAATGAGGTGGTATCTGATGACCAAATTAAAAACTAGAGTATCCATTGAATGTATACGAGATGAGGAGTCGCTCTGCCCTACTAGGTTTTCAAAACTGTTCTCAATAAACTGAGGGCCACTGATATGTTGCTGGCAGAAGACAAATTTACATACAACTGATACAAAGTTCAACTTTGTATGTAAATTTTTTTAATTTTTTTTTTTTTTTTTTTACAGTGGCTGCTTTCAAGAGGTCAAACAACGAGGAAAAACCTTACGGTTTTTTTTTTCGACAGTTTGAATTCACACTATTTTTTGGTAGTACACAATCTAAAATGCTCCTGTGATGCAACTTATTTGAACTTTATATTGACCTAAAATCCTGCTGTGATTATTTTTAATGCACTTTTATGTGCATTTTCAAGCCCAAAGTAAAACTAAAACTGCGTTGTTAACAATCACCTCGTTTAATATGTATGGGTGTACCACAACGAATGAAAGGCATGTAAAATTAAAACAATTACTCATGTTAAGTGAGCAAAATGGAATAGCATAAGTTCGAACTCTGGGCCCTGACAATTTTTGAAATGTGGCCTTTCATTATGTAGATGGATAGCCCTAGTCTATAATGTACTATCACCAAATTGTTTATATTTGAACAATCTCACCAAAGAAACCACCTTTTTAAAGTGCTTTATAAATTATTGCATCCTGTATTATTGCTATAAACTGATCTTATTTTCCCTCCTGAATTCAAAGTAAGTAGAAGTCACTTGTCACATACTGACCTGGGCACCAGACAGTCAGCCCGCTGCAACGTGGTGGCATCCAGCTCAAAGAGGGAGGCTATGTCATTACCATGTTTGACAGAAACTAGCGTGAAAGCTATCTTGTCTGCTGCTTGATGCTTTCTTTTGCAATATACAGAGTCAGTCTCATTCTGCAGCAACAAACATCCAGACAGCAGAAATATTGGTGTCAATGTAATGTTAAGGTCATGTATGCGTTTTGCAAACTATTATCTACAGCTCTACACTAGACATATAACAAAGTCATAAACATTTACATTCATACAGATCACTTAACTGCTGACCAGAATCTTTTCTTACCTATTCAAAATGTGTCACACATTATGACATTAAAAGCAGTCAATTTATTTTGGTAAATTGTGAAGAAATTACCTGACTCGGTCTGGGTGAATGGTTCATTGGGTGCAAATATAAATGCAAGATTCAGTCCTCATGAAGACAGCTAAATAATGCATTATTCTAAAGGATACCATTTTTAATAGAAATTATTTTTGATTCTTTGGACAAAATATATGCTATCCATGGGAACAATGATAAGAAATGGAAAATTAACTGAAAACTTGGGATGTTTGCAGTTAGGTACTGTGCATTGGGTACTGGGTATCCACTGGTACAAAACAACATTCATCTTAATGTGGTGTAAGCGAGTTAGTGTGTTCCAAGGTGTTTAAAACATTGATGCCATTGAGTGGTACCTCACATTACCTTGACATAAACCCAATTGAAAATCAATGTCATAAGCATGAGCAAGTCTATATTCAGAGGTTTATGGGTCCTGGGATTCATTTAAGGGACGCAACAAATCCAAACCTACAGAAATGGACTAGATGGGGACACGCACACACTGCAATTCAAATAGATCAGTGATATCTGACTATTTGTAGCTAGCAAAAAAAGTTGGGCAACTCCTAACCAACAACAGTGATCTATGGGTAAAGGCAACAAATATTGGGACTGAGTGCCCTTTCCCCCCTTCGATTAGGGGCTGGTTGTACTTTGGTTGGGCACTCCCCCCCTTCGTTCTTGGCATGGGGCGCCATCCTCCTTACTCTTCCCTCACAGGACAGGCGCACTGGCTCACACCCACTTGTGGTTGTAAAGTGCCAGGCTCGCCCTTCCCCAGTATGTTGGCAAAGCAACTCCATATACCAGTTGACCAACATGCATGTGATGTGGTGATGAACAAACAATAACACAGGTTGTAAAAAGGTATATACTCCAAGGTTCTTACAAATGTTTAGACACTATAAAAGTATTCAGTAGCACTGCCTTGCTTATTTCCCCCATCCTGTCCTACCCTGCCCTCTCTCATCTTGTCCTGTTAGTTCTTGTACATCCTCACTGGATGATCACCCTCGCCCTCCAACAAACATGAACGGGACTTGGGTTTTTAACATTACTTATCGTCAAATAATTAGACTGAATAACTATAGCTCTGCTGTGGTTCACACTCCTATTCCCCGGGTTTGTGCAGTCTCTGTCTGTCCACTAAAGCCCTGGGTGCATTTTCAATAACCACAATAAAAACTGTAAAAAAATAAACAAGTGTAGTTCAAACTCCCCTGTTGCACATCAAGAGTGTTACAACATAAATAGCATACAGACCCATCAATCTGCATGGCCATACAGCTGAACTGGGCAGGATAGAAGGTGATAAAAAGGGGGAATACAGAAATATGTTTCAACCAAATACTGTAGGGTTTTTTTTTTTTACTTTTCTAGCTTGTTAGAAAGGGACCCACAGTAAAAAAAAAAAAAAAAAAAAGGGATCCTTTTCTTTACTTTGGGGGTGCTTAAAATGTGGTAGAATCACCTAATTATGAGCATATAACAGCAGTTAAAATGTATAATTTCTTCATCAAAAACTGATGTCCCATAGGTGTCTCTTATGTAGCCAAACAAGTTATAGTACCATGTCTAATTAATACCTGTAGGGGTTCTTGGTGTGATTATATTCATTGACATGACAGACACGTCTCACGTCACGTCTTTATTGGCTCAAAGACCACCGATAAATGAAGCAGTCTCCAAATCTGATCTTTTGAATCATACATCTTTAATGAACCATAGTTTGACACCTTTCCTCCACGTCTTGCATGGGTATCACCTCAATATGAAAAGGAGCTAAATCTGCGGTACTAGTATGATATAGCTGTAGCAGTTACTGTGTTAATTCCACCCACTGCTCTTTGCATGTCAATGGGAAGGTCCCAAGAGATGCCTTCACACCTCAGCTTCTATACACCCCCACCACCACCACCGTCCACTGGTGACTCACCCCAGCATCTTAACACAGACGAGAGAAGCAGAGCAGACAGCACGCCTTCCCACCCCTTTCACACAGCACCCCCCACCCTCCACACACACACACAACACACACACACACACACACAACACACACACACACACACACACACACACACACACACACACACACACACGTACCCAGACATTATGTAAGGAGCCCCCTGTGTGTCTGAAATTCAGCATGGGCATAAGAAAGTGTGCGAGGGTGAGACAGTTTGTGTGTGCGTTTACTGCCTGAATACAAATGTGTTAGGTAGCTATGGGCTTAGGAATCTAGATATAGAAGAGAAGTAGGCATGCGCGCATGTGTGTGTGTGTGTGTGTGCATGTATGAGCCGTTGTTTAGTAAATTGTAAGTGTAAGAAAGCTTGCAAAATTGCGTAACGAGACGGGGGGACCTGGAGTTAAGACAACTCCTCGTGACTCATTCTCTTGCAGTCCCACTCATGGCGTAACATCATCTGCCTCCTGATTATTGAATTGCTAACACTGATTATCAGATTATATTAGATATCGGTGCAAGGATGAGGTCACTTGTATGCCATTTAGCAGCTCAATGTCATCATTAGATAAACTCACCTCTCCTTTAGGGTCCATTATTTTGTCTTTGAATTCAGGGTTTTCCTGCAATGAAAGATAAATCAAAAGTGACCTTGATGGAAGTCTCTTCTACTACCTATCAAACCAATCACCATCAGCAAAACTAAAGCTGCCACCTGTATTAAAGGAAACAGTGCCACCTACAGCATCCTTGTCAACAGGGCTTTTTCATCCATTCAGTATGATAAGTATTAATTCATATATTTTCAGAACCAATTTATCCTCACAAGGGTTGCGGGCCTACTAGAGCCTATCCCAGGTATCTCCAGGCAGGAGACGGGGTACACCCTGAACTGGTTGCCGGCCAATCGGAAGGCACACATTATATAAACAAAATCATGTGCGCACACAGACACCTTAAGGCCATTTAGTCTGCAATCAACCAACCACACATGTTTTTGGAAGGAAACCAGAGTATCCGGAGAAAACCCACCCATACATGCGGAGAACATGCAAACTCCACACAGCGGAACCGTAATTAAACCCTGGTCCTCAATACTGTGAGGTAGACGCGCTAACTCGTCGACCACCGTGCTGCCTTGTATAGTTTCATCCATCTATTTTCCAAGCCACTTATCCTCACAGGGTCCGGGAGTGCTGAAGCCAATCCCCGCTATCATCAGGCAGGAGGCGGTGGTGAGTGGTGGTGCCGAGCTGGTTGGGTTATTGGCAATTGCAGGGAACATAGAGAGAAACAACCACTCACACTCACAATCTCACCTAAGGGCAAAAAGGGCAATTTAGAGTCTCCAGTTTATACATGTTTTTGGGATGTGGGAGGAAACCGGAGTGCCTTGAGAAAACCCACACAGGCACGAGGAGAACATGAAAACTCCACAGAGGAAGGCCGGGATATGAACCCCAGTCTTCAGAACTGAGGCCATCACTCTAACAAGACGTGCCACGGTGCCGCATGTACAGTATCAAGTTCAAAGTTAAAAACAAAATTACAATTAAAAAAAAAGGATTCAGATATTTATGGACTATATTAATGGTGTGTGACATAACTAAGGTAATTCCTTGTGCTATATTAAATATGTACAACCATATTACGTTGAAAATGTCTCACCTCAGCTGCCAAGTAATTGCCAGTGGCGAGGTGCTTGAAGCGAAACAAACTGTTCCACTGACCAGCCCCACCTCTGCAAGGGTCATAGTGAACAACCTAGGATGGCCCCAAAAAAATAGAAAAAAGATTTTCATTTCATTTTTCAATTATAAATTATAATTGTTGTGAAATGATGTTAGGCAGAAGAATTATCCTGGGAAAAGTACACTCTATACAATTGTTTTGGGTTTTTAAATTACAACTCACTCTAAATGTTATTGGGATACACAATATTTACCAAGTCATACACTGTGTACACACACGCAATTCCTTGAACGCATTGTTTGCCTCACTCACACTAAAGATGAAATGAGGCCTCAACCATTTTATAGTGTTAGACCAACCCAACAGACTAAGATGACAAATGCAATTATTCCAAACAATAACTGCTTTCAATAATCCTGTTAAACTATCAGATCATTCAGAAGATTATCATTATGTCATTATCATTTCTCTGATCGTGACAGTCTCTGTCTGTCATGGGATTAGCAAGATATGAATGATATAGGTAATCGTTTTCCTTTTGAAATTCTTCTCCACATTACCAATTATAAGTGATAAATATAGTGGCCCAAAAGGGTAAAAAGTAAAACATCAATCGTGGGCTAGTGGATCATGGGAGAGCAACTCGATTAGATCAAAGTGCTGATAACCTAAGCCTCACTATTGTTCCGAATTTAACACTTTGGTAGATCTGGATCTGGTCACACACTGAATGACAGACATTTTGGTGTTTCTGACTGGTGTCAAATACAGTATAAGCAGCTGGCATAGTAAGTAGTGAAATTGGGGAAATCACTTGAAGCTAATTCTGAAAAACATGCATAACGTGCAAAGATACAATTGAAAATGCACTCGGAGAATTAAAATGAAGGGTCGTCAACAATAAACTGGAGTTTCTTACTGTATAAGGCTACAAAAGCATTTCACTTCCGACTAAACGTCCTAGCGGTACACGCAAGTCAAGAGAATATTGGACCCTGTTTATAATCAATCCTAACAACGTTATTTCATGTTTCACCTCAACTTCCCATAAAGCTTTGGAGCTGGTGGCAGAGGTGGCAGACTGACGCAGTGTGGTCCGGAGGAAGACATGCTGGGTTTTTTTGTAGTCGTCACAGGTCAGAAACTTCTCCTGCTCCGCGTGGAAGAGCCTAACCACATCTCCCTGGGAGAAGAGATCCAAACAGGGCGTGTCACACGATCAACCCCACAAACAGCTTCACTAAAGGATACACACAAATTGAGGTAAAAGAACAAACCCCCTTCAGGATGTCTTCCTTGTAGTCACTAAACTTCATGAACAATGTGACTTTCCAGCTGGTGTTGCAGTTGACTGCATTAACCTGCAACATAAAGCAGGGGGAATACGTGAATCAGTGAAACACTACAGTAAAAACTCATTTATCACCAGGTTTTTGTTCCAGAAAATCCCTGCAATAAATGAAATCTGCAAAGTGGTGACCAATTATTAATTATTTAAAATAGAACCCTATTGGCAGCACAGTGGATGACTGGTTAGGACATCTGTTTCACAGTTTTTAGGACCCAGGTAGAAATCTGGACTAGACTCTGTGGCGTTTGCATTTCCTGCCCATGCCACCATGGATTTTCTCCAGAGATTCCGGTTTTCTCCAATAACCCAACAAAATGCATGGTAGGTTAAATGGAGACTTTAAATTGTTCGCAGGAGAGAATGTTTCTTTCATTATGTGTGCAATCCGATTGGCTGCCGACCAGTTAAGGATGTACCCCGCTTTTGCCCAAAGATAGCTGGGGTAGGCTCCAGCACACCTGCAGGCCTAGTGAGAATAAGCGGCACAGTTAATGGATGGATGGATGGATGGATAGATGGATGAATGGATGGACAGATATATGCAACTGGCAATATATGATGCCCTCCACAAGTGCAGGTATTTTATTTGTCCACTTGAGGTCACCATCAACAAACTTTATACAAGCATGTATCTGTGCGTTACAGAATACGCACAACATACTTCCACACTTGGCTAAAAGGGTGTAAGCATTTCCTCTCAGTTCAGATGCTTTGATCGCATGAAAAGCCCAAGGTGATTTCCTACTTTAAGCACTGGCCCTGTTCCTCACAATCACAGTCCTCAAAATCTCGAGAGTTAGAAGCATTATGGGAACACAGAATTCAGTACGCTGTTTTGAACGACAGACGTGTAGTTGAAGAAAATCATGCTAAACATTGCTCTTTACTTGGATTTGCTTTTTTCCATATTCTTATGAGTGTGTGCATTAGCTATTTGTCGGGCTAAAGTTACGAATTGTCAATTTATTTCATGCCTTTAGACATTGGCTTTGTGTGTACGTTCTTTGTTTCGTCAAACAATTTGTTGATTTATACCAAATGTATGAGTTTAGATCGCTCAGTGAGCCCAACTGACCTTATGTGAGTCATTGCTGCCACAATAAAATCATATTACCTAATAAACCCATCTGTATCAGAGAAGTGCAAATAATAAAATGCATTACATTAACTTGGGGGGGGGAATCCGTTAATGTACTGAATTCACAAAAAGTGAACCGCAATATAGCTAAGGATTACTGTACTTAAATTTGTGTATTTGTCGTCCCACCTCTTTGCAGCCAGGGTTGTCTAGCAGTTCAATATTACTGGCATGAAGAGGCTGCCCTGCATTCACTGGCATCAGCACAACCTTGTCTCCAACCACCACCTTAAAAAAAAAAAGTTTGAGAATAGTTTCTTTTTTTCCCCAAATTGATTTGAAACATCCTAATGCAATGAACGCAAAAGTGTCTCCATGCAAGGGTCTACTCCAACCTAGTTTTTTTATGTCGTGTACGCAACTGGGTGAATTTTTTACATGCTCACTCTCACTGCAAATGGTAAGCAGGTCTGCCTCGGTGAGTTGGGCATATGTTTAGCATATATGGTCTCACACCTCATTTTCTCCAGCATTACACAAAAATAATCAATGATCGGCAAATTCTTCTCAATTTACTGCATCTGTACAGCATATTTTCTTGAAAAAAAAAACTATTTCAAACAGGAGTGTACAAAGATTTGTAATCAATTACATTCTGTGTGTGCTAATTTTTTTAAATCACAACTGTTTATTTAAATATGTTGACCAACTACAGTACTCTCAAGCACAATGTGATTTTGAATGCTGTTTTTATACAGCATTTCCAATGCTGTAATGGAATATTTACAATAAAATGAAGCATATTTCCTGACAAAGAAATATATGCAAAGCCTATCAAACCATGCATCTTAATCCAAACCACGAGTGAACAATTGTCATGCACAATCAAGAGCAATACCTTTAATCATACGAAGCTAAAGGCAAAAAAAAAAAAAAAAAGTCACAAAATCAGAAAAGTTACTGGAATCTGACAAATGATCTAGAAGATTGGATAAGATTCCAATTTGGTGGATTAGACCATCACTGTAGAAATGACAAGTCCAAAAAGAAGGGCACTTACATTGTCTCCTTCACTGCGAAGCTTCCAGAAAGGCTGAATGTAAAACCAGGATCCTTCGTTCCCAGCTGGATCCAGAGAAACCCGCATGGCATTTTTTTCCAGCAATGCTGGTAAACGCTTGTTGACTGTCAGGTACTTGTTACTCTTGATGTGCAGGAGCTATGAGCCAAGAAATGGCCACGTTCACAGGTTGACAGTATAACATTAAGTGGATCTTACTTTCAAGGAAAGAAGTTACAGCAGGACCTACCTTATAAAAATCGAAGCAATTGATTTAACTACATATGTAATAAATGATGACTGGAGGCTTTTGCAACTATAGTGACAAGCTCTGATAAACTGAACAAATACAACCAGGCTCTGGAGTGAAGGACAACCTGACAAGTATTTGCAGAAGGGCTGTACCTGGACAACATTGCTGTATTTAACAACTTCTCCAAGGAGCTTCTTATTTTCAGACTCATTCTGCCTCTGCTCAAGCTCTGCGGCATGCTGGGTAACGAAAACAGAAACATTATAAGGCCTGCATACAAGTTCTTTGAGCATGATAACTGCTGTGGGCTGGGTAAAGTTTAACCTGTAGTTTCTTGAATAAATCTGCCTGGGTATTGTTGTTCCCTTGTTTTCCTTGTTTCGCCTTCCAGAATTGCTTCTGGGCAGAGTACCTGTTCATGGGACAAACCTTGAAGAGGCAATCTGCAGAAGAGACCAACGAAGCAGTCAGCCATGCAGGCATCATCTCCATGAGTCAATACTTTTATGAGGGCAAAACTGCATTTTCGTTGGAGGTCAGGGTTATTTACCAAACAGAGGCCAGCTATGTCAGTTCAATGCAATAAAATATTATTGGAGCCAGAGTCACACAAAAAACACGAAGTGTAGCACTTGGTTGGCCTCGACTGTGTGTGCACGTATGCTGCTTGTGTGTGCCACTAATTCCACATACCTCTGAACTTTTTTGGAGGGTTTGCCAAATCTCCCGCATCAGGCTGGACTACACATCTGTCATCCACAAGACTACAGAAGATACCAACAGAAGATCAATAAAGATATTTAAGTGTTATTGGTGTCCTTGTAGTCAATGTACACTAGCCATGATAGTGTGTGCCTGCTGTTGACATATTTTTTGCCTTTTGTTACCAAGTGTGTGCGTGTAGTTCTTCGTCAGGCTATTGAGGGCTATTAAAGTGGCCCCCAGTGCGATGTTGTCAAAAGAGGAAACTGCACAGTGTTGATTAGAGACTTTTTTTTTTCATGAATTCCATGGTTCAACATTACTAACTTACACTCACTGGGCTACAATAGTAGATCCTACAGCACTAAACGACAGTCTTATGTAGTGCAGTTATACATCCACAATAAATACTGAACATAAAAGTTTTTTTTTTTTTTTAATACTGCTCTGATAGTCTCAGTCAAAACAGCTAGAGTGAAGAAAAAAGGCATTTGAACATCCTGCTGTATTGCAAGTTCTCCCAATTGCAAATCATGGAAGGCCTGAAATTTTCATCGTAGGTGAATGTCCACTGAGAGAGAGATAATCTAAATACAAAAATCCAGAAATCACAATGTATGATTTTTTTAAACGATTTATTTGTGATACAGCTGCAAATAAGTATTTGAACACCTATCAGCTAGAATTCTGAGCCTCAAAGACCTGTTAGTCCGCCTTTAAAGGAAGACTTTGTCGACACTAATAGGAATGTTAACACACATTAAAAGTTAGTAGATGTGGGTTCAGTGTTTCTTTTAATGCCATAGTTATCTGCAGATTTCACTGAGAAACATCTCTAAATTGGAAAAGTATTATGGAAATTCCTCTCTCCGTCAGACATTCCAATGAGCCCGGCTGGAAAACTGACAGCCAATCACCGGTTGCCACGGCTGCAGTGTTTCCTGTTCTGACGCCCCATTGCTCGTGGATACATTTCACCGGACAGAGAACGTCCACTATTTGCCATTTTGTGGCCGACTTTTGTGAAAAAATAATTACAAACAAACAAAGTAGCATGATGTACAATGTTCAAGCTTGGGCGCTTGAGCCAGAATACATACAACCGCCAGTTGACTTGTTTGAAAGGGGGCGTGGCACTAACGGCGAACAATAACGGTCCCATTGTATGGACCGCAGAGATTTGTTTGATGCCTTTGTGAGGAGTTGGTTTAGATGTAGAGAATATACACCCTGCGTGGCCTGACTTATTTTTAACCTCGTATGCGCACACACGGATCGCCGTAAATAGTAACCAGGAAGTGTTACACGTACATACCCATCCATCCATTTTCTTGGCCGCACGATGGTCAAAGGTGTGCTGGAGCCTATCCCAGCTGTCAACGGGAAGGAGGAAGATTTATACACACGCAGACACGGGGAAAACATGCAAACTCCACACACGGAGGTCCAGGATTGAACAGCTGCGCCACCCTCATAACGTATGTTGTTGCCTTACCGTACCAGCAAGAGAGGCTATAACTTAGCGGCTAATAACCAGTAATGATTAAATGCGTGGAAATTTCTGTGCTGATGAATAGGCCTCAACTGCAACAGCCACAGCTTTATCCTTCAGGTTGACCCCACGGGAGATTAAATAAGGACAAATTCTCAGTTTTGGTGCAGAACAAGTGACCATCTTAGCATAGCTAGAACGAATGGTCTGTAATGCTAAGTACCGGCGATGTCGGGGGCGGGGTCAAGGATGTTTCTTTCGGTTTGGTTCTGAAAGCTGACAGATATCCAGATTTTGCTTGGATTTCAAATATGTTCTTTATTTTCTTTTTTTTTTTCAATTACTGTACAATGTATATGTAATAATAATATTACTTCACATTGGAGGGTTTATTGTACAAATGAATTCTGAGGAAAGTCTTTAAAAGTCCACCTCCACGCCATGTACTATACTGAATCAGATGCACCTGCGTGAGGTCATTAGCTGGATAAAAACGCCTGTCCACCCCATAAAATTAGTAAGACTCAAACTGGTAACATGGCCAAAACCAAAGAGCTGTCCAAAGACACCAGAGACAAAATTCTACAGCTCCACACGGCTGGAAAGGGCTACGGAGAAATTGCCAAGCAGCTTGGTGAAAAAAGGTCATTAGAAAATGGAAGAAGCTAAACATGACGCTCAATCTCAATTGGAGTGGAGCCCCAGGCAAGATATCATGTCATGGTGTCTCAATTATCCTTAGAAAGGTGAGGAATCAGCCCAGGACTACACGACAGGACTTGGTCAATGACCTGAAAAGAGCTGGGACCACCATTTCCAAGGTGACTGTTGGTAATACACTAAGACGTCATGGTTTGAAATCATGCATGGCACGGAAGGTTCCCCTGCTTAAACCAGCACACGTCAAGGTCCGTCTTAAGTTTGGCAATGACCATTTAGATGATACAGAGGAGTCATGGGACAATGTTTTGTGGTCTGTTTAGACCAAAATTGAACTTTTTAGTCATAATTCCACTAATCGTATTTGGAGGAAGACGAATGATGAGTTCCATCCTAAAAACACCATCCCTACTGTGAAGCATAGGGGTGGTCGCATCATGCTTTGGGGTGTTTTTCTGCACATGGGATAGGACGACTGCACTGTATTAAGGAGAGGATGAGAGCCATGTATTGTGAGATTTTGGGGAACAACATCTTTCCCTCAGTCAGAGCATTGAAGATGGATCGTGGCTGGGTCTTTCAACATGACAATGAAGCATATAGCCAGGAAAACCAAGGAGTGGCTCCGTAAGAAGCATATCAATGTTCTGGCATGGCCTAGCCAGTCTCCAGACCTAAACCCAATAGAAAATCTTTGGAGGCAACTGAAACTCCGTGTTTCTCAGCAACAGCCCAGAAACCTGTCTGATCTAGAGAAGATCTGTGTTGAGGAGTGGGCCAAAATTCCTCCTGCAGTGTGCGCAAACATGGTGAACAACTAGATGAAACGTTTGACCACTTTGCAAACAAAGGCTAATGTACCAAATATTAGCATTGGTTTTCTCAGGTGTTCAAATACTTATTTGCAGCTGTATCACATATATAAATTGTTGAAATATCATACATTATTTCTGGATTTTTCATTTTAGATTATCTCTCTCTCACAGTGGTCATACACCTACAATGAAAATTTCAGACCCATCCATGATTTCTAAGTGGGAGAACTTGCAATATAGCAGGGTGTTCAAATACTCATTTTCTTCACTGTATACAAGATGCAGTTCTTGCAATTAGGGATGGGGATTTGACTAAATTTCCTCAAATCAATAATGGCAATGATAGGACGTAATATCTCGCCGAATGTTCTGTGACACTGTCATGTTGAGGAGAATAATGTTATCCAGACATGTTTTACAATAGCATCCGGAGGTCAATGTAGCTCAACTTGATTTTTTCCCCTCTCTTTACATAAACAATTTCAGATTAAATTAATAGCATGCTGGTTGTGGTCAAGCAGTCTATGATTAAATTAACAGTTACCGTATTTTCACGGCTATAAGGCGTACTTAAATGTCTTGAATTTTTTTCCCAAATGGACAGTGCGCCTTATACATGACCCGTTGTGGAAAATTTGTGAACGACTGGAAGCATTTTCTGCTGACACGCTAGTTATATAAAGGAAAAGTGGACCTGTAAGAGGAAAGCATGTGGAAGTTACAGGAGAAAGTGTGGGTGTGAAGACACTAAAGGCACGCCCCCCAGAACAGACATAATGCTGGTATACGTTTTGTGCTAAACAACATAACTTTGGCAAAGGTCCCCCAAAAATGGCACCACCAAAGATATGCTTACAAAGAACAAACAACTGCCGTGAATAAACAAGCGCAGCTAATGAACTCGGAGCTTGCTGTAATACTGGGAGCCTAAAAGGCGAGGTGGCCCAAGTTGGAAGAACAAGAGAAATGGATTAATTAACAAAAAACAAACAATCGCTGTGAAACACCCCCCCCCCCCAAAAAAAAAAAAAACAACGAAGCAACTTCATTCACTGGACATCACCGTGAACAAAATAAAGTGAAGTTGCGAGCGATGTGGGAGCGATGGATGACAAATGGCAAACACAAGGTTATTAAGAGGCAGCCCTGGGCGAGTTACGCCACAATTTCTTAAAGGACTGTGGATGCTTGGGCTAACGTGTCTGCATCCACTTGAGGAAATAGGAAAATGAGCTTTGCCAAGTCGAGAAGACCAAGCTGAGGTTCCATGAAAACAGGGCGAGGTGGCCCAAGTTGGAAGAACAACACGAGCAATGGATTATTTAACAAAGAATAAACAATTGCCGTGAAAGAAAAACAACAACAATCGCTGGACATCGATGTGAAGAAGGTAAGCAAAGTGAAGTTGCGAGTGGCGTGGGATATACCATATACACAGTGAGTTCAGTTGTACTTTATTAACGTATTTAATAATGTATATAGCGATACTAGCTTAAAGCATACGGTAGCATGCATGCACACTATTTAAAAAGGCACCCGGAGGAAAACTTGAGTTCTGTTGTACTTAAATTAAGTATTTAACATTGTAAACAGTGAATTTGGTTGTACTTTATTGAAGCATTTAAAAAGCGTGCATACACACTATAGTATGGTTTCAGCTAGTATCGCTATACAGTTATACTGTATAGCTACATAGTTAAATACTTCAATAAAGTACAACTGAACTCACGATTTACACTGTTAAATATGTCAGTAAAGTATGTACCACTGAACTCTGCTTTCCATCTGGTACCTTTTCAAATCGCATGCATGTATCCTCCCATATGCTTAAACCTAATGTTGCTATATAGCTATATCCTTTGGGGTGTTAAACTTGTATGTAAATAACGTTTGAAGTGCATGTTTTGTGTCAATTATTTCTTCGCTCATCAATTTGTTGTCTGCTGGTTGTGCTATTCTCTTTGCTCTGGTGTAAAGATTTTGGTTTGGTGTGAAACTGTGGGTGAGAATGGTGTGTTGACTCATGACTCACTTCCACCGCTCATAGTGGGGGGGGGGGGGGGAGAGTGTAAGCTTGTTCTTCTGCTTACAAGAATGAAGGTGCAATTGTGCCTCACTTTCTCGTGAGCGCCACCCTGCCTGTGCCTAATAATACGGTGCACCTTGTACGCGTGCTAAATACTGGAATTCCACCCTCATCTGAAACTGCGCATTTTAATACGGTGTGCCTTATAGCAGTGAAAATACGGTAATTTGACAAAAATTGACTGAACTCCTAAAAATCACCTAGGAGAGTGTCATAGCCTGACATTATATTGCAAAGTTATGGTCAGTGAATGGTGACGGTTTTGTTGCCACATAACTCCACTACACTGGTACTGGCTGTATTTCCAAGCAAAAAGCATATACATTGTACAATATTTTTCTGAGGAGGTGTTTCGTCACCTTAATGTTTCATTACTAGAGACATTCGGAAGTAGAGGTACCACTGTAATTCAACACGCTACCAATATACAATAGCTGAGATGCACATGCAAATCCATTCATCCTGCTGTAATGCAAATGCTATATTCACCCAATTCATGTGAAGTTGGTAACTGCTTAACTAAGCCCAGCCCTTTCTTATTCATTCTATTCCACTCAAGCCCTATCAATCCGCAGACTACAAAGCCCCTACAAGGATTCCCAACCTATTTCAGGTTGGGAAAACAACAATAGACGCCAACAGGTGGCATCATGGAGTGCAGAACAGCTCAAATATAAAGTGTCAAAAGCCGCCAAATAGGTAACTGGAATCCACAGAGAAACAAGCTTTTTAGTAGAGGGGAGGAGGGTTGACAATCATACTCAGCGGGTCCAGTTTGCTCTGAAACTGGGTTAACCATGAACCTCAGATAAAGCAACCAGGCTGATCACACACACGATCTAATTATAGCTCCAGAGTTAGTGCTAAACATACCGAATCTAGACGATAGAAAAGCCAGAACCAATAAGAAAGAGATTACAGGAGGATATTTTAAACAACAAAGGCATGTAGCTGCATGCTTCAACCTGACGATTACACAGAACAGTGATGACATCCACACTTAGAAGTTTTATACTTACACCATCCAGAAAAAAGAAATAGTGGAACCACAAAAAGAAAAATCTCATTGAAGTCATTCAATTCAGAATTGGATTAAAACATTCTGGAAAGTATCCATCCGAAGTTGCATAAACTTTCAGCACACAAATTGGGGTCAATCAAGATGTCACACAACGGTGCACCTCACAGTGGTAGATCAAAGGAATACTTCTGAACATGGATTTCATTTTCAAAATTAAAACCAAACCTCAACAAGGTGTATGAAGAGAAGATTGCAGGAATGAAAGTCTAATCGGAACTAAAAGGTATGTGAGGTACGGTGGTCTGGAAGAGCAAAACATAAATTGTGAAACACTAACATTTCAGAAAATACAACAACAGAACACTAACATTTCAGAAAGTAAAAAAAAAAAAAAAAAAAAAAAACAAGATTAAGCCTTTAAAAAAAAAAGAGGAAAAATTACAATTGCACAAACACGAAAAGGGAGGGCCCCATTTTGCAGACATTCTTGTAATTCTCACAGCCTTTCTCCAATCCTTTTTTAAAGTACCGAGCGAGGGATCTACCTTGTATACATTTTGGTCTGGTCTATTAGGGAAACAGTTGGCTAAAGACGCACAATGCGCAATAGTTCAGTAGGGTGGTTCTACTGAGCAGCCGATTGGTCAACAAGTGGTTTTGTCGAGATTCTAAATTATATATAATCTCCATTTCACAGCGTATTCACGTCCCAGGTTACATTAAAATAAAACCCACATGAGCTTTCCCCCACAGTAAAATTACATTTCCGGGTTTGCAAGCCGTGCTCTCTCATCTTAAGCCATACACATAGATAAGTATCAACACTTTTTAACGTCAATGCTGAAATTAATATTCACAATGTGCCTACCAATGAAAAAACAAAGTTGGTGGATCCCTCGCTCGGTATGTTCAAAAATGATTGGACCTGGCTGCTTCCTTGCAAATGGCCACACTTTCCATTTAATTCTCGACAGCATTCTTTCTCTTTAGCAACCTACTTCTTCCTTAACTCTTTATCTTTTTATGGTTTAAGAAATGTGATCTAGTACAATATATTTTATACACAGCATCAAACACCTACACAGGCTCACTGTTCAAGGCGTCCATATCTACAATTTCTTTCAATCTGTGTAGCTACTCTTCCCGCGATGCAGGAGTCAATCATATTGAAGCGGGGTGGATCTTGGCAAGAAAAGTCGTGCGATTTCCGAGAATGTTTGTGAAATGGGCCCCTCCCTCTCGTTCCAGGTTGCTGCAATTATAATGTGTTTAGTCTCTTTTTGTAAAATCATTACGTTTTGTTTTTGTGGTTCCTGAAATGTTAATGTGTTTGTTTTTATTTTCTCTGAAATGTCAAAGTGTTTTGTTTTTCTGGTTCCTGAAATGTTAAACTGTTTTGTGGTTTTCTGAAATGTTAGTGTTTGTTGCATTGTTAGCTGCTATAGGCTGCAGCTCTCCCACGACCCTTGTGAGGATATGGGGTGTGAAAAATGGAATGGAATGTTTTGCACTTCCAGGCCACCGAAGTAATGTAACATTTGTATGTTTATCATTAACAGTGGTTCGCTACATTTACGGCAATTGAAAAATTTAAAATGCTTGAAAAACTGCCTAGAAAAGATTATTTTCATTTGTATTGTTCCTATGGGATTTTTCTTTTTTTTTTTTATTACAGAATCCCACCAAATCAGTGGCTGCCCAGGGTCTCAGATTTTTGTACCACCTTAGACTTTTGTAATGTGGTCATCTCAGTAGCACATCAAATTCGACCATAAAATCCAAGATGAAAAGGGCTGGGATTAATCCAGATGGCTCAGGTGAACTTGTAATAACCCTGACAGACTTCTGGCTTCTGATTGTTTGGAATATAAAGGCGTGTAAGTGTCGAAGAGATTTCATGTTAACCTATGTAAACAAAGGCACTCCACCCAGCTCGAGTTAAAGTGTGGTCACAAGGGCTGTGGCTCTTTGCCTTGGTTCTCTCTCAAGGTGTTAAGTGCTCTTGTTGGCAATCAAATACTGATTTTTTTTTTTTTTTTTTTTTACTGCTTAGTTACACAATCAGATCATGGACACTTTTAACATTTACTCTCTGTAGATGTATCAACACCGGTCGTATTCAATTTCAGGAGCTTTTCTGGTGAAACTCATTTAAAACTTAACAGTTCAAAGCAGTGTTCCCCATTTTTTTAAGATCCAAATTAGAAATGTGGGATTCTCCTGAGGACCCAAAATTATAAAGACAGTTTGACAAAGCTTCACTTGAAATCAGGAATAAGATTCATCCCATCCATCCATTTTTTCTTCCAGTTTCTACTCACTAGGGCCATGAGCTTGCTGGGGCCTAACTCGGCTATCTTTGGGCGAGAGGATGGATAGACCCTTAATTGCCCCCCAGCTAATCGCAGGGGAAATGTAGACAAACATTTGCACACAGATTCACATATACGGGCAATTCAGAGTCTTCAATCACCGTGATTTCTCGAGTATAATGCGTCCTGAAGTATAATACGCACCCCCCCAAAAAAAAAAAAAAAAAAAAATCAGGAAAAGCTTTCTACCAATGAACAATCCGCACCACCAATTTGCTGCAATCCATATACTCAAAAGATGAGGAATTATCGAAACTTCTATTTTGCTAGGTTTGTACTTTTATTGTTTTTCAAAAAAATCATCTCGACAATAATCTTTGTTGATGTACTGATGCAGTGGTAATATATATCTCGGGACAGGCCACGGGACATTCTTGTCCTGGTCCCTGCAATTGTTAGAACAGAATCCCTCAACTAACTAAAATAAATGCTCAACCATGGCATTACATTCTATTCATACTGTTGATTACACATATTACAGTCTTAAACTATTTTACACTGTTAAACTTTAACATTTTTTTCCATTACATATTTGTGCATAAAACATTTGTGCATAGTGAAGTTTACCCACTCCATTACACATCCTTGGCCAAGACTTCAAAAGAAGCATCTGACTCATTTCCAGTCAGAAAAATATCCATTGTTGCTACCGTTCCCTGCTAAAAATGTTCTATAGAATTTGTACAGAACAACTTGTTCTATAGAACTTTGGCTGTGATTTTCTGTAGAATTTCTACAGAACAATAGAATTTCTATAGAAATTTTATAAGACTTGGGTCCTAAAGTTTTACACTTCTTTACAAATTCTTTAGAAATGTTCCTTAGAAAATTTTTACCTAAATACCTAAATATAATGCGCTCTATTGACTTTTTGAAAATATTTTTGGAAAAAATTGCGCATTAAAAATTACGGTAACCTACCACGCATGTCTTGTGTATGTATGAGGGAACAAGAGAACCTGGAGAAAATCCACACAACATATGACAAGAAAATGTGGTTTAAAAACTGTTTCAAGGTCCTTAACCGTAAAGACAAAGATTGGGAAATAAGAGGCATGAGGCAGGTGGGTGGGGCAGTCATTCCTCATCCAGTTGCTCATGCTCGTTTTGCAGGCTGTAGATCCAACACAGAAACCCGAAACTCTTTTAGGTCAGGGTGAACTAAGGTGCAGCTAAACATTTATTCACACAACAGGTACAGGTTCTGTTGCAGCAGCAAACCTCGAGATGTCACCAGCAATTAGAAAAATTAATTATCAGCAGGAAACAAAAGTCCATCTATTTTCTGACCCACTTATCCTCACAAGGGTCTCGAGAGTGCTGGAGCCTATCCCTGCTATCATCAGGCAGGAGGGGGGATACACCCAAAACTGGTCGCCAACCAATCACAGTATTTAGAACTAGAAAGAACTCTAATTCCTCGCGGCTCATGAAAGCGACTCACCTTTGATGAGTACTGCATTTCAACAATACCAACATGAACAAGCACACGGGGGTTGTATGTTTGGACAAAATATGAAACTTTCAAATTTTTTCAGTTTTTTTTTTTTTAAATAACTTCATACCATACTGGCATACTGTTTTAGGCCACAAAACCACAATTTTACACTGTACAGTAATATGGGTTCATATGGCAATGGACAGACAATTGGCTGTGTGAAATGTCCCCCAGGAGTCCGTTCTATCGAGGTTCAACTGGATTTTTTTTTTTTTAAGTCTTATTATCCATCATGGCACACTTATCACTATACCCCTTTCTTGAACATCTAATTACATCTGATAACTTCCCAAAGACTTATCCATAATTTTTCACTGTCAAACTACTTGTGGTTGCAATGCAAACACGGCACCAATCCACAATGGCAGCTGTTGTGACCAGTCCTCGGATATACGTCACATGACCATAAAAGTCAATATAGTGACTTTGAAGACAAACGTCCAATATTCAGTTTCAACTCTTGTTTTTGTTCCCATGGTATTGCTGTACTCACATGTAGAATAACCACAAACATATTTTAAGTGGTGTACCTTGAGTATTTTTCAACATGGTGGTTGATGAAGGCCTGCACTATATTGATGTGTAACAGACAAAAGGTCATCACATGGTCTGTGCTACAAATTGCTATTTACCCCAAATGATGTATCTTTGTTGATTAATCCACACCAGCAACAACTTGTATAGTGACATGCCGAACATGTGAATGTAAAAGGGCCAAATGACCTGTGCGCATCCACTTTTTGCGTTCATATTGGCATTCAACTACACAGTCCTAGATTTCACATTGAAAAAGTACTGTACATTTGTAAATATATTGAGAGGTGATTTCATACTTTGTGCTGAGTGACATTTTTGTTTGATGGTGTGCTGTGGAATGTATCTCTTGATAAATATTTGCCCTGGCTGAAATATTATTGTATTGTTACTCAAAACGAGTCCTGTTTACATTTGATATTTGAAAGACTAGTTTCTTTCTTTTTTTTAATGATTTGTACTGAGTATAGTTTTCTGGGTGGTTGATATATTTAGTCCTATAAAAAGTAGCACTGGCGTGTATGAGTAAATTGAAGTGTACAGTTTCATAAGTCTCCACCCGGTATTGTTGCTGCGTTGACTGCTTGTCACTCAAGCAGCGAATGTTGTCGCACACGACCCGCATGGCATTTATTCTAAGCGCCACTTCCTCCCCTGGGGGGGACGTGGCCGAAAAGGAAACCAAGAAAGTTAGCTGCAAAACGTTTGCACTCTGCTGCCTTCCTGCTTTGCATACCTGTTACATTTGCGACGGAGGAGCGGCTGTACTGTCCCATTTACATGTTTGTGTGGATTTTTTTTAGAGAGCGAGAGAGAGAGAGAGAGAGAGAGAGAGAGAGAGAGAGAGAGAGAGAGGCGTGAAAGTTAAGAGTAGTCGAGATTGATGAGTTTGAAAAGGAACGTGGGGGGGGGGGGGGGTTGGTCATCGAGAAGCGACGTACCCCAAAGTGCTGATGAAGCCGTTCACCGAGCCTTCCGCGTAGAGAGACACGATGTCTCCGATGTGAAGGAAGCTGGACCTGTGCTCTGACATTTTGGAGACGCGATGATCGGTTTCAAACGTGCCCTGCTTCCCCCATGGCCCCCACGTCTTCGCTCGAAGTCATCCGCGCCTTGGAGCGCTGCCTCCGGATCATCGAACTCGACTTTATCAGCGGGCCAAAGGACGTGTGGTGTATCTGTATTTCAAAGCAACTTCCTCAAGATGTGGCGCCTTCTGCTAGGCTTGTCTCACTTCTTCCTGTATGGTAGAGTAGCAGAGGTCTGCTTTTCACATCCACCTCGAGGGGGCGGAGACTGCCGTAGCCTGTCGAGCCTGGGAGCAAATTCCGTTCAAAAGAGCAACAGGCCTTCACTCAGTCATTGCATTTCTTCCTCTTCTTGACTCTGGAATGAGCAGTCCTCCCCCCCCCCACCCCCCACCCCCCAAAAAAAAACGCTTTTTGTCATGATATTCAAATTCTGGATGACCTAACATTGATTAGAGAATTCGTAGCAGAGGTTACACTTGTTTGACCCTGTGCTGTAAATCTTTATTTCCAACAGAATGTGAAAACATAAGTTTGTGGGGTATAAGGGCAGACTTTTTGTGATTCAGATGAAGATCTGACCATATCCATTTTTCATTCTCTGAGCCGCTTATCCTCACGAGGGTTGCGGGAGAGTTGGAGCCTATGACAGCTGTCATTGGGCAGGAGGCGGGGTATACGCTGAAGTGGTTTCCAACCAATCACAGGGCACATGGAGACAGACAACAGTCCCACTCACAATCACACCTACGCGCAATTTAAAGGTCTACTAACACGAAAACCATGATTTTTTAGTATGTTTTAAATTTTTAAAAAGGGCAGCCGGAACGGACCCATCCATTTTTTCACCACACAACATGATGACTTATATGGCTTTTTGTGACTCCCGCCATGAAAATCCTCTCAAGGGATTTGTTTTGGAGAAGAAAGGAAGTATATGCGGCAAATTCTTTCGTGTCGATGTGAAAAGTACAATACAGATTTTTTTTCATATTCAACCCCAGTCTCTTCAATGCGTGGATATAAATCGGATATGTAGCTTATGCGAGGGCAGTGGGGACACATCTGACCTGTACATAATCAAAAGGCAACCAATGTCGATATTGTTTGACAAAAAAGACACTCAACAAAAGTAAATTGCAGACTAAGGAGCAGAAAACACTGTCAAGAAGAAGATCCTTTAGAACTCATAAAGAAAGATGAGAAAATGTTGGCTCTTCTTGCACAAAATCTTTCAAATTCCCACAAATGTACATCACGAGGCCTGTGCGAGGGGCAGGGGCATTTAAATCCGTCAACACGCTGTCATGACGTCCTCTTCCATGCACATGCATGTGAGGTCACGGATCTGTTGCATACTCAGCAGAAGCCAAGTTTGGTTTTGGAACGTGGATGACTACATAAAAAGATCAGCTTTAACAGAAAATCCAAATTGGGCATCTTGTCGTGTAGTTTAAACGTAGCCAAAGTGTAGTACTAGTACCACTAGTATTACGTGGGCTCCCTCTAGTGATCACTGAATTAAATGTTGCATAATGTTGCAGCTGTTTTTGTTGTTGTTTTTTATTCCAATACAGTTTATTAGGGTTACTTTAGCTTTACACGTCATACTCGTATCTAAAGTATATCGTAAATTCCAGTGAAATGATCAGGTCAATGTTTGACTGGTGTGCTTGGTTGCAAATTTTTTTACTTTTGAAAAAAATAAAGGTAATTTCACACTGAAGCAAAGAGCTCTCTCCTCATCAAAGCACAAGTATAAAATACCATCTCAAAGCATTGTATTCATTTTATTTGGCACTTGTGATTAATCTCAATTAATCAGAATTCAAAAGTGTGATTATCTGATTAAAAAGTAATTAATTGATAGCCATAGTT
The DNA here is from genome assembly GCF_019802595.1 of Syngnathoides biaculeatus. NCBI lineage: Eukaryota > Metazoa > Chordata > Actinopteri > Syngnathiformes > Syngnathidae > Syngnathoides > Syngnathoides biaculeatus. Next base: position 11,815,190 of record NC_084645.1, on the reverse strand, counting down.
TAAATTTATTTACTATAACTCTGTGTACATAAATGTTTAAAGGTACAGGTTTTATTTAATGTTTGTTGCAGTACATTTTAATTAAAGCATTATTTAAATGCAGTTGTTTTTTTATTTTGTATATGTGAGGACAGCGTTAATGTTCAAATTGTGAATAGTGTGCCAATGGCTTACAATAATATTAAATGTAGGAATCAAACCACTAACGACTATGCCATTTTATTTTAAACTTAGCCATGGGGGCGATAACTGAAGAGTTATGAGCTTTTGTAGGTGGTACTTGTTGCAAAAAGTTTGAGAACCACTCGCCTATTCCCTCAGAATATCACGAATAAAGAATTTTAAAAAACTACAAAGGAAACACACTTCAAGTGAAATTAAGTGGTCAGTGCAATGTTGAACATGTGGCAAAACATCAAATGTCAATGAATTTCCATCCATTCATCATATGAACCACTTATCCTCACAAGGGTCACGGAAGTGCTGGAGCCAGCTATCTTTGGGCAGGAAGAGGGGTACACCCTAAACTGGTTGCCAGCCAATCATGGGGCACATAGAAACAAACGAGCATTTGAACTCACAATCACACCAAAGGGAAATTTAGAGCCTCCAATTATTAATTAATTTCCTCGTGGCTTTAAATACTTTTCAAAATGTCCGTCAGTACATTTTACATACAGTGCCACTACAGTGGAATTTCCATCAGCGATTTTCTCTTGCTGGATAATTTCCAACCACTGTGCCAACATTTATTTATTTATTTATTTATTTATTTATTTATTTGTTTGTTTGTTTGTTTGTCTGTTAAAAGGCTGGGAAACTGTGCCAAGCTCACGAAAGTAGCAAATACTGTCACGACCAAAAAAAAACTCATTTAGACTTCTGTCAATTAAGAAATGTTTCTGGTTGGGTGATGTGTCTGCCGTATGCACCACATACACTGATCAGTCGGGGCTCAGGCAGAACATTTTTCATGGAATGGCCAAAAACCAATTGAGAAACACTACATTGGTGGCACATGCGTAGTGGCCAAGCCGACAGGTGGAGTGGCCACGACCGGAGCTGAGGGTGGCTAGCTTTTTGTCTGGGGGGGCCACATCCACGCCTGACCACCTTGTTAGTGCCGCCGCTGCTTAATCAGCCACAGAAATTGAAAGTATCATTTGATGCCTTGGTAATGAATGTGTCCTACAGGAGTGACAGTAAAGGGTGGGGCAGAAATGACAATGTTTTTTTTTTTTAAACTTGCAAAATCATAATTGGTAGCTGAAAAGAAATCGTATTGATATTATTGCACCCAAGTACAAGCACTTCCTGGACAAGACACTTAACCTTGTCAAGGAATTAATGTGGTAAGATGTTTAGTGGTAGTCGGAGGGGGTCATAGGTACAGAATGGCAACCACGCTACTCTCAGACTGCTCTAGGGCAGCTGCGGTTACACAAGTAGCATCCCACCATCACTGGTGAATGAAAGCAGGGTAATGCATTTTTTATTATTAAATGGTATTTGACATTCGGTGGAGCAGCTGTAAAGCATTGGCCTCACAGTTCTGAGGTTGTGGGTTCAATCCTCACAGTTCCGGGGTTCCGTCTGTGTGGAGTTTACATGTTCTCCCCGTACCTGTGTGGGTTTTCTCCGGGCACACTAGGTTCCTCCAACATCCCAAAAAGCATGCAACATTAATTGGACACTTTAAATTACCCCTAGGTGTGATTGCGAGTGCGACTGTTGTCTGTCTCCATGTGCCCTGCAGTTGGATTGCAATCAGTCCAGGTTGTACCCTGCCTCCTTCCGGTTGACAGCTGGGATAGGTTCCAGGACCCCCATAACCCTTCTGAGGATAAACGACTAAGAAAATGGGTGGATGAATGGCTAGCCTTTGACATACTCATGTCCACGTCCATTGTCCAAGACACTTATCCTCACAAGGGCACATATCTAGAACATCACTGAGTAGCAATTGATCACCCGTGTGTACCAATACACCGTCAATGACTGCATTTGACATAATCATGTCTGGAAAACAACTTCCTTCATGTGGTGTTTTTCTTTCTGCATTTCTGAAAGCAAAATTGCCTTCCACTTTCTCAAATATTGCTCTCTTGATTTGGTCTTGTCTAATCTGCTCCAATGACCTCTGACTGTTACATTGAAATGATTACTTCTTTGTGCCTGAATTGTTACAAGTAGCATTATATATTGGCAGGAGTATTTGTTCACCTGCCTTGATTCAGATGTGAAATTAAGTGACATCCCATTCTCTTGAGGATTGATGAGGTTTACAAGACAGTGATGAGGCCAGCCATGATGTGTGGCTTGAAGACAATGACACTGAAGAGACAACAAGAGGCAGAGCTGGAGCTGGTGGGGATGAAGACGTTGAGGTCTGCTCTAGGAGTGAGCAGATTGGAAAAGATTAGGCCAGCAAAGGGACAGCTGAGGTTAGATGCTTTGGACACAAAATTAGTGATTAGACTTTTAAATGGGTAGAATGAGGATGGCGCTTCCAGGCAAAAAAAAAAAAAAAAGTAAGAGATCTACTGAGGAAGATAGGTGTTTGAGATGAGGATACAGCCGGATGGAAAACTGGTTACATCTAAGGAAAAGAAGATTCTTTCAGCTTGTCCCTTTCAGGATGGCCACAGCGCATATATAAGTCAGGTTTCTCAGGCTCCTCTTATAAAAACAAATATAAAATAAAAAATATTTTGTCGCCCTCTACTGTTCATATTGTAGACAAACACGCGAGTGAACAGCTGAACGTGTTTGAAATCGACATTATCAGCTGTTTTAATTCAGATGGGTAAAATAAAAAACGTTTTGTATGCTCGTCTGAAAATTGCCCTCCTCAACGTGTGGTTCTTTGGCGTTTCTACCGTTCGCTGCTGCTTTAACTTGTGTCACCCGTAAAATTTTGCCTGTAAAAAAAAAAGAAAATGATTATCGACTAAATATATACACAAATAAATAAATAAATAAATAGATACATTAATTAATATGAATAAAGTTTGCACTAAATCCACCCAGCAACCTCTCAAGTGTCGCCAGAGTGTGGCGCTCCTGTTTCCATGCAGGCGGTGCTCAACTGCTCACTTTGCACCTTGCCTCCCTCCAGCTTGGCTAGCCAAAGTCTCCACGCCCTCATGTAGTCACTAGCACCTGCTTCTCCTTTTTATATAGCCGCTTGGCACACGAGCGCACACATTTCTTTTTTCGTTCCCGAAATAACATCGGAAGCATTATTATTTGGGCGATTTCGGCTGCAACCAGTCGACCAGGACGCCCCCATCCCCGGTCACGCTTGTCCTCCCTCGGCCACTCGTCGGTTGAAGTCTCGACGGTTTCCGTTCCACGCTGTAAGTCCACCTGACTTGGTTGAGCTTATGTGGCTTTCTACACTCAAGCGCTGGTTGCGTGACGCGTTTTGAAGACGTCGCTTAGCTCCTTTGTTACCTCGTGAGCGAGCCTGAAGCAGTAGGCTTGACTTTACACTTGCAATAAAATGTTAATTTCGCCGATTTAAGCTCGGAAATGTAATAAGACGCCGCTCTCCCCTTAAAGAGCATCCGTGACTTAAACTAACAGCGAACGACAGTCATTGTGTCACGCCATTGTCACATGGAATAACCCTTGTAATCCACTTTGTTGCCTTCAGCTAGGTCCCACGGTTTAGAAAGCTTGTTAAAGTCTTCTCGGGCTTGTCAAACGTAGCCATATAGTGTATGCTCAGGTGAATTCTCAATGTTGGGTTCTATTACCCGGTCCTGTTCAGAAGAACACCAGTGATGCATACAGATATTTTCTTGTATGTAATTAACCTGCTTTTTTTTCTATTCATTTTGCTCCCCAGAATCTTAACATTGACGTGAATTATGTTGGAATGCTGCAGGATCTGACCTTTTATCACAAGAGGCAAGGCAGGCAAACCCCTGAACCTTACACTCTCTGATAGCCTGCTACTGTACGATGCCTTTGAGGCTAAAATGTCTCAAATGAAGCATGTTGTCATGAAAGACAAAGGCCAGGATGTTGGAACGAAGTTGGAGTGGAGTTACATTGAATGGGTGAGAAATGAAGTTGTCACTTCAGGTGTGGCGAATGCAGAGACACAAACAGATCGAGGCCCTTTTGAGCACAAGGGGTGCCAAACCAGCAACCCGGTGATAATGCACATCGATCTCACACGGACACACTCCAGACTAAGGCATTCAACCTTGCTAGATCGTGATGGCATGGTAGCACCTTTCTTCCAGTTCGACCGACAGGCTCCCGGCCGCATCTCAACCTCTCCCACCTTGAGGAGGATGAGGAGCACCAGGCGTCCAGCTTCGGTCTCCCAGGATTCCGCAAGGATGGGTATTACCAAGGAGGAGCCCTCCCCTGCAATTTTGTCATCGCCTTTACACAGAATAAAGTCTCCCCTCGCTACAAGCCCCCTCCTGTCTAGTGGCGAGGTCTGTCACGAGCAGCCACCAAGTTCATCCTGTGGCCGACAGAGAACCAGATCACATAGATCAAAGACCTTTGACAATGGTATTGCTTCCATGAAGCCAGAGTGTCGAAGTGCGCATCCTACTATTGTTAAAGATTTTGGCTTTCCTGATAGTGAATTACAGGTGAGCAGTGGTTTTTTTTTTGTATGTTTAAAAAATGGTGCAGCACCAGCCACTTTGTTAGGGTACTACATACCAGTACGCACTCTAGCCGTATGGTGCCAAATTTTATAGACAAATAAATGTTTTTTTTTTTTTTTTTTTTGGGGGAGGGGGGTATGTCTGGACAAAATCTGCATTCTTTCCTAAAAAGAAGAAATTATGAAATGTATAGTTATGCCCCTCGACACATAGTTGCCAGAAACTGTATATACAAATTTCACAATTGAGTCATTGTTCTGTAATAAGTAATGAACTTCAAATTGCTGATTCTGGTGGAGCCACTGCAGGTGAAATAATAATTTGGTGAAATGCAAGATGTACTTGGTTACATGGATTGCACAAATTTTGACAACTCAATTTAACCCATCACAGTAGTGACACTGGAGAAATGGGCATCGTTCCAGCACCTGTAGTTAAGTTGGGGTATTGCTTTGCCTTGCTGACAGAGGACATATTTTGTATAATTTCCTTTAATTGCTTGTGTAAATTTGTCTACCCACCCATCAAGTAAGCAAACTTTTTTTGAGCTAGCCATTTCTGTAAATGTCTGTGATTAGGATATTCTACATTTTGCATGGATACCTCCCCATGTGTTGTAGCTTTTCTGCTGCACCTAAACAAAAGCCATACTTGGCATTGGTATGCCCCCAGTTGAGGGGGCCTGGGTGTGCCGTGGTTTGTATGTGTGAGACAAGACCTCCCCTTAAAAATGCGGATTTTATTTCATATTACTGGTATTTCTTAAAAGTGGTTTAAAATGTGTTGTAATTCTTACTCCGTGAAGGTTATGATGAAATGTCACAGACATTTGCGAATTGGGTCAAAATTCTAAGAGGAAAAAATGCAGTTGGAGGGGGAGCACTACTCATTTACAATTCCTGCACATATCCGTATACCACAGGAGGGAATTGAACTCAAGGCCCTTAAATGTGAGGGCGCATTACACTGTGCGGTGCAGTCTGTTGTGGATTTTAATCCACAGCCAGTAAATTAAATTGTTAGACATTCCTTCCTTGTGGAAGTCCGATCAGGCTCATTCTTTGTTGCCCCCCTGGGGTGGTCATCCACAATGCAAGCTTTTGACAGCCAATGAATCAGCAGTTACATGGACTGACAGCTCAGAGCGAGCCCACTGCCCGGAGATGCCTGGGAAGTGCTCTGAGCCCTGGGCCGCCGTTCACGGCAGTCAGCAGTCACCCAATAATGGAGGGGTCACTGAGTGATAGGAGAAGATAATAGAAGATCTTTTCATCAGCTCCTGCTATTTAACAGAGCACATTCTCAATAGAGTACTGGCATTCTCCTCAGATATCGTGGGGCTTTTGAATCTGAGCGACCACTTAAAACACTGTTTCAAAGTTGAATGTCTTTGAAAGTGATATAATGGCAGCATTTGCTAGAAGAGCCCTCTGCATTGCCCATGGAATGCTGAGTGTACTCTAAAACAAAACTGTAGCATGGTTTTTACCTCTAGACTTTTTGTAGCTGTTAATTATTTAGGATTATGCTGGGAAAAAATTGACCTCAATAGATTTCTACAAAACCTTGTTTTGGCACATGAGCTAAGGAATACAAATAAATCATCAGATTTTTTTATTTACTTTTTAAGCCTCCCACAATTTTTTTAATGGCATATTAATGCCAATGACAACATTTAGGAATGTTAAGGATGTATAAAATGTTTATATACACATAGTTGGTGCTGATCCAATTTGGAGTTTGAAATTGGGCACTGACTGCATTTTGCTCTTTTTGCAGGAGAAGGACCATTGTCCTAATAGGTGAGTATTTTGTATGCTGAGTCAGCATCATCCCATACTCGATTTGACCTTTTGGGGGGAACATGTTAGAATATCAGGAATGTTTGAAGCTACCCTTCCTCTGTCCTATTGAATAGTCTCTAATTGTCACGATGAGCTGGTTCTGTTATGACTGGATGTCGGCACAAAAACATTATCCGCCCCACCTTGTTCTGGCACTTTGAGGGGGTTGCCTTATGTCACTGGGTCCCCGTGAACAAGGATGATGAGACCTGTTGTTTAAGGAACCCCATTGAGCAGTCTTTGTTGCTTGTGTCTTTTGTTAGTGGAGCACAGTTAAGTTTTGAGAGTCCCATGGTTATGTGTGGACTAGACAAAACCTCATTAATACTGTTTTCTGTTACTGCCACCCACACCCCACCTAATGGGCAACTGAGCTGTTCGCTGGCTGTATAATTAGGCAGCTATTGTCTCTTTAATTACACGCTGGCACCGCACTGCTTACAGTGGCCCAGCCTTGCAAAGGCATTGGCGGAGGTTGTTATGTTTCCGTGCATCATTATTTCCCTTGTTTGGCAAGGAACAAAGCACCCATTTTTCCAAGTACCCTCAGTGGACACAGTGGCGGCTTTCTGAGTGGCCACAAAGCAACAGCATGTCATTGTGAGGATGCTGCGGAATGAAGCGCACGCACACGCTCTGACCTGGTTTGCAGTGAGGGTTCGTGCCTCTTCTAATCTCGTTAGCCCTGTATCCTCCTCAGGTCCTGCCGCCCACTCGCTATTATCTCATTTAATGTTGACTCTGTATAACTTTACCTGAAAGATCAGTTTGCACTGTCATAGTTCAACAAGAGTGAATGCCACTAACTTATCCGACTGCATTGATTCCTGCCTGCAGGTGTCTGTGCTTGCTTGTCAAATGAGCTAGCTCAACTGTAGAAATGTAAATTCAGCTTATTGTGTGCTGTCAGGAAGAAAAGACCATTACTCCTTTGCATGTTGTATGTGACGTTCCTCTTTCTCTTGCTTCCTCTTATCGTTGATTATTTTACATTAAATTTGATTATTATCACTATCTTGAACTTGTAAGAGGAGCTCCTCTAGGAGTTTTACTTTCGTTAAGTGCATGATGGCTGAATAAGCTTGTTTACAGCACATTAAAAACTGTGATCTGCTTTCCCAAGTTCTTTTGCTCTGAACCTTTTGTCTATTAAGAAGTGAAACCTCAGAGTTGTCACTGGCCAACTGTCATGACATGTCAGGATGCAGCAAGTGAACCTTGAGGTATCCTAACAGCCCTCCCACCAGCAAGAAAACAAAAAACACGTTCTGCTATGCTTTGCAAATATAACTGTGTAAATGTAAAAATAGAGTCCATACTGAACCAACAGTATCCATCTTGGAACTTTGGCTTTCTATATGTGTGAAATTGAACATTAACTTTACAGCATGACTGAATGACAATTATATGTTTATGTTTACACTCTCCCTTAATTGCCACAGAGAATACATCAAAACACTTGAACAGTAGATGCATGAACTTTGCCTTGGGCTAAACGGAATACCTGTTACTCCGCAGCCACAACATGCCTCAGTAACTAACAGTGGAAGGCCACCAAGAGTATTAGAAGTGCCACAGAGCCGTGGCGTGGCTCTTTTAGCTCATATGGGGTGATACCTTTGACACTAAGCATTTCCGTCAAAAAGCCAGAAACATAGTACTTTGTTTTGCTAATTTTTCTCTACTCCACACATGTTGTAAATAGCCAATTTGCTGCACAGTGCAGATGGTATTTCACTGGCATTTCAAAAAGAGTGATTTCTGGAATTTATTTATTTCCTCCTGACGTACAGGAAATATCTCTATCAATGCTGTACTGCTTGGATAAATGTGACAAGACTAATCGAAAGGCATGAGCTAAGAAGCATTTTTGTGTTATGTAATTAGGTAAACGAGGACCTCATTTATTTTTTTCTGTCTACTTCAGTCTACAGGAAAGGAGGCGGAGCTCTGTAGTGGTCTGCTTACCTGGCTTGGATGTTTCACCTGGAGACCTGTTTGTATCTAATGGAGCAGCTGACATACTAAACAACATTTCTGGTAAATTTTCATCTTGTGCACTGTATATTGGCTCACCATCTGGGCAGAATGCCAGTGATAACTTTCACTTGACTGCTTTTGCACGAGATGGCATCCAAATATCTCTAGTCTTTATCTGCCAGGTTAGTGCATCAGTCTTTTGAAAATACTTGCTCCCTTTGTAATGATCGCTCTTTGATGCATTTTTGCAGACACAAAGAAGTCAAAATGGCCTTTTTCAAGGCGTAGCACAGTGAGTCATATTTATGTTATAAAGGCTGTTATTTACTGTATGCTTGTGTTAATGGTTTTTGATATTTTGTGTGTTGAGGTTTCAACATTGTTCTCAGACCCATTTCACTAAGCGGATTAATATGATTCCTCATCCCTTTTTTCAATTAGTTTGCCATTGGTGTACATGCCACTGTAAGACCTGAGCCAAATTGGTTAGTTAACATTTTGAGTATGAAAGACTGGGCTTGAATGCGCATGGGCGCATGCTAACACATTTTTTTGTTTGCGTAACACACACACACACACACACCCAATGATACCTTTTTAACTTTCAGACTAAAGGGAAGTCTCAAACAGGAACATCCGTATCTGCTATTGAAAGGTATCTCTCAACAGCAGAAATTCAGGACTGGAGGAACTCTGACCTTCAGAAATATAAGGTGAGAAACAGCCTCTGTCAGCAGCAACAGAAGCACCGTGATATTTGTTGTGTAAATACAGCTCCCTGTACTGCGAGCAATTTTGAAGTTCCTGTGTTATACAAGTTAAGATACGAAGACACCCAGATTTCTAATTTAATTTTCTAATTTCTAATCTCTTCAACGTGCCACTCTCAAATAACAAATTGTGCAAGAACCTGATTTTCTACACTGTAGCCATCCAACATATAAAAATAAATACACACTGCACATGCTTGAGTAGATCACCATGGTTGGAGGAACATCACGGAATCTCCCCCCCCCCCCCCCACACACACACACAAACAAAGGACAGAAAAGAAAATATGATTGACATCTCACTTTCATTTGTGGCTTTGTATTAATTTCTTGGTATGTGCTATATACACTTTGGTCGTTTTTGTGCAGGACTACACAATGGCAGAGTTCGTGCAGGACCAGTCCTCCCAGTGGAGCGCCACCTCTGAGCCTGTTGGCTTTAAAAGACAAGAGGCCATCTGGGAACTCTTCACGAGCGAGTGTGTTTACTTCCTGGATCAGCTCATGGTTCTCAAAGAGGTGATTTTCTCCCCTCAATGCCTTCTAATGTGTGTGCACACAGAAATATACACACAGCGCTACAAACAAACACACTAAACCCAAGCAAAACTCAACACCTGCTGCTTTGTTCCTTGCATATTCCTGATGAATGCCTGACTCAAAAGTCTTTTGGTTGTCTGTGCTTTAGAGTTTCAGATTACAAATAAGCACAACACTAGTATGTCTAAGCCGATTGTCTGACTCCTTTGTTGCATTCAGGTGTTTTTGGCTACACTCACAAACCTGCAGATGAGATCCTGTCTGGCTGATATTGACACCTGGAGGCTGTTTGCAAACCTCAGTGAGCTTTGCCTGGTGAGATTGAATGCAAACGCAGCAAGCGTTGAATAAATCATCCCAAATGTTGCATTATCCAACTGTAATGTGCAGTATAAATGGCAATGCTTTTATCTCAGCAACTATGCAAAACTAAATAAAAAAATAAACACAATACTCTTCTTGCTCACCTTAAAAACAACAAAAGATATGTCTAGAAGTGCTACAAAAACTAAAAGACGCAATACCCTGGTTTGTGTAAAAAAAAAAAAAAAAAAAAACACCCAAGGAATTTTTCTGGTAGACTGTGCTGCCCTGGTACGACATACAGATATTCCAATTGCATTCCAATCAGAATCTGGGTTAGAAAGCCAAATCGAAAAAGTATACTCCGTGTGAACACATCAATTGGAATAAATCTGAATTGAGTTTCATAGGGGTCGAAAAGTCTTGCAGCGGGTGAACTATGTATTTAACATGTCACCAATTTATTAAGTATATAAATTTAGTATTAAGTGAAAATTTCCCCAGACACCCCAAGTTATTCACACATGAGAAACATGAGTACAGAAAATAAACTCACAATTTAAGATGTGCAATAATGTGAAATGACACAGGGAAAAAGTATTGAAAATATTAAAATTAACTTTGTACAAAACCCTTTGTTTGCAATGGCCGTGTCAAGACTTTCTGTATGGAGAAAGTCTCATGCACTACTCTGATGTGATTTTGGCCCATTCTACACAAGCGTGCTTCAAATTTTGAAGGTTCCCTGAGCTTTTATGAATCTTGAGCTGCAGTTTTCTTTCCATAGATTTTCAATTGGGTTCAAGTCAGGTGATTGGCTGGGCCATTCAAGCATCTTTATTTTTTTGGAGGGAAAACCAATTGAGAATATCCTTGGCAGTATGTTTTGGATCATTATCCTGCTGAAATGTCCACCCTCATTTCATTTTCACCACTCTCTTAGATGCCAGCAGATTATTGTCAAGAACGTCTCCGTACATTTGCCCATTCATCCTTCCTTCAGTAATGTAAAGTTTACCAGTATCATTTACTGAAAAGCAGCCCCACAACGCCTAACTTAACTGTTGGTATGGTGTTTTTCGGGTGATGTGCAGTGCTATTTCTCCTAACCTGGCATGCATTATGGCATCCAAAGAGTTCATTTTTGCTCTTATCTGGCAGGCAGACGATATTCTGCCACTGTTTAACTTGCTTGTCCAAATGTTGTGTTCAGCAAACTTTAAATGAGCATTAACATTTTTTTTCCAGCGATGGGTTCTTGAGTGGTGAATGTTTGTACAGGACATGGCGGAAGAGTGCATTACTCACTCTTTTCCTTGAGACATGACCTGCTAATTCCAGGAGCTCATGTACAATAGATGCGCATACACAAAAATGTGGTGTACGATATTTTTCACGGCAAAGTTCAGATGTATCAAAAGTGGAATGTGTGGTGGGTCAAGCCAACTTCAGAACTGGCGTATGGACGTTTTTGCACCTGTTAATGCTTTAGCGACAGGTGATGCTTGGAACTTATCATACATCTGCACGTCAGGGAAACAAACAGGGGTGATGAACAATTAATGACCGGCAACATTTAATTTCAGTCATTTAATAGAGGCAAGCACTCAGAATTAATGTTAACGGGATAAGCCGAAAGAAACTTTATTTAATGAATCACCTATTTGTAAGGACACATGAATTGATCAAGGTTCAGTACATTCCAAGGACTTTTTGTCTCCATGCATGCAGCTGCAGCCTGGAGTTGCAGAGTAATTGCGTCAGAGACGCCAGGAATGGTGGATGAATCCTACGAGTCTGTGGCGCCACTGACGCCAGAGATGGTGAAGGAATCCCCTGAACATGTAGCGTGTGGCTAAAACGCCACTGATTTAAAAAGTCCTTTGAATTTACTTAATTTGAACTTGTACATCGGTAATGCATGATTACAATTTGTCATGAGGACTTTTACAGCTCTTTTTAAAAAGTAATTTCAACACATTTTAAATTACGTGCAACTAATGTGCATGTTCAAATTAAGTAAATTCAAAGGACTTTTTTTCAAGTGTGCATGTCCTATCCTGTGTATTAAAGTAATACATTGAGTAATCAAACAGAATCAAAGTTTTTCTATTTCAATTCAAAACATTTATGCAAGTACTTGAGATAATAAGGCTGAGTAGTATAGACTACTGGATGGACGCATTTGTCATGTTATAACAATACATTGTGTTTACCTTCGGATTAATCATTTAGCTCCATGTGAGCACAGCCACCCATGATTGCAGTGGCTCTCCTCGAATGGGGTTAGGCCCTCCTCGACGGTTCTTCCACCTTTTTTGGCCATGCTTTGCCGGTGGCCAGCTGTCCTCTGCTCGACATTCACCTTAATGTCTGACCACTTATTTATTTATTTTTTTGGGTCAGTGTGTGCGCTGTTCTGGCTCTATTGCGTTGACAGCCGCACACACGCCGTCTCATCCATTCCACTTGTGCCTGTTGTTAATGCTGGAGGAGAGCGAGCCAAAGAGGATTTTCTTTCGTACCTCCACCTCATTGAGCAACTTCACATTCAGAAAAAATCTTTCTTGGTTGACTTGCTCATTTCCCTTTTTTATCTTTCTTGGTTGCCTTGCTTATTTTCCTTTTTTTTTTTTCCCCTGATCATGTTGTGATTGGGATCTCAGTTGCAGGATTCATTTAAATATCACTTGGATATTTAAATGACAGCGTGGACAGGGACTGGTTAGCTATCGCCAGTGCTATCGTCATAGTCTGTTTCATAGTTTTTGATGATTGTTGGCTAGCTGCAACTACTTTTTCTCCATTATAATGATCTAAATGTTGCTCTCTACATTTCATCAGAACCAGCTTTAATGGCCAAGTGTGTAAAAAACACACAAGGAGCTATTTCATTAACTATTTCGTGTGCAAGACTCTCTCTGTACTTTACTCATTTTTTGAGGAGTACTTTTTACTTTTACTTGTAATATTGTCACAGTACTACTGCTTGAGTACAATATTTGGCTACTTCCCCCACCTCTGGAACGGACATCCTCTATTGCTCTTACGTTTTAAGCAACATTGTTGCTCCTCAGATAAGCCCGTTGGATTTGTTGCACCAGTCTATTGTATTTTTGCATTGAGTGATGCAGGTCGTGGCCCTGGTTGTGGTCTCAGGGGAACAGCAAAGCACACGTGACATCTGCAACAAAAGTTGATCCGCTAGTGCATCTTGTATTAATTAGGAAATATGTTGTACAATTATCCAATTTGTTTATAGTTATTAAATGTATTAAAGTGACAGAGTGATCTTAGAGATCATATCACAAAACAGACTGAACTAATTTCAAATTTAAAAATGACCAATAAAAACTGAAATATTGTACTTAATATTTTCCAGAAGGATGCGTTTGGGATTAGCCCATCAAATTAGGAATATGAAAAACAAAGTAAAACAGATGATGGTTTTAATCAGTTCTTTTCCAGAATGAGAGTGCTTAAAGAGGAGGATCCGATTCATGTGGCGCAGGTTGAAGCACGAATCAAGTGCAGTTGTAGATGGGCCTAAAGTTGGAGGCCAGAACAAAAAAAGGCAAAGAAATGAGGCAAATTTAATTTTAAATTTTGATATCAACATGTACTTGAGTGGTGTGAAGGTTTTCTGCATGACGAAAATTGTATTTTTGCCTTATTTTACTCTTCAGATTACTTTATAATAAAATCATTCTCGCTCGGGGCCTGGTGGATAACTCTTTTTTTGGGAGGGTGGGGTGAGGTGTCACCTGTCTGTTGTACCAAATTTTTATTTCTTGATTTTGGAGGGTGGGGTGAGGAGGATGTCACCTGTCTGTTCTATAAAATTTAATTTCTTGTCTTGTTCTTTATTTTAATGTATGGATTACTTGGGTTGCTCCCAACATCTGGTGAAATTTTCAGGTCGGTACCACCTTTGGAAGTATATTTCCAGAAATGATGACTGGTTAGTGCAAACCGAATTCCAATTAAGTTGGGATGTTGTGTTAAGCAAATAAACAAAATAGATTGATTTACAAACCGTGTTCAACCTATATTTAATTTAATACACTGCAAAGACAAGATATTTAATGTTTAAACTGATAAAGTTTCTTAGCAAATAATGATTAGCTTGTAATTCGATGGCTGCAACGCTTTATAAAAAAGCTGGGACTAGTTCATGTTTACGATTGTGTTATAATCACCTTTCAACAACATTTGATAAACATTTGGGAACTGAAGACACTAATATTTGAAGATTTGTAGGTAGAATTTTTTTTTTTCCCCATTCTCGCTTGATGTACAGCTTCAGCTGTTCAACAGTTTGGTGTTTCTGTTGTCATAATGTCATAATCACTTCATAATGCTTCCCACACATTTTCAGATGGGAGACAGGTCTGGACTGCAGGCAGGCCAGTCTTGTAACCGCACTCTTTTATGCTGTTGTAAAGTGTAGAATGTGGCTTGCCATTGTCTTGCTCAAATAAGCAGGGTTCTCCATGAAAAAGATGTTGCTTGGATGGCAGCATATGTTTCTCCAAAACAATTCGGGTACCTTTCTGCATTAATTGCTCCTTCAGAGATGTTAGTTATTCATGCCATTGGCACTAAAACAGCCCCATACCACAGAAGCTGGTTTTTGAACTTTGTGTCCATAACAATCCGTATGGGTCTTTGGCACGAAGGACACAAATTCGACAATTTCCAAAAACAATTTAAAGTGTGGGCTCGTTGGACCACATAGCAATTTTCCACTTTTCATCAGTCCTTCTTAGATGACCTTGGGATCAGAGAAGGTGGTGGTGTTTCTGGGTGTTGTTGCTAAATGGCTTTGGCTTTGCATAGGAGAGTTTTAAAGCAAAGGAAATTTATTTGTATAGCGCATTTCGTACACAAGGTAACTCTGTGCTTTACATAATTAAAAACATTAAAATACAGAACAAAATAAACATTTTGAAAAAGTACAATTAAAACAGCTTTTAGTGCAAGAAATATCACAGAAAAGTGGAAATAGTCTAAAATGCATGAGAAAAAATTGGATTTGAAAACACTCACACTTGGGGATGACGTGTTGGCAACCTATTCCATTTTTTTTTTTTCGGCAGCATAATAGGCAAATATTGCTTCACCATGTTTGCTTTGACCTCTGCACTCCATTATTACACTAGAGTGAGTCGATCTCAGAGCCCTACTGATTTATAGACCAGTAACAGAACTTTAAAATCTATTCTAAAACTGAGTAAGTACAGTGTAAAGACTTTAGAATTGGTGTTATATGCTCTGACCGCTTTGTTCTGGTCACAACCTGACCTGCAGCTGTTTTATGCTCTTTTTGGGGAGCCCAGTCAGATAACCATTACAATAGTCAAGTCTATTTGAGTTAAAAACATGGATGAGCTTCTACTGGTTTGCTTGACACATGCAAGCCTTCACTCTAGATAGTGTCTTGTGAAAGTATTCAGCTCCCTTGAACTTTTCAACCTTTCGCCACATTTCAGGCTTCAAACATAAAGGTATTAAATTAAATTTTTTTTTTGTCAAAGATCAACAACAAGTGGGACACAATCGTGAAGTGGAATGAAACTTTTACTTTTAACAAATAAGAACCTGAAAAGTGTGGTGTACAGTATTATTCGGCCCCCTTGCATTAATACATTGTAGCGCCACCTTTTGCTGCAAGTATAGCTCCAAGTCGCTTGGGGTTTGTCTCTACCAGTTTTGAACATCGAGAGACTGAAATTCTGGCCCATTCTTCCTTGCAAAACAGCTCGAGCTCAGTGAGGTTGGATTGAGTGCGCTTGTGAACAGCAGTCTTCAGCTCTGCTCACAGATTCTCGATTGGATTCGGGTCTAAACTTTGATATGGCCATTCTAACACCTGGATATGTTTGTGACCTATTCCTTTGTAGATTTGGCTTTATGTTTTGGATCATTGACCTGTTGGAAGATACATCTTCATCCCAGTCTCAGGTCTTTTGCAGTCTCTAGCGACTTTTCTTCCAGAATGGTCCTGTATTTGGCTCCATTCATCTTACCATCAATTTTAACCATCTTTCCCTCCTGAAGAAAAGCAAGCCCAAACCTTGAGGCTGGCACCACCATGTTTGACAGTGGGGATGGTGTGTTCACGGTGATAGCTGTGTTGGTTTTACGCCAAACATACCGTTTTGCATTGTGGCCATAAAAGTTAAATTTGGGTTTCATCTGATCAGAGCGCCTTCTTTCACATGTTTGGTGTGTCTCCCAGGTCAGGTCAAACTTTAAACAAGACTTTTTATGGATATCTTTGAGAAATGTCATTCTTTTTGCCAGTCTTCCATAAAGGCCAGATTTGTGCAGCATACGGCTGATTGTTGTCCTATGGACAGACTCTCCCACCTCAGCTGTAGATTTCTGCAGTTCATTCAGTGATCATGGGCCTCTTGGCTGCATCTCTGATCAGTCTTCTCCTTGTTTGAGGTGAAAGTTTAGCGTGACAGCCGGGTCTTGGTAGATTTGCAGTGGTCTTATACTCGTACTATTTCAATATGATTGCTTGCACAGTGCTCCTTGAGGTGTTAAAAGCTTGGAAAATCTTTTGTATCAAAATCCGGCTTTAAATTTCTCCACATTATCTCGGACCTGCCTGGCGTGTTCCTTGGTCTTCATGATGCTCTCTGCACTTTAAAGAGAACGCTGAGACACAGGTGGATTCTATTTATCATCATCAGTCAACATTGGATCATTCTGAGATCCTCACTGAACTTCTGCAGTGATTTTGCCCCACTGAAAGTAAAGGGGCCGAATAATATTGTACACCCCACTTTTCAGTTTTTTATTCGTTAAAAAATGATGAAATATCCAATAAATTTCGTTCCACTTCATAATTGTGTCCAACTTGTTGTTGATTCTTGACAAAAAATGAAAATTTCATGTCTGTGTTTAAAGCCTGAAATATAGCAAAAGTTTAAAGTTCAAAGGCCCCGAATACTTTCATAAGGCACTGTACATTCTTGAGATGGTAAAGGCAGTTTTAGTAATTGAAATGCTGTAACTGACAGTCAGGTCGGAACCTATTAGAACACCAAAGTTTCAGACTTGGTCTTGCCTTTTTAAAATGAGTCCAGGTATTTACGATTAATACTTTTTTTCCTTTATTGCCAAAAACAATGATCTGTTTTGTTGAGGTTTAGTTGAAGGAAATTTTGGCTCATCCAGTTATCTGCCTTAGACAGTGGCACAACACCTCAATTGAACTGTGGTCATCTGGAGACACTGCTACATCTTCATCTGTCATCTGCATAGCTATGATAGTCAAAACTAAAGTTCTGGAAAATTTGAGCGAAGGCTGGTACAGGCTGAACAGGAGGGGTCCAAGAATTAACCCTTGAAGGACCCCATATGTTCTAAGATGCACGTACGGATGTAGTTCCAAACTGTATTTACTGACATTGTTTTCCTGATGTGTTCCTGAGCCCATGTGCTGATGTCCTTTATACACTGTCAGTTTTTGATGCAGTACGGCCCGAGGGCTCGAAGGTCACAGGCATCCAGTGTTGGTTTTTGGCCTTGCTGTTTACATTCATTGAGTTCTCCAGATTCTTTTAAAGTTTTGGTGATGAGTTGGACAGTAAAAGATGAAATTCCTAAATTCCTTCCAATTGTCAGTGATGAAAGTCCTACGGATTTTCCCAGAATTCCGGATTTTCAAGTTTTTATGAAAATTCCTCTGGAAAATTGAGGAAAAATTGCCTAAAATTAATCTAGATATTAGTTGACGACATTGAACGAACGTGTTTGAGTTCGTTGTCTTGCTCTCGCGAGCGTAGCCATGTTGAGGCACTAACACGAGTAACAGTAACACCCCTCCCCTCGCATTCTCTCAAGACGCCACTTATTTTTTGTAGTCTTGACATTAATTTGTGTTTATTTCATGAACATTAACTAAACAAGCCTGCTCCAAAACAACCGGTATTCACCTGGAAACAGGACATGCAAGTTTACCATACTGAGCATGTACGGAAATTAGGCCGACAGCGCATGTTCAGAGCTGCTTCACGGACTGCGAGCGCATTTACATCGAAAGTCATCAACATCATGAGCCATGTCAAAAAACTGGGGTTCTCATTGGGTCAATCGTGAGCCAGTGTGATGGCGTCCACCCCACCCAAAAAAAAAGAAAAAAAAAAACAGACTATCATCCACCTCATCGCTTGATTCAGGTGTGGCCAATACGTCGAGTGCACGCACATAAAGGCGCGTTCTAGAGAGCCGGCCTATTTACGGTCAATGCGTGCTCCTAAACTTTCAGCATTTTCAAAACATTGCGTGTATAGATCGTTCATGTTTATTCCTTTACAGACCATTGCATTTGACTGTTCTTCAAATAAAGTTTGTCAGATGAAGAATTTTTATTGATGAAAAATTTTAAATACCGTTTTATATCATGTTCTACTAATATCAATTGAAATTGGAAATGATCATTTCTGAGTTTTACATTTTAGTTTTCTATTTTAGTTATGTATTTATTTTATTTTTAATCTACAGTTGTTATATTAATCCAGTAAATTATTTTAAGGCTATCACTAATCACACCCGCAACTTTATCAGCGAGCATGACTGACCACACCCATACGTTTTTTAAATGTGCGTGCGCGTGTGTGTGTGTGTGTGTGTGGTGTGTGTGTGTGTGTTGTGTGTGTGTGTGTGTGTGTGTGTGTGTGTGTGTGTGTTAAAGGCAACTCATTATACTATTAGTATTACTAGATCTATATTTTCGTGTATTTTCTACATCTAGACTATAATGTGGGGAAAAGGACAATTTTAGATGTCTTTTTACTGAATAGTTCACTGAATTAATTTGTCTTGAGATAAGATGGCATATTTTACTGACAAATGTGATTCTGTATTATCCAGTGGTAGGGGCATGGGGGACAAAAAAATCTGGGCTTGGCCCTTGGGGAATCTCTGACTATTTTTTTTTTTGGTCAGGACTTGGAAATTTTACTTTCAATTTTTGTCTGAATGTTGTTCACAGATATCGCCAGAATGCACCACAGCCATCCATTTTCTTCACACCTTCAGTGCTCACATTTGGATTTTCAGGAATTTTCACAAAAGTCCACTTTCATCTCTAAATTGTATGTTGAGAAACATTAATTGCTTAGGCAAAAACCCAGGCGTGGGGCGAGTTTGGTGAGGCCATGGAGCAGAACTTCAGGACGGCTTCGAGGAGATTCTGGTCCACCGTTCGGCATCTCAGGAGGGGGAAGCAGTGCACCGTCGACACTGTGTATAATGGGGACGGGGCACTGCTGACCTCAACTCGAGATGTTATGAGTGGGTGGGGAGAATACTTCGAAGACCTCCTCAATTACACCAAGACGCCTTCCCACTAGGAAGCTGAGTCTGGGTGTTCTGTTGCGGGCTACCCTATCTCTGGGGTTGAGGTCACCGAGGTGGTTAAAAAGCTCCTTGGTGGCAGCGCCCCAGTGGTGAATGAGATTCGCCCGGAGTTCCTAAAGACTCTGGATGTTGTGGGCCTGTCCTGGTTTATATGCCTCTGCAACATCGTGTGGACATTGGGGACAGTGCCTCTGAATTGGCAGACTGGCTTGTTAAAGAAGGCTGTTAAAGAAGGGTGACCGGAAGGTGTGTTCCAACTATATAGAGCGATCACACTCCTCAGCCTCGCCGGTAAGGTCTACTCAAGGGTACTGGAGAGGAGGGTCCGTCGCGAAGTCGAATCTCAGATTCAGGAGGAGCAATGTGGTTTTCCTCCTGGCTGTCGAACAGTGGACCAGCTCTACACCCTCGGCAGGGTCCTCGAGGGTGCATGGGAGTTCGCCCAACCAGTCTACATGTGTTTTGTGGACTTGGAGAAGGCATTCGACCGTGTCCCTTGGTGAGTCCTGTGGGGCGTTCTTTGGGAGTACGGAGTGCCAAACCCCATGATACGACCTGTTCTGTCCATGTACGACCACTGTCAAGAGTTTGGTCCACATTGGCGGCAATAAGTCGGACTCGTTTCCGATGAGAGTTGGACTCAGCCAAGGCCGCCCTTTGTCACCAATTTTGTTCATAACTTTTATGGACAGAATTTCTCGGCGCAGCTAAGGTGTAGAGGATGTCCGGTTTGGTGGCCTCAGCATCGCGTCTCTGCTCTTTGCAGATGATGTGGTTCTGTTGGCTTCATCAAGCCGTGATTTCCAGCTCTCACTGGAACGATTCGCAGCAGAGTGTGAAGCGGCTGGGATGAGAATCGGCACCTCCAAATCCAAGACTATGGTCCTCAGTCGGAAAAGGGTGGCGTGCCTTCTCGAGGTCGGGGATGAGATCCTGCCCCAAGTGGAGGAGTTCAAGAGACAAGAGACCCCGAGGATGACCTAGGACACACTGGAGAGACTATGTCTCTCGGCTGGCTTGGGAACGCCTCTGGATCCCTCCGGAATATCTGGAAGAAGTGGCTGGGGAAAGGGAAGTCTGGGTAGATACTGGATGGATGAATGGATGGATGTTCCACTATTTTCTCATGCTCTTGTTCACAAAGAGGTGAACCTCACACCACCTTTCCTTGTGAATGACAGCAATTCAGAGAAGCTCCTTTAATACCCAATCATGGCACCCACCCAGCATATGTTCACCTGTTGATGTTCCAAACACGCGTTTGATGAGCATTCTTCAACTTTGTCAGTCTTTCTTGGCACCTGTCCCAGCGTTTTGTCATGTCTTGCAGCCACAAAATTCCAATTTGATTATTTGCTGAAGATAATAATAATAATTTAGTTTGAACATAAAATATAATTTCTTCGTAGTGTATTCAATTAAATATAGGTTGAGCTTGATTTGCAAATCATTGTAATTTGCTTTCATTTAACACAATGTCCTAACTTCTTTCGAAATGCATTTGTACTTCAGCTGCTGAATATATATCATGCTACGTTGTACTATAGTATATCTGTAATACAGTAAGCAGTTGGATCTGAATAGTCGGGCTTCGTTCCATCAGCGCACATTCTGCCTCGACCAAAACTCGCAGTGACGTCGTTTACAGTTAAATATGGCAGCTTCCTACCAGTGCTGTTCTTTGATAGCGAGGTTGTTTTTAACCACTTGTAAGTTTTTATAAAGCTTTTGCTTTATAAAAATGGAATCACAAGCATGTGGGACAACTGACCTCCATCTTGATTAATCACTCACGTGATTTTCACATTGACCTCTGTATGTTGTCTGTAACATTGGTGTTCCATTTAAATGTACTACGTATGTATACACCAGATTGGAATAGATCTCAGATGAACACTTGACAAGAGATCTTCAATCAGAAATAATTTCAGTCAGAATAACAAAAAGTCTACATTTAAACCTGCTTATTGTCATGCAGGAGACACCTCTAGGTGGATGCCCGAGCACTTTGGCTTGGTCATTTATTAACCACTCATTTGCTGATTACGAAAGATTTTATTAGGTGTCTTGTGTGTGTGTGATGTGTTATATAGTGCGTAGTGACTGGACATGATTTTTTTCATTGCAGGTAAGCTTTGGTTTCCTTAACAACCTGCTGCACGTCATCAAGGACTCGTTGGATGTCACTGATAGTAACAGAGCCACTCTGCTGGAGCTGTTGAACAAAGTAAGACTCCAGTCCTCTTCACTTATTTCTAGAATTCTTACACATTAGGAAAACAAATCATTTCACGTGAATATTTGGATTTGATTCCTGGATGTACCGACCCTTTTTTTTTTTTTTTTTTTTTTTTTTAGGGAGGGAGCAAATAATTTTGATTTGGGCAGGCAGTCGAAGCAGCTAGACATGAATTAAAATGCCAACCTTGAGTCACAAATCAAAGAGGCTTGCAGTGTGAGTCATTGCTTCCCACAGGCCTCTTCCCAAACAATTTGATGTCATTCAAAACCATTAAATGCATTAGCCAAATGCATTATTTTACTTTGGATTAGTTGAGAACTTGACAGTGTGCTAGATAGTGACAGGCAGACAATGTTGAAGCATCCGATGGTGCGACAAAAATGTGGGCCAGCAGTTTATATGCAAATGCTCAGCTGGCATGAACAACAAAACATTACATGACTGATCAAAGAGTTGATTGGTAAAAAGCTTCACTCGCAAAGCAAAGGATAACAAATGTTTATACGGCACATTTCATACACAATTACATAATTAAAAGCATTTTTAAAAGAAAAAAAAAACAGCTTATGTTGACTCAAAACAAAGAGTGGAATAAATTTAAAACTGTATACAGTGCAAGAAATGTTAAACTGGAAGTGCTTTAAAAAGCATGAGATGTTTTTAACTTGGACTTAAAAACAATCACATTTGGGGGCTGACATCACTTATGTAGGCAGCTTATTCCATTTGTATGCACCATGATAGCTAAGTGCTCCTTCACCATGTTTTTTTGGACTCTGTGCTTTACTATTTGAGGTGGGTCTGTCGATCTCAGAGCCCTACTGGGTTTCTATTCATCATAATCATCACCAATTGCCAAGATATTGAGATTTTCCTCTGAAGTTGCCGTTTATCCTCATTTAATAAGGTTCTATGAAAGGCACGTTGAACAAGTAACCAAGTTTAGTTACAATGAGTACAGGTAGTTTTCAGCCCCCCCTTAAACTTTTTATATTGTTATTGTGCACATTATATATTGTTAAAATCATTTGTTCATCATTTTCCTCAATGTACACACACACAGCACTCCATATTTACGGAAAAACACTTTAATCTTATGATAAATTAATCTGCCTTGTATCTGGCTGATATGGTCTTGTCATCTGTTGTCAGACTTTCCAGGAGAGCATATGCCATTGCTTACAGAAGTACTGCCTCAATTACGCCACAGCTTTGCTTTATCTGGACAGCCTGAAGCCCAGAGAGGACTTTGGGTCTTATGTCAAGGTAGATAAGACCACTTTTTGTGTGTGTGTGTGTGTGTGTGTGTGTGTGTGTGTGTGTGTGTGTGTGTGTGTGGTGTGTGTGTGTGTGTGTGTGTGTGTGTGTGTGTGTGGTGTGTGTGTGTGTGAGTGAGTGTGTGTGTGTGTGTGTGAGACCATCAGAGCTAACAAATTTGCCCCTGGTATTAATTATTGTAATTGAAAAAGCTGGGGCACGGGAATGCACCTTGAAAAAGAAGGCTGAATGTGTACTTATTATATTACTAACTTTTGTCATCCATCGCCTCTTTGAACTGTTCTTAAAATATTTCTCCCCATCGCTGTAATCTGTAACAGTGGTGCGAGAGCAACAAGCAGTGCCGCAGGCTGCAACTGCGTGACCTGCTGGTGGCGCCATTGCAGAGGCTGACTCGCTACCCGCTGCTCCTACGGAACATCGCAAGGCGGTTCGACTCGGAGGAGGAAAGCAGGGATGCGCAGGCTGTAGCGGAGCAAGTGGACATGTCGATATGTGAGCACCCCCTCTTCCTCCACCTGGAACAAAAGACAAATGGGCTTGTCATTCGACAACGTGCACATTCTTGTCTTGCTCTATCTAGAAGGTGTTCACTGATCACCTCACGTGTCATGTCAGCATGCATTGACTCAACTGATTGTGACTCGAGGCCTGTAGGACCAAGTTCTTATATATCTGTGTGTGTGTGTTGAGACAAATTCCCTCACGCGTCAGAGGCTTCCCATAACTGTAAAGACATGCTAAATTGCTGGGGTGTGGCACTGACGATTTGTAAACCGGATTGGCTCTAATCTATCGGCAGGCTATTACACCTATGTGTGACAGACAAGTAAACATCCCAATCTGACATGTTGGAACATGCTGACATTTTGAAATGCTTCTAAATGGGACCAAAGTACAGTACAGTAGAACCTCTTAAAGTGAAATGAGTTTTATCTCTTCTGACTTGAGTAACAACAATAAGACAAATTTTAAGAATCACTTTGCTGATTCTTATATTTTGTAAGTGTAACTTCAACAAGTCACCATTGTTTTTGGTCTCAGTGCATTCTGGGTAGTGACATCAAGTGGGTAGGTGCCCGACGTCCGCAGTAGTTTTTAGCAGTAGCCGCACTAGCAACGCCTGACAGCGAGGTGTTGAATGCTCTTCAGCCATAAGTCTGAACGTGATCAGCAAAATGAGAAGAGAGAGGAAGAAAAAAGACATGAGGATGAAGTTGACGGCTGGGAAGAAACTCGAGTTGGGGATTTTCCGTAGTGTATTTGTAGCTGCGGCTTGCTGATGCTTACTGAGAGTATCACTTCTGTTTCATTTCTCCCGCTGCCAACGGTACTCTTATGTTTTGCCTGATGTTATGAATGAATTCAAGTAATAGAGTAAAGTTGTATGGATACCTTTTTTTTTTTTTTTACCTATTTTTCACTACTATCTCAGTGTCCGGTAGCGATGGTTTGTTTACAAACAGCTGCTGGTGCTAATGTTCGCTGATCATTGTACACTGTAAACACCTCCTGCCTTTTGCGTCATTTTGCATGACTTTCGCATGGCACGTGGCCATTTAGGCTCCTTGTGAGGAAAGATAGTTGGCACTGCATTGGATTTAAGCTGTCGTTTATAAGCAGACACACTTGTGAACTGAGGCCAATCAAAGGCTGTAGCTCTTTCACTGTGGATCTTTTAGCAGCTCTTCAGGCCACATCCTCCCACCATTTCCTCAACTTGTTTTGGGGAAAGTTCTGAATACTTTTTTTGTATTCCATCCTGATTGGAAATTCCATCCCAAACCGGCACAGTATAGCATTTTTAAGTTTTCCTGACGATAACCTGTACGCAAGTGGCGAGCTTAGCGCCACAGAGGGCAGCAACGTAACAATTTTACAACAGCCATTCTACTCATCATTCCCAGAATTGTTTGCGCACGCTAAACATGGCTTAAAGCAGTAATTTATAAACCTATACTATTGTATTTCAGGTGTAGTTGTAAAATTTAATGTATGTCATTTGTTTAAGAAGGAATGGGCTCTAACACATTTGGCAACAAGTGGCAAATGGGGCAGGGAATTGTATAAATTAAAAAGTCCAGTTTATGTAAAGTAGTTAATTTGGATGATAATGATCATTTCAAATTATCTATAAATGTTCATTGGTAACTTGAGATAGGAATCACTTGACTTTTACAAGTGCTTTGTGGTGGCAAAAAAGTCAAAGCAACTCACATCATACTTCATACACTTCATCAAAAGAAATATTTAATCAAAAAGGAGGTTTCAAGTTGTTTTTTAGAGTCAAACTTGGCATAAAATAGAAAATTATTCGTGCATGTTAAACAACGAAAGAATTTTGTGTTAAGGTCTGCTGTCTTAATGCTAACAAACAAACAACCAAACAAATGGGGGTCATTCTAATGGTAACACTTATCATCAACAGTCATTTTTTTGAGAACCCTTTAAGAAATGGACATTAGAACGCATATCAGAATCAGATTTAATGGCCAAGTGTGTAAAAAAACACAAGGAATTTTTCTCCAGCAGTCGGTGCTGCCATGGTACCACATGCAGAACAAAGAACAACATAGCAACATGAACAAAGAACAAGAGACATTTCTGTTTATAGGAGCTATTCCTTATAAGACATGCAAGATGTAAAGTGTGTTAATGTCAATTGTGCAACAGGAGCAGTTTAAAGTGATGAATTGTGCGGTCTACAAAATATAAAAAAATGTATCTATTAAAATAATAATAATGAGAAAAATATATATTACTAATACTGATTAGACTACATGGTGGATTAAAACGCATTAAGAGATAATTTAACATTACCCAACATTTGGACAAAAAATGACTATTAAAGCAACTTAATTGAGTGTTAGAATAGCAGAAGATGGAAGACTATTCTTTTTCGTTAGTGTGCAATACTGTGTTAGTCAACAGGGCCTCCCGATGGCCAAGGTGGGCGTTGACCACTGGGCACCCTGGATGGAACATTTTATCATGCGGCACCAACTGTTTAATGCTGTACATAGGGTTAGAATAGAATTCTTCTTTACACCAAACTGATAGGCTGGATCAGTATTGACTGATAATTACCGTTTTATACTAACCCGCTCAATGTCATTGATCGCCTCTGCAAACATTTAGTCTGCGTCACCACTGTATACAGTATATTTGGATCCAAAATCTAGTTTATTTTTAGCCAGGTCCTGTGTCTCTTGACACATTACTGTAAATATCTAACCTCCAATAGTATATATATATATATATATATATATATATATATATATATATATAAAGTTGGTCGTGTGGGACGGATAACACATCCCATACAACTGACAAATAATGCCGGGATCAGACTACGAGACAAATTTGGTCTTTCATGATTGCACTACGCCGGACAGCTGGAATCAAATCTTGTATTCCCATACTACCACATCCCATCTTTTACGATCCCTGGGCTTTATCTTGTCAACTCAGACGCAGTTGGCTACACTCGTTACCATGGTGATGACAACAATGGCTCAGGTCGTGTGGATTATAAGAACAAAATGGGGGGGGGGGGGGTTTGGATGTGTGCTGGTGGTCTCCGGTACTTAGGAGGGGACTTTAATTCAAGGATGGCTTGAGATAATGTTCATGTACTTTTACAGGCAGCAAAAGGTTATGTAGCATAGCAAGTTGTTCTAGCACTAATTTTGGATGTAAACATGCCAGCATTATGTCCTCTAAAGTTTTGGCACGTGTGTCAAGTAATTTAAGTAAGTACAGGAAGTTAGCAGCAATTATTTGTCATGTCTAATGCTGGTTTGAGATGACTGATTCGAATACATGACCAGAGTAGAGAATACTTTAAAGTGGGACTGTCATCCCTATAAACATTCTAAAATAGATATTGTAATAAAAAAACACATATAACAGTGTTCACTTCAATGTCTATACGGAAAAAAAAAGTGAGCAGAGAACGCGTCATACATACACAAGGTTGCGCAATTGAGTGTCCCTCGACATCCAAGTGGTCGCCATATTAGTCGCGTCCTCTGTCCTTGACGTCAGCGTCACTTCCGCCGTTGAAAACGCGCAGTGCCCGCTACTATGGAAGCCGAACAAGAGATATTCGGATTTTTCCGACACCCCATCTGACACCGAAGCTCTTTTCGAAAAGGACAACACCACACAACCGAGTGAAGTTACCGGGGCAACATTACACTATTGTTTGTATTCCTCAGGGCAATATTACACGATTGTTTCGAGTCATATTCAGATGATATCAGATCACGGCCAAACCGCATCCCGTCCGATCCACTTCCGGGGCGGAGATGAGCCATCGTGGCTCATCACAGCCGGCTGGTGTGGCTTATGACAGACCCGAGCGGTGCTGCTTTAGGGGGGTGTTCACAGTCCAGCGCTTTATGTGCGCACGCGACTGAGTAACGCATTCTCGGCTGGGTTCTTCAGAGCCGCCCCTGTCGCAAAGCCCGATGCGCAGCCTTCGCCGAATGCAGCACCTCAGCCAGTGTGGCTGAGTTTCGGCAGCCGTGGTGGCATATAAGGAGGAGGTGGAGCCGAGCTATGCTGCTTTTAGGGGTATGTTCAAAGTCCCCGCAGTACGCGATGAACACTATCGAGACGAGGCTGAGTGAGACATTGTTGGCAGGGCGACGCACACAACACATTTCATATGCGGATCTTTTGCTACATTATGAGAGAGACAGATTTCGTGGTCCGCCCCAAACTATTATTTATTTTTAGTAGCTGTATACACACCTACCTGTTATTTGGAACCCACGAAGCTCTCGTCCTCTGCACCTGTGCAATCCCTTTTTCACAACGAACAGGGTCCCTTTCAAACTTATGAAGGGTAATTCCATTCTCCTGCTTGTTCAAGCAATGTCCAGCAATGCATTGAGCTGGCATTTTGGCTAACACGAAGGAACAACGAGCTACCTTCCCGGAGGTAAAACTAATGGAAACAAACGAATCCACGAGGGGGCACTGCTGTCTTTTACGTCACTTCCTGCTTCTTCTCGAAAACAATCCCTGAGAGGATTTTCATGGCGGGAGTTACAAAAAGCTGTATACGTCAAAATCATGTTTTGTGGTGGAAAAAACACATGGGACCATATAGGCTATGGGGTTTTCATTAATAATATACCGAAAATCATCCGTTTGACGACACTTGACCTTTAAGGATACTCATTATACATTACACATGTATATACAGCATAATAGCAGTGAATGGGGAAAACCGGGAAAGCTTATTTGAGATGTTTTGGGTTAAGAACTTACACACGGAACAAATGAAACAATCTCAAAGCACTGCATTCTCAAACTTTCAGCGGTCTTAAAGCTTATAGTTTATTTTTCAAGTGAGTAAAAGTATTGGAACAGATGATGGACTTAGTGAATCGCATTTAATATTTGGTGGCATAACCCTTACTTCCAATAACTGTTGACTTCACCAGCCTGCTGCATTTTTAAATGCTTCCCAGGCCTTTACTGGAGCCTCTTTCAGGTTTTTTTTTGTTTCTCAGTGTGTCTTCCTTCAGTCTCCTCATTTGGAGGTTGAGGCATGCTCTCTTGGGTTAAGGTCAGGTGACTTGGCTGGTCTAATCACCCCATGAAGCCCTTTGTTGTGGTGGCAGTGTGATTTGAGTCAGTGTCTTGTTGCATGATGAAGGTTCTCCCAATTTAGTTTGGATCTGTTTTTCTCTAAAGTCCCAGACAAAATAGTTTTGTAGACTTCAGAATTTGTTCTGCTGCTACCACGAGTTACATCATCAGTAAAGATTAGATAGGCCGTTCCAGAAGCAGTCATGCGAGCCGAAGCCATGGTATTACCTCACCATGCTTCACAGATGATCTTGTGTGTGTTGGATCATAAGAATATGCTTTCTTTCTCCACACATTCTCCTTTCCATCACTTTGGTAGAGGTTAATCTTTCCCAAAAGTCTTTTTCGAACAATTGACTTTGACACCTTTACCCCTGCCCTGTGGAGTTTGGCAGTGTTGTCACGGACTATTGCCTTTGGGTGTTTCTTCACAGTACACACAATACTTCATCAACTGCTATTGCACATCCAATGTCTGTGCAATAGTTCTGATCAGTTTTTCCTCTTCTCTCAGCTTCAAAATTGTTTGCTTTTCTCCCATTTTGTGATTTAGATTTTCTCTGGTCTTCGTTTGCTTAACAGTTAAAACCCAAAGCCAAAAACAAGCACTATCCATTGTTTAAGCAAATGATCTAAAAGGCAACACCTGAGCACCCATCAGTCACATGTTCCAATACTTTTGCTCACTTCAAAAGTGGGTGGTTTCAAACAAAAGGTGCTGTCATGAGTTGAAAGAAATAGACTTGTCATACACAAGCTAAAATAGTGTTTTAATAGAAGGAAAGTGAGGAAAATAAGTTGACCTGATGATTAGTTTTTACATGGCAAACCGAACTAAAAAGGCCTCCAAAGACTGCTTTTGTGGAAACTCAGGGAAGCTTTGTTGGAACCAGACAGCCCTGTGGAATTTGAAAGGTTATTGTTGTGAAGAGTAACACTGTCCTTCTTTCAAGGTGACTTGGAGGGCAAGGTGAAATGGTTGGACAACTACCAGAAGGTCAAACAGCTGAGAGACACCCTGGTGTGGCTGCCAGTTTGGGAGCGCGACAAGCGGACCTTCATCCCCGAGGTCAGTGATGCACAGTTGGGTTTGTCTTATCGCATAATACATTTCCTCTGAAGTTTCCAAAAAAAAAAAAAAAAAAGTTAACTGGAAAAGCAGCCTTCTTGAGTCCGTCATAGTTCTTGGAAAGCTTAGACAGTATTAACCAAGTGGGACTTATTATGCAGGTAAGATGATCGAATCATGTTCTTATCAGGCTGTGGCAGCAGATGTTGCATCCCAGCTGTTAGAACTTCCTACAAAGAACTGAGATGTGAGTTTGTCAGGAAGTACCCTCCTCCAGCTGATTCTCTCCCTCCTCTTTCTTCAGACCGTCAAACATCTACTAAAAGCCGTGACCCTGGAGAATCTTATTTCTCACAGAAGCCTGCTGCATGAAGGCAAACTGATTCTCACAGGTCTGCCCGTTTATCGTTTACCACGTTTACTGTCAGTTTTCCAGCCGCTCTCACGCCACCTTCCATGGGTTGTCTCCCAGAGAACACCAAGCTCATAGACGTCTACCTGTTCCTTTTTGACGAGTTCCTGCTCATCACAAAGATAAAGAGAAGCAAGAAGGTGTGGAACCGCATATTCACAATAATAGATGTTTGCTTTGAAAAGGTATCATAGCTCCAAATGCTTATAATGGCTTAGTTTTATTGAGAATACTGGTCTATTTCATATCAACACAGGAGGGCAAATGGGTTCTTTTCCAGAAAGTGTTTATAGATGGGCATTTTTATTTTAGAAAATGTAATTTACTCTACTGCATTTACTGTACAAACTGGAAAAAGCTTTGAAAACCTTTTTTGTGAATCACTGATCTCATTTGAGGGAGTAAAGTGGGACCTTGATTCAAGTCGCCCATTTAGAACTTTTCACAGTTACCAGCCAGGGCTTGGTTGATTATTTGTTTTTTGCTTTATGCAGCGAGAAAAATTTTTTGTTTGACCCGCGAGCCACTGATACGCCGCCATTCAAGTGAAGTAAAAGTAAAATGGAGCAATGAAACTACTGTAAATCCCTTTTTCACGTGGCCAAGGAAAGCCACAGTCGCAGATTCCCTTTCAATCAAACCTTTATTTCATTCTTTAAAACACAAAGTGCAAAGGCTAATGATAATAGACTCAAAAACCAAATATCAGTGAGTTGGTACTTATAATACAAGTTTTAATACATAACATAGCTATTGGTTATTGGGTGCAAAGAAGTAGCATCATCAAGAACTGTTACCAACCCCCCCATGCCCCCTTTAGGAGACACTGGAACATTAAAACAAAAGAAAGGAACTAAAATATAAGTAAAATGAACTGACTACACCAGAAGACAGAAATGCAAAAATAAATACATAGAAAAAGATTTGTAGCATATGATAACCGTTAGTGTAAATAAAATGAAGGGTACTGAGAGACAAGAAGTGACCAATAAAACTTTGACATGTCCAGAAAGAAGTGCAGATGACTATTAAATACAAAACAACCGATGCGTAATCAATTCAAAGCAAGACTAAAAAGCCAAATGTTGAACCAGACATTTTGTCAAACATAAACAAAAAGAATTTATTTGAAAATGCTTAACGGGAAAAACCAAAAAGATTTTTGGGTGGCTGAAACTTAACTAATTGCAAGTCATTTCAATGAGCTCAGTCAGAGAACAAATTCTGCTTCACATCTGTGTTGCATGGACTCAACCAACATGCGTGTGAGCAGAGGTCAATTGGCCCGGAAGTGAACTCCTTGCGCATGGTGCAGAACCTGGAGCTGGATCAGCTGCTGAAGGAAGGATGCACCTTCACCGTTCTCGACCAGCCCGTCTCTCTGGACCGACTCCAACTCAGGAACATTGATCAGCTCAATGCATCAAGTAATTTACAAGATAGGCACCTGAAAGTGACGTGGACTTATAGAATGTTAATCCTTTTTTTCTTCTTTTTTTTCCGTAGCTTCAGGGCTGCCACATTCTTTTATAATTACCCACCAGAACCGCTACCAGCAGTGTATCGGTGCGTTTGTCCTGCAGGCTGCATCAGAGTCTTCCAAGGTAAATCGTTTCCATGAATTTGCGTTTTTCCACTGTGTCCATTTGGATGTACCAACGTGCACAAGTTTTGATGATGTGGTTTTGATCGACCTTTCCAGCTTAGCTTCACTTGTGCATGCACAGTAAATCTCTCGCGATATCAGGGTTCACGTAATCCCCAGATATTTTTGTCCAGTTAGTGGACTGATATTTCTCGTTTGGACATCTCTCGTAGTTGTATGATTTTAATGTGGCAGCAGTGAATCACGTCAGTTTTTGCTCGTTTTCTTTGCATACCTCAGAATAATCTAAAATCAGATATTTTGGTTCAGTCACCAAATTACTTGAGGAAACAAAGAAAACCACTGTTGAAAACACAAGCCACACTTTTTTAAGGAGTCACAGATGGCAACCTTAGTCTGACAGCTAGTTAATGCACACTCATAAAATTGACGGGAACAAATGCATGGAAAGAGCAACGTTTGGCTTGATATTCTACAACTACAGCACTGTCATTAAACATATCACTGCAATGAATTCTGGGTTTCTGCAATGCTTTGAGATCTCTCCGTTGCCAGGACCGTTAGTGTGGAGAAAAAAAACAGGCCAAATGTTGAAGGCAGGAAATCATCTGTCAACACCATGTTATGGTGGAATTTGGGGGCTGCGAATCCAGCACCCATTTCTTTCCTTTCATATCCTGAATTTTCCTTCGTAACTAGAAAGAAAATTTTTCCGAGGAGGTGTTTCGTAACCTAAATTTTTCATTACTAGAGACTTTCTTAAGTCGAGGCACCACTGTATTTCATGTATGAAACTAATACATATATACAGTGAAGAAAATAAGTATTTGAACACTCTGCTATATTGCAAGATCTCCCACTTAGAAATCATGGAGGGGTCTGACATTTTTCACCATAGGTGCATCTGCACTGTGAGTTGTTTAATTTTTTTTATTTTATTCTATTTATTTATTTAGACCCTAGTATGAAGAACAATAGACAGTCAATTGACAGGAACTTTTTTTTTTTTCTTAAGAACTCAGTTGTGCTAGAATGCAGTCTTCTACTATTTAAAGCAGCTGGAGTGCTCCTTAGAGTGATAGTCCATTGCAGTGACAATTGTGCAAATTGTGCAAGGTGTGTTCAAGGAGTCTATGCAGTTGAAAGTGACGAGTCGTGCGATACTCCATCATTTATGTAATGCTAACGCTGGTTTATATGTGTGTAAATGTTTATTTATATACATACACACATTCACCACTCACAGCTACATATGATAATATAGTTAACCCCCATAGTTAAACTCATTGTATATCCATATTTTTTTGTATCGTTATTCTGATGCTCTAAAACTTGACTGTCATTTGTTTCATTCCCTCTTTTGTGCCATCATACAAAAAGAAAAAGTACAATCACTATTTAGGCCCAATCTGATATGACTATACTTGCATGCAATTTTTGTTTTCGCAGAGAGCGTGGCTGTCTCAGATAGAGGCGGCTGTGTCAGTCCTCCTGAAGCGAGACTCTCAGCAGGCGCGAGTGACCAACACCTCACTGTGGTTGGAGTCGTCCCAGATCTGACCATTTTGCTTGCGCGAGACCGTCGGCATACACTTCTGTCCCCATGTCGTCCATAATGACACTAGCACTAACGTATACAGTACTGCACGGTGAACTGCTGCTGGAGTAGTTTATTTGTAGCTTTGCTCAGGTAGTACCTTGTTTCTCTTCTCACGCTGCCTGTGTATGTGAGCATCACACCAGAATGAATTTGCTTGATTTTATTAGGATTCATAACAGTGACAAGAATGATTACAAAATGTGTCAACATCAATGTGAACCTGCTGATATAAATCTTGTCACTGGAGCAACAGATCCGAAAAT
Organism: Syngnathoides biaculeatus; assembly: GCF_019802595.1. Classification (NCBI taxonomy): domain Eukaryota; kingdom Metazoa; phylum Chordata; class Actinopteri; order Syngnathiformes; family Syngnathidae; genus Syngnathoides; species Syngnathoides biaculeatus. The sequence continues at coordinate 11,781,664 of NC_084645.1, read as the reverse complement.
AAAATCGAACTTGACTGGAGAGCCTGGTCTGACTTTTAGTGTGGATGATTCTCTCCCCCTTTGTAATGTTTTATGTAGAACGTAATCAGATGTATATATATAACCATTTTTTTTCTCAATTAAAACAAAAATCCATTGGTCCAGGTTCATTGTTAGTGGTTAAAAAAAGTTTTTAAATTACTCATCTGGGCCTCAAATTTTTAATATTACAATCTTGCATACATATATTCACTACATGTGCATCTTGCTCACACAATGTATGATGGAGTCTGCTAGGATGAAGAGCAGATTTTGTAAGACAGTGGTGAGGCCGGCCATTACGTACGGATTAGAGACGGCGGCACTGAAGAAACGACAGGAAGCAGAAGTGGAGGTGGCAGAAATGAAGATGCTGAGATTCTCCCTTGGTATGAACAGGTTTGATAGGATTAGTAATGAGCTCATTAGAGGGGACAGTCAAAGTTGGATGTTTTGGAGACAAGGTTTGAGCGAGTAGACTTCGATGGTTTGGACATGGCGAGAGAGTGAGGATATTGGTAGAAGGGTGCTAAGGATGGAGCTGACGGGCAAAAGAGCGAGGTTGATGGATGTTGTGAGGGAAGACATGAGGGCAGTTGGTTTTAGAGACGAAAATGTAGGATATAGGCTTGGATGGAAAAAGATGACATGCTGTGGCGACCCCAAACGAGACAAGCCGAAAGGAAAAGAAGGGCAGTCTAAGCTTATGCTGCAAGATGGACTCTATTCATTTAGATTTAGATATTTATGTCTCACAAGAAGGGTTCTAGATACAATGCTAGTTCAAAGACTGTGGACACATTCGCAAATGATGAATACTTGGTCATTGCAATGAATTAGAAAATTATCAAGTCCACTAGGATGACAAATTTTTATCTTGCCACTGTTCCTCACCTTTACCAAATAAACCAGTCCGACCACCCTGCGACTGACTAGCCACCAGTTCGGGGTGTCGTCTGACTTTCACCAAACTTAGCTGGGATAGGCTCCGGGACTCCTGTGACGCTTGGAAAATGGCATCCAGTTGAAGCCATGAGTTTACATATACATTTGCAAAAACACCTTTTTTTTTTGTCTGTCTGAAGTCAGATCAGACTCCTTTTTAAGATCAGTCAGGATAACTAAACTGATATAATTTTGCTGAATGCCACAATGAGAGAGAATTTCTCGAGGATTTTATATTATTTGCATTAAGGTAAAAAAAAAATTACATTTCCTTTGTGGGTTCCTATCCCACTGGGGCCTCCACTCCCTGAGAAGGGTTGCGTCAGGAAGGGCATCCGGCGTAAAAATTGTGCTAAACATATGTGCGTTCATCTGAGATGACACGCTGTGGCGACCCCGAAAGGGACAAGCCGAAAGAAAGTATCAAGTAGCATTTTCTTAGAACTGCATTATTTGGGTCAAACATTTTGAGTAACTTTCCACAAGCTTGGTGGAATCCTGCCCCATTCTTTATTTTTGTGTCCGTGTTCTGTTCAACCGTGAGATCAAGCAGAATGGAGAATCTGCATCCCTTTTATACCGGAACTGTTTTACTGAGTTACAGCGGAGTTTCTGCGCTTCCTCTGTGAATCTTCATATTTCATCTGAAGATTTATTGACTGTCAATGTCGGATCAGTTGAACAGACATGAATTTCTAGAGGCGCGAGAGAGACAAAAAACACAGCACTAACTGTAAACAGAATGACAAAAGTAAATCATTCCATATCTCCAACAAAGAAACATTAAATATGGATGTTGCAAAAGACTGTAGCGCTACACCCTGTGAAGGAAGGACAGGACAAGGACAGGAGCGCAACCATGCTGACAAGGATCCTGAACCCATTTGTACAACTGGAATGTGCTGGGAATGACTGATTGAGAATACAAGTAGGGGGATACATAACCACGTTGTGTGTACATATGAGGTACAGTATTTGTTGCAATAAATGAATACTCCCAGACCCAGTGAAAGAATCCCAGGGGTGTGTGCCTACGGACACATGCAAGTAAATACACAATATTGTGCATGCAAAACAACTGACATAAAAGTCCAATAATTGCTGTGTTCACAACACTGAAGTGAATGACCTCACCCAACTTATCAAGGACGGAAATCGGGACCAGGGGTCCACCTGAGAGCAACTCTGGAGACAGGGTAGTCTGCGGTCCCCCCCAAGGCATCCTGACAATTGGCCACCAGGCAGTGGCCCCAGGGACCCAATATTACCCCCCCTCCAGCGAGCCCACCACCTCCACCATCCACTGACCTGACAAGAGAATGATGACAGGAACGCAGGGAGCAGCCAAAGGGCCATGAGAATGGAGTCCCGATGCCAAGCAAAGCCAGCATCGGGAGCACCGTCATGCCCAAAATACTCCTGACAGAACTGGCGTAACTGAGTCAGGATTGTCAGTTGCCTTGCTCTCACACACCTTTTCAGATCTGCCCCCAAATTTTCCATGGGACTCAGATACGTGATTTGTGATTGCCACTCCAAGACATTAGCTTTGTTATCTACAAGCTATTTTTTAACCATTTTAGCAGTATCCTTAGGGTCACTGTCCATTTGGAAGTCCCGTTTATGCCCACGTTTTAGCTTCCTGGCTGACGTCTTGACATATCGCCTTAATATCTCCATGTAACATTTTCTTCACGACGGCGTCTATTTTATGAACAGCTTCAGTTCCTGCTGCAGCAAAACAGGCCCACAACATGATGCTGCCATCTCCATGCTTCACAGTTGGTATGGTGTTCTCAGGTCCTTCCCCCTTTTTCCTCCAGATGCAACGTTGGTCATTATGGCCAAACAGCTCTACTTTAGTTTCATCAGACCAATTGACATGTCTCCCGAATTCAAGATCGTTGTCTTGGTGTCTTTTTTTAATGTGCTTCATTCTGGGTGAATGGCCTTTCATCCCATGTTAGTAGAGGACTTGTTTCACTGTACGTTAATGACACATTAAGCTAACTTTCACTTGCGGGTGCGCGAGGGCCTATCCCAGTCATCTTTGGCTGAGTGGTGGGGTACACCCGGAACCAATTGCAGGACATATACAAACAACCATTTGTACTCAACATTAAAACCTACGGGCAATTTAGAGTCTTCAATAAACCTATCATGCATGTTTTTTTCCCCACAATATTTGAAATCATTTAGAGACAGCAATTTTCATTCGATAGGGTTATATTTGTCTGATATTTACATTTGTTTGATGACCTTAAAGTGGTGAACCTATGTAAAAATATCATTTGAGAAGGGGGGCCAATACTTTTTCTAAGCACCGTCGTTACAGCCCTCTTCAGTACTTAGACACTTTGAAGAACTTACTTGTGACAACTGGTCTCATAAATTATATGAACAAGGATTTGAATTCTTACAGGCATGTGAGACAAGACAAACAAAAATAAAGGCAGGTCATTTCTTCCCAACTTAAGACAACAGAGCAACAACGTGCAAAAAGGGACACACACAACCCCGCCAATAGTTTGTTGAGAAACTCATAAAAAAAAAAAAAAATCATCATCATGCAGGCACATTTAATGACTGCATAACCATTTGGGGGGAGCACCACCTTTTAAAAGATAACAACAACAAAGCGAAATGTGGCACAATAAACAATTGTCATCCATTTCATGCAGTGCTGCCTAAAGGATAAACTTATGAATGAAAATACTGAAATGGACCCCCCCCCCACATTCTTTGGTCATGAGATACAATAATGTCAAAAAATACACACAACTGACAAACACACACACAGGCTGCCACACAAAGGCAACAGTTTGGAGTAACTGATCTGTTGTCAACTTCAAGAGATGCGCAAAAATGAACTGATTCGTGGTGAATGTCTTCCAAGTGAATGTTCTTGAACGGGTGTGTACTTTAACCTTTGACTTTCAAAGAGCTAAATCAACATACATCAAAAATGACCTAAACGCTATATGCTAGGCAGATGTAGGCAATATGTTGAAATAAAAATATATATTTGTTGATTGTTTTTTTTGTCCTCATTTTTAAAACAAAATGTTTACTTGCATTTACATTTTCTGGGGCAGCTGTGCTTTTCAACATATTGACTATTACAAAAACAACTTGCCCAGCAACACCTTTGAGGTCCCGTCGACTTTTTTATCAGCGTTTTTATAAAAGCACAACACTGCAGATGATGAGAACTTCAAGCCACGGGAGGCATTTACTTGCTTGCATCACCACCTCGCGATCGTTCACAGAATGAGCAAAGGCACAAAAACAAGTACACACAATTCCAATTGCTCCCACGCCACCACGTGACCGCGAAGCCTCTAGTTGAAAAGTCCCCGTTTCTTTCGCCACACGCCCGCAATGGGGGTCTCTCCTTTTTACTGCACGTCTTACATGAAAAAGACATTTGATTTTCCCTTGACAGCCAACTCAGCCTTGGAGCTCCTCAAAGCACGTCTCACACACCCGCACAGGTTTTTTGGACGATGGCGTCAGGGCGTTCCTCGACGAACACTCGGCGCAGAAAATGTTGCCGCAGTGTCTGCAGTGGTGCTGCAGAAACAGGAACATGACATAAACAAATGAGTTGAGAAAAGGCCTTTACAGGCTCATGGATTCATTCAGCTTGATGTTTATCGTTGAAGTTGAAGTCTGAGCTGGTGTACAACCAGCATTGTGATAAGCGATCACATATTTTGGCCAATTAGTAAAATGAGAGTTGAAAATATTGGAAAAAGCTCTCACTTGGGATGCAGTACACTACAAACTGAAACTACACCAAAAAAACATGTTTAAATATTTCTCTGACAGTCAATCAAATTGAATATATTCGTTCAGGATGTGGCGATAGCCTAGCACTTCCTTTCAGACAGAGTACACAAAGTCACACTTAAGTACTCGCTGTTACTAAGTACGAATACATCTTGTAATTTGGATTAAAATGTGCTTCATTGTATTTGAAAAAAATATTGTTCAAATACACAACATTTCTTGACAAAAGTGTCACTCCGATATGAGTGAGTAACAATTTGACATCAGTGACATTTTAACATCCACCTTCATGTTTTTCCCGACAGTGTGGACACATTTCACTCAAATGTAGCCTGTAGCATGAGGCAGTACAGTGGTGTGAAAAATTTTATGACCCCTTCCTGATTACTTTTTTTTTTTTTCTTTTTCTCTTTTTTTTTGCATGTTAGTCACTAAAGTTTTCATTTTGTTTTTCTTAAGCCATTCAGAGGTGGATTTCCTGCTGTCTTTTGGATCATTGTCATGCTACAGGACCAAAGTTTGTTTCAAAATTGATGTCACACAGAGATAGCCGAGGTTCTCTGGGATTTTTTTTTTTTTTTTTTTTTTGGACTTGGAGGGGGCAGAATTCATGGTTTCAGTTATCCAGGTCTATAAGCAGATAAACATCCCCAGACCGTCACATGAGCACCACCATGTTTTACTGTTGGTATGATGTTCATTTTCTGGAACCTAGACCTTCCAAAATGTTTCACCTTTGTCTTGTCAGACCACAGAGTATTTTGCCAAGTCATGGGGGATCAAGACGTGTTCTGCTCTGGTGTTCTTTTTGCTCAGCAGTGGTTTTCATCTTTGGAAATACAGGCCATTTTTGCCCAGTCTCTTTTGTCATGGACACTGACCTTAAAGCCCAAGGGTCTTCACTATAAACATTCTAAAATAGATATTGTAAAAAAAATACATAACATGATTCATTTCAGTGTCTATACGAAAAAATAAATATGAGCGAGGAGCGTGTCATCCATCCGCTAAATTGCGGAAGTGTCATTTGACATCCAAGTGGTCGCCATATTGGCTACTATTATCTACTGCCCGTGATGTCACCCCGGACATTTGCCATTGAAAACTTGCGGAGGAGCCTACTCTGGGAGACGAACACACCCCTTCAGACACAGAAGCTCTTTTCGAAGATGAGAACATCTCACAACCGAATGAAGTGACAGGGGCAATATTAACCTATTGTTTCGTGCCATATTTAGATGGTATGCAATCACGGCCAAGCCATCTCCCCGTCTGAGCCACCTCCGCACGGCAGTGATAAAAAAAACGCTGCCCGCGAGCAACGACGACACTGCGGCCAAACTGGCTCCCCGTCCGCGAGCGATGACGATGCCACGACCAAACCGCCTCCCCGTCTGATCAACTTCGCTCGGCCTTGTCGACAAGACTGGTGGCGATCCACAAGGCCTGCGGAGGCCGTCCTTCAGCGGCTGCTGCACAGAAGCCTTCTGATGCACACATCGACACATTTAGCACCCCTGACTTACGGATTACGCCCCCCTCTCTAACTATTGTTTTTTTTAGTAGCTGTATACACACCTACCTGTCCTTTGGAACCCACAAAGCTCTCCTCCTTTGCACCTGTGCCCCCCCCCACGGCCACCGGTGTCTAGGCACCCCTGAAGTAGTTACATAACTTGGCAACGGTCCTCCTGAGTACGCTACATAATGTCATACATGCTGTCAGGGAATCTGTTGTTAGTTAGAAGTGATCCGCATATCATCTAAATATGGATCAAAACGATAGGGTAATATTGCCCCGGTCACATCACCTGATTGTGAGATGTTGTCTTTGAAAAGAGCTTCCGTTCTACAAGGGACGTCAGAAAATCCGAAAATCTCTGTTGTTTGTCTCCCATAGCAGGTGGAACAGCGCGTTCTGAATGGCGACTGTCCCGGTGTGACATCTGTAAATGACGTTGCAGGCAATATGGCTGCCACTGGGATGTCGAGTGAGACTTCCACAACTTTGTGCATGAACGACACGTTCTCTCCTCATTTTTTTTCGTATAGACATTGAAGTGAATAGTATTATATGTAATTTTCAGAACAATATTAATTTTAAAATGTATATAGGGATGTCGGAAGACTTAACTGTGTCAAGGGAGGCCTGCATTTGTTTGGATGTTACCTCTTTGATGAGTTACCACTGCGGTCTTTGAGTAATTTTGGCCGACCAGCAACTCCTGGAAACTTTCACCACTGTTCAATGTTTTTGCCATTTGTGGATAACGGCTCTCACTATGGTTTGCTGGAGTCCCAAAGCTTTAGAAGTGGCTTTCTAACCTTATCCATCCTGAGCGATGCCAACTACTTTATTTCTAATTTGTTCCTGAATTGCTTTGGATCTCAGTAAGTCTAGCTTTTGAGGATCTTTTTTTTTACTTGACTTTGTCAGACACGTCCTATTTAAGTAATTTCTCGATTGAAAACCTATGTGGCAGTAGGTGTGGCTGGAGAAATTGAACTCATTTATGCTTTAACAGGGGACCAATCATTATTTCACAAAGTGCCATGCTGGTTTAGATTTTTTTCTCCCTTAAACTGCATTTTGTGTTTACTTGTGTTGTCTTGACTAATATTGTTTGATGATGGGAAATTGAAGTGTGACAGCCCAAAAAATAAGAAAACCGGAAAGGTGCAAACATTTTTCTGTACCACGCAGGTGTTGTGGTATCACTGTCTCAGTGGAGGATTATTAATATAAAGTATTTTCACTAGAATTTATGCCGGTTTAATCGGTGAATCAGCCAATGATTGGCTGATCGCCTGATCAGTTTTAATGTCCTAATTTGCAGGGCCGATCAACGACCGCAAAAGACATTTACTCCGCGTCACTGTCATGCACACTATTGAATCCAAAAGCTAGTTTATTTTTATATAGTAGTATTTATATAGTTTTTCCTCCATGTCTTTTTAGGCAGTACTGTAAATATCTGGCAGCCAATAAAGTTATTTTGAAAAAAACGTCGGCGGCATGGAAGAGACAAGACAACGGTGACCGATGACACAATGCGCTGTCAGACTACTGCAATAAAATTTATATTCTAATAGTACCACAACCCGTTTTTTTACGATCATTGGGCTTTATCTTGTCAACTCAAATGCCACAGGATACAATCGTTACCTAGGGGATGACAACATGAGTGGATTGCGCCGACTGTATTATAAGAAGAAAAAAGATGCTGGTGGTCACCGGTGCTCGGGACAGGAGAGGACGTTCGTGTAGGGTTTGTTTGAGGTACCTTCACATAGTTTTAATGTGATACGGCACGCAAGCCATCGACAATACGTTACGTAGCCCAGAAAGCCAGTGCTACCTTCTGCTCGTAGTTGTGTGTAAACATGCTGCCGTCCCGTTGAATACATGATGTGACCAGAGCTGCGAATTTCAACAATTATGGAGCCAAGGCACATACTTTAAAAGAGAAAAATCCCACAGTGCACCATCAAACAAAATGTTTCAAAAAGAGGATACATTAATTGCTGTATGTACTTACTCCCATGTAATAAAAGACCATCAATTTGTTCTGTCAATATGCCTCACTAGCATAAATAGATGAACAATGACTTGTTTTTTTTTTTTTTTTTAAACATTGATCGGCCCCAAAAATCCTGATCATGTAAAGCCGAATTTCCAGCCGTACAGTGGTTAGGTTAGGTTATGGTTAGGTTAGGCTGGCTGAGATATGCAGACTATTGCATTGCTAAAAGAAATATAATGAAGGCCTTCAGGGTTTCCTGAACCTCCTCCTTACCTTCCTGACAGTGACAGAAAAGCCTTTCCCACACGCCATGCAGTTCTGCACCTCATGATCCTCGGCCCACTTCCTGGTGAGACTCTGGGACTGCTTAATCTTCATAACCAAACACAGAAGATATAAAGACGGGCAATATTTTTTCTGTTCCATTTTCTATTAAATGTGCCACATGATTAGAGATCTGGGGCCTGCCACTGACTTGGAGGGACTGGTTCTCTCGGCCCAGTTCTTGCATGGCTGCCGTCGTGTCATCAACTTTCCGCCTCAGCTCCACAACTTTGGCCTGGAGCTTCTCAATTTCTCCTTCGCCTTTCACACACCTTCATTTAGACACACAAAAATAAGGATTGAAACAGCTGACTGCCAAGCGTTTTACAAGTCTCGGTTTCCGAGACATGAGAAATGTCAACCATTGAAATTATTTGCATGTAAGTGTGAGAATATGACAAATGACACAAGAAGGCTGCAGTACTTTGTGTTTTTCATTAAATTGTTGAAAAATTTATGGTCCATGAGTGTTTCATATGAAGAAAATTTTCTGCATCTCTGACTCTAGTACCACATTAGTTTTGCGTTCCATCCAAAGTGAAGAACCTAAGTAGTGAGTTTGATATGAACTTTTGGTTGGCACACCAAACTCAAAAGTCTGGTAGTCCAAAAAAAAAAAAAAGCAGCTGATGACCTCAATCAGACATTCATATTTTTAATTTGTTAGTTACGCAAGACAGAAAACGAATGGGTTTCTGACTGATTTGAATAAGTTTGTACCAGATAAACAAATGTGAATTCAAGTGGACACCACATGACCACACCTTTCCAAAAGCGCACGTCTCTCATCCTGGTTGTGTTGTACGGTGGCCTCCAGCACAGCGACCTCGCCCCTCAACTCGTCCGTCTGCTTGTCGAGCTCAGAGACCCGTCGCTGGCTGCCCTGCCACTCTCTTTTCAGCGTGGCTACGTTTTCATTTAGCGCCGTCACCTGGACGCTTAGTCTTGCCTCCGCTTCCTCGCCACGCTTCACCTGCTCTTCTTTGGCTCGCCTTTCGGACGTCTACAAAAAAAAAGAATAAAAAACAACTTCCACTCCTCCCGTAAGTCTACTACAGAGTTATCCCACTGTGTTGTAGTTAATAGTTCCTACCCCCGGCAGTATCACAGATTCTATTGTATGCAGTGCAGTATATGCAGATTTTATTATATGCAGTGTTACAAACAAGAAGAGTGGCCACTTTATGTTTGATAAAGTAAAGTGTAACCTCGATTTAACAGATATGGGAAGCAGCAGTGTGGAGTGTTAACCTAGCAAAGTATTACTATTATGCTGTCTCTTCCTACTCTAAATTATCTTCTAATTCTTAATGCTGAACACTTGGGCCCCTAACCAGGCTACAATTAAGAAGTTCCCACGGTACAATGTCTTGTTGACTTCTGTGGGCATTCTAAAATGACCACAAAAAGTGCAAGCCGAAAGTAGAAGACAAGATGCCAATTAGTCTCATTTAAGATGGTTACATGTGTTATGATGGCCCAATTTGGTACAATCTTGATGACAAGTATGTTTTAAGATGGTATCCTCCAGCAAAGACTCGATATACAGTGAAGAAAATAAGTATTTGAACACCCTGCTATATTGCAAGTTCTCCCACTTAGAAATCATGGAGGGGTCTGAAATTGTCATCGTAGGTGCATGTCTAACTGGGAGAGAGATAATCTAAAAAGCAAAATCCAGAAATCACAATGTATTATTCTTTTTAATGATTTATTTTTGTGATACAACTGGAAATAAGTATTTGAACACCTGTCTATCAGCAAGAATTGTGATCCTCAAAGACCTGTTAGTCCCCCTTTAAAAGTCCACCTCCACTCCATGTATTATCCTGAATCAGATGCACCTGTGTGAGGTCGTTAGCTGCATAAAGACACGAGTCCACCCCATACAATCAGTAAGACTCAAACTTGCAACATGGCCAAGACCAAAGAGCTGTCCAAAGACATTAGAGACAAAATTGTACAACTCCACACGGCTGGAAAGAGCTACGAAGTAATTGCCAAGCAGCTTGGTGAAAAAAGGTCCACTGTTGGAGCAATCATTAGTAAATGGAAGAAGCTAAACATGACGGTCAATCTCAATCGGAGTGGAGCCCCATGCAGGATATCACCTCGTGGGGTGTCAATGATGCTTAGGATCATTGACACCCCACGAGGTGATATCAGGTGATCCTTAGGATCATTGACACCCGACGAGGAGATATCAGGTGAGGAGTCAGCCCCAAGATCTACTTCTCAAGCATCTTGCCTCTCGCTATCGACGGGGGTGGTGCGGGGTGGGTTGGGGGGTATACGTTTACGAATAACCAATGATGAAATAGAATGACACAAAGATCTACCCACTACAAAAATACAAAACACATTTATTTTAAAGTATATTGAGGATTCTTTATGTGTAAATGTATTTGTGTGCCTTGCATAACCGCATGAGCCAATATTACACAACATAATTAACTAAACATTTTTTGGAACTATCTGAGTTCACGTTGATGATCACTAAAGGCCATACGAATGAAAATGCACATTTGGGCACACACTCACGTAAGTACATTCATCCAACTGCAGTGAGAAACAGTTCCGATGTCCTTCCACACGTCAGCCATGGCTTCGCAGAGCCTTGTAACTGTACTCCTTTACAGCTGCGGAGCTTTTTTGAAGATAATATTTCCGCCTTATTTTTAAAAGATCGGAACAATGAGTCAGCTATGCATCATTTACCATCTCTCAGTCTTGGAAGGACTTCTTGTTATTAACGATGTTATGAACACAGAACGATCCTTCGGTGGCGGCTTTTACTGTTGAACTATATTGTGTGAAAAGTAACTTCTGTGCGCCCAATTGGGATTTTAGTACGTTCACTTTTCTCATTCTCAGCTTGCTTTTCAGCGGAATGTCGGTGTTGTATCTTCCATAAACGTTTCTAAAATCCCACTCCACATTTCACTACACCGGCATATGAGGCAAACGCACTTCGAGAATGGCATCGTTAAAAAGTTGGTCGCCTCCCATTCCTTATGAAAGTGATACGTTTTTGTCTTTTTTACTGCAGCATCCATATTCATGTTTGTTGAGATTTCTTAAACGAGAGCTTAAAATAGGGGGGACCTCACTGACAGTGTGTTTTCCTGTACTGTCGTTGTTTGCACATGCACGGTGAGCTAAAGTTTAAAAAAAAAAAAAACTGCTGATGTCTTATTTTCCCCCCTTTCTTTTTTTTTTTCTCGGCAAGCCGTTGCGATCGATCGACGCATTGAGCACCCCCGGGGAGACAAAACTATATAAGTGCATTTACCACTTCCCAAAACATTTGGGAATCATGAAGAATTTGTTTTTTTATGTAGTTGTTTTTTGGGGCAAAAGTAAGACTAGCCTTTGTTATTTTTTGTCAGCCGTGGTTTTCGCCTCAGAACTCTGCCTTGGATGCTATTTTTGCCCTGTCTCTTCCTTGCAGTTGTGCCATGAACACTGACATTAACTGAAGGAAGGGAGGTCTACAGTTCTTTATAAGCGGTCCTGAGTTCCTTTGTGGCCTCTTGCATGAGTCATATCTGTTCTCTTGGGGTCATCTTTGTTGGCTGGCCACTCCTGGGAAGGTTCGCCACTGGCCTGTTTTCTCCATGTGAGGATAATGGCTCTTCCTATGGTTCACTGCTCTCCTAATACTTTGGAAATGGCTTTTGTAACCAACTCTTTCCAGACTGATAAATACCAAATGCTTTAGGTATTGAATGTTTTGGAATTTCTTTAGATCATGTCATTTTGTTGCAGCTTTTTTAAAAGATCTTTTTAATGACTTGATTTTGTTGTGAGAGATTCTGTTTAAGTGATTTCTTGACTGAACAGGTCTGGAGATAATCAGGCTTGGGATTGATCAACAACTAGTTGGGTCTGCACAACAATTCATGATTTAAGAAGGGGTGGCAGTTTTTCCTTTCAGAGGAGCAGGTAACTGAATATTTTTAAAAACAAGTAAGTTAAGTTGACTTGGGTTATATTTGTCTGTAATTTCCAATACTCCACTACTCTTTCATTGCACTGTAAACAGTCTCTATAACGGATTTACATGTATTGCCAGTGGATTTGGGAGACATCCCCTCTGATAAAACGGGGATCACAATATTAAAAAATGTGCTGGGAATTATTTATTCGCTGGGCCTACCAACTGATTTTCGAGAGCCTTGGTTTTGGTGAGAAGCTGCTCCTCTCTTTGGCTCTTGCTGTTCCTGGTGGTCTGGTGCTCTTTCTGTTCCCGATCAAAGGCCTCTTGTGCAACCTCCACCTGGCCCTGCAGCTCCAGTTTCTGCTGGATCAACAGCTGCTTGGCTTCCTGCAGCTCTCGTAGCTCCTGCAAGCAACACATGCAACAACAATATGAGGGATTTGCACATGTTCATAGCTGTTGATGGGGTCACTCGCTACTCTCTGATCCAGCAGCTTGAGGCTGGCTTTATACTACAGGTTTAAGTAGCCAATTCCAGTGCTGTCATTTGAACTATGTAATGCAATTCCAACCTTAGATATATTTCATGACATCTTGTGCAGCCGAAAAAAAAACCCACAAGACTGTTGTTTTACCCATATATTGAAAGAGTGATGCTTCAAATATTTCTACGGTTTTCCTAAATGATGAGATGATTGTAAGAATGTAACATAAGGCCTTGTCAGAAGAAGCCCTTGCAAGGAAATGACCTTGTTAGTTGTCTCTGCTAGTGTTTTCATCTCTGCAGTCAGTCTGGCGTTGGTCTTTTCCAGGATACTGTTGGTTTTCTTTAGGTCCTCTATTTTGGTCCTCTCTTTCTCCAGGTCCATCTTAACGATACCCTGAATGAGCAAAATCAAGTAGAGGTAATACAATGCTTTTGAGCATAAAATTCTGGTCTTTGATGTTTCTGTATTACAGTCACAGCAAACATATATTAACATATGTATCACATTAAAAATTAATTAATGAAAACTAAATATGTTTGTTAAAGTTGGGAAGTCAGGATTCGGGTGGTTCAGGTGAATGGGATACATATTAACGCCGCCATATAAAATCAAATGCTACTTTTCTGTCTGGAAGCAGAAGGGCGTGCTTTACTGGGATTCAGCAGTCCATCATAGTGTAATGGCACGTACATTGGAGCCATTAATATTAGAGCAGGGCATGTCCAGCCTAGAAACTATGTGGAACTTCTTCTTCTTTTCCTTTCGGCATGTCCCGTTAGGGGTCGCCACGGCGTGTCATCTTTTTCCATCTAAGCCTATCTCATGCATCTTCGTCTCTATCTCATAACTAGAAACTATGTGTAACTCCAAATAATGTGTGTGACGTTAAAAAACGGTTTGCTCTTGATTTAAAAAAATGCTACATCACTGCCCTCTGCTGACTTTGCTTAATAAGGCACATTTGATACCGTAATAACAATATAGTACTGTATAAGTCTCCAGTAGCACGAAAATATTTATAAAACATGAAAACAGATTTTTTAGAATTATTACACTTTTGGCAGTGAAGGAACAACATTTCTCAATGTACAATTACAAGGAATTTAGTGATTTTATCATTTACTATCCATTATATTATATACAGTTTCAGATAATCTGGAGGACACTGCACATAAGATGCAAAGAAGAAGGCCAATATTAAACATGCAAAGAAGTAGCTCAACATTAAATGTCGGGAACACTTTCGAAAACAATTGTCAGTTAACAAAGCTCGTTGTTACATCTTACAAACACAAGTTAAAATTCTACCATACAAAGTGAAAGCCATTTATCTACAACAGACAATTTGGATTGCCGGAAAAATCATCAGTAGTCCTCTACCCACCCTTAAGGAATTTCACGCTCCCCGATGAAGAGAGTTAAGAGTATGGAAAATCTTGTTGGACCCTTCACATCCTTGTCATCAGTCTTTCAGCTCCACCCCTCAGATAGGCGGTAGTGAACAATGTAAACACAACCCAGCAGACATTCCAACAGCTTCTAACATAACTCTTTCCATTAAATTGCTAGAGGCAAATTGACTCTGTAGTGTGTTTTTATGTCTTATTATTTCCTGTCAAAATGGCTGTCTATCGTAATATTACAGTGGCTCCAACTACTGGAGACAAATTCTTTGTGTTTCTTTTCATACTTGGCAATAAAGAGGACTCTGATTATGATATATCAACAACACCCAGAAAGGCCACCAGCTATCTGGGCACAAGCTCATCTGAGAAGGACTGCCGCAAAGTGGGAAAGTGTGTTGTGGTGTAAGGAATCCCCATTCCTAATTGTTTTTGGAAATCATGGACCAACCAAATTGTTATCAGGGTTAAGTTCAAAAGTCAGCATCAGCAGTCATGGCACGGGGGTGTGTTAGTACTCATGTCATGGATGACTAACACATCAGAGTGAAGGGATCATTTATGCTAAAATGTACAGGTTTGGTAGCAAAATGTGCGACATATCCATCCAAGCAACCTCTTTTTCAGAGATGTATCTGCTTTTTTCAGCAAGACAATGCCAAGCCATATTCTGAATGCGTTACAAAAGTATAGCTTCATAATAAGAGTCTTAGTACTAGACTGGCCTGCCAGCAGTTCAGAGCTTTCTCAAGAATGGGAAAGAATGGCACCAACAAAGCTTCAACAATCAAAGTTCTCAGTTCCCAAATGCTTTATGAAGGTTGTTAAAATATGATGTGATGTAACCCATGGGTTAAAAAAAAAGAAAAAAAAATGCCCGCCTGACATCAAGAAAGCAAATTTAAAATGAGGGAATATTTGCCCACCCCCACCCCTGCCCCCCCCCCAAAAAAAAACCATAATATATATATATATAAATAAAACATTCTGTTTACATTTTACACAATATACCAACAATGCCGTTCGAATTTGGGTTCATATTTGTTTGTAGAGCAACTTTCATTTGTCGAATGTCTCACCTGTTGCTTCTTGAGATCTTTCAATGAATTCTCCTGCTGCTGGAGTCTCTGATCTCGACTACCTAACTCCTGTTCCAGAGAACTCCGGCTCTTTTTTAGCTCTTGGATCTGATTCTCTGAGACAGTCCGATAGGTCTGGTTAGCTGCCAGCTCCTCCTGGTTCAAATGTAGCTTGTCCTCTGATACCTACAAGTCAGTAAATACCACATTATTTACTTGGTTGAAAGTAATGTATGATATTATTTTACGTGATTACACCATTTGTGCATAGAATTTTTATTTTTGGTGTCCAACAAAAAGCTTCTGGATTTTTAAAATTAGTTAAGTCCTTCCTTCATTCATGGTCTTATTTTTTCCATGTTTTCGGTCAAAGTCTACAGTACATAATAATTAATGATTTGTAGTGATGTCACTCAATGTGATTACATGTCATTTGTTAACACGGCAACTCTACAAGATGTAACCTCTTCAGCTGGAGAAAAATTATGAAATGTTTGATTTCATGCCTGATATACAAAACTCACTGTAGCGTGGCCTTGAGTTTTTGTTTTGGCATGCAAAACATCCTAGTTAACTATCCCCTAATGTCATCACATTCTTTTTTTAAATTCATGCTTTGCTTGTTCTCAAAAATGCTAGCGAATACTTCAAGATACTCATACAAGAACATAGAATAAATGAACAGTCATTTAAATTGAGGGATCGGATTTGTGATTGGTTATGTTGTTTTTTTTTTAAGTCCCCAGATCAGTCCCAAAACTCCTGATCCTATAAAGGCTAATTCTAATGACTGTTAGTAGTATATTTATTAAAATGTGTTGTTAGTGTTTGTGAGGCCCTTTTATATAATAAAGGTGGAATCATGAAGAAAACCACAATCACAGTTTCTCACTCTTGCAGTGGAGAAAAAAAACGTAATGAGCCCTGAAATGCTGCTATCCTGAATTCAGCGCTTCAGTACTAGAAAGCGATTGGACTGGAGCCATCAGAGCTAGCATCCTATTGAAATTCATTGATAGAACAATTTTGTCAAAAACAAGCCTACAAATATTCTGATTAATCTAGGTCATTTCATTCTGAGGACATTGAATCAATTGGAACTAGAAGATGCTTTCCTTATCATCCAAGCAGGCTTCATGAGTTCATGCAACAAGCCAAAGTTAGCAGTCACTGCTATTTGACGGGTAAGCATGCGCCTGTGCGCCATTGCACTCGCAAATCTGCAGTCGAGCACCAAAAATCGTGCATAAACTTAGTTCCACATAGAAATACATTGATATTGAAAGACGTCACTAATTTTGTGTAGTCTTGACCAATGTTCCCTCTAAGCTGCGCCATTGCACAATTACGCACTTGTCACACACTCTCAGCGCACATGAAAACCGATCCAGCGCAGTGACGTCTTTGTTTCTTTTTTTTTTAAACAGCTCATGGTCTCTAACAACGAGCTGCTGCTCAGCCTACTTCTACTTCCTAGTTTTTCGGACACTCATAATTACAAACAGAACACACATCCGCAACTTTATATCTACGAGCAAGACTGGTGGACCAAACCAGTAACTTTATATCTGTGGGCATGAGTGACCACACCACTACATTTTTCAAATGTGAGTGACTGATCCACACCACGTAATGTAGGTCAGGAACATTGCGGGACAATTACTGTAATATGTAATACGTATAACATAACACGTTAAAAAATAATTCTACACACTGTTCAATTGCCAAAAATCATCAGTACTTAATAAACCCAACCATTAACAAATATTGATTTTTTTTCCTTTTGTAAATCAACCTTGAATTGTGAACACAGCTGCAGCCTGAAGCTGCAACTAGTGACTTAGAATGTGTTGACACCGGACGCACGGAGAACTTTCGCCACTGCAGCTTGGCATCCAAGGGGCGTAATAAAATAGCATGCCCCAAAGCATCACCCCCCCCCCACCTCCTTATTTTAAACTATATAGTGTTTATTTCATCAAATTTATGAACATTTTGTCTTGGTGGCCAGGCACCATGCTCTTTGCTGACCGGTAATGTATGACACTGGATTTTTTACATCCCAATATCCAGAATAATCAGTGTTACGGCCATAAGGAGTCAGCGTTCGAAATATGGATGTTCCGCAAAGATTGGCAGCTCTGTTGTGTTCAAAACTAAACTTGTGGCAATGTTTTCAGAGCTGTGATTTTTGTTTTTGTAATGTAGAGATAAAACCGACAACTAATAATGCTGGTCATAATGACTTCAACTGGTAATGTAGATTCTGTTTCACCTTTAGTTTGAGATGGGCAGAACAGTTGAGTGCATGTGTTAATGTATCTAAACCTACTTTGAGGTCTTGACGGAGTGCTGAAAGCTCAGACTCTTTGCCATACAAGTCAGATTGGAGCTTTGTGAGGCTTTCGTGACTTTGCTCCAAGGCCTTCTGTAGCTCCGCTGTCTGGGTCTTCTCAGAAGCCAGCTGCTGGCTAACTTCTATTACCTGCTCTTTTAGCTGACGCTCTTCCTCCAGCTGCAGGAGACAACCAATAGTTCATTAAGACTCAGATGATTACTCCTGCAACCTGGTGACGTTGATGGCTCTCATACTGAAGGTATCATACTTACTTTCCTCACACTGACTTTCTGTAACTCTGCAACTTGTCCATTCAGCTTCTTTATCTCTTCCTCATAGCGTCCACTGGCATTCTTAGATTGCATCTCCAGCTTCCCCATCTTTTGATCCTTCTCCCTCAGCAAATCCTGAGTCTTTGAGTTCTGCTGTTCCAATGATGCCAACTGCACTTTCAGCTTCTTCTCTACCTGAAATTTGGGAAAAGACAAAAAGTTCTTCCACTACTGTATTAAAAAAATATTCTTTGACCACACGTACCCGGATATTTTTGTCCATGCGTATTTTGCCGTGCTAAACAGCGCTTTTGAAAAAAATTTAACCGCAGTGGAAACTTTCGAACTGTCTCTGCAGTTTGCATGTAGACTCAGGCTTCCACAAACAATTTTGATAGTTGATTGTTTCACCAATTAGTTGACTAAAGTTAAAAAAAAAAAAAAAAAAAAAACTCTTAAATTCACTTTGCTTACACGTATTGGGAAACTGCATTTTCTTGCTTTCAAATATTTTTAGTGAGGCAAATTCATACAAAAATATTTTTCTTGTTTAAAGTTGGCATTTATCTATCTATATGTATAGATGGATTGATAAACAGCTACAATGCCGCAAAAAAGTACCCCCCCCCCTATTGTTCTTAGAATTGCACACTAAATACTTTGGTAAAAGTAGTAAGCGTTTTCAGGAAAATGGGTTTGAGTTAGATTGAAGTCACAATTATTGCTGTTCAAGTCCATTTCGAGGTGCACGTCTTACAAAATTTCATTATGTCGACTTTTAAGTCATCACATTAATGACTCGAGTCCAAGTCGTGTGACTACATACAAAATTCAATGCCGAAGTTTACATATATTGTAAAAAAATTTGAAAAAAAAATAATAATTTTTTGTTTCCGTTTGAAGTCAAATCAGACTAACCCTCTCCTGTTTCAGGTCAATGAGGAGCACCAAAATAATTTAATTTTAATAAATGCTACAATATTGAAAGAATTTCTCAGAGAATTTCATATTGTTTTCTTCAGGGTCTAAAGTTTACATACATTTCTTTATTTTTTCCTTTGAACAGCATGACTAGGGTCAAATAATTTGGGGTAACCATCTACAGGTTTCTATCAGTACTCCGATGAAATCTGGACCTATTCTTCCTGACCGAACTGGGGTAACAGAGTCAGGATTATCGGTTGCCTTGGTCGCACACGCAGATCTGCCCACAAATTTTTCATGGGATTCAGATCAGGACTTGATGGCCACTCCAGGACATTGACTTTGTTATCCATGAGCCACTTTTTTTTTGCAACCATTTTTCAGGGTCAATGTCCATTTGGGAAGACAAATTTGCACCAAAGTTTTAGCTTCCTGGCTGATGTTGCCTTAATATCTCCATATAATGTTCTTCATGATGTCTAGTTTAAATTCGTAATTGCTGATAAAAATCTTCTCAAAACACCAATAAATGAGAGAGGATTAACATCACATTTTCAAGCTATAGTACATATGACATGACCTATTAATTACATTGTTAATCCAAACCACTGGAATTCCCCTTTAACCGGATGACCACTACAAATACCTGGATAGGATAACACTTTTTGTGCATGTGCATCACAACTACCAGCCATTAGAAATAAGAAGTACAAGCAGGAGGAATGGAGAGAAACAGTTAAAAATAAAAATAATATTTCCGGCTGGCGGTAGCCTGGAGCAGCTGTAGAACGTTGGCCTGAGTTCTGAAGATTGGGATTCAAATCCCGGCCCCGCCTGAGTGCAGTTTGCATGTTCTCCCCGTGCCTGTATGGGTTTCCTCTATTTACCTCAACAGATCGCAAAAACATGCATTAATTGGAGACTCTAAATTGCCCCTAGGTGTGATTGTGAGTGTGACTGTTGTCTATTTCCATGTGCCCTGCGAGTGGTTGGCAACAAGATCAGGGTGTACCCTGCCTCCTGCCCATTGACAGCTGGGATAGGCTATATCACTCCCGCGACCCTCGTGAGAAAAAGGTGCTCAGAAAATTGATGGATGGAGAACCTTCTCAGCTATTAGATTGTCAACGTTTCTGATCATTTACATTGGTGTGATTAGTTGACTAATCGTGATAGCCCTAGCATAGATTGAGAAAATAAAGCTTTCAGACTCGGGTCATCATGCAAACACGTCAGAAAATGCACAAAAATTCACCTTGTTTCCCCTAGCATTTTCATTCACCAAAATGCACTTACCAACAAATTTGTTTTCATGTGGACATCGTCTTTTTAAGCCCTACTGTGCATGGACATAGTGTGAACCACTGCTTAATGCAGTGGATACATACCAACAGGCAATAAAGGTAAAATCTGCAAGACTCTAAACTTTGACAGTTTCACCTGTCCCACAAACACATAAACTTATTTAAAATACATTTTAAACATGGTCAAAATGCCTGAATTGCTGCAACCCTCATTCAGCACGTAGAAGGAAATTACAGTTAATGAGTAAGCCATAAAAATTAATTAAACATAATTGCTTGAATAATCTGCTATATAGCGGGCCGCAAACAATACAACTGTAATATAAGGTATGAAACACTGCAGAACTGTTTTACCCTGCAGAAAGAAAGATATGTATTTTTTGTTTTCAGCACTTACGTCTCTCATCTGCTCCAATTGTTGTTTTGATTCCATGATTGCCTTGCTGAAGCTCTCATTATTGGTCTGAAGCTCCCCTCTTGCTTTTTCATAAGACTGTTCCTACAAATTGAAGACACACATATGTCACTTGTAGGAAGGAATAAGCTAGAGATTTTCTTAAAATGGTGACTGATTGGAACCATCCTAAACTCCTTATGTGGCTGTTATTGTTGTTATTCCTGCCATCTCACCTATATTAAAGGTCCCTTTCTATCATTATCTTTCTATTCAATTGTGATAATCTTTTATATTTTTATCTGGTTCGCACAATGATTTTAGTTGGAAATGGCAAAAATGTCCGGTATCAATCCATTCAAGTTGGTCTTTCCAGCCTGGCATTACAGTGTTGTGTGTGTGTGTATTTTTATTCTTTATTTTCCTTTCATACTTTTATATTACTATGATACGGAATTCTGGAATGTTCCGAGGAGTGCCTAAATAAGAAGACCGAGAAGGGCCCTCAACAGAGCTTCTTACCACCATTCTTTGGACAAGTAGACAAGTACGCACACAGCATTCTGCCTTTCATTCCTGGACATTTCTTGACTTGGAATGTTCGCTGAAAAGAACATTTGCCTGGTTGTTCAACTCTGGTGACTATTCATGGCTTGGCTCAACTACTCGGTCTTTGAATTTCTATTCTGCGTTAGTTTTACTATTTTAGTGTTGTGTTGTTGTGTGTGTGATTAAATTATCTTGAACGCAATACAACTGCTTTGTCACATTTTGATGGTTAGAGCAAAGGGATTTTAGTCTAAATTCACACGTAACAAAATTGCGGGCTCGTCCGGGATCGAATTCATTTGACTTTTGAGACATCCGTTTAAAAGGGTAATTTTTTTTTTTTGCATATTTGCAACTTAAACTGTGAAGCCAGCAAAATGGAGTTTACACTTGAGCACTTTATTAGGTCCCCTACGCCTGAATCAGTCTGTGATTTACGCAAGTCTGAGCTTATGCATGTTGCTAGTCATTTCCGACTTGATGCGAAGCCTGCTATGAGAAAATTAAAATTTTGAAAAT
Organism: Syngnathoides biaculeatus; assembly: GCF_019802595.1. Classification (NCBI taxonomy): domain Eukaryota; kingdom Metazoa; phylum Chordata; class Actinopteri; order Syngnathiformes; family Syngnathidae; genus Syngnathoides; species Syngnathoides biaculeatus. Next base: position 11,759,851 of record NC_084645.1, on the reverse strand, counting down.
TGTTCTGAGTCATTACATTGATGAGAAGATTTTTGTTTCTGATGTTTTGGCATTGGTAAAAGAGGAACCTTCAGACGTTTTTTGAATTAAAGAAAGTGGAATTACAACTTCAGATTCAAAGAGAGATGAAAGAAAGACAGAAATTAAAAAATGGAATTTGATAAAGAGATTGAACTTAAGAAATCAGTTAGTTCTTCATCTTTTAATATTACACGGTATGCCACAATGGTCCCTCCTTTCAATGAGAAAGAAGTTGATAAATACTTCCTCTGCTTTGAGAAATTTGCTGAAAATCTCAAGTGGCCTAAAGAGTCATGGACTATGGTCTTGCAAATAGTCTTAAAGGGAAAAGCTCAGGATGCATATTCGGCCTTTTCTGTCAAGCAAAGTTCTGATTATCATTTTGTCAAAAAGACCCTACTGGAAGCTTATGAGTTAGTGCCAAGTTCTTTTCATTTTCCCAGCAATTCCAAGTTGTTTTTGCCTAAAGGACTTTTTGTCGGGAAAGATTGCTTATCATACAGGGTCAAGTGGTGATAAGGCAGGTTCAAGTTCTACTGACAAGCAGTAACATTCTTCTTCCAAACCCAAGTCTTCTAGTGACTCTGGTCCTGTCTGTGCTTATTGTAAGACGCCTGGTTGCTTGATTTCTGCTTGCAAGAAGCTCAAGTACAAAAATCAGTCCACTAGTTCCCCAAATGTGTACGCACCTCAGCCTTCCTTGCCAGGTGGTTCTGAGGAGGGTGTTGTTTCTGACAATAAACTTTCAGATTCTGAAGTTCCGTAGAAGTTTTTGCCTTTTATTCACACTGGTTCAGTTTCACTTATGGGAAATAATTCTACCCCAAGGCCCGTTACTATTCTGAGGGACACTGGAGCTATTCAATCTCTGGTTTTGAGGGATGTTTTGCCTTATTCTGCAGTCTTCAGCTAACTCAGATGTTTTTCTTGAGGGTATAAGTGGCAGTTCTCTGGCTACTTTACATTTCATGAATTTGACCTCAGATCTGGTTTCTGACACCATCGAGGTTGGTGTTATTGACTCTCTTGTAGTTCTGGGTGTTGATTTGTTGATCGGCATCGATCTTATGGGGGCACAAGTTGGCGCTAATCCTATTGTCACTGTTTCTCGGGAGTGTTCGCCCAATACAGAGCAATTAGAGTATGACGTTCCGGGTATTTTTACGTCTTATGCAGTGACTCCTTCGATGTCAAAAGACATTTTTTTCCAAGACTTCTTTGCTGAATGATTCCATTAGTGATTTATCAGATACATTCATGGTTCATTCTGTAACCTCAGAGATTGATGACTTATCTACAAAATCCTCAGGTCCTACTGATGAGTCAGAAAATTTGTTAAAGAACAAACAACTCAGATGTATTGCAACAACACTTTCCTCCCCAGTTACTGATTGTGCAGTTGATGATGATGCAAGCATCAAAGACAATGTTGATGTTGTTAGCGATGTCAAGTTGGATGATATGATTGATAATGCTTCACCAAGATTGTGCAATTCTGATGTGTTAGCTCACCTTGATGAGAAATTGACAATTGTCAGCTGGCCAGAAACCTAAAATGTCTCAATTGCTTTTTGAGTTTTCTCACCTGTTTCCAGATATGCCTGATCGGACATGGCTAGGTAGTCAAGAGATAGATGTGAGTGATGCGTGCCTGTGAAACAACACCCATATCGAATGAATCCTGCTAAAAGCGAGATTCTGCAGAAGGAGGTGCAGTACATGCTGGACAATGACATTATTGAAACCAGTGACAGTCCATGGAGTTTACCTAATGTACTTGTGCCCAAGAGTGGTGGTGGTTGGCGCTGCTGCGCTAACATGAAAACTGTCAATGCACTGTCACGAACTGACTTCTACCCTCTGCCGAGAGTGGATGATTGCATTGATCATGTCAGTCAAGCTACATACGTGAGTAAGTTTGACCTTCTGAAGGGCTTCTGGGAGGTACCGCTCAGGGATCGTGGAAAGATTGCAGTATTTGCTACACCTGATGGACTGTATCAATACAAGGTGATGCCGTTCATCTTAAAGAATGCCCCAGCAATGTTCCAAAGGCTTGTCAACAGCATGACATCGGGTCTGGAAGGTGTCAAAGCCTACATGGATGATGTCATTGTTTACGCCACGGAATGGGATGTTCACCTGAAGAGGATTCGGGAGTTCTTTGACAGACTGTCGATAGGGAAACTGAAACTGTTTGGAAAGGCCAAGTTGAATTCTTGGGGCATCTTGAAGGGCACAGCCTGGTACAACCAGTTGGTGCTAAGGTGGAGGCTATCGTTTCCCATTTCCACAGTGTCAGAAGGAGCTCATGAGATTCCTGGGCATGACGGGCTATTACAGGAATTTTTCCTGAAAACAGACATGTTTCCACTTATCAACCTTTTGGGAAAAAGTTAGATTTTGGTGGGATGGCAGTTGTCAAGGGTCAAAGCCATATTCATTAATTCTCCAGTGTTACAGGTAACAAACTTTGAGAAAGCATTTCAATTGCAAATTGATGCAAGTGATGTAGGTGCAGGTGGTGTATTGATGCAAGAAGATGACTCGATTCTTGATCATCCAGTGTGCTACTTTTCCCAAAAGTTTGATAAACACCAAAGAAATTATTTGACCACTGAAAAGGAGACTCTGAGTCATTTATTGGATTTGCAGCATTTTGATGTGTACTTAGGTACTACAACATTTCCAATTGAAGTCTTTACTAATCACAATCCCTTAACTTTTCTTCACAAAATGAAGAACAAAAATCAGAGATTTATGAGGTAGAGTTTGAGTATCCAAGGATTCAATCTTGTGATCAAGAAAATTAAAGGTCGAGAATGTTTGAGCTGATGCACTTTCCATAGTGTAAAGTTGTGTTTGATACTTCTGTTGAATTATTCTGTTTTCGTTTTTTTATTTTCTGTTTATTCTATTTTCTATTCTGTTTTGTCATGTTTTGTGTTGCTTAGTTATATTAGAACAGAAAGTTTCTCTGTAACTTTCTTTCCTTAAGGGGGAGATTGTTATGTGTGTGTGTGTATTTTTATTCTTTATTTTCCTTTTATACTTTTATGTTACTATGATGCTATTCTTTTGTGATGCGGAATTCTGGAATGTTCTGAGGAGGGCCTATATAAGAAGACCAAGAAGGACCGTCAACGGAGCTTCTTACCACCATTCTTTGGACAAGTAGACAAGTACGCACCACACTGCATTCTGCCTTTCATTCCTGGACATTTATGGCCATTTGTTGACTTGGAATATTCGATGGAAAGAACATTTGCCTGGTTGTTCAACTCTGATGACTATACATAGCTTGGCTCAACTACTCGGTCTTTGAACTTCTATTCTGTTAGTTTTGTTATTTTTGTGTTGTGTTGTTGTTTGTGTGTGTGTGTGTGTGATGAAATTATCTTAAATGCAATACAACTGCTATGTCATATTTTGCTGGTTTGAGCAAAGGAATTTTAGTCTAAATTCACACGTAACATAAGAGATATAAGATATAAGAACTTCAACAATACTCGGACTCTATTTGCTGTGGTTGACAAGCTCAAAACCCCCTGAAACAGATAGCTTCAGAACTCTTAACAGGTGATAAATGCAACCAGTCTGCCTGCTATTTTAATGAAAAAAAAATCCCATCAGGTAAAATATCAGCACGAATAAGAAAAATTACAAAATTGTACTACATCTGAAGCCACACTGGGAAAACTCCATTACCATCATCAAAATTTGATACAGTTGACCAAAAAACTGTAGAGAAAATGGTTCAACATCTAAAACCATCAACGAGCTGTCTTGACTCAATACCATCTGACTTTTTCAAAACTATAATGACGTCAGTGCTAGTTGGTTTGCAGCAAATAATCAATTTCCCACTTCAGTCTAGCGAGTTTCCTAAAGCTCTAAGTAGCTGCTGTTAGACCTTTTCTAAAAAAAAAGTGCTGAGTGTTTCCATGTCAGCAAGCTATTGACCGATCTTGAATCTCCCTTTTATAGCCAAGATTGTTGAGAAAGTTATTTTTAGTCAACTGAGCAATTTCTTGAATTTAAATTGAGATGTTACGAATTTCAGTTAGGTTTCCAAAGTCAGCACAGTACAGAATCTGCTCTTATCAAAGTGCTAAATGATATAAGGTTGAATACAAACTCAGGAAAGGTGTCAATTTTGGTCTTGTTGGATCTCAGTGTGGCTTTTTGATAATGTAGATCATAATATACTGTTTTATGGGTAGGACTAAATGGTTCATGTCCTACCTGGAGGAAAGGAGTTACTTTATAACCATTGGAAGATGTATTATGTAGGACTAGGTGTTAATATTCCCCTGGAGGCCCCGTAGCTCAGTGATTAGAGCACTGGTTTGGTAAACCAGGGGTTGTGGGTTTGTATCCCACTGGGGCCTCCACTCCCTGAGAAGGGTTGCGTCAGGAAGGGCATTCGGCGTAAAAATTGAGATGACACGCTGTGGCGACCCCGAAAGGGACAAGCCGAAAAAAACTTACTAGGTGTTAATATCCCTCTATTCGTGCATATTTTAGGCTCCGATGAGGCTCAGTGGGATGTTCAATTAAGTGACAACCCCCTGTGGGTTATCAAGTGGGATTCCTTCCGTCATATAGTGTTTCGCTGATAGGCCCGCAACACTCTTGAGAGGATTCAGCAGTGAATCCCAGTGTCCCAGGTTCACCGCCTAGGTGCCATCAGTTCTCTTGAAGGCCCAATTTGGGTCTTTTCTCTTTATCCACAGTCACTGGCTAGCCTTTTCCGCCACCTTGGAGAGATCTCTGACTGCCTGCTGATGGGCCTTCCCTTCTCTCTGAGTAGCCTGGATGTTGAGGAGGCTATAAACCCTCTGCAGTCTACTTCCACCGGGCATACCTCTGCTCTTCGGCCTTGCCGTTGCATTTCGGCCACAAGTCCTGCATACCTCAGCATCTTCCGCTCATACGCCTCATCGACTTCCCCCTCCTACGATGCTGTGAACTTGATTATGTAGACGAGCTTAAGAGAGGCAGACCAAAGCACCAGATCTTGTTGTCGGGTGGTAGTTGCAATCCCAGCTGGAAAGCAGAGCTTCTTGACCAGGTCTGCCAGCAGCTTCCGCCCTCAAGTGCTAAATCTCAATATATCGCAATGACCTATGGGATCCCTCAAAGGTCCTTTCTTGGGCTCCTCAAGATCAGCCTGCAGATTCTACTCTTGGGTCAAATTTTTCTGAACAAGAATTTTGACTATCGTAGCTATGCAGAAGCAGTTATATTTAGCAGATAACTACAGTTCAATCGAGGTGTTGTGTCACTGTCTAAAACAGATAAATAAATGGATGAGCCAAAATTTTCCTTAAACTAAACCACAACAAAACTGAGGTAAATGTTTTTGGCAATTAAGAAAAGAGGTTAGGCTGCTATTAGTAAATACCTGGACTCACTATCTTTTAAAATCCAAAGATCAAGTCCAAAACCTTAGTGTTCTCATATATATATATATATATATATATATATATATATATATATATATATATATATATATATTCCGACTTGACTTTCAACAGTCAGAACAAAGAGGTCAGAGCATATGACTCCAATTCTCAAGTCTTTACACTGGCTCCTGTCAGCTTTAGACGAGATTTTAAAGTTCTGCTATTGGTCTGTAAATCACTAAATGGTTTAGGTCCTGAACACATGAAAGAAATGCTTATGGAATACAAACCCAGTTGGCTCTGAGATCAACTGACTCAGGTCTAATAATTGAGTGGAGAGTCCAAAGCAAACATGGTGAAGCAACATTTAGCCATGATGCTGCAAAAAAAAAAAAAAGGAATAAGTTCTAAACAGAGGTGATGTCAGCCCCAAGCGGGAATTTTTTTTAATCCACGTTAAAAACTTTTGTCCTCATGCGTTTTAGAGGAGTTTTACTTTTCAATATTTCTTGCACTTTATGCTGTTTTTATTGTATGTTATTTTCCTTTTCTTCCCCCATTTCAAATGTTTTATTTCTTTGTATTTAAATGCTTTGACTCACGTAAAGCACATTGAGTTACCTTGTGTATGAAATGCACTGAACAAATTGGCATTTGCATTTAGAAGAGGACCTTTAAATACCAACCAAAAGTGGCCATTTAATACTTGAACCTCCTGATCAAATTCCATTTCACAGAAACAATAATACCTCAAACTCTGGTGTGTTTTTAAGATATGCTACATATGGAATTACATGAATGAAAAGTGGGGGAACGAAAATATTTGGCACTCTGGACAGTTGGGAGGTATCATGCCGGATGCCTACATCTTGCATCTATCAGTGACCTCTTTTACACAATCGTGAATGTTCCCTTTGGGGTGTTCCTTTATATGTTTGTGAAAAGCTATAATAAACTAACCAGAACTGACCTTTTTCTCCAAGGCTGCCTTGTGATTCTTCCTCTCAATATCCACTTGACTCTGACATTCTTTTAGGGCCTTTTGAGTCTTCCCAAGACTCTCCTGAATTGAGACCAGCTCTTTCTTTTGAGTGTCTTTCTCCTGTTGAGCCTTAAATAATTCTGCAAGGAGGCTCTGTGCTTTCTTGTCCAACTCTGCATGCTGAGCCTTCAGTTCTTGGGTCACCTTGACGAGACTTAGATCAAGGGTAGCTTTGTCTTGCTCACAGCACTCCAACTGTTTCTGGGTTTCACTCAAAGAATAGGTCTTTGTCTTTATTTCCTCTTGAAGAGTCGCATTCCTAAATGGAGCAACATACTGTTGTTAAAATTAAAATGACAAAAATTATCCAGGTTGAATGTGGAGCTGCTCAATTATTTTTTTGATCATATACCATCTTCATCATCGTGTTGTGCACATACAACAGTCACATCACAAAGGTCCAGACGATGTCGAGGAAAAAGAACATGCACTGCACGCATCAGTTTAAACAATCACAAGCATACTTTCAATAGTACTAGGATATGGTGATAGGAAACGTTAAACTTGAAAGATTAGCACTGACATGCTGGCATTCTGTCGATTCATACTCTTGCACAAGTGACCGCGGTCCACCCATATGAACCCTGAATGTTGCCTGCCCCGGAAAAAAAAAAGGTTGATTCAAGACAAGGCAGTCTTAGTTTATATAGCCCAGCATTATAAGTTTTACGGTAGTGACAATCACTAATCATACGTGAATTCAGCCAAATCCTTCAGCCAATCAAATCTCCAGCTCGGGCCAAAATCACTGACTGCGCACAAACCAGAGACAAGAAGAAACTTAGCAGGGGAGAGAGAGAAAGAAGTTGAGTAGAAAGATCAGAAAATGACAAATAAAGTAAGACAACATCTGGAACAAATGGAACAGGAAGAGTAATTTTTGCTTGTACTTCTCAGAGGGACGTTTCCACTGGGAGCCCTAACTAAAAGTGCATCTAAAATGCCATAATATTAAGTAGCAAAGCAAAGGTTTTGAAAAACATAACCTCAAACGGTACTGATGTTGGCATTTATGTAATTAATGTCCAATTGTTTGACACATCGTTGTGTCAAAAGACCAAAAGGAAAATAATTTTTTCTAAAGTTAAGCACTTTATTTCAACATGTAGAATTCTCTTTTGATTTATTGCTCTGAATTCTTAAACACAGCCCTATTGTTATTTAGTAAATGAGACAAGTTGTGTTTTTATGTTTGACAACCTGGGCAAATTTTGTAAGATGTGTACAAGTCTTAAAAGAAAAAAAACTTCAGGCAAAATATTTTGTTTTTAATGGGATTGAAATTAAACAGTAAGGCAGTTAAAACATTGACCTCTACAACTCTACATGAGAAAAGTATGTGAGACCCCAAGGAATGCAGGGATGTCAGATTAATAGGATATAACAATAATTATCGAGTTTGAAATTGCCCCAAAGTTAAGGTAGGGAGGAGTCATTTGTTCAGTTTCTCAGATTGACTGGTATGACGGTCAGTATATGATGAAACAATTTATTGAAAATTATTTTGTGGAGTCCCTCATTATGGCTCCACGAACACAGGGGGTAAGGGACCTCAGTTTGAAAACCACTCAATGACCAAACAATTAATCCATTTTCATTCTCACCCTGCTTTTTCATTGTCCAGCAAAACCTGCAGCTCCTTAGCTTTTTGTTTGACCTCAGAAGCCTCTTTATGCAGATTCTTCACTTCTTGCTGTGTCTGATCTCTTGCAACCTGCACCTCCACAACCTGTGTCTCCAGTTTCTGAGACATGAGCACATTAGTATCAATGATTCTTCACATCTATTTGAGAGCAGAATGCTTATACATTTGGACGTGACACCAACCTTATTGAGCCCTTCCAACTTCTCTCCATGCTGCTCTGAGAGCACAAGTTTGTCCTTGTATTCCTTCAGAAAGGCTTCCAGCTGACTGTACTGTTCCTGCTTCTCCTTTAGCCTCTGTGTTTGCTCCTCCACTTTCTTCTGAACTTTATTCAGCTCCTACATAGTACAGCATTTGTAAAACACATAACTACATTTTTATAACTTTCCAAAACCCTACAGTCCACTCCAAAAGCATTGAGATGGTAAGCATTAGGATGGTAAGACTGTGCTACCCTTGGTTCAAGTTCTTCAGAGCTTTAATTTTATCACTATGCAGAGGACATCTAGCAGTGTCTCCAGATGACCACAGTTCAATTGAGGTGTTGTGTCATGGTTTAAAATAAATAACTGGATGAGCTAAAATTTTACACAACACCACAGATATTTTTTGAGGGCCAATAAGGAAAAGAAGATTGCTGTTAGTAAACACCTGGGTTCACTAGCTTTACAAACCAAAGACCAAGGTCGAAACCTAGGCGTTCTAATAGATTCCAAATTGACTTTCAATCATTCACATCAAATCAAATACAAACTGCCTCAAAAGACTATATCCAGAGAGAAGGCGTGCATATGTCAAGCAGACCAGGAGAGGCTCATCCACGTTTTTATTTCAAGTAGACTTGACTATTGTAATGGTTTGACTGGACTCTCCATAAAGAGTATTAAACAGCTGCAGCTCATTCAGAATGCTGCTGGTCAGAAAAAAAACGTCATAGAATATCACTATTACTACAATACAATTCTAAAGTCGTTACGCTGGCTTCCAGTCAGCTTTCGAATCGATTTTAGAGTTATGCTACTAGTCAATAAAATTACTAAATTGTTTAGGTCCTGAATACATTAAATAAATGCTAATAGACTATTAACTCAGTAGGCCGTTGAGACAGACAGAATAAGGCCAAATACTGTAGTTAAGCACAGAGTCACAAAGAAAACAGTTAAGCAGCATTTAGCTGTTAAGATGCACACAAATGGAATAAGTAGGCAACATAAATGATATTACCCCTTACTGTGACTTTTTCTTTATGCTTTTTACAGTAATTTAATTTTTTAACAATTTATTGCACTACAGAATGTTCTGCTTTTATTTATTTCCCCCATTGTAAATGTTTATCAGATGCTTTTTTTTCTTTGTTTTTATATCATTTAAATCATGTAAAGCATGCTAACGTACCCAGTGTATTAAATGTGCTGTATGAATAAACTTGCTTTGCTTTTGTTGTTGGCTTTGGTTTTCAGTTGTGAAAACTGCATTTTCTGTTGAGCAAACATGAAGACCAGAGCACTGTCTATGGGAGAAACCCAAAAGACAAGCATTTTGAATCGTATTTTAAAGCTGATAGAAGAGGCAAAATCAATCAGAACTACTGCACATAGGGCATTGCCAATAAAACAATTTTCAATGTGTTGAAAAAGAAAAACTATTGGGGCACTGAGCCAGAAAGATCGAACAAGTCGGCCAAGAGTATTAGCAGCAGTTGAAGACAGAAACATTGGGAGAACTGCGAAGAAATACCCAAAGACAACAGTAAGTGACATCACTGCCAAAGGGCAAGGGGTGAAGGTATCACAAACCACAGATCGAAGAAGAGTTTGAGAGAATAAATACTGCGTACAAGCCATACCACAAGATGCCGAGCACTCATAAGCAAAAAGAATCAGAAGACCAGAATGGATTTTGCAAAGACATGCAGAGATGAGCCACAAAAGGTTTTGGAATAAAGTTTTATGGACTGATGAGACGAAGATTAACCTTTTCTGAAAGTAATGGAAAAGCTAAAGTATGGAGGGGAAAAAAGGGTCTGCTTAGGATCCAAAATCCTGGACCCACGGTTGCTTCTTGAACAGGCTCACTAGTCTTTATTGATGATGTAACTTATGATGGTGGCAGCAGAATGGATTCTGAAGCCTACAAAACTATTTTGTCTGGCAATTTACAGAAAATCCATCCAAACTTAATCAGGAGAAGCTTCCCTATGCAATAAGACAATGACCCAAAACACAGTACCAACAGAACAAAGGGCTTCATTGGGGGGAAAAGTGGAATGTTTTAGATTGGGCAAGTAAGTCGCAGGACCTTAACCCAATAGAGCCTGTATTTTATCTCCTGAAGAGGTAACTGAAAGGAGAAGCCCCCAGAAACAAACAAGAACTGAAAGAGGTTGTAGTCAAAACCTGGAAAAGGATTTCAAATGCAGAATGCAAGAGTCTGGTGAAGTCAATGAGTCAGAGGCTTGATGCAGTCATTGCAAGTAAGGCTTATGCCTGCTAAACAATAAATGTTATTCATACTTGTTACAATATTTTTGCGACTTGAAAAATGGGTGGCTTCAAACAAAAGGTGCTCTGTCCAGAGTTGTTTAACACATCTAGATGTAGATACCAAAAATTAAAGCTGCAATTCAGACCTTTTGTCGCATCTTCATCTTTTGATCAAAAACCGAAATGTCTTCAGTACACAACAATTATAGAATTGACCTTTTGGAGTGGACTGTAACAAAAGAACAAATTTGAAAACCACTGACGCTAACAAGCCACCTGCTGCTTGTCCTGCAGTGCATGTTGGGCAGACTCTAGGTTGTTCTCCAGGTTGGCTTTTTGTGCAGCTTTGGCTGCCTCTGTAGACAGCAACATCTCTGTTTTTGCCTTCAGCTGGTGGAAAACAGATAACAATGGGACTCTCTAGAACAGATCTGACTGCCCTTCAAAGGGTATCATTACCAACAGTTACCTGAGAGTCCAGCTGGGTCACCTTCTCCTTGATGTCTGCAAGTTGAGCAGTGAGCTCAGAAACAGAAGTTTCCAAGGTGTGGGCCCGGTCCTGGGATGAACGCACAAGAGTTTTCTGCTCCTGAACCTGTTTATGTAGATTGTCCTGAGCTTGCTTGTTGCTCTCTGATTGATTCTTCAGTTTTTCTATCAACTGGGTGACCTTCATATTGAGAGAAGAAGAAAATGTTAAATATAATGTATATATAACTTCAGATTCAGACATTATTACGCATACGCTAAAAATATTATATATTATTATAAATTATACATGATACATATACTGTATACATGTACTTTACATATGTCCTCATTGGGGTCGAGGGTGAGCTGGATGGAGCCTATCCCAGCTGTAAACTGGTACCTATTCCATCTGATTTTGAATGAGAGATGTGGTACACCCTGGACTTGTCACCAGCCAATCGGAGGGCACGCAGGAGCAAACAATCAAACAACAATTCCAAGAGTCTTCAATTAACCTAACGTGCATCTTTTAAAAGCATGGGAAGAAACCAAAGTACCTGGAGAAGCAATTACAGTGAGAACATGAACACTCCACACAGACAGGCCAGGGCCACAATTTGAACCCCCCTCTTTGTTAAACACTGCTCAACAAGCTCAGGTTTTGTTGCAGGTGATTGTAATTTGGAAGCGTGGCTAACATGGGCAAAGTTAGCATTGCAACATCCTGTTTCAATTTAGCTCATTCTTAATGGCTGAAATTATTTTGTGACTTTGGTTAAATTATAAATAACGATTGGCATGAAAAGGCTACACTGCAGGGACCTGTGGCAGATCACAACTCCTTTTGGATGGGGCACAGTAAGTAATTTGGAGGGACAGCGTGTCCTGCATATTTCCCCCCATGATCCCAACACCGGCTAGTAACAAAAACTATCGATCATTTCCCATTTCCCATCAGTTGCAGTTCTTCTACAAGTCAGGTTTTACTATGGCTGGCATTGGCTAGGACAGTACAGTATGTAGTTTCCTCAGGACATTATGGTCATTTCCAGTAGCCGCTTTTAATTTCCTTGTAACAAGAAAACAAACGGCAACAATGGCAACCGTGGAAGAATGTCTGGACCTAAATACCTGATGATACATTTAATCATGCTGCAAAATCCATCAAGAAGGTGGGGGCGTAGGTGGTATTTGGAGCCGGGAGGAACCTCGTCAATGCATGTGACTATAAAAGGGAATTACGATTGATGAGCCCCGCAGCTTTTCCTGCGCAAGCAACTTTTTTTGATGTGCACAGCAGGCTACACAGAGGTGCTGCACAGGGCAATGCGTAAGTCCTGTGATGCAATCCACGTATTGTCAACCGCAAGAGTATAAAGTGACCTTTAGACTTGCTGCAGAACCCAAGTGGGCTTCTACTTGATGTCAAACTGATGGCTGAAAATTCCCATCTGGATTTTCTGTTTAAGAGCAGATTACATGGTTCCATCAACCACAGCAAGTTGCCGAGGTCACGATGGACCTCACCAGCCCCAGACCATCACACTACCACCACGTTTGACTGTCAGTATGATGTACATTTTGTGAAATGCTGCTTAATTTATGCCAAACGCTGAGAGAATGTCAGTTCTAACTCACCTGTTCCTGTAATGTGTGGTTTTTCTCTTTTAGTTGATTAAGCAAAGCAGTCTCTCCCTCTCCAGCCTGAATCTTAGCACACATATCTTCTCTCTCAGATTCCAGCTGGCTCACAATGTCTTTACTTTTCTGCAGTAGAGCCTCTAGATTTTGGATCTTCTGGTCCTTATCACCAATCTGCCGTAATACCTGCTCCAAGTCATTCTATGGCAATAAGACAAAGACCAATGTGTACCAAGGAGGTATTCTGAAGCAAATTGGAAAGTAATAGAAAGCAGCTCAAAGCAACAGTTTGATGGCACTCATTTGAACGGTGGCATCTAATTTTTATAATTAACACCTGCATAGAAACCAAGGACTTTAATGTGTAAAAATAAAGAAATGTGTAACCTCATGGTAAAGCTGAAGGTTAAACCAAAATCTTTGGTTGTTGTTAGGTGTACCTGGGACTCGCGGAGTTTGCCGTTGGTGTTCTGCTGCAGTGCTTGTAGCTCCTGGTGCTGCAGCTTGGCTTTCTCCAACTGGTGCTGTAGGTCTGTGTTCTTACTGGCATTTTCCTTCATCTACAAAAGAGAACATTTAACAGTGCCTGTGATCATTAAATTGAATTTTACATCACTCATCCAACTATTCATTTTTTAATTTTTTTCTGTCCTCTCGTTTATATCTCAATACTGAATGTTTTTTTTTCCCAATAAACACAAGATAACTTACAATGGCATATAGTAAAATGTGTACATTGGAGCACCTAACACAATGTTATTTTATGATCTACAGTATCCACCCTCTGTGTTGACATGAATTCAGAGTTAGCGTCAACATAGGTTCCATCTCATGTCTACCTGTTCTTCAGCACGTGAGAGTTTAAGCTGCAGGTCAGCTGCTTGCTGCTCTTTGTCTTTCAGTTTCTCCCCAGAGAGCTGCCTCTGTTCTTTCAGACGACCTTGGAGCTCACCAACTTGTCTCTCTGCCTCCAAAAGTTTTGCATGCAGCTAGTCAGAACACAGGGAGAACAGTGATGATTACATCAGAGAAGATATTTAATTAAGTCTGTATTTCCATGCTTTGGAAACTTGATGCAATGCACTGCTTTGCTAAGCAATTTTTGATCCAACATCTTGGAAACACATCCCAAATCCAACCTCTATATGCCACGATGCAAAGAAATTAATCTTGATAGGTTGGATTTACCTGACTGATTTCAGTCTGCTGCTGAGCACCTTGGCTGTCCTTCTCTTCCCTCTGCTGTTCCCACTGTTTCCTCTCAACTTTCAGTTCAGCATGCTTCACCTCAAGGTCTGTAATCTCACCCTTCAATTTAGCCACTTCTTCAGCTTTCTCTCCAAGATCCACATTAGCTTTCTGCAGGGACGCTTCTGCTCCAGTGGCTCGGGTCTGCAGCTCCAGGATTTCCTGCTCTTTCTGTCTCAAGCTATGTTGGCTTGCCTTTTTGGCAGTTTTCTCTGTCTTTAGTTGCTCCTCCAGCTGCTTGTAATGGTTTTCCTTGCGTCCAAGCTTTTCAGAAAGACTCTGGCGGAAGATAGGAGACACAAAAAACAGATAACATAATTGAAATAGGAATGGCAATTCCCATTTGGAAAAAAAAAGACGAGCAAAATATAAATGCATATTTAAAAAAAATATGAGTATTCAGGTGGAATGGAATCCACCTGCCATCCACCAACTATGAGACAGAGATCTGGGTGAAAAAAGAAAGAAAAAAAGGGACCTTTTTTGGTATTCTGAACACTTAATTTTCTGGGAATTATTGCTAGAATCCACCTTTGTATCTGGCAGTTATGTGGTCAGTAAGTTATTGAATAAAAAAAAATGCTTATTTCACTCAAACATAATCAGAAAAACTGATAATTCTACAATGATCTCAATAGTTTCTAAAGCTATATTTTTTCCATTTACATTCCATAGCGCGTATTTGTTCCAGGGTCACAAAAAAGTTGCTGCTGGCTATGGGTGAAAGCCTACACACTTGACTGGTTGTCAGTCAATCACTGGACAGATGTAGAGTGTCAAATACACACACACAGTCACTGAGTACAATTCAATTCAACACTGCCTGCATGGATGTTATCTGTGTGTATCACTTCACTGTCAATGATCAGTATTATTACCAGTATGTTAACTTTCAAATAAATGTGAATAGTAGGCAAAGACAACAGAAATAAACATAAAATACAGTTTTAAATGGCTTTTATTATTAAGAGAAAAAAAATTCTATACCGACATGGCCATGTATGAAAAAGTGTCTGTCCCCTGAACCTAATAACCTTTTTGGGCCAACCTTAGCAGAAGCACCTGCAGTTAAGTGTTTGCGATAACTTACACTAAGTCTTTTACATTGCTGTGGAGTGATTTTAGCCCACTAATCTTCGCAGAATTATTGTAATTCAGACACATTGGAGGGGTTTTGAGCATGAACTGGCTTTTTAAGGTCAACTCAATAGGATTTAGGCCAGGACATTGAGTAGGCCACTCCAAAGTGTCAATTTTGTTTTTCTTCAGCTATTCGAGGTGGACTTGCTGTTGCGTTTTGGATCATTATTGTGTTGCATAACGCAAGTTTGTTTCATCTTGAGGTCAGGAACAGCTTGCTAGACATTCTCCATCATTATAGCTGGTTAGCATATTACCTGGTTTTGCTGTTGCACATTATTCAGGTCACTCTGCAGCTGGTGGATCTGTTGTGTATAGACAGCCGCTTCCTGTGGACCCTTCTCCAACTCTGCATTCAGTTGTGAAACAGTCATCTGAGAGAAAAGATGGAGAACTCAATTAAACCCTTTCTGCACCACAAAAGGATCAGGACTTCATGGTGTTAAATAAAAATAAAATAATGGAAAACCAACCAGATGTTCTTGTTGTTGTAATGGAAATAAATGGGAAAGGCATCGTGGAAAGAAAAGAATTTCACAAACACACAACTCAAAACGGTCTTTACCTCCAGTTTACGAATCTTGAGGAAAGAATGAGAGTTGGTGAGGGGTGCGGTATGTGGCGGCAGAAGAAGAAGGGACAGGAAAAAAGACAAAGATAAGCCACAATAAAATACTCAACACCAACAGTCTATAGCCCAAACAGGAGAGGAGACCAAATTAACTACAACTCAGTAATCAGGTCATTAATGTCTCCAACAAGTGTATTTACAGTACAAGTGAGATACACTGTGGTTGTGAACATGCACTGTTATAAATATTTGTACAGCATTCCCTCGTTTAACGCAGGTGTTTTATATATGTGTGTGTGCGCCTGCGTAGGTTCACTCCAGTTTACTCCCACATTCCTAAAACATGTAACATTAATTGGACACTCTAAATTGCCCCTAGGTGTGATTGTGAGTGCACCTGTTTGTCTCAATGTGCCCTGCGATTGGCTGGCAACCAGTTCAGGGTTTTACCCTGCCTCCTGCCCGTTGACAAATGGGATAGGCTCCAGCACTCCCGAGAACCTCGTGATGGTAAGCGGTGAAGAAAATAAATGGTCGGAGATATATATATATATATATATATATATATATATATATATATATATATATATACACACACACACATACACACATTACTGTATTTTTTGTTTCACTTTTTTACATTGTATTTTTTTTGTTTTCAAAGTTTTTTTCGATTTCTGATACAATGCCTTGTGAAAGTATTCGGGCCCCTTGAACTTTTGAACCTTTCGCCACATTTCAGGCTTCAAATAAAGATATAAAATTAAAATTTGTTGTCAAGAGTCAACAACAAGTGGGACACAATCGTGAAGTGGAACGAAATTCATTGGATATATTAAACTTTTTTCATAAACAGATCGGTGCAGCGTTTGCAGTGATGCGGACTTTGTATCGGTCCGTTGCGGTAAAGAGGGAGCTAAGTCGAAAGGTGAAGCTCTCAATTTACCAGTCGATCTACGTTTCTACCCTCAGCTATGGGCAAAAGCTGTGGGTCGTGATAGAAAAGAAGAGATCCTGGATACAACATCCTTAGTGACTAAATCCTCCCATTTCACTGAAAAACTGAAACTCATAAGTCAAGGTACCACAAGAGAGATATGTTCGCCACTAGAAATGTTCAGTGAGTGGCAAAAACAGGTCTTCTGTAAATGCGACAGAAACTCAAAAGACAAATAGGGTGCAACTAGTTATGTTGCAAATTTACTGGACGCTGTTACGTGAAATAATAACAGAGCAGATAGTATCCTGATCTCACCTCTGAGGTAGTGAACTTAGCCTGCAACTGCTCATAGTGGCTCCTGAGGCGCTCTGACTCCTCCTCTCTCTCACGAGTCATGCTATCCATTAGGGTCTGCACCTGCACAAGCTCCTTCTGCAGTACCTCAACATCCTCCACTCCCGGACGTTGCAGCTAGAAGACAGAACAGAGGCACTTAGTGTCGCCAGAATACAGCATTCCCCCATTATACTACAGTTCATTGTTCACATTCCTGCTGTAATGCTGATTTTTTTTTTTTTTAGAAAATTTACCCTGGGTTTCTGCAGTTTACAGATTGGTTTCTATTTACAATTGCACGCCTTTAGTGTAGTCCCCGTAATGAAGCCCGGATAAATGCAGAGGGTTGCGTCAGGAAGGGCATCCGGCGTAAAAACTGTGCCAAACAAATATGAGCGTTCATCTAAAGAATCCCATACCGGATCGGTCGTGGCCCGGGTTAACAACGCCCGCCCCCGGCACTGCTAACCTGCAGGGCGTCGGTGGAAATTAAACTACTGTGGGTCGAAGACAAAGAAGAGGAGGAAACCGGATCCAGCGTCAGAAGAAAAAGAGGAATGCACAGAGCCTACAACTGAGTGTAGGGACTTTGAATGTTGGGACTATGACAGGAAAAGCTCAGGAATTGGTTGACATGATGATTAGGAGAAAGGTTGATATTCTGTGCATCCAAGAGAGGAGGTGGAAAGGTAGTAAGGCTAGAGGTTTAGGAGCAGGGTTTAAAATTATTCTACCACGGAGTAGATGGGAAGAGAAATGGAGTAGGGGTTATTTTAAAGGAAAAGCCTGCTAAGAATGTCTTTGAGGTGAAAAGAGTATCAGATCGAGTGATGAGACTAAAATTTGAAATTGAGGGTGTTATGTATAATGTGGTTAGCGGCTATGCCCCACAGGTAGGATGTGACCTAGAGTTGAAAGAGAAATTCTGGAAGGAACTAGATGAAGTAGTTCTGAGCATCCCACACAGCGAGAGAGTTGTGATTGGTGCAGATTGTAATGGACATATTGGTAAAGGAAACAGGGGCGATAAAGAAGTGATGGGTAAGTACGGCATCCAGGAAAGGAACTTTGAGGGACAGATGGTGGTGGACTTTGCAAAAAGGATGGAGATGGCTGTAGTGAACACTTATTTTCAGAAGAGGGAGGAACATATAGTGACCTACAAGTGCGGAGATGGAAGCACGCAGGTGGATTATATTTTGTGCAGACGATGTAATCTGAAGGAGGTTACTGACTAAAGTAGTGGTAGGGGAGAGTGTATCTCGACAGCACAGGATGGTAGTGTGTAGGATGACTATGGTGGTGGGTAGGAAGATTAAGAAGACAAAGGTAGAGCAGAGAACCAGGTGGTGGAAGCTGAGAAAGGAAGAATGTTGTGCGGCCTTTCGGAAAGAGGTGAGACAGGCTCTCGATGGACATCGGAATCTCCCGGAAGACTGGACTACGACAGCCAAGGTAATCAGAGAGACAGGCAGGAGAGTACTTGGTGTGTCTTCTGGTAGGAAAGGGTAGAAGGAGACTTGGTGGTGGAACCCCAAAATACCGCGAGTCATCCAAGGAAAGAGATTAGCGAAGAAGTGGGAAACAGAGGACTAAGGAGAGGTGAAAGGAGTACATTGAGATGTGACGTAGGGCAAAGGTAGAGGTGGCAAAGGCTAAACAAGAGGCATATGAAGACATGTACACCAGGTTGGACACGAAAGAAGGAGAAAAGGATCTCTACAGGTTGGCCAGACAGAGGGATAGAGATGAGAAGGATGTGCAGCAGGTAAGGGGAGATTAAAGATAGAGATGGAAATGTGTTGACTGGTGCCAGTAGTGTGCTAAATAGATGGAAAGAATACTTTGAGAAGTTGATGAATGAAGAAAATGAGAGAGAAGGAAGAGTTGAAGAGGCAAGTGTGAAGGACCAGGAAGTGGCAATGATTACTAAGGGGGAAGTCAGAAAGGCACTACAAAGGATGAAAAATGGAAAGGCAGTTGGTTCTGATGACATACTGGTGGAGGTATGGAAGCAATTTGGAGAGATGGCTGTGGAGTTTTTGACCAACTTATTCAACAGAATACTAGCGGGCAAAAAGATGCCTGAAGAATGGAGGAAAAGTGTTCTAGTTTCCATTTTTAAGAACAAAGGGGATGTTCAGAGCTGTGGGAACTATAGAGGAATAAAGTTGATGAGCCACACAATGAAGTTATGGGAAAGAGTAGTGGAGGCTAGACTCAGGACAGAAGTAAGTATCTGCGAGCAACAGTATGGTTTCATGCCTAGAAAGAGTACCATAGAGGCATTATTTGCCTTGAGGATGCTCGTGGAAAAGTACAGAGAAGGTCAGAAGGAGCTACATTGTGTCTGTGTGGATCTAGAGAAAGCCTATGACAGAGTACCAAGAGAGGAACTGTGGTACTGCATGCGGAGGTCTGGTGTGGGAAAGAAGTATGTTAAAATAGTACAGGACATGTATGATGGCAGCAGAACAATGGTGAGGTGTGCCTTAGGTGTGACAGAGGAATTTAAGGTGGAGGTGGGACTGCATCAGGGTTCAGCTCTGAGCCCCTTCCTGTTTGCGGTGGTAATGGACAGGCTGACAGATGAGGTTAGACTGGAATCCCCTTGGACCATGTTGTTCGCAGATGATATTGTGATATGCAGTGAAAGTAGGGAGCATGCAGAGGAACAATTAGAAAGATGGAGACATGCACTGGAAAGGAGAGGAATGAAGATTAGCCGAAGTAAAACAGAATATATGTGCGTGAATGAGAAAAGTGAAGGGGGAAGAGTGAGGCTACAGGGAGAAGAGATAGCGAGTGTGGACGATTCAAATACTTAGGGTCAACAATCCAGAACAATGGTGAGTGTGGTAAGTAAGTCAAGAAACGGGTCCAAGCAGGTTGGAACAGCTGGCGAAAGGTGTCTGGTGTGTTATGTGACAGAAGAGTCTCTGCTAGGATGAAGGGCAAAGTTTACAAAACAGTGGTGAGGCCATGATGTACGGATTAGAGACGGTGGCACTGAAGAAACAACAGGAAGCAGAACTGGAGGTGGCAGAAATGAAGATGTTGAGGTTCTCGCTCGGAGTGTGCAGGTTGGATAGGATTAGAAATGAGCTCATTAGAGGGACAGCCAAAGTTGGATGTTTTGCTGACAAGGTTCGAGAGAGCAGACTTCGATGGTTTGGACATGTTCAGAGGCGAGAGAGTGAGTATATTGATGGTAGGGTGCTGAGGATGGAGCTGCCAGGCAAAAGGGTGAGAGGAAGACAAAGAGAAGGTTTATGGATGTGGTGAGGGAAGACATGAGGGCAGTTGGGGTAAGAGAGGAAGATGCAGGAGATAGGCTAAGATGGCAAAAGATGACATGCTGTGGCGACCCCTAACGGGACAAGCCGAAAGGAAAAGAAGAAGAAGAAGTGTAGTCCCCCGTGGTGCCACAACAACCCAGGCACCACTGAGGTTGACGGTAAGCGATGTATTATGATTAACAAAAAAAAAAAGAAGCACAAATAGTCCCTATTGAGATCCAGTGATAGAGCACAGCAGAGGAAAAATATGCTTGAATATTGTTGTACACTCTCTCGTTTATATGAGATTTTAATCCACATGCGTTAAGATAGCAGTCGTTTGAAGCTTTACAATGACGGGAATATCTGATAGGGATACACAATAACTACCCAACTATCACCCCAATACATGAGGAGAACATCACAACTTTAGTGGAAACTCGAGATAAAAATGACATTGAAAGCAACTGACAGACTGAAATGGTGTGTGACGGAGACTTTTTGAGGGTCTTCAACGCCGATTCTGAAGATGACGAGTGGTTTCAGTGAACAGGAGAATGAATAAAAACAATGACTTTTCTGTTCTGTTTGAGCCATTTTACTGCAGTGTTAGTCACTGTTTGGAAACAAGGTATGTATATCAACATTTACTAAGTCTTTCTGTGTGAAAATCTAATTTCACAACCGGTACATATCCCCGGCATATGGTCTGACGTGCCTCTTGTATGGAAGAAAGGGGTGGGGGTCGGGGGGAGCTATACAAAGTGAACCAGTGTGTGCTGTAGTCCAGAAAATACAGTATATACTTTAAGTAGGGCTCACCGCTTCAGCTTACATTAGTTTGAGGGTCCAAACCTGGCCTGGAAATCTGAAGAGTCCAGATACTGTATGCATCAATAAAATTATATCATTATCATTATTGGCTTGGTGAAATAGCAAGTTATCAGATATCGGTATAAAAAAAAAAAAAAGATATTGTGCATCCCTAATACCTATGCTAATTTCCCTTAGTCTTAACTGTTTAGCATTATATGTGACCATTAACTAGTGGACGTTGGTTATACAAAATGGGTTGAACTTTTTGTTATTTGAATATACAATATTTCACTCTATACTACTTTATATTTAAGTTTTACAGTAAACATCAACTGGGAGTGACATAAAAACTCTGAAAATAGCAACCTTTGCCTCTGATTTGGAAAATTGTGAGTGAGAATAGGCATTAAGGCAAAACTGTTTTAATGAGCTTAATTGTTTTTTAAAATGTGTTTAAGGAGTATGGGAGTACTACAATTATTATAATGTCTTAAAACAGTATGGTCTGTCTCTTTTGCATATTTTTACCTATTACCAGTGGGTCTGGAATGTATCCCTACAGTTATAGTACAGAAGGTCATCAGTACACGATATCCCGAGAACAAAAACATTTCAGGGTTACTAACTGTGTGCATTTTAAGAATAAGTTAATTCTTAAGAATATTTTAATTTTCTGACTAAATTCCATTTTGGTGATATTTGAAATATGATCACAGTTGTCCTTCATCATTTTAGCTCATGTGTTTTAGGACTACAGTATTGAGAAGTGACACCAAAAGAAACCTAATGTATGTTGTACCAGTTCAGTCTGAAGTCTCTCATTGTCTTTCTTCTCTTGCTGCAGCAGTTCTGTTAGATTGGAGACCTTCTGGTCAGCAGCTTCCCTGATACTCCTCTCTTCATCGTAGCGGGACTTTATATCTAATGGATGTAACAAGACCATGTTAAATACATACATTTTATCATGATGTAGTATCAAATATAGGGGGGGGGGGGGGAGAAATCAAAAGAATGACGTGAGCATCTTTGGAATGCCAGTCCCAACCCCACACTAACCTACTATCTCTGTGGCCAGCTGGGCAGCCTTTTGCTCAAACAAATCTTTCATCTGCTTGATGTTGAACTTTTCTGTCACTGATTCATTTAATTTCTTTTCTAGTTCAGAGGAGGGGAGAAACACACATTAGTGGCATTGTTATCATCTTGCCTATTCATACATGTGGAAGTTGTGCAACCATCACCTGAATCCTCTGAGCTCATCTGTCCATCATTCTGTGTGGGATTAAGGGGAAAACAGTGTGACACTATACCGCATGAAAAAGCATCACTACTGTAATGTTTATGACAAACTACTCCAACATTTCTAATCAGTGAAGCCACTTTTTATTCAAGTTAAAACATCTTGAAGGAATTACTTGCTTAAGGTGTCCTTGGACTTTGTCTAATTCTTTTTTCAGCTCCCCAGAGAACCATCTTTCTTCCTAAAGAAATCATCAAAAATCAAAGAACATTTGAATGAGTAACAATTACTGCACAGTATATCTCAACAAACAGTCCAAGAAAATGAGCATACCTTTAACGATGTATGAAGGTCCTGAACCTCCTGTCGCAACATTGTGAGATCTTCCCTAAAATGAAGAGGGGATTAATTTTTGTTTATAATTACTGCTTGTCATAATTATAGTGCAATAAATATCAAACTGGCCAGCAATTATTTAGTGATTAGCCAAGGTAACACCCTGAAATTTAGCCCCAAGTCAAATGGAATAGGGTCCAGCTTCCCAGTGAACCTGCACAGCCTAATTGGTAGGGATGGACATGACAATCGATAAATTAATTGTTAAAGGAGGAATTCGTTAAAAATACTAGGAATGGGAGCACACATTAAAAGTTAGTAGATGACGGTTCAGTGTTTCTTTTAATTCCAAAACTATCCACAGATTTCCCCTAGAGACATCTCTAAATTGGAAAAGTATTATCGAAATTCCTCTCTCGCTCAGTCATTCCAATGACCTCGGCTGGAAAACTGAAAGCCAATCCGCATTTGCCACATCTGGAGTGCTTCCTGTTCTGACCCCCCATTGCTCGTGGATACGTTTCACCGGACAGAGAACGTCCACTATCTGGCATTTTGTGGCCGATTTTTGTGTAAATAATTACAAATAACAATGTACAATGTTCAACCCTATGCGTTTGAAACAGAATACACACAGGCGGAACTTTACGTGTTGGAGAGGGGGTGTGACGATGACGACGAACCATAACAACAGTCGAAAAATATGGACCTTGGACAGCTTCCAGACAAGCTTGCTTCGAAAGACTGGTGTTCATGTTCTCTTTGTGACCTAATGCCAACTGTGGCGGAATGCCAGTGTTGTCGTGAGATTGAAAAGGTTGAACAAAAAAAAAAAATGGAGCGTATTGGAATAAACTTGGATCACGATGAACATGTCTGCATAACTTCCTCAGATAGACACGAAGTTGTTCGGACGAAGACGTGTTCTATATCAATTTACTTGTGATTCATGACAGTTTGATGAAAGGACCACTTGTACATGCAGTGGAAAATCGGTGAGTACACATTTTTAACGGTCTTGGAATGCTATGTCAATGCTATGTGACTGCCATGTCCAAAATTTATCAAAAATGCGAGCTTATTTTCCAAGTATGGCGTAGGACTATCTAGTGGTTTACTTATATCTAGAATATAAAAATAAAAAAAACAACTTGGGACTTCCCTAAAGTGATTACATGTATACATCCATTCATCCATCCATTTTCTTTGCCGCTTATCCTCACAAGGGTCACAGGGAGTGCTGGAGCCTATTCCAGCTGTCAACGGGCAGGAGGCGGGGTACATGCTGAACTGGTTTCCATCCAATCGCAGGGCACATAGAGACGAACAGCCACAAAAACAATAACACCTAGGGGCAATTTAGAGTGTCCAATTAATGTTGCGAGTTTTTTGGATGTGGGAGGAAACCGGAGTGCCCGGAGAAAACTTACGCAGGCACGGGGAAAATATGCAAACTCCACACAGGCGGGTCCAGGATTGAACTGTGAGGGCAACGCTTTACCAGCTTAGCCACCGTGCCGCCCATGTATATATCCATCCATTAATTTTCTTAGTCGCTTATCCGCACGAGGGTCAACCAAGCAATGTTTTGTAAATTCAAAAACTAAGTTGGGGCATTCTTAAGTCAAGGTACCACTGTATTAGTTTAATTTCTTCAATTGTCAAGGAAAGAAATATACCCAAACACCCACTCATAATAAGTGGTACAGAAATAAATGAGTAAATATAAATCCTACCTGGTGGGCGCCATATGAGCAGGAAGTTCTCCAGTGTCATGGAACAGCTCATAATGCTTGAACAAGTCTTCTGCTGAGTTGTGGGACTTCATGCATTGAGGACAGATGAAGCCCTCAACACAAATGGAGACAAGTGAAATGTTGTAGCTCAGCGTAAAACGAAGGGGATAAGAAAAACAAAAACAAAAACAAAAAAAAGCAAACATCACAACAAATTACCCAGATACCTCAGAGGTTTGATCATGGTTAACGTCTGCGGTGGGCTCCTCTGACTCTGCATTCTGGGAGCCTCCTTTCCCAGGAGTCTGGAAAGCAAAACAAATACAGGGTTCAAGAGAGTGACCAAAGTTTTCATATTCATACATACTCATCTTTTTCAGCTTGTGAAATAAAAAAGTAATCCTGTCCCACTTGTGCAAGTACTATTTTAATGGGTGAAAGTCACCTTTTTTTCCACAGCTATCTTCTACTCAAAATAAGATGACTCATCATACAAAATACATTTATATGGAGGAGTTAACACATACACTAAAATATTTTTTAAACTTATGTCAATCATATAGTAAAATGGGCGGCATGGTGCCACAGCTGTAAAGCGTTGGCCTCACAGTTCTCCCAATGCCTGCGTGGGTTTTCTCCGGGCACTCAGATTTCCTCTCACATCCACAAAACATTCATTAATTGGGGACTCTAAATTGCCCCTAGGTGTGATTGTGAGTGTGACTGTTGTCTGTTTCTATGTGCCCTGCGATTGGCTGGCAACCAGTTCAGGGTGTACCCTACCTGCTGCCTATTGACAGTTGGGATAGGCTCCAGCACTCCCGCGACCCTTTTGAAGATAAGCGGCTAAGAAATGAATGGATATAGTAAAATGTAAATGTAACCTACAGTACAAGTTAACTACAATAATAAATAATACAATACAATAAAAAATAAATAAATGCATTCCTAGCCTTCTAAATAGTAGTGCAGGGTATTGAGATAAGGATGTGGATTTAGAGATCCAACATGCTGCACAGGTTTAAAAGTTGGACCCTTGAAGTCTTGACTTATTTGTTATGCATTTTAACTCAATTTATTGTCAGGTTACATGTATTATGTATGAGGTTCTTTCTCAGTGTATGCTACTCTTTGTTCAGGTTTTATTGCCTCGATAGTATAAATACAGTGAATGATACATTTGGGAAATGAAACCAACTATTTGAAGTCAAATGGAATACGGGAGGAAGCGTGCTCGAGTGGAAGAGCAAGATCTAAACAACGAGATGAAAGTGTAGTATCTCATCAGCAACCTAATAAGGTTAGAGCACAGTGATATATTCTCACAGGCATCATCACACATCACGAAAAACCATATTCATTGATAGCGTTGAATGACGTAGTTATACAAATGATCTTGTAATGGGTACGTGCTGGAACATTGGCCAAGATCTAATCCGTGTAGAAGTGTCACAGAGCAGAGAGGGGTCACCACCTTGCAGCGCAACTGAAGAAGTAGTAGTTTCAATTACGACATATGCCCATTAACCACCACCATAACAACAAAAAAATCCTTCAATTGATAGATGAGTAAACTCAGTATCTATGTCAGCACTTGGAACCTTGACCCCATAGGACGATTTGAAGCGTGGAAAGGAGGTGTAACTGCTTCATTACACACCCATTACTCATTTCAAAGATTAACCAGAACCACACCGTCTGACTTCATAACAAAGACAAAACAAATAATAATATAAATATTACAGATAGCAAAATACCAGTTCCTACTTTTCTTTTACTGTTGTCAAGTATCTTGCCCAAAGTAAGCTAGGACATATTCTAGCCCACCTATGAGCCGAAACCTTTTAAATGGAATTGAGTATAACAGGAACCATTTAGGAAGCCAAATGTAGGGCGATGTTGCCTCGTGGTTAATGAGATGAGATTTCAGTGAAGGAGAAAACAATGTATTCGCACTCTCACTCAAGACACCGTTATATGCTGCAATAAATTAGACGTATTCAATCTTCTTCGCAGGGTAATTGAGATTGAAATAGGTAGTCAAACCAATGTAGCATCGGTTAGTTTGGGCTAGCACCAATTAGCATTTGAGGAATGGTCGATGAATCAACCCAGCACTATTGCAAACGGAAACCATTACAATATGTGGATCTGTTGACCACCTATGTTTTCTGTTGATTTCCTTCATTCAGGACAACCCGCGGACGTTGTCACGCTGCCGAATTAGTGTTGTGTTGGAGTATGTATGTCCATACATTACTGAATAAAGTAGCCTCCGTCAATTTGAACGGGTTAGCATCTAAAGCTAACTTTGCCAAACTACCACAAGGAGCGCTTGATAACTTGACCGCGACCAGCGGGATCTGTTGGTTTTCGCCAATGTGCGTAAATCGTTGGATGAAACCCATTACCCCGCCCATCCGAAAGCAGTTTTTAATTAAAACGTACAGCCCCAGAAGAAACCCGAAAAGGACGGGCCTACGTATGACACAAAAAAATGAAAATATTAGGACCATACAAACGTAATATAAACAAATTATTGCCAAAGAAGCTTACCATTTGTAATATCCGTCTGAGCATGACCTTGTTGGCGTTTGTCCGGACACGAAGCCGAATCGGTTTCTCAGAAGGAAAGTTCACGTCGCTATACCACAAACACCTGACCAAAAGCAGGCAGCAACAGGGAAGGGGCGGGGTCTTGGGAAGGATGATGGCTCGTCTCAAAAGAACACCGCAAGTAATGCGCGGTGGCAATTCAACACTCATTTGATTTCTGTTGGATTGTTCCTGGAGATTAGCAATACCCGTTTTCTCGTGATCAAGATTTTATTTCAATGAATACGAAAAACGATCCGTTTTGTTGACCAAAACAATGTCACTTTCCACATGTTGCCCGCAAGGTAATTGTTCATGGCAGCATCGTAAGGGTTTTGATTCTCCAGGAAAATTGTAGAAATAAAAGCTAAAATAAATACATAAAATTCTGTTGTAAGTTCAAGGTTCCCTGCATTCAAATTAGAAAGCTCCAAAATACCAAATATTACGTGCAACTCACATTTGGGAGTTTTAATGTAGTTTGAAAAATCTTTCAAGATATTGCGAATGAGGTCTTGGAAATCATTCAGAATCAGATGAATAAATAAGGAAAAGGGCGGTGGGGGTGAGGGGTAGTGTTCCAAAGATTTGAGAAAATCTTATAGTCAAGTCACACTCAATTAATATCGTTTTGTGAGATGAATTTTCGAATTTGTATCATCTACATCTGTTTCTGGAATTGTGATGAATGCTTCTTTTACATTTCAACATGAAGCCTGTTTTGTCTAGAAAACGTATACTAAAATTTAGGTTTAAACGTTCATTTTTGGAGACAGACTGTACACAGTTGAATTTGTATTTTTGTTAGACTGTTCCAGATTACTACTGTCACGATTAAGATTTAATCAATAACTATGTTGATGACCAATAAATGGGTCAGAGGAATTACTTAAATTAAAATTATCCAATTAATCTGCATCCAGCCTCTCAACAGTAAATACTGTATTCTTAGATTTCTGTAGTCCTTCATAAAAGCAGATTTATTACAGTGGTCAACAATAAATTTGTCTTAATTTTTTTTGCTGATTCAGGACAATTTTGATGCACTGAATCCAAATACCACACTTGTTTTGCTCAACCAGGTCAACCTTTTGAACTATGGGCACATCCATCCATCAATTTTCTTTGCCGCTTATCCTCACGAGGGTCACAGGGAGCACTGGAGCCTATCCCAGCTGTCAATGGTACACCCTGAACTGGTTGCCAGCCAATCGCAGGGCACATGGAGACAAACAGTCACACCGAGGGGCAATTTAGCATCCAATTAATGTTTCATGTTTTTGGAACGTTGGAGGAAACCGGCATACTCGGAGAAAACCTATGCAGGCATGGTGAGAACACGCAATCTCCACACAGGCAGGGCCAGGATCGAACCCGGGCCCTTAGAACTGTGTACTAGCTGAGCCACCGTGCCTCCCACTATGAGCACATATTTTTGTTTACATGTACAGGTACTTTCTCTTTAGACGTTCGAATAAACAGAGATCGATTACCTGTTTTTTTTTTTTTTTTTTAAATAATGACATCATTTACAGGTACTTGTATCAGTGTCTCCTACTTAACTTACAGTAAGCAAAGTTTGTAACCTTTCAGAACTAAAATGTTAACAACTTGCATAAAACATTGACCTGAACAAAAGGAACAGATGACATTTTCAGATTCAGTAATGAAAAATTGTCCTAAATCAGTTGGACGAAAAAAAAAACGGGCAACTTAGAAACTCAATTGTAACACAGTGCTTTGTGTTTGGTTAAACATTTGGAAACATCTGCTTTTACTTTGGATAACAATGATCAACATTGTTGCTTATATTGTGTGACATATTACACATCAAACCAGAAACTGAATCATAATCAATTTATGGATGAAAAAATACATAGTACATTTAAAAAATTAAAATTGTTCATTTTAAGCCTCAGGATGAATATTGGTATGCAGTTGAATCTGAAGCAGCCTCTGGCGTGTTCATCAAACTAGTAGCCCTGCCCATTAATAAGTACCTACAGCATACAGTAACGTTAATTTTGCCAAAGGTTGGAGAGTACATCGTTTCCTCTTGTGTGATATTGATAAATTGTTCAAAATGATTTTGTAATCACCTTTACTGCACAATAACTTAATTATTTCACAGAATATTAAATAGAATTGATTCCACAAATATTCAAGTGATAATTCAGATGTGATTCTAGTGTAAATACTGACAATTTAATTGAGTGCTGTTTACATGTGAAGCAATTATGTCTACACAGACTTTGCCTTTAGCTCGCTCTTACATGAGGTAGTATTGATTTACTCTGCACCTTTACAGTCATAGCACTTCACATTGTATATTATTCTTTTAAGCACAAGATAAACTCCTTAATGATTTTTAACCAAGGCGCTTTGAGATGCAGCACTTCTCAGGTACTGGCCGCCAGGAGATCAAGCAAACGCTGGCTGTAACAACAATCACATACTGTGACTAATAATCAGTAATAGAAATGTCCTGTAAGGGGCAGACAAAACTCTAAAAATAAGAAAGCAGCAGTAAAGGTACACACATTTGCTCAGCCACTTACTTGGTGATAATTACTATAAAATACACATTCAACTACAACTATTATTGGAAAACATTTTGGCACTCTCAAAGCCCACTTGAAAATGATTTTTAAATCAATATCATGGGAGTCCGTAGTTCATAGTTTACAACTGTGCAAGTAAAGTAGGTAACTGTGTTTCAGATAAATCCATCTTGGAGTCCTACAAGAATCTCTCATCGGTTGACAAGATCCGAGGTTTGTGTGGCATTAACAACACAAAGAGGAGTCTTGTTGTCCATCACTTGTGAGCCCAGTCGGTTGCCATTACTTGGGTGACACGCCACTCTGCGGGTGGAGCTCCGGGTGTTCTTGAATCGGTGCAGGTATTCAGCATGAACAGGCCTGTGGCTCTGCAGCACCCGAATGGCTTCGTCAACCTTGAACCATTTACGTTTTCTTCCTGCATACAAGATCAGAGAATAGAAGGTACATTGTAAGCGTGCTGCTCTAAACTGACCGATCAGTGAAGGTGGCTAAACTGTCAAGTTTTGATTTTGTTGTTCTGTGTTTACAATGCATGGCAAGCAGCACGAGTTGTAGTTCAGTCTCACACCCTTTCATTGAGACTGCTCATTCATCCAAATTCCTGGCATGTGAGAAGAGAATTTATGGAGCATAAGTCCAATCTGAATAGACAGTATGGTGTAGTTAAACGTATTAAAAAAAAAAAAAAACAGCTCAGAGAAGTATTCTTTGAACCATGACTGTGTATACAGGTTTTGGTATATGGCTCTAATAGTCTTGCTTCTTCTCAACTCATCTTTAAGCTTATCAAGATCTCCTACATATTATATTATTATCTTTATTTTCAACTCAAACAATAGTCCATAAGCAACCAAATTGTCGAGCAACAAGCAAAAGGTGTCACACCAAAATATAACTAAACACAGACTGTTGTCCAAAAATCATATTTATATGCAACAACAGGAAATAGTATGCATACCTATATTGACAGAATCCTCCCAGTCCTCCAGTATCTCTGTGACAATGAGGATATAGACATATGTCCTATGCTTTCTGTCTTGGTTGTGCTGTAAAGTTTTAAAAACATTATATTAATGTGGTATACAAACATGTTTACTGTTCTGTTTCTTTGATAGACACAAGAGGAACACAACAATCCAGAAACAAAAGACACTAAAGACAAAGAATGTAAGCAAGGTAACCAGTTAAGCGGATGTAGAGCCATTTTGTGTATTAACTAATATCCTTTTTGTTTGTGTTGATTCAGCATTTTCCATGACAGTTTTAAGGGTTTACCTCAAAAATTCCCAGAAGTCTTCCAAGCTTCCCCTTAACTCCAGCCTGTACTTACAAGAACCAAAACACATTTGACATACAAATCACCAATAAATGCATTGGAATTTAAAAGACTACCGATTGGATATTGGATGAGCTATCATTTTCTTTACTGCTGGACCACATTAGAGTCAAGGGTACAGTAACTGGAGCCTATTCTAGCCAGCTTCAGAAAAGAGGCCTGATAATTCTCATACTGTACTGGTTG
Source organism: Syngnathoides biaculeatus (assembly GCF_019802595.1). Lineage (NCBI taxonomy): Eukaryota > Metazoa > Chordata > Actinopteri > Syngnathiformes > Syngnathidae > Syngnathoides > Syngnathoides biaculeatus. Next base: position 11,728,818 of record NC_084645.1, on the reverse strand, counting down.
TTAAGTTAATCATAGGGCACATTGCAACGCTCACGGTCCTAATATTTCAGTATCGCTAAAAAACAAGGTGTACAAGAACCCCATGGGTGTAAACAATTACAATATCTATTAATGTCTATTTTCTAGCTTTTTTTTTTTTAATGGTACTATATTATGGTACAACTAGTGGTCTATTACTGGTTTATAACCAAATGAGGACAATTATGAGGAATATTTATGATGATGAAAGTGATCTAAACTGAGACTGGCATTAAAAAAAAAAAAAAACTTTTGGGGGACACATACCAAAAAAATACATTGGATTCTCCTAGTTTCCCCAGTGTCATGATATAATGATACCATGCCATCTTCAAATGACACAACAGAGATGAACAAGAAGGATGAACAACAAGACCATTGATTATGTACAGTTTCACAACAAGTCAGCATGGTGGTTTACATTGTGTGAAAAATTCAGTTGAGATAGTTTTGGACTGATGGTATTGAAGCACATAAACTGAATATTTTGTAATGTGTGGATGATGCTCAAGAAAGCTTAATGAGATAGCGTTTTGTCATAATCTTTCCTGTTTTTGTTTGGTGGTGCATATCACGCACTCCAAGGGATCAAGAAATTGTTTGGCAAGCTGAACCCCTGAGTAGCATTTTAAATCAGGCCTCAAAAGTTGCCATCATCAGTTTGGAGGGAAGAGGGTATCACTGTGTCCTCTTTCTGTAAGTCATACTAAGCGCTCTATTTTAGTAAATGGCAAATATGCACAACACTGCAAAAAGTGTCTGTACCATAATTTTCGTGGAAACCTCATTACATGTTTGCCAATTTGGCAGACTGGTCAGGAACAAGCTGGGCGTTCTGGCACAGTGAAGGTCTGTCCTCTGACGTGTGCCCAGCGCAATGTCAATTTGGTGGCAGAGGGTCAGTCTAAAATGACGCCAGCTGAGATCATGTCTAATTTTTGGTGCAAGGGAGACTTCTGACCTCATGTGATTTTGATCAGGGAACAGAAAGATATACAGAACATTCTGAAAGTATTTGGCCCCCTTGAACTTTTCAACCTTTCACCACATTTCAGGCTTCAAACAAAGATATAAAATGTTTTTTTTTTTTTTTTTTGTCAAGAATCAACAACAAGTGGGACACAATCGTGAAGTGGAACGAAATTTAATGGATGTTTTGAACTTTTTTTAACAAATAAAAACCTGAAAAGTGGGGCGTGCAATATTATGCCCCCTTGCATTAATACTTTGAAGCGCCACTTTTCCTGCAATTACAGCTGCAAGTTGCTTGGCGTATGGCTCTATCAGTTTTGGAGGGTTTTTTTTTTTTTTTTTCAGTCAACAGTGGATCATTCAGAGATCCTCACTGAACGTCTGGAGTGAGTTTGTGGCACTGAAAGTAAATGGGCCGATTAATATTGCACGCCCCACTTTTCAATTTATTTGTTAAAAAGGCTAAAATATCCGATAAATTTCATTCCACTTCATGATTGTGTCACACTTGAAGCCTGAAATGTGGCAAATGGTTGAAAAGTTTAAAGGTGCCGAATACTTTCACAAGGAATTGCAAATAACAAGCTCTGAAATGTATTGTGGATGCCATACTATAGGAATAATTGTGATCATAATTATCATACATTTGCTTCCAATAAAGAAATGCTTTGCTCTGCCCTTGATAATGTGGCAGCCTCCTAGCAGGAGATGGCAAGAACAAAAACATCTAATCATCAGAACTGTTAGAACTGCTGCCTGTTAAAGAAATGATGACCACACATGTATTCAGCAATCCTCCATACATGCACACGCACATGAACAAACATGTACACCTTGTTTCAAACCGTTTTGCTTGTCGTCTCCTTTTTGTAACATCCATGTAAATAAGGGGCGTCTTAAAACTAAATAAATAGAGGTGCTGAGGAGAGGATAATCAGAGAGTGCAGTGGTGAATTGTACGAGACAGTTCCTCTCCTCTCTCCTTGCGAGACTTAAACTGGTGTCTTTGCTTCCTTTTTTGTCCTGTTTAATGAATGTCTGATTGGTGAACCTGACACATACATACAGTTTTCCATTCATAAAAATGTGAACAATGGGCATCAAATCCTCTTAATCAATTAATTGAATGAATTATTATGATTGTTCCATTTTTATAATCATCCCATTGCTGGCATGCAGCTCTTTGCAGGGGAGGGGGGGGTTGGGCATGAGGTCCGCGGCCATATTTTAAGTCGTGAGCAATTATAATTAGCTTATTATAGGGGTACCCACTCACATTATCTATTGCCTCACGCACAGTGACAATACACCAGTCAAGCACAGATTGCTAAATTTATACATTTACCACACAGAAATGTTTCCCTGCAAGAGTCATTGCACCACATTTAATGGGAATGAGAGGAGCCACTTTGACTGGTGGGGAATGAAATTGGCTGTTTTCACGCCAACAGTGGTGCAGACAACCCATTTTTAAATACACGTCTGGGAAATTAACAAAATCTGGTGTAATCCACCACCACAAAAATATTTATGATACTCATAAAAACAGAACGCTTCAGGTTTACCATCTAACTGACAATCACAAAACAGGAAAGTGTGAAAAGCACATTTTACATAACATATGAATAAAGCTACAACTGCTCAAAAAGGTCAGTTAAAATTCTGTTATAACATACAACTATTTAAGAGAAATAGTTTTTGGCATTTGACATTATGTCAGTAAGTAAAAGAACAGATTTGTATATTTCCATCAATCCTATCCTAACTTAAGTCAAAACGGAAAATAAAATTGCTCCAATCATTCTTCAATGAGGGACAACACAATAACCTAACAGCTTGAAATGAAAGGATGACTACATTAGAATTATAAGTCATAACAATTATACAGTATGTATCCAAGTTAAGGAAAACTCTATATCAGTGTACTGAAATATGATTTGAGTTGGAGGCTTTTTAAGTTGTTGGTTTGAAGCTCCTCTATATTCAGACATGTCTGGTCATGGGCACAGGATGGAGTAACCAGAGAGGCATCCTGAATGTTACAGCCATGCTTCAAGGTTGTCAACACGTTACAATCCAAGCCCGAACCTCACAACATAAACCAAACAATCAGTATGTAGCCAAATGAGCCACTTTTTTAGGAAACCACAAAGCAACACTGGAAATGACATGTCTTAACATTCACCTGAATTGACCTTGTTGCTCATGTTAATATTCAAGATCTTTTGTATGTACAGTACACGCCATGGATTCCAATTATTATTAGTCTTATGTACACGTAATACACATTTGAAATAATGATAATGATATGATAGATATATGATAATGATGTGATAGTCAATATATACGTTTGACTCTTCAAGTGGTTACTATTAGTATGATCACATTTTAATCCAGGATCTCAAAATTACACCGGTGTGATTTGATTGAAAAATTGCTTGACGCAGCTATTGCTAGTTCATGCAACCTACAGTACATTCTATTGCTGAACAATTTTTTAAAACAAGGACAATGTAAAAAAAAAAACAACCACAGTATAATTCACTGAAAACTTTTACAAGTTTAAAAATAGTGGTGTCGTGTTACTCTTGACTCGACTTAAGAGTTTACTGAGACAGGAGCAGTGATTCAGCCGTCGTTCAGCTGTTTTTGTTTTGTTTTATTTACTTATTTATTTATTTTGCTTTAACTTGCAAGCGTAGGTTGAGATATGAGCACTGTATCGTAGCAGTAAACTCAACTTAATTCACAATAAGAAGTATTGTACATTGGCACAGAGTTAAATCTAACAATGAGAGCAATTTCATCGTTATTAATCAAGTGTTTACATTCACAACACGTTTACGGAGACAGGAGCAGTGATTCGTTGTTCAGCTGTTTTTTTCCATTTATTTTTGAATGAAGCGGCCATCCGTTTGTCTGTCTTATAGTGCCTCCTAGTGGCAAAGGTGGGTACACCAGAAGGAGCAGCACAATGGTCATATAATTGATCCAGTATGACCAATAAAAAAAGTTTGATTCTTTTTAATCCTATTAAATTATGTAATTTTTGTATGTTTTCATATGCTCCAATATTATCGAGTGTGACTTTTCCTAATATACACGTTACAATCCTTTTGTTTGTTTGTTTGTTTTTGGAGAAGCATTGGAACAATTTAATAGCATTTTCTTTCATTTCAATGGAAAAAGATGATTTGAAAGTGTTTTGAGTCCCAAGTTATGGTCATGGAACAAATTAAATGCACATCTCAAGGCACCACTGTATAATTAGCATCCTAAATGAATTGAGCAATAACTAAAGTTAAAAGAGTTCAAACAAGCTAGTACATTGGATTTTAAATTACTTTTGAAAATTGAAGTTTTGTTGAGCTTACTGGCTTTACTGATATAATGTAAAATTGCCAAGCAAAATACGAGCATACTATATCAAAAAATACTGAGCAACGCAAGATGTATGGGTCTGTTGGTGATATCAAACTCATTTTAGTTTAGAGTCACATTCACTTCAATTTGATGTCCTTTGGGTTGGACAAGTATAATTGTGCCCTAAAACGTTATAAATAGTTCCCAATTTGTCCCCATTATTTTGGTGCAAACAATTACAAGTAGGCCACAAAAAACATGAGCTTCAAGAAAATCAAACTCCTTTGCCTGAAGCTGTTGACTGACATTTTCCAATATCAGTGTCTTGAAATATTTCTACAGAAGGTGTTGATACGAACAGAACTTTATTCTTCACAGTCCAAAGTTGGCACAGCATTTTATCTGGGCTTACTTTGCTCCTGAAACTTTGCATCATTTAGCCTTTATACTTTCAGTATCAGTTGTCAAACAGTGAGTAGATTCCTATTTTAGAATGTCATTTAAGTAGTTAATGGTCATTGCATCCTTCTGTTAGCAACCAAAAGTTACTTTGACTGAAAAACAGCATTGAATCTATTCTCTGTACCAGTCGTCGGCAACCTCTGGCTCTTCGAGGGACCCCAATATCATTACCCTCTACAAAAACAAAGGGGAGCGCAATGGCTGTAACAACGACAGAGACATCTCCCTACTCAGAACTCTTGGCCAAGTCTTTGCTCGGGTTATCCTCGCCCGCTACAGAGACTCTGATCATGTCTACCCAGAGTTGAAGTGTGGTTTTTGAGCCGAACGGTCAACGGTAGACATGGTCTTCTCGCTCCATCAACTCCAGGAAAAATGCAGAGAATAGCAGATGGACCAGCATATCGCTTTCATAGACCTTACTCAGGCATTTGACCTCATCAGCAGAGAAGGCCCACCAAACCCACCAAGACTTCAGAGCATGATTGTGTCCTTTCACACAGACATGAAAGGCGTTGTACAGTTCAACGGCAGCATTTCTGAGCCCTTTAGAATCCATAGCAAAGTCAAGCAAGGTTGCGTCCTTGCTCCCACCCTCTTCGGGATTTTCTACGCATTGACCCAGAAGCATGCCTTGCACCTCAACATAAGGCATCTACCTGCATACTTGGTTTTATGGCAGGGTTTTCAATCTTTCCTGTCTCACAGCCAAGACCAAGGTTCACAAAGTGCTCATCAAAGACATGCTGTTCGCTCATGAGGCTGCTATAGTAACCCACATTCAGCGTGATCTTCAGTCCCTGATCGGTCATTTCTCCCAGGCCTGCAAGAACTTCGGAATAACAATCAGTCTAAAGAAGACCAAACGTCCTAAGACAAGGCCCCGAGATACCACCGTCTGTTGTTATAGATGAGTACAAGTTCGATGTGTCCATGAGTTCATTACCTCGGCTAAACCATCACAGACAACCTCTCCTTAGATGTGGAAATCAACAAGAAGATCGGGAAGGCAGCCATGACATTTGCTCGCCTCACGTAACATCTGTGGGAAAACCCCACACTGTCGGTCAAGATCAAGATGGTGGTGTACCATGCTTGCGTCATCAGCATGCTGCTCTGTGGCAGCGAGACATGGACAATGTACGCCAGGTGAGAGAGAAAACTGCACGTTTCACACGCGCAGCCTCTGCTGCATCCTGGGAATCTCCTGGAAGGACAAAGTGACCAGTGCCACGGTCCTGTCTCACAGCGGTCTACCCAGCATGTACAATCTGCTTTGACAGCACCGACTCAGATGGCTAGGCCACGTCCACCAAATGCAAGATGGCCGCATCCCCAAAGAAAAGCGAGCTGGTTGCTGGGGCGAGAGCTACAGGACAATCGTAGCTGCACTACCGCGACGTTATCAAGAGGCACCTGTAGGCCATCAACATGAACCCAGAGACCTGTGAGAGCCTGGAAGGCGACACTCAAAGTGGAGAGAGGCTCTGACTTGGCACTTCAAAATGGGCAAATAAAGGCTGATTGAGGTGACTGCGGAGAAGCGAGCCTGTAGAAAGGAGCACAGCAATTCAAGAAGACCAGCACCATCATTCACGTGAGCCCTATGGCAAAGAGACTGTCATTCACGCATAGGTCTTCATAGCCACAGATGACACTGCTGCTATAGTAACCCACATTCAGCGTGATCTTCAGTCCCTGATCGGTCATTTCTCCCAGGCCTGCAAGAACTTCGGAATAACAATCAGTCTAAAGAAGACCAAACGTCCTAAGACAAGGCCCCGAGATACCACCGTCTGTTGTTATAGATGAGTACAAGTTCGATGTGGTCCATGAGTTCATTATCTCAGCTAAACCATCACAGACAACCTCTCCTTAGATGTGGAAATCAACAAGAGGATCGGGAAGGCAGCCATGACATTTGCTCGCCTCACGTAACATCTGTGGGAAAACCCCACACTGTCGGTCAAGATCAAGATGGTGGTGTCATCTGTGCACTACCGCGACGTTATCAAGAGGCACCTGTAGGCCATCAACATGAACCCAGAGACCTGTGAGAGCCTGGAAGGCGACACTCAAAGTGGAGAGAGGCTCTGACTTGGCACTTCAAAATGGGCAAATAAAGGCTGATTGAGGTGACTGCGGAGAAGCGAGCCTGTAGAAAGGAGCACAGCAATTCAAGAAGACCAGCACCATCATTCACATGAGCCCTATGGCAAAGAGACTGTCACTCACGCATAGGTCTTCATAGCCACAGATGACACTGCTGCTATAGTAACCCACATTCAGCGTGATCTTCAGTCCCTGATCTGTTTTTATTTATATTCAAGACAATTTTCTAACTTCATTGGAATTGGGTTTGTAAAAAAAAAAAAAAAAAAAAAAAAAAAAAAAAGATATGTGCCCTATGATTTCTTGGTAATCAATATGGGATGGACTCTCCCTCAAGTGGGATAGGCTATTTCACCTGAGAGACGAAACAGGATAGAGTAAGTGGTATAGTAAATGGCTGTTTTCAAGCAAAAAGTTCTCTTTACAGTTATCAGAATTATAGCACAATGATATTACTAGCGGCAGATTGTACTTACTGAAGATGATGACCTCACCTCCTCATAAATCTCTCTAACAGCTGCCCCGCAGGGCTCCTCATCAGGCTCCACGCCTCCCCCTGGCACAATCCATTGGTCTGGATGACGGCTGCTGCTCACCAGTAGCACCTATATGTGAGAGAAGACTTTTCAGTTCTTTTCAGAAGAATGGACTGGCTGATTTCATACAAAGTGTTAAGTACATAGAACATGTTAAAAAAAAAAAAAAGTAAAAAATAATCAATACTCGAATAGCCAGCATGACTCAATGTGTATTCACTTGAAATAAAGAAAAAGCACAGAAAATACAAAGTACATAAATATAAAGTACAAATACAGCACCCCATTTTCAATCTTTTATCAGTGTGAGTGCTTTAAATTAAATCTTAAAATAACTTGGAAGTTAGTGGATTTAGAATAGAATTTCTTTTAAAATCCAAATCCCAATCCTACAAAAAAAATAATAAAACCACAAACTCTGGGATTAATCCAGATTCTAAGAAAATTTAATTACATGTTCCAATTCCCTTTCCAAAACAGTTTTTGGTTTTGAATTACCTATTTTCAATAACAGATTCAATCCATTAGTCAAAATCTGATCACACTGACTTATCCTGTGGCGTCATGATGGGACTATTTGGCAGCAACAAACAATAAGTGCAATAATTCAGTCATTAGTAATGGTAAACATGACATAACCGCACCCACCACATGTGTTGCAATCCTCCCAACAGCAGTGCCGGTTGGGTAAATAGTATGATAGATAAACATCATGACGGACTCATTTCACAACTTTTGATCATAGAAAGGGGCGGGGGGGCTGCTTGGTGGAAACAGCAATAAGAAAAAAAAAAGAAGTCAGCAAACCCAACCAAACAATTGAAAAGCAAAGGAAAGGAAAAGTGACAAGTGCCTTGCTCTAACAAGCTTTTGGGCTGTGAGAGCCATAAATGCCAAATATTTTAAAATGTAATTTCAAAAGAGCCCTACAATATTTTAATTACAGTACAACCTTGGTTCTCGACCACAATTTGTTCCAGAAGCCGATTCAAGAAGCGATTTGTTCGAAATCCAAATCAATATTTCCCATTACAATTGATACAAAAAGAAATAATGCGTTACAAGCCTAAAGAATGGGCTTTTTAAAGCATTTTTTAAATCTTTTCCTGACAATCTTCTTCTTCTTCCTTTCCTTTCAGCTTTTCCCGTTAGGGGTCGCCACAGCGTGTCATCTTTTTCCATCGGAGCCTATCTCCTGCATCTTCCTCTCTAACCCCAACTGCCATCATGTCTTCCCTCACAACATCCATCAACCTTCTCTTTTGTCTTCCTCTCGCTCTTTTCCCTGACAGCTTCATCCTCAGCACCATTCTACCAATATACTCACTCTCTTGCCTCTGAACATGTCCAAACCATCAAAGTCTGCTCTCTTGAACCTTGTCTCCAAAACATCTAACTTTTGCTGTCCCTCTAATGCGCTAATTTCTAATCCTATCCAACCTGCTCACTCTGAGCGAGACCCTTAACATCTTCATTTCTGCTACCTCCAGTTCTGCTTCCTGTTGTTTCTTCAGTGCCACCGTCTCTAATCCGTACATCATGGCCGGCCTCATCACTGTTTTGTAAACTTTGCCCTTCATTCAAGCAGAGACTCTTCTGTCACATAACACACCAGACACCTTCCGCCAGCTGTTCCAACCTGCTTGGACCAGTTTCTTCACTTCTTTACCACACTCACTATTGCTCTGGATTGTTGACCCTAAATATTTGAAGTTGTCCACCCGTGCGACCTCTTCTCCCTGTAGCCTCACTCTTCCCCCTCCACATCTCTCATTCACGCAAATCTGTTTTACTTTGGCTAATCTTCATTCCTCTCCTTTCCAGTGCATGTCTCCATCTTTGTAATTGTTCCTCTGCCTGCTCCCGGCTTTCACTGCATATCACAATATCATGGTCCAAGGGGATTCCAGTCTAACCTCGTCTGTCAGCCTATCCACTACTACTGCAAACAGGAAGGGGCTCAGAACTGATCCCTGATGCAGTCGCACCTCCAACTTAAATTCTTCTGACACACCAACGGCACACCTCACCATTGTTCTGCTGCCCTCATACATTTCCTTTACTATTCCAACATATTTCTCCGCAACACCAGACTTACGCATGCATTACCACAGTTCCTCTCTTGGTACTCTGTCATAGGCTTTCTCCAGATCCACAAAGACACAATGTAGCGCCTTCTGACCTTCTCTGTACTTTTCCACTAGCATCCTCAAGGCAAATAATGCATCTGTGGTACTCTTTCTCGGCATGAATCCATACTGTTGCTCGCAGATACTTCTGTCCTGAGTCTAGCCTCCTCTACTCTTTCCCATAACTTCATTATGTGGATCATCAACTTCATTCCTCTATAATTCCCACAGCTCTGAACATCGCCTTTGTTCTTAAAAATGGGAACTAGAACACTTTTCCTCCATTGTTCAGGCATCTTTTCGCCCGCTCGTATTCTGTTGAATAAGTTGGTCAAAAAGTCCACAGCCATCTCTCCAAATTGCTTCCATACCTCCACTGGTATGTCATCAGGACCAACCACCTTTCCATTTTTCATCCTTTGTAGTGCCTTTCTAACTTCCCCCTTACTAATCATTGCCACTTCTTGGTCCTTCACACTTGCCTCTTCTACTCTTCCTTCTCTCTCTCATTTTCTTCCTTCATCAACTTCTCGAAGTATTATCTCCATCTATTTAGCACACACCAGTCAACACATTTCCATCTCTATCCTTAATCACCCTTACCTGCTGCACATCCTTCTCATCTCTGTCCCTCTGTCTGGCCAACCTGTAGAGATCCTTTTGTTTCTTTCGTGTCCAACCTGGTGTACATGTCATCAAATGCCTCTTGTTTAGCCTTTGCCACCTCTACCTTTGCCCTACATCGCATCTCAATGTACTCCTTTCGCGTCTCCTCAGTGTCCCACTTCTTCGCTGATCTCTTTCCTTGTATGACTTCCTGTATTTTGGGGTTCCACCACCAAGTTTCCTTCTCCCCTTTCCTACCAGAAGACACACCAATTACTCTCCTGCCTGTCTCTCTGATCACCTTGGCTGTCGTAGTCCAGTCTTCCAGGAGCTTCTGCTGCTTCTGCAAGAGCATTTCTCACCTCTTTCCGGAAGGCCGCACAACATTCTTCCTTTCTCAACTTCCACCACATGGTTCTCTGTTCAACCTTTGTCTTCTTCATCTTCCTAGCCACCACCAGAGTCATCCTACACACCACCATCCTATGCTGTCGAGCTACACTCTCCCAAACCACTACTTTACAGTCAGTAACCTCCTTCACATTACATCGTCTGCACAAAATATAATCCACCTGTGTACTTCTACCTCTGCTCTTGTAGGTCACTATATGTTCCTCCCTCTTCTGGAAATAAGTGTTTTCTATAGCCATCTCCATCCACCACCATCTGTCCCTCAAAGTTCCTTTCTTGGATGCCGTACTTACCCATCACTTCTTCATCGCCCCTGTTTCCTTTACCAATATGTCCATTACAATCTGCACCAATCACAATTCTCTCTCTGTCTGGGATGCTCAGAACTTCATCTTGTTCCTTCCAGAATTTCTCTTTCAACTCTAGGTCACATCCTACCTGTGGGGCATAGCCGCTTACCACATTATACATAACACCCTCAATTTCAAATTTTAGTCTCATCACTCGATCAGATACTCTTTTCACGTCCAAGACATTCTTAGGCAGCTCTTCTTTTAAAATAATAATAATAAATGAACTGCATAATCAAAATACATTTATAATTGAAATACTTTATATCGTGAAATAATTGAAGAAATATTTATTTTTTTGCTTAAATGTATGCTTTAGTAGTAGAGTAGGCCAGGCTGGGAGTGCATTGCCATATCTGTAGCAACTCGGCCCCTGGCCTTCTAAAATTTCTTTTTTATTTTAAAAAAAAAAGTGCAGAATAACTTTAAACAAGCAATAATGAAGGGGTAAAAAGCAAAGAAAAATTGCAGTACAGCGAGACATGGACATCGTACGGCAGGCAAGACAGGAAACTGCACGTTTCACAAGCGCAGCCTCCACTGCATCCTGAGAATCTCCTGGAAGGACAAATTGACCAACGCCAAGGTTTTACAAAAACATTAACTCGTAACTCAAGTTAATAAAATCTTTGAAACAAAATAAAAAAGCAGAAATGCTCATGGAACAGAGCATTATTAAAGGTCTAATCCAGAGGAAATGTATTTTTTGTCTATCATGCAAATGTAGCCAAAATTTCATTAAAAAAAAAAAAAATTCTCAACACAACAGAAATGAAATAAATTAGCGCCAAAGTGCACATTTCCTTTGTAATCCGAATTACTCCAATGTCCGTTTCAAACCGAGGCTCTGTTGAAGCTGCTTCCGTGTGACGTCACGCCTAGACAACCCCAGTAAAGACTATGGCTTCCTACACAGACAATCATATGCGCTGCGAGTGGGATCTCAAGGAGATGGACAGCAGTGATGAAGAAGATTTTATAGAACGTGTAAATGCTACTAGCTTCTTGTGCACGCATAAGAGATCACAAGGGTTTCCGAGGCAATGAGTGTTTATTCAACTCAGAGGACATGGAACACAGTGAGCGGCTACACAGACTGCCGCAGGTAGATAAGATAGATAAGGGACCCAACCCATAACATCTACGAGAGGTGAATGCCCCTACTCAACAGAGTGACAAACAACCAGTAATCTACAGAATGCTTTGTGGAAGAGATAGGAACTGAAGGGGAGGAATTTTCTTATTCTTCACATGTTTGAAAAACATCCCATGCAGGTCTAATACAACCAAATATGTTTGAACCAGAGTTGACAAACGTAACACAAGGACAGCATTCGGCGAAACCAGACGAAGTTGACATGGAACTTCGCACCCAAAACACAGACTGGTAGGTGCCCAAGAAATCTACGTACACCTTATTGACGAAATAATCTAATTTAAACACGTTTAAACATCTCATGCTGCTTGCACACAACAATGAGTCGTTTGTTGTTGTTGTACTATCGACAGAGTCGGTGTAAAACAAAAATCTAAACCTTCGGTAATGTTCTGCGTTTAAAGATTCAGCCTGTATTTTAAATAATGCACCTAACACTTGAGAACACACACCGCCGTAGTCGAATTTCAGGAAGACCTCAGCGTCAACAGCACACTAACTTTATACAGTGTCCAAATTTTGTCACTTACTAAATATCACATAGATACGGATATTAGCTGACATATATATATATATATATATATTATATATATATATATATATATATATATATATATATATATAATATATATATATATATCTGTATTGGTATTCTACTTGCAGTTGGATTGTTTAAAACAAGGTAGGCACTTGCTACCCGAGCCAAGTGAACGCTGTACCGGGTTTTCAAAGCAGTCCTCCATGAAATGCTTGGAACATATTACTGTCCACTTTGATTTGTAAGTCCAATGCACACACTTTACGAACCTGGTCCATAACCAGCCTATCCGTTCATGTTTTGGCCATTCATGTAAGATGACTCTGTCAGCATTTGACATAGTACAGCCATATGTAACACAAGTCCTCATTATCGTTGCTAGCTTTTTCACTCTCTGGCTAAATGTTGTCGTGACGTGACGTCACATTCCGGAGAGTACCGGAACTTGCCGAATCAAAGTGACATTTCGAACAATATCTTGAGACCGACTTTGACATTAATTAAGGCTGCATGATACACAGTAACAACACACGTCGTGGGTCAGCTGGTCGGCCCGCGTGCATTATGTTATTTCCAGGTTTTTTCGGGGGCGTTGCAATTCACAATAACAAAGCGCATTGTGGGTCAGCTGGTTGAGCCACGCGCGTTATGTTATTTTCGGCTTTTTCCGGGGGCGTTCGAGTACTGTATTTTCATTTGAAATCAGAAGCAAAAAAAAAATTAAAAAAAAAAAAAAATCTCTAAATTTTCGTTCAAAATCCGATTTGTTCAAGAACGGGGACGTTCGAGAACTGAATATTCACTGTACAAGTGTATTTGCCATTTATGTAGGACCAACACTTTTACAGTAAGTCTCTGAATTCTTTTAAATAACACTTTTATGATGTTACTAACCAGTGATGACAAAAGTACTTCTTACCATTAGTGCAACTTCTGGTGCTGCATGGTTTTGCTGATGGGTTCATAGTCTGTTTCATACTTCGTTAGAGTAATCGTCATGCCGTCGTTTAGACTTCCATCCGTTAAGCATGAATGTAATTCAATTTGATTTGCCATCATGATGGTACGATGGTGTACAGTTCTTGCCGAAAAAGCCATGTCTTTTTTTTTTCGTTTGATTATCTTGTCTTTATGCGAAAAGTTGTCAAAAAATGTATTGGCAACATCAAGAACGAATGCTTTGGCATACTCCCCGAAAGTGAATGGCTTTCTGTTTCTCACAATTGCTAAAGCATCAGCAAAGCTATCTGATTTCACTTTGTTAGGTCCAAACACGGACTTTAATGAAGTGGCGCTTTATGTTTGAGCCTGCCACAGCAAACTACGGCAAACCCACTAGGACAAACTGTCTCTGCCTCATTTACGTTGGCTACGCGACAGAAATGACATGTACAGTATGTAGTTATAAGGGCCCTGCGAGCCATATACAACAATCAAACAAGCCATAGGGTCTCGACTCCTGCTCTAACACATCCAACAATAGATGCTTTACATTCAACAGCATGTGTCTATACTTGGAATGGTTGGGTCAGGTGATATTTGAAGACTACTATATTAACATTGATAATCATCTAAGGAAAGTGTATTACGATCTCATAAGATTTGTTTTCATCATACAAGACATCGAATCGATTTATTGCATGGAACACCATCATAGATATTTATCTTCAAATACAGTTTCAGTCAGACTAATCATGAAAGAAACGTCTTCCAAAAGCATGTAAACATATTGTCTGACAATAGTTTTACAGACCTATGCACATGGCATTCAAACACTTGCTCAGAATGCAGACAGTTGTATGTCTCCACGCGTGCACAGTACAGACTCAGTCAACAGGCTTTTCTAAAAGCCCTAGATCAGCAGTTGTCTCTGTGTGAAAACAAGAGCGCTAACCAGAGGAGGTTAACGACCCCAGCAGATAGCTTGTCAATAATGAAAACAGCACATGGTCCTTGTTAGTGTCTTGTGCAATTAGGTCACACTAGGTGTGTGTAAAAACACTCAAATAGAGGCACTTCAGGACAGTTCATGGGTGAGAATGGAAACTTCTTTCCTTCTGGGAAAGTATATTGGTATATTTAGAGCCAATCTCCTCTACTCGATAAACACTGTCTTTCCTGCACTGGTAGTTAATACTGTATCTTTCTAGAAACTTTAGCAGAGCAGAGGAGGAGTCTGGTGGCAAAAACAGTATGTCTTAAAGCTGAATCTGAGGTCATGCAGTAGCGTGCCACACGCATGGGTCATGTGAAATCCATACTCTGTCTTGTGGGTGCCATTAATTCTATCCAGTCTCAGCATATTTTGTGAATATTGGCACTTATTCCATAGTTGTGGACTTACAAATGATGTATGGAGAAGAAAAATCCCACTAAAATATCCATCCACTCATTTTCTGAGTCGTTTAATCCTCACAAGCGTCGCAGGAGTGCTAGAACCAATCCCAGCTGTCATCGGGCAGGAGGCGAGGTACACCCTGAACTGGTTTCCAACCAATCGCAAGGCACACAGAGACAGACAACAGTCGCACTCACAATCACACCAAGGGGCAATTTAGAGTCTCCATTTTATGCATGTTTTGGGTATGTGGGAGGAAACTGGAGCATTTCTTCAGCTCAATGTTTTATTGGTTGTATTACAAATGCCTGTAAGACGTTTGAAAAGCGTTCCTATGGATGACAGAGGCATTACTCTAGTGTGCGGGATGGATGGTATTGTGTCACACAGGCAGACAGATCAGCCTGGGTGGCTCTCACAGCATCTGACGAGGATCTCCCGGCCAAAAGGTCAATGTCCTGATATTTTTTAGTTGACGGACGTTCAGTAGAGAAGAAGAAACACAATTTACAACCCCCAAGAAAAATAAATAGCTAGCCGATCGTTCTGAGAGTTGCAGAGATTGAGGTGGGTATAAGTAGAGATGTGCACATAAATTTTGGTGACAATTGATCACAGTTTTCACATTCCGTAAGAGTCACTGGCTGCCTGGGCTGGAAATAAAAAAAGGAATCAGCTGTTGCAGGCCCTTATGATAAGCCATTGAAGCTAAAGTATTTTCTTAAAATATAAATAACGTATGATTCTTGAAACACATGGACTTTCCGGTGAGAGATGCTGTCAAGCAGAAGAAGGATTCTGTGAGCTATGGAAAAATGGAATGAAAGATCGACAGGGGGATTGGTGCAGTGTCTGCAGTGATGCAGACTTTGTATTGGTCCGTTGTGGTGAAGAAAGAGATAAGCCAAAAGGCAAAGCAATTATATACCAGTCGCTCTACGTTCCTACCCTCACTGATGGTCACAAGCTGTAGGTCGTGACAGAAAGGACAAGATCCCGGATACATGCATCTGAAATGAGCTTCCTACACAGGGTGTCAGGGCTCTCCCTTAGAGATGGTGAGAAGCTCGGTCATCTGGAAGGAGCTCAGAGTAGAGCTGCTGTTCTTCCGCATTGAGAGGAGCCAGATGAGGTGGCAGGGACATCCATTTGGGATGATGATTCCCCCCCCCCGGTGAGGTGTTGCGGGCACGACCCAGGATACGCTGGAGAGACGACATCCTTCAACTTGCCCAGAAAGGCCTTGGGATCTCCTCGGAAGAGCTGGAGGAAGCGGCTGGGGAGAGGGAAGTGTGAACTTCATTGCTAAAGGTCCTGCCACCGCAACACCACCTCGACTCCGTAGTAGTAGAAGTAAATGGATGGATGGATGGAAGTTGTTAAACAGGGTGCCCCCATGTCATTTGAAAAGAACAAGGACTACCTTGTACGAAACAATGAGAAAACGTGATTTTAGTGGAAGTCCACTAAATTCAAGTGACCTACGACACTTTTTGATCATTTGTCCGCTGCCCTAAACCATGACAGATATGCTTGGGAATGGCTATCAACCTGGTATGCAGACAGGTCTTCACCACAAATAGTGTGTTGCGTGCAATCAAAGAAGTCACAAGAACACATTGTTGTACAGTATAGCGTATGACTTCTTCCTGCACTACAATCAGCAATAATCAAAGTGATTTAATCAAATGACAACACAAGACATGGTGAAGAAGAGTACAATTCAATGAGGAAAATTGTGGAGCGATTGACAGCATCGGGACCCATGAAAGCAGATCTGCAAAGGGGGCGATAGTAAGAGCCTGCGCCTTGTTTCTAAAAATTGCAGCTCATAGGTCACTTGGTGTTTAGCAGACTGTGTAACATTCAACACTACCCCACACACCCACCACCACTCCCACGTCTCAAGAGCTGCTCAGATGTCAGATAGGACACATCCACTCCGCAGAATTTTCAGTGATTAAATGAACATTAAAGTCAGTAATTATTTATTAACATCTTGTGTGGAATGACTTTTGCTGGACACTTAAAAGCCTACCGGTTGGTCGGTATGGTTGACAAGGCCAGTTGGAAACAAAATAACCCACTATTTCTCTCTCAGGGCTGCTATGAGAAGAACACTTACTGGTCAATCCATTAAGTATATCTGCTTAAGATCCTGTGATATAATAAATCTCAAATTTATATGAAAACGCAAAAATCATGCTCAGTCTTAATTTGGAAAATTTGAGTGGGAAATGAAGTAACCGTGTCAAGAATTATGCAGGGTCTTAGGATTTCCTTTGACAACACTCATTCCACTAAAAGGACCACAAGTACATTTCAAACCATATGCTACTTGACTGGGGTGGGGGGGGCAAATAAATAAACAAGATAAAAGAAAAAGAAACGCAGTCGACTCACGACAAGTCTCACCTCGTCTTCGGAGTCGTTTCTGAAACACAAGCACGCCGCTCGTCTTTTGAATCCTTCGCAGTCATACGTCCTGGTCTGGTTGGGTTTAAACTTCATCATCTAAAATCTCCTAAATTTGGCAAAACGCAGCAAAATATATGTCATAGGTCGGTAGTACACGCGGTGCGCTTCAGTCGTCCGAGAAGCGAGAAGAAAGTAGCATCGTCGCAATTCCAAAGTGTGGATTTGTTTCATTCATCTCGCGTCTTTTCCTCATCCGCTTACAGCCGCGTCTGGACATGAAGTGTGGTTCAGGTGTCACGCTAACCCCAAAATTCACTCCTGAAGTTTGCAAACTTTTTTTTTACCCTTACGCTCGAGGTAAGAGCATAGACCAAAAAAAACCCCTTTCGTTACGATTATGCAGTACGTCAAAAAGTCGGCCATTTTGGCTGTGGCAGATCCTGTTGCTGAAAATGCAATGACCGTTTACTTCATAAATCCCACGTGGACAAATTACACAAAGTAAATAACATTTTCTTTATACCTTGGAAACAAATAGTCATAATATATGTTAACTTCGAACCAGATTAATTGAAATCTTTATTCTGCATATATTTGGAAAAAACAGCATCAACACATCCGTATTTTGAAATATTTTCATACATATATATGCAACATTGTTACTGTGATATTCATATCATTATTATTAATATTGTGGAGTTTGCATATTCTCTCCGTGCCTGTGTGGGTTTTCTCTGGGCATTCCAGTTTCCTCCCACATCCCAATATCGTGGAACATTAATTGGACATTCTGAATTGAACCCTAGGTGTGATTGTGAGTGTGACTGTCTGTCTCTATGTGCCCTGCGATTGGCTGGCAACCAGTTCAGGGTGTCCTCCCCAATGACAACTGCGGTTGACTCTAGCACTCCCTAGACCCTTGTGAGGATAAGCGGCTAAGAAAATGGCTGGATGGATGGATGAACTACAAAAACAGAGCCTGATTGTCAAAAAAAAGCAGAACACAAGGAGAGGAAATGGACAAGAGGAACTTTGATGATAGCTGGGATAGGCTCCAGCACTCCCACGACCCTCGTGAGGATAAGCAGCTCAGAAAATGGATGGAATTAATACTTATACAGTATATATATATCATAGTTTAGCTTTTTATATTATTATTTGAACCATAATTTCAAACCTGTTATGCATATCAAAGAATTGACTAAAGCACCTTGACCTTGAGATATACACACACACATAATGCACACACATTCAGTGCTACCAGAAATCATTCATACCCATTCACTTTTTCCACATTTTGCTATTTCTTATATTAAAGTTTATTTGAGTAAAGTTTAAAAAAAAGTACTAAATATCCCATAGTGACAAGGTAAAAAAAAAAAAAAAAAAAAAACGTTTTCAGGCACTTCATTGAAAATGTACACAAAAAAGGTGCATAAGTCTTCACACCCTTGGTTTAATATTTTGTTGAAACTATCAAACCAGTCCTTTGTTATCTTGGCTATGTGCTCTGTGTACTTTGCTGTGTTCAAAGGTGAATCATTCCTCTAGTCTGAGTTTCAGAGCAATCTGGAGCAATTTACCCTCTGTCCGGACTAGTCTCCCAATTCCTGCAGTTTAAAAACAGTCTCACAGGATGATGCTGCCACCACTATGCTTCACAGTATGGGTAATTTTAGCCATCTAATGAGCAGTGCCTCTTCTTCTGGCTCAGAAAAGGGAAGGATAGATAATTTGCCACAAGAAAAACTCTGGGCTGAAAATGTCAAATGTATCGATATGTCACACCCAGCAAGAAATCACATGAGTTAAATAATTTTATACCAACCTAAAAGCGGACCCAGCTGCATCTATCCTGAATGAAGACCTTGGAAACGGTATTAGTTCACTTAAGGTTGGAAAAGCTTGTGGTCTGGAAATTTTTTTTTGTTGAAATGCTAAAAGCAGGAGGCAACAAACTTAAGATACCGAATTTTCCGCACGATAAGGCGCACTGCATTATAAGACGCACTTTCAATGTATGGCCTATTTAAAAAAATAATAATAATATATAAGGTGCACCATATTATAAGCCGCATAGAATAGACACTAGAGTAGAGGCTGAGGTTACAATATGCATCCATTAGATGGAGCTGCACTAAAGGCTCAAAATTGATAGATATATAAGGCGCAGCACCATTGGCTTTTGAGAAAATTAAAGGCTTTTAAGTGTGGTTTATAGTGCGGAAAATATGGTACTTGTAAAACTATTTTAATGTTGCTTGGAGTTGCAAGAAATTCTGACAACATGGAACATGGATGCCATCAACAACTACACCTATATTTAAGTGAGTAAGTAATAATGGAAATACAACCACTGAAGCTGAACGCCACATGAAGCTTGCCTGACAGGCTTATGGAAAGCTTTGTGTTATATCGAACAACAACATTAGCATGAAAAGAAGAGTTTTAGATTAATTAATTTTACCAGTCATCTCTTATGGTACTGAAACTTGAACTCAGAATGCTAAATGTATTAAAAGTGTATTAAAGTATTAAAGTGTCACCCAAAGGAATGGCAAATGTTAAAAAAATGAGCATTTGCAACGAGAAAATGCAGCAGCTGCAAGTTACAAACTTCAAAAATAAATAAATAAAAGCTTTGAATGGAAATGGGTCAGCCACGTTGCCCTAAGTGCTGACAAAAGTTGACGATAGAAACTATTAAATGGATACCACCGGGCACAAAGCGGCCATGACGAAGTCCTCAAAGTAGATGGACACACTCCTGAACACACTGGCAATGGACAGAAAATGGCTGATGATGATATAGCGCAGCACAAAAGTATTTGGTCAGCCACCATTTGTGCAAGCTGAGCGAGGGCTGTCATTTTCATCATAGAATTACCTCACCTGCGAAACAAAATGAGGGTGGAAAAAAAGCCAGAAAATCACCTTGTCTGACTTTAAAAGAATTTAATAGAAAATTATGGTGGAAAATGAGAATTTGGTCATTAACAAATGCTCACCTCTACAGTGTTCCCTTGTTTAATGTGGGGTTACGTTCCAAAAAATACCTATGTTAAGTGAAATCCGTGAAGTAGAAGTTGATTTTGTTCCCATTTTTAATTAT
This sequence comes from Syngnathoides biaculeatus, assembly GCF_019802595.1. Classification (NCBI taxonomy): domain Eukaryota; kingdom Metazoa; phylum Chordata; class Actinopteri; order Syngnathiformes; family Syngnathidae; genus Syngnathoides; species Syngnathoides biaculeatus. The sequence continues at coordinate 11,708,297 of NC_084645.1, read as the reverse complement.
TTTATTCATTCATTATACATTTTTTTTAATTTAAAGAATTCTTTTCATTGACAGTGTACAATTTTGTTTACAGGATTTTTCATTTCCAGTATGTTTTTCCCCCATTTCTTATATGTTTCAATTTTGCTACTAAATTATTTAAAAATCATAACGTAATTTCCTGGATTTTTTTTCTTCTCATTTTGTGTCATAGGTAAGGTATACCTATGATAAACGTGACAGGCCTCTCTCATCGTTTTAAGTAGGTGAACTTTCACAATCAGTGGCTGCCTAAATATTTCTTTTTTGCCCCCAGGGTGACACGCATGCACACACAGTATAGAAAAATCATATAGTAAATCAAACCCCATATTCACCATCTCTAGAAACTAGAATACAATTAAGATAGAAGATATTGTAAAGGAATTTTGCAAAAACATGCCCTCTGTGAAAATTTTTTTTAAAAATCTTTATAATGTATGAGTACTAACATGGACTTTTCTACCATATTCTCATTTATTGAGCTGCAACTGTATACGATTCAATGTGTTCTATCAATTTAACTACAAAAAATTTAGCACATAATAGAAATCAGGGATCTGAGGTCCCAGGTTCAATCCCAACCCTCCCAGTGTGGCGTTTGCATGTTAACCCCGTGCCTGCGTGGGTTTCCTCCCACATCCCAAAAACATGCAACATGAATTGGACACTCTAAATTGCCCTTGGGTGTGAAACAATTACAATCACAATGATGTTTCTCAAATGTTCCGATATGTGACCAGCGATTTATTGATCAGTCCAAAATGAACTCTGTTGCTTGCTCAGTGTACATGTTCATGTGTTAGGATTTACTACAAACCCAATTCCGATTAAGTTGGGACGTTGTGTGAAACATAAAAACGCAATACAATGATTTGCAAGTCATGTTCAGCCTATATTTAATTTAATACACAAAGAAAAGATATTTAATGTTCAAACTGATACTTTGTTTTTAGAAAATAATTTTATGGCTGCAACAGTCACTCACATTTGAAAAATGTACGGGTGTGATCAGTCATGCCTGCAGATATAAAGCTGTGGGTGTGTGTTCTGTTTGTAATTATGAGTGTACCCCTTTAAGAGTATATCAATAGTAATATCAATGCATTTCTACTCGTAACAAATTTTACTAGTGTGATTTTTTGTGCTCGACTGTGCAGATTTGCAAATGCGATGGCACGGGGGCGCATATGCACCCATCAAATCAGTGACTGCTGCAATACATTCCAAAAAAGTTTGGACAGGTGGCAAAAACGACTAAGAAAGTTGAGGAATGGTTATCAACTTTATCAACAATCATGGTTTTGAACATACCACAAGTTGCACCCCATTTTCCAAACCACTTATTCACACATGGGTCGTGGGAGTGCTGGACCCAATCCCAGCTAACCTTAGGTGGAACGCAGTCTGAGCCCTGAACTGGTCGGCAGTCAGTCACAGAGCACATAGACAACGTCATTGAGGGGGGGATTGATCCCATGCTGCCTGCACCCAAATCAGCTATGTGTGTACCACTACACCATGTGTAACATGTACAGCCCACAAGTGAACAGGCTTAAATTGGGAGCAGGTGTGTGCCATGATTGGGTGTAAAAGGAGCTTCCTAATTTGCTCAGTCATTTACAAGCAAAGACAAGGTGAGGTTCATCACTTTGTGAAAAAAATGGCATAGTCGAAAAGTTTAAAGGCGATGTTCCTCAATGTACAATTTCATTGAATTTAGGGAATTCATCAACTATGGTCCAAATCATTATCAAAAGGTTCAGAGAATCTGGAGAAAATCACTGCATGTACAGTGAAGAAAACTAGTATTTGAACACCCTGCTATATTGCAAGTTCTCCCACTTAGAAATCATGGTGGGGTCTGAATTTTCATTATAGGTGCATGTCCACTGTGAGAGAGATAACCCAAAAATAAAAATCCAGAATCACAATTTATGAATTTTTAACGATTTATTTGTGTGATAAAGCTGCAAATAAGTATTTGAACACCTGTCTACCAGCTTGAATTCTGACCCTCAAAGACCTGTTAGTCCGCCTTTAAAAGTCCCCCTCCACTCCATGTATTATCCTGAATCAGATGCACCTGTGTGAGGTCCTTAGCTGCATAAAGACACCTGTCCACCCCGTACAAATCAGTAAGACTCAAACTTTTAACATGGCCAAGACCAAAGAACTATCCAAAGACACTAGAGACAAAATTGTACAAATCCACATGGCTGGAAAGGGCTGCAAAGGGCTACGGAGAACTTGCCAAGCAGCTTGGTGAAAAAAGGTCCACTGTTGGAGCAATCATTAGAAAATGGAAGAAGCTAAACATGATGGTCAATCTCAATCAGAGTGGAGCCTTATGCAAGATATCACCTCGTGTGGTCTCAATGATCCTTAGAAAGGTGAGAAATCAGCCAAGGACTACACGACAGGACTTAGTCAATGACCTGAAAAGAGCTGGGACCACCGTTTCCAAGGTGACTGTTGGTAATACACTAAGATGTCATGGTTTAAAATCATGCATGGCACGGAAACTTTCCCCTGCTTAAACCAGCACATGTCAAGGCCCGTCTTAAGTTTGCCAATGACCATTTGGATGATACGGGTGAGTCATGGGAGAACGTTTTGTGGTCAGATGAGACCAAAATGGAACTTTTTGGTCATAACTCGACTAACCATGTTTGGAGGAAAACGAATGATGAGTTCCATCCCAAGAATACCATCCCTACTGTGAACCATGGGGGTGGTACCATCATGTTTTGGGGGCGTTTTTCTGCACATGGGACAGGATGACTCCAGTTTATTAAGGAGAGGATGACCGCGGTTATGTATTGTGAGATTTTGAGGAACAACCTCTTTCCCTCAGTCAGAGCACTGAAGATGGGCTGAGACTGGATCTTTCAACATGACAATGACCCGAAGCACACAGCTAGGAAAACCAAGGAGTGGCTCCGTAAGAAACATATCAAGGTTCTGGCATGGCCTAGCCCGTCTCCAGACCCAAAATCTTTGGAGGGAGCTGAAACTCTGTTTCTCAGCGACAGCCCAGAAATCCGTCTATCTAGAGAAGATTTAAGTAGAGGAGTGGGCCAAAATCCCTCATTCAGTGTGTGCAAACCTGGTGAACAACTACAGGAAATGCTTGACCTCTGTAATTGCAAACTAAGGCCACTGTACCAAATATTAAGATTGGTTTTCTCAGGTGTTCAAATACTTATCGGCAGTCGTTATTACACAAAAAGTAAGTTTCTTTCAGCTTGTCCTTTTCGGGGTCGCCACAGGGTGTCATCTCAGATGAATGCACATATGTTTGGCAAAATTTTTACACCGGATGCCCTTCCTGACGCAACCCTTTTCAGGGAGTGGAGGCCCCAGTGGGATATGATCCCAAAACCGCTGGTTTTACCAAACCAGAGCTCTAACCACTGAGCTACAGGGCCTGCAGCCGTATTATACAAATAAATCATTTAAAAAAAATCATACATTGTGATTTCTGGATTTTTCTTTTTAGATTATCTCTTTCACAGTGGACATGCACTTAGCTCGTCTCCAGACCCAAAATCTTTGGAGGGAGCTGAAACTGTTTCTCAGCAACAGCCCAGAAACCTGTCTAATTTAGAGAAGATTTGTGTGGAGGAGAGAGCCAAAATCCCTCATTCAGTCTGTGCAAACCTGGTGAACAACTACAGGAAATGTTTGACCTCTGTAATTGCAAAACAAAGGCCACTGTACCAAATATTAAGATTGGTTTTCTCAGGTGTTCAAATACTTATCTGCAGCCGTATCACACAAATAAATCATTAAAAAAAAAAAAAAATCATACATTGTGATTTTTGGATTTTTCTTTTTAGATTATTTCTTTCACAGTGGACATGCACCTACAATGAAAATTTCAGACCCCTCCATGATTTCTAAGTCGAAGAACTTGCAATATAGCAGGGTTTCAAATACTTATTTTCTTCACTGTAAGTGGCAAGGCCGAAAACCAACATTGAATGCTTGTGAAATTCATACTCTCGGGCGGCACTGCATCAAAAACAATCTGTAAAGGAAATAACCACATGGGCTCGGGAACATTTCAGAAAACCAATGTCAGTAAATACAATTCAGTGCTACATCCTTAAGTCCAATTTAAAATGCTAATATACACAGCAAAAGCCATTTATCAACAACACCCAGAAACGCCGCCGGCTTCTCTGGGCCCAAGCTCATCTAAGATGGCCTGGATGTTTTTCGAGATTGCGGGCATCATGTCCTCCGGACCAAAGAGGAAAACAACCATCTGTACTGCTACGGACGCAAAGTTCAAAAGCCAGCATCTTTGATGTTGTGGGGCTGTGAAGGCACAATTAATGTTAAAAGGTACATACAGGTTTTGGAGACACATGGTGCCATCCAAGCAATTATAAATTACAAATTATTATTTGCTAAAAATAATAGTTTGAACATTATCGCATCTTTGTAGTGTATTCAGTAACATATAGGTGGGACGTGATTTTAAAATAATTGTATTCTGTTTGTATTTCTATTTAACATTATCCCAACTTCATTGGAAATGGGTTTGGATCAGGATTTGATTAAGAAAATCAAAACAAAGCAACTGTTTAATAACTAACTGATTTTATTTACAGAATTGAAATGTATGCAGATGATCGTTTTCCATATCATTCTCAGAACAGGAAAAATGTTACTCCCCAGATGATTTATGAGAAAAAAAAAAAACAAAAAAACATTTACAGATAAATTGACTGCGGCCATAAACTTTGTCAGGTGTCCAATCATACACTGACCTAAATTGGAGGACAATGATCACATCACACCCCCGAAACACACAGTTCCATGGAAAAGTATTTGATTTCATGGTTTGTTTTGCGTATCTATCCCACACAACAGGTTTCAATCAAACAGATTTTAATATCACTCTTAGGCAATCAAAGGAAATACAAAATGCAGCTGTCAAATGACAATTCAATTAAGGCACACAAAAAAATCAAAACCTTTCTGAGCCTCTGAAAAAGTAACCCCTCTACCACCACCACCATTGTTAAGTTACAGTTACTGAGACTAACCGCAAACTTGGGAAAGGTGAGTTCAATTTCACAAGCCAAACCCAAACCTGATACTTGTTGAAACAAGAAATCACTGAAATAGAATGTCAGAGAACGTGAGGTAGGCGACAAGATCTCAAGAACCAACGCAGCATACCACAGTCCAAAAAAATTCAAGAAGAAACGAGAACGAAAAGTGATGTAAATCAATCAGTCTGTCTTGCTGCCTCAGAAACAGGGCAACTCGCTGTGATTGATCGAACAATGAATTCAGCTGTGTACCAGAAAATCCTGAAGGAGAACGCCCATCCATCAGTTTGTGGCCTCAAACTATAGCGCCCTTGGCTCATGTAGCAGGACAACAATCCTCAACACACCTGGTAGTCCACCTCTGAATGGGTAAAAAAAAAAAAAATAGTTTTGGAGTGCCCAAGTCAAAGTCTGAATTTAAATACAATTGAGATGCGGTGGTTTGACCTTAAATAGGTAGTTCATGCTAGAAAACCCTCCAATATGGCAGAGTTAAAACAATTCTTCAAAGAGTGGGATAAAATTCCTCCAGGGCAATGTGAATGACTCATTACCAATTATCAAAAAATCTTGATTTCAGTTATTCCTGCCAAGGGTGGCACAAGTAGTTACTAGGTTCAGGGGGAAATTACTTTTTCACAGAGGGTAAAAAAAGGTTTGGATTTTTTTTGTGCCTTAATAAATTGAATTGTCATTTGAAAACTCAATTTTGTATTTCCTTGGGTTTTCTCAGAGCGTCATTAAAATTGGTTTGATGATTTGAAACCTATGTGACAGATGTGAAAAAAAAAAAAAAAAATTAGGAAGGGGGCGAATACTTTTTCATGGCACTCACTATATGGCATTCCAATCCTGATTTATTAAATACAGCGACACCTCTACTTACGAACATCTTTAGTCACGGAAAATTCAGGTTACAAAACGCCTCCTTGGAAAAATACTGTCTTTAGTTAGAGAAATCAGGATACAAAAGGCAGAAATAAGCCCTGGATTGGCAGCACCCAAATTCCACCGAATGTAAATATCCTGTATCTTTGTTTGAAAGTGGTGCAATAGAGCTGGTTTCCCATTGGCTATCGCTGGAGCAGCTCCCTAGCATTCCATTGGCTGGGAGGGAGGTCAATCTTTACTCATGATCCTTTTTGTTTCCCTTCGATACTCGAGTGTCACTGAATCACACGCTAGCACTTTCACACGCTGTTACTCGCTAGCGCACATTGGAAAAGTACAACTTATTCATGATTTTTTAAATTTGTTTTTGGCAATTTTAGTGTATTTTCTTCACGATTGGTATGTGTTTCCTCTCAGCTGTCAAACGTTTGCTTCCTCCTCTGTTCCCCACGATGTGTTTTGCTTCTCACTCACCCTTCTCTTCGACCAACGCCAAAGGTAAATCAACAATTTGTATTCTATACATTAGGTACTATGAATACTTATTTTATGGGCGTGGGGAGTGGGGTTGGAACAGATTAGGCTATTTACATGTAAAAAGCGCGTTATGAAACGACCTCTGGAACTAATTAATTTCGTAAGTAGAGGTACCACTGTTTAATAAAAACTCAAATAGAATCCCTGCTTGGTGGTGTAAATACCATTCAGAGGAAGGTTGTTGTGTCAGACTGACAATGCACAAGTAAAAAGGGCTGAGTGGAGTTTAGTTTAACTGCACAGTACTAAAAAGAAAAAAATAAAACAGGACTTGATATTCTAAAATTAAAAACAAACAAAAACAAAAAGGTCATACTAGGTCAAGGTCCATAAAGCCTATCTTACCTCCCCAGAGCACTGACGAGCATATAACACAGTTCTGGCTAGAAGTGGTTTAAAGGTGATGTGTTGTACGTGATGTGTAACAGTAAAAGGCTCAGTTTTGGCTTTCATTATCTGTGAGTTAAATAAGAAGAGCTGTTTTGTGATTGGCCAGACCAACACTGCATTTCCAGGTTGATATTACACTACACTATAGGCGGTAACTATTAGTAGCTGTTAGTTGCTTTCAATTAACAGTGACAAAGGAACACAAGTTAAAATAAATGTAAAAATAGCTTACTGGCCACAGCTTGCCCTTCTTTGCTCACCCCATTCCACTGCTCTGTCCCCCTTCAGTAAAGATTTGGGATGCAAGTTTTTCCCCTCTTGAAAAGCTTAAAAAAAAAAAGCAGCAGTTGACTGACTTGATGTACAAAGAAAGCCAGGTGAGCAGACCTTAACCTCTGAGCAAACAGTAGTGAGTTAAGTAGGACAAAGATGAGTCATTTTACTATAATGCATTTACTAATTGTCAGCAGTTTTTTCCCTTTTCATTATATTCATATTTATTTATAGAATGTGGGCTTGAGTGTGCATGTTTTTAATTTGACTGTGTCCTTCAAATACAAATAAAAGAGGTATTGGCAGAACATGAGGACTTGTGTTCACACTTGACTTCTGTCTGTGTCTTCACTTGACAGGCTGCTCGTCACTTCATTTGTTTCCTGCATAAAGTCTGGTCCATGACTTGGCTGTAGAGGGGGAAAAACATGAAAAAATTACCAAGAACATTTCTAAAATGACTTTTACAGCTGGACTCTCAAAAAATTGGGTAGTCCATAGTTGTTTTCTACCTCAGACTTGTGTGACAAAATTAAATGAAAATGAGGGGTTGAAACGTGGCGAAGTGGAGATGGAGACTTTCCCAATCTGGATACAATTTAAAAGCCATTAATCAAGTAAATTACACTTTAAAATGTCAAAACTGCTTTTTTTGCCCCCCAGAAGAAGTCGCTTTAGACAGATGTATGCAAAAAAAAATTCTGATAAATAAGATAGCAAAAGACAAAAACAAAGCAAGGATGGATTTTTTTTTTTTTTTACAAATAAGCAATTTGGTCGCCAGCCACTAAATCTTTCCTACATGAGACGCACAAATCGTTTAACCCTCAGGGTAAATCTCCTTCCTTCCTCCATGGTTTGAGAAAAAAGAAACTTGCTTTACATGACGACTCCTGTCAGCATTGTAGGTTGTCATAATTTTCCAAAAATAGTTACATGCTACTTAAGGAGTTCCAAAAGTAGATAAATATAGCAATAAAGTTGGCCACAGTGAAGACAAGTACAGACCCTTTCCAAAAAATTAGAACACGGAAAGCTTGATTTATTTCTTTAAGTCTATCCAAAAATTTAAATTTTCATAGATTCAGGGCCCACAATTTAAACTAAGTTTTTTTTTTTTACTACACAAATTGTGATTCCAGCTCAGAAAACTCACAAAATCAGGAATTTAAAATATTTAAATACCGTCAGGCATTCAGCTCAAGTTTTGCAAGCTATATACGTTATAAATTAGTGAGTATTAGTATTAGTATTACACTAATCTACTGAACACAAAGCACCTGCACAGGTTTTCCCAGGTGTCAATAAATTGTTTCAGTTTGGATCAATTGTCTCAATTGGGTTCAACATGGGGAAGACTCCAGACTTGACAACTGTCCAGAAGACCATTGATAAAATCCATAATATGGGTTAGCCACAAAAGTTGATATAGTGCCTTGTGAAAGTATTCGGCCCCCTTGAACTTTTCAACCTTTGGCGACATTTCAGGCTTCAAACATAAAGATATAAAATTTATTTTTTTTTTTGTCAAGAATCAACAACAAGTGGGACACAATCGTGAAGTGGAACGAAATTTATTGGATATATGTTAAACTTTTAAAAAAAAAAGGAACCTAAAAAGTGGGGCGTGCAATATTATTTGGCACCCTTGCATTAATACTTTGTAGCGCCACCTTTTGCTACAATTACAGCTGCAAGTTGCTTGGGGTATGTCTCTTATCAGTTTTGCACCTCGAGACACTGAAATTCTTGCCCATTCTTCCTTGCAAAACAGCTCGAACTCAGTGAGGTTGGATGGAGAGCATTTGTGAACAGCAGTCTTCAGGTCTGCCCAAAGATTGTCGATTGGAATGAGGTCTGGACTTTGACTTGCCCAATCTAACACCTAGATGGGTTTATTTGTGAACTATTCCATTGTAGATTTGGCTTTATGTTTTTGATTATTGTCCTGTTCGAAGATAAATCTCCTTCCCAGTCTCAGGTCTTTTGCAGACTCCAACAGGTTTTCTTCCAGAATGGTCCTGTATTTGGCTCCATTCATCTTCCCATCAATTTTAACCATCTTCCCTGTCCCTGTTGAAGAAAAGCAGGCCCAAACCATGAGGCTGCCACCACGCTTGACAGTGGGGACGATGTGTTGAGGATGATGAGCTGTGGTTGCTTTTACTCCAAACATATTGTTTTGCATCGTGGCCAAAAAGTTCGATTTTGGTTTCATCTGACCAGAGGACCTTCTTCCACATGTTTGGTGTCTCCCGGGTGGCTTGTGGCAAACATTAAATGAGAGTTTTTATGGATATCTTTGAGAAATGTCTTTCTTCTTGCCACTCTTCCATAAATGTCAGATTTGTGCAGTGTACGACTGATTGCTGTCCTACGGACAGACTCTCCCACCTCAGCTGTAGATCTCTGCAGTTCATCTAGAGTGATCATGGACCTCTTGGCTGCATCTCTCATCAGTCTTCTGCTTATTCGAGCTGAAAGTTTAGAGGGACGGTCGGGTCTTGGTAGATTTGCAGTGGTCTGATACTCCTTCCATTTCAATATGATTGCTTGCACAGTGCTCCTTGAGATGTTTAAAGCTTGGGAAATCTTTTTCTATCTAAATCAGACTTTAAACTTCTCCACAACAGTATCTCAGACCTGCCTGGTGTGTTCCTTGGTCTTCACGATGCTCTTTAAACAGAACCCTGAGACTATCACAGAGCAGGTGCATTTATACGGAGACTTGATTACACATAGGTGGATTCTATTTATCATCATCATCAGTCAACATTGAATCCTTCAGAGATCCTCACTGAACTTCTGGAGTGAATTGCTGCACTGAAAGTAAAGGGGCCGAATAATACTGTACGCCACACCATTTCAGGTTTTTCTTTGTTAAAAAAGTATAAAATAACTAAAAATTTTTGTTCCACCTCACGATTGTGTCCCACTTGTTGATTCTTGACCAAAAAAACAATTTATATATTTAAGTTTGAAGCTTGAAATGTAGCAAAAGGTTGAAAAGTTCAAGGGGGCCAAATACTTTTATAAGGCACAGTAGCTAAGGACGCCGGGCTGTTCAGAGTGCTGTCTCCATGCATATCAATGGAAAGTCAAGTGGAAAGATGGAGAAGGAGAAGATGCACTAGCAAAACAGATGACCATGGGATTATCAGAGAAGAGTCAAGTTTTCACCAGGGATCCAGAAAGAGTGTCAGGAGGCGGGAGTCACAGTGAAAAAAAAAACCAAAAAACACCACATTCAGACACATCTGGGAGATGAACTATAACTGTTGGCCTTCTCGGGTCAAGAAAAACTTCTGAGCGAGACCCAACGTAGGAAGCATCTCAACTGGGACAAGGAGAACAAAGACTGGACAGTTGGCCAGTGGTTCAAGGTCCTCTTTTCCGATGAAACTAAAGTGTGGCTTTCATTTTGGCTTGAAGGTCCAAGGGTTCGGAGGAAGACAGGTGAAGAACAGAACAGGCCCAGTGTGACATGTCCACAGTCAGTCATGATTTGGGGTGCAATTTCTAGTCTAGGTGTTGATAAACTCTGCTTTCTTAAATCCAAGGTCATCGCAACATTCTAACCGAATCTTTTCGAGGACTTCATGATTGCTTCTTCTGAGAATCTGTATGGAGATGCAGATTTCATCTTTCCGGAGGACCTGGCTCCTGCCCATACTGCCAGAAGCATCAAAACCTGGTTTCATGCCCATGCCATTGCAATGCTTGACTGGCCAGACAAAAACCCCATGGGGTATTATCAAGAGGAAAATGAGAGGCACCAGACACAAAAACAAAGAACTGAAAGCAAAAGATCAGGAAAATTCTGACTTCCATAACTCTAAGGCAATGTCACGGGCTGGTTATGTCACAGCGCATCAATGTGGTGATTCAAGCTAAGAGATTCCCAACTAAGTATTGAAGATTAACGTTTCCTTTTGAAACAACCATATTTTGATAGATTTAATGTGAACTTAATTTCTCTTGGTTTTTTTCCTCCTAAAATTGAGAAGTAAATGATTTCTTCACACTATTCAGTATTCTCCTCGGGTAAAATGCAGAGGGTTGTGTCAGGAAGGGCATCCTTGTAAAACTGTGCCAAACAAATGTGTGTTCATCTGAGATGACACGCTGTGGCGACCCCTAACGGGACAAGCCGAAAGGACAAGAAGATTCAGTATTCAGTATTATTGAATTGCTGATTTTGTGGGTTTTATGACCTGGAAGCCAAAGATATATAAAAATAAATTGATGAGGCCCGTGGGTCGTATCCGCGAGGACATAAAAGTCAGACAATCCTAAGCAAGATCTAGAAGGAACCTACAGTAATTAACACTTTGGACCCAGCAGGTCTTACCTGTCTCTATAGCTTCAGCTTCATTGGTCTTCCACTTCTCTGCAACATCATTTGCTAAGGGATCATCAGGGTTTGGCGCACTTAGTAATGCCTGGATTGACAGAAGGACTGTGCGGATCTGCAGAGCTGGTGACCATTTATCTGAAATAAGATTATATTTCAAAAAAATAAAAAATAGGGTGGGGGTAACTGTCAGAGTCTTGACCACAGTCAAAGTTGAATTCAAAAGGCCTTTTGGCAGATTGAAAGGCAGATTACACTGGCACATCTCTCAATTCATCTACAGACAAACTATCATAGAACATAGAGCTTTTCGCTTCAGGTCTTCAGGCTGGTAGCAGCTTAAACATAAGGCTCTGACCAGCCTGATCGTAATTCACTAAAACCTGCTGATTGTGGACCGAAAGTTTTTAATACTCGACATGGGACGTTCCTGGCGACGACTTCAGTGGACTAAAACCACCATCTCTGCAACCTTATTACCCAAATTGGAGCTTCCTACACCCACACCCAGAAATGTTAATTTACAAGGTGTAGGAAAAGCTCAGGAGTTAGTTGACATGATGAGGTATTGTGTATAATGTTATTAGTAGCTATGCCCCACAGGTATGATGTGACGTCGTGTTGAAAGAGAATTTCTGGAAGCAACTAGACAAAGTAGTCCTGAGCCTCCGAGAGAGAGAGAGAGCGAGGAGAGAGAGAGAGAGAGAGAGAGAGAGAGAGAGAGAGAGAGAGAGAGATAGAGAGAGAGAGAGAGAGAGAGAGAGAGACGAGAGAGAGAGAGACAGCGAGAGAGAGAGAGAGATAGAGAGAGAGAGAGAGAGAGACAGATAGAGAGAGAGACAGAGAGAGAGAGAGACAGAGAGGAGAGACAGAGAGAGAGACAGCGAGAGAGAGAGACAGCGAGAGAGAGAGAGAGAGAGAGAGAGAGATAGAGAGAGAGAGAGAGAGAAGAGAGAGAGAGAGAGAGAGATAGAGAGAGAGAGAGAGAGAGAGATAGAGAGAGAGAGAGACGAGAGAGAGAGAGAGAAGAGAGAGAGAGGACGCGAAGGAAACAGGGGCAATGAAGTAATGGGTAAGTACAGCATTCAGCAAAGGAACTTTGAGAGGCAGATGGTGGTGGACTTTGCAAAAAGGATGGAATTGGCAGTGGTGAACACTTATTTCCAGAAGAGATGGGAACATACAGTGACCTACAAGAGCGGAGGTAGAAGCACGCAAGTGGATTAAATTTTGTGTAGATAGTGTAATCTGAAGGAGAGGTTACTGACTGTAAGGTTGTGGTGGGGGAGCATGTACCGCAACAGCATAGGATGGTGGTGTGTCGAATGACTCTGGTCGTGGGTAGGAAGACTAAGAAGACAAAGGTAGAGTGAAGAATCACGTGGTGGAAGCTGAGAAAGGGGTGAGACAGGCTCTCAATGGACAGGAGGAGCTGGACTACTACAGCCAAGGTAATCAGAGAGACAGGCAGGAGAGTACTTGGTGTGTCTTTTGATAGGAAAGGGGTGAAGGAGACTTGGTGGTGGAACCCCAAAATACAGGGAGTCATACAAGGAAAGAGATTAGCGAAGAAGAAGTGGGATACTGAGAGGACTGAGGAGAGGCGAAAGGAGTACATCGAGATGCGACATAGGACAAAGGTAGAGGTGGCAAAGGCTCAACAAGAGTCATATGAAGACATGTACACCAGGTTGGACACGAAAGAAGGAGAGAAGGATCTCTACAGGTTGGCCAGACAGAGGGACAGAGATGGGAAGGATGTGCAGCAGGTAAGGGTGATTAAGGAAAAATGAGAGAGAAGGAAGAGTTGAAGAGGCAAGTGTGAAGGACCAGGAAGTGGCAATGATTAGTAAGTGGGAAGTCAGAAAGGCACTACAAAGGATGAAAAATGGAAAGGCAGTTGGTCCTGATGACATACCGGTGGAGGTATGGAAGCAATTTGGAGAGATGGCTGTGGAGTTTTTGACCAACTTATTCAACAGAATACTAGCGGGCGAAAAGATGCCTGAAGAATGGAGGAAAAGTGTTTTAGTTCCCATTTTTAAGAACAAAGGGGATGTTCAGAGCTGTGGGAACTATAGAGGAATAAAGTTGATGAGCCACACAATGAAGTTATGGGAAAGAGGAGTGGAGGCTAGACTCAGGACAGAAGTAAGTATCTGCGAGCAACAGTATGGTTTCATGCCTAGAAAGAGTACCACAGAGGCATTATTTACCTTGAGGATGCTCGTGGAAAAGTACAGAGAAGGTCAGAAGGAGCTACATTGTGTCTTTATGGATCTAGAGAAAGCCTATGACAGAGTACCAAGAGAGGAACTGTGGTACTGCATGCGTAAGTCTGGTGTGGCAGAGAAGTATGTTAAAATAGTACAGGATATGTATGATGGCAGCAGAACAATGGTGAGATGTGTCGTTGGTGTGTCAGAAGAATTTAAGGTGGAGGTAGGGACTGCGTCAGGGTTCTACGCTGAGCCCCTTCTTTTTTGCGATAGTAATGGATAGGCTGACAGACGAGGTTAGACTGGAATCACCTTGGACCATGATGTTCGCAGATGATATTGTGATCTGCAGTGAAAGCAGGGAGCATGCAGAGGAACAATTAGAAAGATGGAGTTACGCACTGGAAAGGAGAGGAATGAAGATTAGCCCAAGTAAAACAGAATATATGTGCTTGAATGAGAGGGGTGCAGGAGGAAGAGTGAAGCTCCAAAAAGAAGAGATAGCAAGGGTGGACGACTTCAAATACTGGAGGTCAACAATGCAGAGCAATGGAGAGTGTGGTAAGGAACTGAAGATATGGGTCCAAGCAGGGTGGAACGTTTGGCGGAAGGTGTCTGGTGTTCTATGTGACAGAAGAGTATCCGCTAGGATGAAGGGCAAAGTTTATAAAACACTGGTGAGGCCATCAATGATGTATGGATTAGAGATGGTGGCACTGAAGATATAACAGGAAGCAGAACTGGAGGTATCAGAAATGAAGATGCTGAGGTTCTCGCTTGGTGTGAACAGATTGGATACGATTAGAAATTAGCTCATTAGAGGGACAGCCAAAATTGGATGTTTTGTCGACAAGGTTAGAGAGCACTTCGATGGTTTGGACATGTTCAAAGGCGAAAGAGTGAGTAAACTATCATAAAACAAATTGTCAACAGGATTCCCTACAGTAATAACATTTGTTCCAAAAGGGAAAATGTTTGTTAAAGACTGATTTTCAATCACTTGGCAGGCAAGTATAATCTATAAACTGTTAACTGTAAATATAAAAATGATTAACTTTGACTTACCTTTCAGAATGTCTAAACATATTCTTCCCAGTTTGTCTACATTGGGATGATATATTTTAGTCATGAAGCGGACTTTAGGTGCTGCCATCGGATATTCCTCAGGTAAAAAGAGTTCTAGTTTAAATGTACCACCCTCAAAAGGTGAGTCCTGGGGCCCAGAAATCACCACATGAAAATACCGAGCGTTGCTCTCATCTGGCTCTGCCTGAATACCTGGAACAGGCTCTGCAAACAAGCGCTGAGTTTCCTGAGAAATCAAAACAAAACACAATTATGAATACAATATGGTCATAGACAAAACTGTCTGGTTTTTAGTAGGTATGTACCAATCCAAGTTTTCACTTCAAATCCATCTGTCTTCCAAGCCACTTATCCTCAACAAGGGTCAAGCGACAAGAGCCAGAGCCTATCCGAAACCAATATTGTAGCATTGAGTTTTGGGCAATACAGTTTAATTATACTATATTATACTTATTTTGTAGGATGGAAAGTTAGAAAAGGCTTTATCAAAGGAAATTACTTAGAGAAAAAAAAAAAAAAAATCAGCAAGATTAGTTACTGCAGTGGATGTCTAACTTCTGAGGGGCAGTGTGGTGCATGCAATGAGAAATACACTTGTGGTCACAAAGAAAGTCAGAATCGAATATTGGTAACATAACTCATTTCCCACATGGTTTGAAGAACATATGTGAGCATTATTATATTGTCTTTTTGTATGCGTTGCAGTGTTTGTATACTCCTCCTCATTATTTTGAGAGATACTAGTACCGGAAGTTTGATGGTAATGAATGTTTCCATTTGTGTTAGCTTTGAGTGACTGATTTTTGTGAAAAAAAAAAAAAAAAAAAAAACAAAGCAACCAAGTCTGTGATATATTTGCACACTAACAAGTGTAATTCTTTGTGTGTTTAGTTTACGGTGAACTACAACTTCTTCTTTTCCTTTCGGCTTGTCCCATTAGGGGTCGCCACAGCGCGTCATCTTTTTCAATCTTAGCCTATCTCCTGCATCTTCCTCTCTAACCCCAACTGCCCTCATGTCTTCCCTCACCACATCCATAAACCTTCTCTTTGGTCTTCCTCTCGCCCTTTTGCCTGGCAGCTCCATTCTCAGCACCCTTCCACCAATATACTCACTCTGTCGCCTCTGAAAATGTCCAAACCATCGAAGTCTGCTCTCTCGAATTTTGTCTCCAAAACATCCAACTTTGGCTGTCCCTCTAATGAGCTCATTTCTAATCCTACCCAACCTGCTCACTCTGAGCGAGAGCCTCAACATCTTCATTTCTGCTACCTCCAGTTCTGCTTCCTGTTGTTTCTTCAGTGCCACCGTCTCTAATCCGTACATCATGGCCGGCCTCACCACTGTTTTGTAAACTTTGCCCTTCATCCGAGCAGAGACTCTTCTGTCACATAACACACCAGACACCTTCCGCCAGCTGTTTCAACCTGCTTGGACCAGTTTCTTCACTTCCTGACCACACTCTCCCTTGCTCTGTATTGTTGACCCCAAGTATTTGAAGTCGTCCACCCTCGCTATCTCTTCTCCCTGTAGCCTCACTCTTCCCCCTTCACTTTTCTCATTCACGCACATATATTCTGTTTTACTTCGGCTAATCTTCATTCCTCTCCTTTCCAGTGCATGTCTCCATCTTTCTAATTGTTCCTCTGCATGCTCCCTACTTTCACTGCATATCACAATATCAT
Source organism: Syngnathoides biaculeatus (assembly GCF_019802595.1). Classification (NCBI taxonomy): domain Eukaryota; kingdom Metazoa; phylum Chordata; class Actinopteri; order Syngnathiformes; family Syngnathidae; genus Syngnathoides; species Syngnathoides biaculeatus. The sequence goes on along the minus strand of NC_084645.1, from coordinate 11,691,775 downwards.
CTGCGAACAACATGGTCCAAGGGGATTCCAGTCTAACCTCATCTGTCAGCCTGTCCATTACCACCCCAAACAGGAAGGGGCTCAGAGGTGAACCCTGATGCAGTCCCACCTCCACCTTAAATTCCTCTGTCACACTTAAGGCACACCTCACCATTGTTCTGCTGCCATCATACATGTCCTGTACTATTTTAACATACTTCTTTCCCACACCAGACCTCCGCATGCAGTACCACAGTTCCTCTCTTGGTACTCTGTCATAGGCTTTCTCTAGATCCACAAAGACACAATGTAGCTCCTTCTGACCTTCTCTGTACTTTTCCACGAGCATCCTCAAGGCAAATAATGCATCTGTGGTACTCTTTCTAGGCATGAAACCATACTGTTGCTCGCAGATACTTACTTCTGTCCTGAGTCTAGCCTCCACTACTCTTTCCCATAACTTCATTGTGTGGCTCATCAACTTTATTCCTCTATAGTTCCCACAGCTCTGAACATCCCCTTTGTTCTTAAAAATGGGAACTAGAACACTTTTCCTCCATTCTTTTCGCCCGCTAGTATTCTGTTGAATAAGTTGGTCAAAAACTCCACAGCCATCTCTCCAAATTGCTTCCATACCTCCACCGGTATGTCATCAGGACCAACTGCCTTTCCATTTTTCATCCTTTGTAGTGCCTTTCTGACTTCCCACTTACTAATCATTGCCACTTCCTGGTCCTTCACACTTGCCTCTTCAACTCTTCCTTCTCTCTCATTTTCTTCATTCATCAAATTATCAAAGTATTATTTCCATCTATTTAGCACACTACTGGAAACAGTCAACACATTTCCATCTCTATCCTTAAACACCCTTACCCGCTGCACATCCTACCCATCTCTATCCGTCTGTCTGGCCATCCTGTAGAGATTCTTTTCTCCTTTCGTGTCCAACCTGGTGTACATGTCTTCATGTGCCTCTTGTTTAGCCTTTGCCACCTCTACCTTTGTCCTACGTCGCATCTCGATGTACTCCTTTCACCTTTCCTTAGTCCTCTGTTTCCCACTTCTTCTTCGCTAATCTCTTTCCTTGGATGACTCGCGGTATTTTGGGGTTCCACCACCAAGTCTCCTTCTCCCCTTTCCTACCAGAAGACACACCAAGTACTCTCCTGCCTGTCCCTCTGATTACCTTGGCTGTCGTAGTCCAGTCTTCCGGGAGATTCCGATGTCCATTGAGAGCCTGTCTCACCTCTTTCCGAAAGGCCGCACAACATTCTTCCTTTCTCAGCTTCCACCACATGGTTCTCTGCTCTACCTTTGTCTTCTTAATCTTCCTACCCACCACCAGAGTCATCCTACACACCACCATCCTATGCTGTCGAGCTACACTCTCCCGTACCACTACTTTACAGTCAGTAATCTCCTTCAGATTACATCGTCTGCACAAAATATAATCCACCTGCGTGCTTCTACCTCAGATCTTGCAGGTCACTATATGTTCCTCCCTCTTCTGGAAATAAGTGTTCACTACAGCCATCTCCATCCTTTTTGCAAAGTCCACCACCATCTGTCCCTCAAAGTTCCTTTCCTGGATTCCGTATTTACCCCATAACAGTAGCTAAACCGACGCCCTCCAGGTCAGCAGTGCCGGGGGCGGGCGTTGTTAACCCGGGCCACGACCGATCCGGTATGGGATTCTTTAGATGAACGCTCATATTTGTTTGGCACAGTTTTTACGCCGGATGCCCTTCCTGACGCAACCCTCTGCATTTATCTGGGCTTGGGACCGCTCTATAGATTGCATTGGTTTGTGCCCCCATAGGGCTGCATTTGGTGAACTACAACTGATCTGTCAATGAACGACAGTGAGCAAGCAACAATGACGTTTACTCCTTTCTACTATGGTAGCACCTTTGCAAGCAGTTGTTGTGGTCTTTGCTCTGCATGCCATCTGGATAAAAGTGCTGGAATAGAGCATGCAATGGACTGCTTGTATAGGAGTTGTAAAATTGGAGACTTCAGCTGTAGTCTGGGGCACATTGCAGTGTTGGCCTCACAGTTCTGAAGACTCCAGTTTAAATCCCTGACCCACCTTTTCATGTTCATCCCATGCCTCCGTGGGTTTACTCCGGGCACTCTGGTTTCCTCCCACCTCCCAAAAACATGACTATAAACTGCCTTTAAGTGTTATTGATTGGGCGGCCCGGTCGATCAGCTGGAAAGCGTTGGCCTTACAGTTATGAGGTCCCGGGTTCAATCCCGGACCCGTCTGTGTAGAGTTTGCATGTTCTCCCCGTGCCTGTTCGGGTTTTCTCCAGGCACTTCTGTTTCCTCCCACATCCCAAAAACATGCAACATTAATTGGACACACTAAATTGCCCGTAGGTGAGATTGTGAGTGCGGCTGTTTGTCTCTATGTGCCCTGGGGTTGGCTAGCAACCAATTCAGGGTGTACCCTGCCTCCTGCCAGTTGACAGCTGGGATAGGCTCCAGCACTCCCAGTGACCCTTCTGGGGATAAGCGGCTAAGAAAATGAATGGATGGATGGGTGGATGGATGGATGTGATTGATTTGATTCAAATATTTAATGCAAAAAAATGTTACTGTACAAACTTTAAGTTAAGAAGCCTTAAATTATTTATTTAAGACTGCAATACATGTTATCAAGAGTATTAATAAAATCTTATGCCATCATTGAGCATTTATTTTAGTTGGTTGAAGGATTTTGCTCTGACAATTACAAGGTCCAGAATAAGCGTGTCCTGTCCCGAGATTCATATATATATACACACACACACACATATATACATACATATATATATTTTTTTTAATATATTTTTTATATATATACTGCTACATCAGCACATGCACAAAGATTATTTTTAATTATTGTTGTACGGACAATTTTTTGAAAAATAATAGTACAAAAGTACAAACCTACAAAAATAGAAACACATAAAATGCAAAAATAGAAATACAGATCATTCCTAATATTTTGAGCATATGGATACCAGAACATTGGTGGTGTGCATTGTATATTGATACAAGGGTTTTCCTGATTTTTTTTTTTGGTCAACTTTGTGGGTGCGCATTATTCTTCAGAACGCATTATACACGAGAAATTACAGTATGTGTGGGCCAAAGCCCATGAAATCCACATTTGTTCTGTCATTTTGTACGGACTACAATCAAGATTTAATGAGAGTGGCAGTACAGATGTTCAATCTTCCACATTGGTTTTACTTTCTTCAAACTGATTTCGATTTTCTTCATAATCAGAGATGAAAAAACAAAGTTCTAAAAATATTGGTGAGTTGCATAGAGGTACTCTTTAAGGTGGATGTCATTGTCAAAATAATAGACGGGAGAGTGCCTGCCTTTTGTGGGATCTATCTCAAGATTGTGTGCAGTATGTCACGGTCTTGAGGTGACACCGAGCTCAGCTTCCATGTCAGAGACCATTACTGGTACTTCCGCACCTATTAGCCACTGAAGCCAAGCTACCTACTCCCTGCAAACTACCAGAGCAAAATGAAAACACACACAAAAAAAACCCCCTGACATTTTCTGGTTTGTAAAGTCAACTATGCAATCCCTGTCCTGAAATTAAATCCAACAAACGATCATAATAATACACTAACACACTACAATAAGTGTACTAATACACAATTCTGCTCTATAGGCAATGCTCTGCTTTTCATTCTTAATCTAATAGTTTGTAAAATTTGTGTGATGTCCATCATAGGTGATTATGACAAACATTTTAAAAAGAATGAATGCGGAGGAATCCAAAATAACTACCATACTTGTTTTTGAAACACTTCTGAATGCAGCTTCGAGTGAAATTCCTGAAATGTTTTAGATAACCCACAGACAAAACCATGCAGTGAAAACACAGACACAAGGGGCTCGCAGTACCAGTCACATGCTCCAAATGCTTAAGGGCTCCAAATCTCTCACCTTTTCCCATCAATGTCAGTCTATGACTGGGTTAGTAACTCACCTGTACAGTTTATATCTATTTATGTTTCAATTAGGCTTTCTTTTCTAAACATGGCTACCTCTAACTTCACACGTGAAAAGATTTCAGTGTCAGAAAAAAAAAAAAAAAAGCCTTTTGATAAATTACATTGTAAATTTAGCGTGTCAGCAGCCAGCCAATTAGGACCAGGAGTTAACTTGGCACCCTACATCTTTTTTACTCAGTGGTCCTTCTTGTCAAACATCACAGAGAGAGAAAGGACTTAAATGTAGGTAACTCAAATGTTTTAACGTGAACAATTCAGGGAAAGCCGTTACGTTAGTCCTTGTTCCAAATGGTTCTCGATTCTCAATGCCTAAACCTAACCACCACCCACCCTATTACTCTGCTTACCAGGTCCACGACTGGCAACCATTGGGGTTAACTAACCTCTATACCAAGATGTTGTGTGGGGGGTGTCGGGCATTAAAATTCGGGAGACAGGTGGGACAAAGATGCAAAGATGACCTGCAACAGTCATCGACACTCAGGTCACCCAGCCCCCCCAAAGACTGTGAATGTACAGCATGTGGTGCGACAATGCCCACACTAAATCTATGCATTGCCCTGTGCAGCAGGGAAAGCCACGGAGCTCATCTCTTGTGATTGGTCCGTTTTAGTCACATTTAGTCACAAAATGTAACTGTCATTTGACGTTACCCTTCGTGCCAAAATGCTGAGTTCCGGTGTGTACACTTCATAATAAAAGGCGACAAGTTTTTTTTTTTTTTGCATATATCACACATACAAAGATTTCAAATCATCAAACTCACACACATACAACCCAAAGAAATAAAAAAAATGTTTTTCAAATGCCCCTTGTTGTGGTGGAGGGGTTTGTGTGTTCCAATGATCCTAGGAGCTAAGGTGTCTGGGGTTTCACGCCCCTGGTAAGGTCTTCCATGGTTAAAAAGATCCAAGGTGACGTGGAACGTCATCTCTAGCAGTGATGGAGCCGATGGTGGGGAAGATGCCAATCTGACTTGGCAGGCCCAAACATATTGTGAGGAACTTTTGGGTACATCTGGCAGAATCCCCTGTCAGAAGGAGTTTGAATTCCCGCCTCTGAAAGAACTTTGCTCATGGTCTGGGGACGGTGCCTGTCGTAGCGGCAATCCCCGAACCCGTTGGTGGACACACATGCAACACGTACAAATCGGCAGGGTCCTCAAGAATGCATACGAGTTCGCCCAACCAGTCTGTATCTGTTTTGTGAACTTGGAGAAGACGTTTGACTGTGTCCCTTAGGGAGTCTTGTGGGGCATGCTTCGAAAGTATGGGGGATTGAAACCCCAGATACAGACTGTTTGGTCCCTGTATGACCGGTGTCAGAGTGTAGTCCACATTCCATTTGTGGATAATGGCTCTGACAATGGTTCACTGGAGCCTCAAAGCCTTGGAAATCGCTTTGTAACCTTTTCCAAACAGAGTTCAATAACTTTTTTCCATATTTCTTAAATTTCTTTGGATCGTCACATGATGCATTGGTTCTTGATATCTCGCCCTTGTAAAATAAGAAGGTTTTTGAGCATGAGCAGCGTTTTAAAGGTCATGTCACAGCATTTTATTCTGATTTAGACCTTCGTTCGGCACTCAGAAATGTTTTTATTTCAACCCATTTAGAAGCTGACTTGCTAGTGTTTTGGATTGTTGTCCTGCCGCAGAAACAAGGTTTTGTTCGGCTTCAAATCATAAACTGATCTCCAAACATTGTTCTTCAGGATTTACTGGTCAAGAGTAGAAAGGTCTATGGTTCCATCAATCACAGATCATGCAGGAAGAACAAGCAAACGATGCCCAGACCATCACACAACCAAACATGTTTGACTATTGGTATAATGCTTTTTTTCTGAACTACTGTTACATTTACGCCAGATTTAATTAGACACACACCCTCCGAAAAGTCTAACTTTCGTATCGCCAGTTCATAGCATATTGTCCCAAAACTCTGTGGAACCATTTGGGTCTAACTACGATGACCCTGTATGTTCTTTTTGGTCAGAAGTGGTTTTTGCATTAGAAATCAGCCGTGCATCACATTTTTGTCCAGTCGCTTTCTTTTTGTTGAGTCATGGACACTGACCTTAACTGAGGAAATGGAGGCCTGCAATTCTTTAGATAATGTCATGAGTGCTTTTGTGACCTTTTGATCAGGTGTCTCTGCCCGATATAATTTTTGTAAGTGGCCCCTCCTGGGAAGACTCACCACCGTTCCAAGTTTTCGCCATTTGGAAATAATGGGTCTCACCATGGTTCACAGTCCTAGAGCTTTAGAAAAGGCTTTGTGACCCATTCCCAAATGAAAGATGTCACTTACTTCATTTGTTGCCTGTTCTTGAATTTGTATGGATCGTGGGTGACTTCATCTTGTCTAACAGCTTTTATTTAAAGATCCCATATTTTCCCACACCAACTGTTTCGAGGTTCTTTGGTGCATCAGTAAATGTGAACTATGTATTAAAATCATCCACACAGACTTTTTTCTGCCAAAGGGCCAAAAATCAGGTCATTCAAATTTCTCAAGATATCCATATAATCTGCAAAGATGTCTGCCTACCACTCCACCACTGAGCCAGCACTGTCGACAAAAACACCTGTTCCCTCACAAGTAGTGAGCGTTAGATCTTCTACATAGAGGTAACCAATTAGAGGAAAGGGGGCAGTCTGACCAAAATAAGTACATAGCGGCTACAATACTGGGTCACATAGAAGTAACTGTCACAGGGGCCTTTTATGGACACTAGTGTGACAAAACCAATGTGTTTTTAACTGACACTTTTATACTAAGTACATGGAGAGTCACTCTACGGAGGTCGACATAAGAAAATATGGGACGTTCAAGTGATTTCTCGACTGAAAATGTCTGTAGGTAATTAAACTTGGGTGTGGTCAATGAAAACAAATCAAAACGATTGGATTACCACAGTCAATTCATGAATTAACAATTTGGGCATTAAATTTTCCAGCAGCTTTGAATAAGTAGATATTCAACTAATAATTAAGAATAATAATATAAATAAAATAATATAAAATTTAAAAACATTTTGTTTAGTTGGGCTGGGTGTGATATTTACATTTGTTTGATGATCTTAAACATTAAACCAGGGAAAATGCTATACATAAGAATTTGAGATGGGGGGCAATACTTTTTCACAATATATTTATTTTATAATATATTTTATACATTGACATATGAATATTTTTTTTCCTCAGGCAAAATATGCCCTTTGGCCCAACAAGGGCTCGGAAACACTGGTTTATGGTATATTTTCCGTGAATTGTAAATTCATCACAGTGACTAGTGGTGGTGGCATATTAAATCTGTGGCTCTGGTGTACAGTAATGGAGATTATGATCATTTTGACTGATGATTTTGTACGCACAAATGTTTTTCTGTAATACTGCTATTTACAGAGTCTAAACTAGTAGTACACATGATTAGACATGCCATTTTGAATTTTGTTTGTATTGATCATCAAGATGATGTTCTCCTTAAGTGCTGCAATTTAAGCATAACTATAGGAAGAGCACATGAGTAATGAATAGAAGAGGGGATTTGAGTTTCAACACCTTTAGCTAACATGGCTCTCTCTGGGTTACAATCCAAACAATCTTGGCCTCAATTAATATCCATCTTGTTATATGAGGTGATTCAGTTACATTTGGATTTGTAAAGGAAACAGTGGAATATTGTGACTCAGCCTGATCCCCTGGGTCTTAATTGGTTATATATGGAGTATACCTGGAATGCAGTCAATAAAATGGGCAACACCTCGAATCAGAAGTATTGTTAAACATAATGAATATATTTTTTTGTCATTCGGTGAGATCTCACAAAATACAAATATTACAATAAAAGGCAAGGGTGTCTTGTACAAACCCCATTCCAATTAAGTTGGCACATTGTGGTTATAAATCAAAACAGATTATAATAATTTGCAAATCATGTTCAACTTTTATTTAATTGAATACACTAACAAGACATTTGATGTTTAAAATGATAAATTTTATTCTTTTTAGCAAGTGGTCATTAGCTTAGAATTTTATGGCTGCAACACATTCCCAAAAAACTTGGGCACTGTCATGTTTAGAACTGTGTTACATCACCTTTTCTTTTAACAACATTCAATCAATGTTTAGAAACTGAGGACAGTCATTGTTGAAGCTTTGTAGGTGGAATTCTTTAACATTCTTGCTAGATTTACAGCTTCAGTTGTTCAACACAGTCCAATGTCACTGTTGTATTTCACACTTCATAATGCAGCACACATTTTCAATGGTAGACAGTTCTGGACTGCAGGCAATACCTGCACTCTTTTACTACGAAGCAGTAGCGTGCAGAATGTGGTTTGGAATTGTCTTGCTGAAATAAGCAGAGGTCTCCATGAAAAAAAAATAGATGTTGCTTAGATGGTAGCATATGTCTCCAAAACCTGGATGCAAAGTTCCCTCTAATTTTTTGTGTCTGAGTAAACACACTAAGCCCGTGAGTGCTCCTTTTGACCACTGTGATCAACATCAGACATACGCACTGTGGTCAATCCGTGTCATCAATTGAAGTTACATGGCTCATTAAAAAGGTTCAGATTACATTCCCATCGGAACATTTTTAAGATCAATCTTGTGTTTTTGCAAAATTACACTGAAAATGTCAGCAAACAAAAAATACATTGCTAACAAAACCAACTATGAACTATAAATTTGAAATGTCGCTTCCAACTTTAATTTATTTTTTTAACCCACAATGATATCACAATCTGTTTTTCTTGGTGTAAAACTGAGTTATTGCTTGCAGAATATCTTTAGCAATGCATGTTGAAAGCTGAACGATGCTCCCAAACTGTTATAGGGTTAATGTTATGTTATCTCCTATATGTAAAATACAGAGTTAGATTTTTGGGCACTGTATCATCTGTGCTTTCATCCTCAATCAGGCTGTGCCAAGGTGGAATTTTAATATTACACACCAATTCTAATTACCCCTTTAAGAGTGGAGGGGGCAGAGTCAGTGTGTGGCCTAGTGTGGCCTGTCAGCAGCTTGTTGAGAGAGGCAGTGTGCTGCCATGATTAAAAAACAAAAATAAAAAAATAGACGTCAGGCAGTTGTTCACTGCGCTGGATTCCTTTTCATCTGCGCTGAGAATGCGCGACAAGTGCGCAGCTTAGAGGGACATTGCCTGTATGTACCTTTGATGGTGCTTTCATAGATGTACAAGTTAGGCATGACATTGGCACTAAAAAAAGCGCTGTACCAGCACAGACGCTGGCTTTTGAACTATGCATCCATAACAGTCTGGAAGGTTCTTTTCCTCTTCCTTCCTTTGGCATAGAGGACACAAAGTCCACAATTTCCAAAATCAATTTTCATTGTGGACTTGTTGGACCACAAAAGTCTTTCCCACCTTGCATGTGTCCATCTTGAATGAGCTCAGACCCAGAGAACCCAGCGGCATTTCTGGGTGAGTTTTAAGTTGCACTTACAGATGTAGCGCCAAAGTGCATTTACTGAGATTGGTTTTCTGAAGTGTTCCTGAGCCCATGTGGTGAAATCCTTTAGACATTGATGGCGGCTTTTGATCCAGTGCCGCTCGAGAGATCGAAGGTCGTGAGCATTCAATGATGGTTTTCATCATTGCCTCCTACATGCAGTAATTTCTCCAGATTCTCTGAACATTTTGATGATATCATGGACCATAGATGATGAAATCCCTAAATTCTTTCCAATTGTACGTTGAGGAACATTGTCCTCAAACTGTTGGACTATTTTCTCACGCTTGTTTGCAAAGAGGTGAACGTCACTCACCATCTTTGCTTGTGAATGACTGAGTAGATCATGGAAGCTCCTTTTATACCCAATCATGGCACCCACCTGTTCCCAAGTAGCATGTTCAACTGTGAGATGTTCCAAAGTGATAAGCATTCCTCAACTTCCTCAGTCTTTTTTTTTTTTACTACCATCCCAGCTTTTTGGGAATGCATTGCAGTCATAAAATTACAAGTTAATCATTGTTTGTGAAAAACAAATGATTTTCAGTTTGAACTTTAAATATTTTGTCGTTATATTGTATTCAATTAAACGTGGGTTGAACATGATCTACAAATCCTTCTATTTTGTTTTTAATTTATTTCTGACAACGTCCCAACTTCATTTGGCTTGTTTGGAAATAAAGATGAACTTAAATGAGGTTCCTAGGTCGAAAGTTGTCTTACACAATACAAAGAATAACAGATTGATAACGTTTCATTTCTCACGTATGATTCTAAAGAATATAACAACTCCATTACACACAGGTGACTAGCCTCCGCCCGCAGCCGTATTGCGACAAATACATTCATTTTATCACGCTAAATTGGATTAAAAGCCCGCACGATCAAATACATTTCAGGAAAGACACCCGACTACTAAACATGAAACGGTGAAAACTACCTTATTAAGGGGGAAAGGCTTGTGTTGCCATGGCGAATTATTAATTTTTTAAATACACATCGAGGGTCGACATGCTTAGCATGGCTAGCTTCGTTAGCCTGCTTAGCCAGCTACATCGTCAGTCCCTACAGCCATCTTTTAATGGATATAAACGAGAACCCATGGTTAATTGTAGCTCTACGTATCATCATCATCGACAAACCCGATGTGCACAGCCGCTCATATTTTAACCAAAACGTTTGACCGAAAACCCCAGGGGGTGAAAACGGAAGTCACTTCGGACAACTAACGGTGTCGCGGTAGATGCTACCGTTAGCACACAATGCCCGTATTATATATTTGAGACGTGTAGTCCAAAAATGCTAGGTTAAAACCCCAACAAAGAAGTAGCACAGGCTCTTTTCTGATGTTGAAGTGTTTACCTTTATAATTCTGCGGGGCAGTCCTGTCATCTTGCCTTAAATACAGCTTTAGCTCAGTGAGTGCCTCCTCTCTCGTTGACAGCACACGCACACACCTACGACTTCCGGGTTCTCTGCGTCATGACCACAGATGGAAGGAAGCACTTGCAAACCATCTGTTGTACGCACTGTCAGGCTTGGAAGTTTACAGTACTTTGGAAATGTAATGCAGTTATCCAGTTTAAAATGTTATACTAGTGTAACTATTTCAATTACTTTCTCAACGTCACCTTGGATTTGTAGTTTAAATGAATACATAAATGGGACCCTTGGACGTTTCCTCTAAATAGTGGATTAAAACCATTGTTCAGTGTTTTAGGGTTAAGCCCTTCCACAACAGCTGACAACATTTTTCAGTGCCCAATGCAAGGAAGAAAAAGCAAATCACGGATTGGTCAGCACATCCACAGAAGAACACACTGGCTCTAGTACCTGGGATGCACTTGTCATTCAAAAGGTACTGTATATGTCATCATCATTATTTTGGAAATAAGACATATTACTTCTTTGCACAAATAATACACTGGTTTAAAAAAAATATGGTGCAATGTAGACACAAACCAAAATTCAAATGAAGTTGAAAACAGAATACAATGATTTGCAAATCATGTTCAACCTATATTTAAAGGTCCACTGTCATGAAATGCATGATTTTTAGTATGTTATTAATGAAAAAAAAAACGGCAGCAGGTATGGACCCAGCTGTTTTTTCACCACAAAACATGATTTTGATGTATATGGCTTTTTGTACCTCCCGCCATGAAAATCCTCTTGAGGGATTTGTTTTCGAGAAGAAGCAGGAAGTGACATACAGGGCAGTAGGACACTCAAGCAGTTTTGTCTGTTTATACTAATTTTACCTGCTGCAAGGTAGCTCGTTGTTCCTTCGTGTTAGCCAAAATGCCGGCTCGTTGTATTGCTGGATATTACTCAAACACTCGGAAGGATGGATTCCCTTTTCATACTTTTCCAAAAGACCCGGTTCGTCATGAAAAATGGATTGCACAGATGATGAAAAGGACGAGAGCTTCGTGGGTTCCAAATGACAGCTAGGTGTGTATACAGCTACTAAAAAAACAATAGTTTGGGGAGATGGGACATAATCCTCTCATAACGTAACAAAAGATCCGCGTACGTAAGTCAGGCTTGCTAAATATGTTGATGTGCGTGTCAGACGGCTTCCGCGCAGCAGCCGCGGAAGGACGGCCCCTGCAGGCCTTCTGGATCGCTGCCGGCCTTGCCGCATAGAGGTGGATCGGACGGGGAGGCTGGTTGGCCGCAGCGTTGTAGTCGCTCATGGGCTACGTTGTTTTTATCACCACCGTGTGGAGGTGGATCAGATAGGGAGGCGGTTTGGCCGCTGCGGCGTCGTCGTTGGGCGGTGTTGTTTTTATCACCGCCGCGGGGAGGTGGTTTCACCGTGATCCGCATATCATCTAAATATAAACAATAATATAAAGCTTGAAACGATAGGGTAATATTGCCCCGGTCACTTCATTCGGTTGTGAGATCTTCTCTTTGAAAAGAGCTTCCGTGTCAGAAATGGCACAGCGTGTTTTCAATGGCGAATGTCCCAGTGTGACATCACGGACAGAAGATGCAGCCAATATGGCGACCAGTTGGATGTCGAATGAGACTTCCGCACTTTGCGCATGGATGACGCGCTCTCCGCTCATATTTATTTTTTCGTACAGACATTGAAGTCAATAACATTATATGTATTTTTCATTACAATATCTGTTTTAGAATTTTTTATAGGGATGACACATGTGCTTTAATTGAATACTCTACAGAGACAAGATATTAAATGTTCAAAGTGATAAACAAGTCCTTTTAGCAAATCATGAACTTTGAATTTTACAGCTCCAACACGTTTAAAAAAAACTTGGAAAGCTGGCGAACAAGACTGAGAAAGTTGAGGAAGGCACATCAATCACCATGTTTGGTACATCCCATGGGTGTAAAAGCTAATTGGGAACAGATAGGTGCCACAACTAGTTATAAAATGATCTTCCCTCAATTGCTCAGTCATCCAAAAGAAAAGGTGGGGCAAGATTCACCTCTTTGTGAAAAAGTGAGTCAGAAAATAGTCGAACGTCTTAATCGCAATGTTCTGCAATGTACAACTGCAAAAAAATGTGTGATTTCATCATCTACAGTCTATAATATTCTCACAAGATTCAGCAAAACTGGAGAAATCATTGCAGGTCAGCGGCAAGGCTTAAAACCAACAATGACTACACGCGACCTTCAATCCTTCAGTTGGCACTGCATCAAAAACCAAAATCAGTGTGTAAAGGATGTCACCACATGGGGTCAGGAACTCTTCAGAAAACTAGTGCAAAGCAAAAGCCATTTAACAAGAACACGGAAATTCTGCCAGCTTCTCTGGGCCCAAACTCATGCACAGTGGAAAACTGTTCTGTGATTTGACAAGTTCACATTTTAAATTGTGTTTGGAAATTGTGGCGGTCAAGCCAAAGAACTGTCTGGACTTTTATGGACACAAGGCTCAAAAGCTAGGATCTGTGATGGTATGGCGCTGTGTTATTCTCAATGGCATGGGTAATTTACACATCTGTGAAGATCAATTAATGCAAAAAGGTACATAATGAGTTTACAAAAACATATTATGCCATCTAAGCAACCTAATTTTCATGGACACCCCTGCTTATTTCAGCAAGACTGCCAAATGCATATGCACCTTTTACAACAGCGTGGTTTCGTTGTAATGTAAGTTAGTGTGGGTACTAGAGTCCAGACCTGTCTCCCATTGAAAATGTTTGTCACATTATGAAATGTAAAATATGACAACAGAGACCTCGGACTGTTAAACAGCTAAAGCACTAAAACAAGCAAGAATGGGAAAGAACAATTATCGTCCTCAGTTCCCAAATGTTTATTGAATGTTGTTGAAAGAAAAGGTGATGTAAACATGACCCTGTCCCAGCTTTTTCAGAACGTGTGACAGCCATAATATTCCAAGTTAATGATTATTTGCAAAAAACAATACAGGTTTTCAGTTTGAACAACATTAAAGGTCGACTGACATCCCTGTAACATTTTAAAATAAATATTATGAAAACTACACATAATATCATTAACTTGAATGTCTATACAAAAAAAATAATGATCCGAGAGCGTGTCATTCATGTACAAAGTTGTAGAGGTCTTTTACAGTCATTTACAGATGTCACACTGGGACAGTCGCCATTAAGAAGACGCTGTGCCACCTGCTATGGGAGACGAACAACAGAGATTTTCAAATTTTTTAGACGCCCCTTGTGACACGGAAGCTTTTTTCAAAGAAGAGAACATCACACAATCGAGTGCAGTGAGCGGGGCAATATCACCCTATCCTTTTGAGCTATATTTAGATGATATGCAGATCACTTTTAACTAACAACAGCTGTATGCATGACAGTATGTAGCGTACTCAGGAGGGCCCATGCCAGGTGAAGTAACTACTTCAGGGGTGCCCAGACACCGTTGGCCGATGGGGGGGAGAGCTCCTTTCTCTTCCTGCACAGTGCCAAACCACCTCCCTGCCCGATCCACCTCCCCGGCAGCGATGAACAACGCCGACCCTGGCAGCGGCGGTGATGAACAAAGACGGCCACGGCGGCGGAAGCAATGAACAACGCCGCCCATGCATGTCGACACATTAAGCACCCCTGACTCACGTACTTTATTATTTTGACGCAGATTTTTTTTACATTCTGAGAGGCTTACGTCGTCCCCCCCCCCCCTCCGATTATTTTTTTTAATAGATCTATACACACCTACCTGTCATTTGGAACCCACAAAGCTCTCCTCCTTTGCACCTGTGCAATCCATTTTTCACAACGAACCGAGTCTTTTGGAAAAGTATGAAGAGTGAATCCATTCTCCCAGGTGTTCGAGCAATAGCCAGCAATACGAGCCGGCATTTTGGCTAACACGCAGGAAAAAACAGCTACTTTCCCGCTGTTAAAACTGACATAAGCACACAACCCGGCCAGTGTGGGCGTCTGTAAATAGCATCACTTCCTGCTTCTTCTCTAAAACAAATACCTCGAGAGGATTTTCATGGCAGTAGATGCAAAAATCCATATACAATAACATCATGACGTGTGGTAAAAAAAAACAAAACGGATGGCTCCATTCCGGCTGCCTCATTTATGTCTCTGTCTCCCCAAATTGTACAGACCTTTCTCTCCTTCTTTACTGTCCAACCTGGTATACATGTCATTGTATGCCTCTTGTTTGGCCTTTGCCCACCTCTCCCTTCCCCTCCATGTATTCTTTTCTCCTCTCAGGTGTCCCACTTTTTCTTAGCTGACCTCTTTCCTTGTATGATTTCCTGTAGTGCGAGGTTCCACTACCAAGTTTACATCGCCCTTTTCCTACCAGAAAATACGTTCTCCTGCTACTCTCTCCTGCTTGTCTCTTTGATCACCTTAAACTGTAGTGGTCAAGTCTTATGGAGTATTCTTCTGCCCACCAAGAGCATGTCTCATCTTTTCTCAAAAAGACATAAAACACTCTTCCTTTCTCAGCTTCCACCACGTGGTTTTCTGCTCTACCTTTGTCTTCTTAATCTCTCTCCCCACCATCAGTCATCCTACACACCACCATCCTATGTTGTTGAGCTACACTCTCCCCGACAACGACCTTACAATCAGTAACCTCTGTCAGATGACAAAATCCAGCTGTGTGCTTCTACCTCTGCCCTTGTAGGTCACCCTATGTTCCTGCCTCTTCTGGAAAAAAGTGTTCACTACAACCATTTCCATCCTTTTTACAAAGTTCACCACCATCCATCCCTCCAAACTCCTTTCCTGGATACCAAACCTATCCATCACTTCTTCATCACCAACTTTTCCTTCACCAATGGACATCCATTACAATTTCAACCAGTCATGACACTCTCTCCGTCTGGGATGCTCAGAAATACTTTTCCCAGCTCCTTCCAGAATTTCTCTTTCACCTCTTGTTCACCTGCTAAACGTGGGGCATAACCACTAATGACATTGAAAAAACACCCTCATTTTCAACTTTCAGCCTCATCACTTGATCTGACCCTCTTTTCACCTCCCAGATATTCTTAGCTAACCTTTCCTTTTAAATAACCCCTTCTACATTTCACTTCCCATCTAAACCATGCTAAAACAATTTGAACCCTGAGCTTAAGCTTCTAGCCTTACTGCCTTTCCACCAGCTGTTAAAATACTGAATGCTAAAGTAAAAAGAGAAAAGGAAAATGTTGCTTGGTCATTGAGCAAAATCCTGATGAAATCTTCAGTTACTGAATTAATTTCTTTGTCGTGTAAAAACTGCACATTTTTGCAACATTTTTCACATGGAAATCATAGACACCATGGGTTCAAATTTCAACAAATGTTATGATGACAATGTTGACAGAAAATTCTCACTCTCTGGCTGTTTGGTAGACAGTACTGCTCGCTCTCTGTTAGGGTAGCGGGAAACTGATCAAAACTATCCAGAATGCAGGGAAGAAAAAAAAAAGTTTTAAAATGTGAGAAAGCAAGGTCACTTTATTGCTATGTTTGGTTTGTCCCTTAAGGTGTTGCACCAGTCAGACAGTCGCATGCTTTGTTTGGACGTAATGACAATGAATGAAAATGAAATATTCTCTTTTACATTTTAAAGTATGTTCCATATTATCTTGAAATTAAAGGCTTAAGTTTGCCTTTAATGAATAAACTATTTCTATTTAACTTTTTTTTGTCAACATACCTTATGTAAATCATTGATGGAGGGGTGCGCCACATGAAATATCCTTACATTAGCTTGTGCTGGCCTTAGTAGTAGTTAAAGCACTGTGTATCAGTTAATGGGAAAAGTGAGCCTAGCCCAGTTGGTACCCAAACTTTTTTTTTTTTTTTTTACAACGCTCTCCTTTTGAAGATTAAATTATTTAACCCCCCCCAACACACACACAGTTTTTTCTTCATAAATACACATAGGCTTAGCCCCTCCGAGTGGCCGTGCTCCCCAGTTTGAAAACCACTGACCAAGCCAATGTTTGTCTTTGTCATGAACAGGGCTCGAGGGTGGACCCAAATGCACGACTCCGACGCCGCATACTGGAACACCTGGGTGAGTGCGCAGATGAATGACGTCCAAGAACGACAAGTTACTGAGTTACGACTCTATTCAGCCGTTGCCCATGCCTCCGCCCTTCCCCTCATGTGGGAAATGACAAACGCGATCCTGGAGCGGTCTGTGGGAAAGGCGGACGCCTGCAGTTCAAA
Organism: Syngnathoides biaculeatus; assembly: GCF_019802595.1. NCBI lineage: Eukaryota > Metazoa > Chordata > Actinopteri > Syngnathiformes > Syngnathidae > Syngnathoides > Syngnathoides biaculeatus. The sequence continues at coordinate 11,674,633 of NC_084645.1, read as the reverse complement.
ATGGAGATCGCACTGAGCGAGGAAAGGCTTGACGTTCCCCGAGTCACCTGAGAATCGTTCTGGTCGGGAGAGCGGGGTAACACTGCCATAGGGGAGCTCCGTGGCGAGTGGTCCGGGCGGAACCGGTGGTACCGGTGGAGTGGCCACCGTTGGCGTGGCAACCACGCTAGCCTGGGAGGCTAGCCACGGCTCCAAATCTCATGGAGCCTCTTGTTGGTTACCTGGAGAGCAGCCTCCTGCTCCACCAGGCGTCTGCCCTGGACTTGCAGGGAGCGTCGGATAGCCTCTGAGTCGGCTGGGTCCATGTTTTGGCCAGATCGTTCTGTCATGAACGGGGCTCGAGGGTGGACCCAAATGCACGACTCCAGAGACAAGCAGACAGTACAGAGGAAACCTTTATTAGGTCCAAGGTCAGGGATCAGGCAGACAGTCCAAACAAGCAGAAGTAACAGTGAGGATGGGCTGCGTGAAAGTCCCTGATGAGGGAGCGGTCCACGACGAAACGGGAGGGGATCCAGGAGCGCTCCTCCGGTCCATATCCCTCCCAGTCCACCAGGTACTGGACCCCCCTTCCCATGCGGCGGGAAGACAGCAGCCGGCGCACAGTATACACCAACCCACCGTCGACCATGCGGGGGGGCGGGGGGGACTTGAGCGGAGGAGCCAGCGACGACGTGCGATTCGGGCGAAGTCTGCTGACGTGGAACGTAGGGTGCACCCTCATCGACCTAGGCAGTTTCAGTGAGACGGCGACCGGGTTAATGATCTTGGTAATTGGGAACGGTCCTACGAACCTGGGAGCAAGCTTGCGGGATTCCGTTTGCAGCTTTGGTGGAGAGCCACACTCGCTGTCCCACCCTGAGTTCTGGTGCAGCCCTTCTCTTGCGGTCCGCTGCGGACTTGTAGGCGCTGCTCATGCGCAGCAGTTTCCTCCGAACTGCTTCCCAGGCTCGTTTGCAGATTCGTACCACGGCCAGGGCCGACGGGACCGCAGAGTCTGTTGCCAATGGAGGAAACAGAGACGGAGGATAGCCATGCACGACGTAGAGTGGAGCCATACCTGTTGAGGTGGAGGGTAGAGAATTGTGGGCATACTCTACCCACTTGATGTGCTGGCTCCACGTGCTCTGGTCCCTGGATACCAGGCATCGAAGTCCGGTCTCCAACTCCTGATTTACCCTCTCCGTCTGGCCATTAGACTCCGGGTGATGACCCAATGTCAGACTAGCTGAAGCACCGATGAGCTTGCAGAATTCCTTCCAGAAGCGGGCGCTGAGTTGCGGACCCCTGTCCGAAACGATGTCCTGGGGTAGCCCGTGGTAACGGACGACCTCGTCTAACACCAGCTGGGCTGTCTGCTTGGCCAACCGGATCCTCGGAAGCGGCACAAAGTAGACCATCCTGGAGAAACGGTCCACTACAGACAGCACCACTGTGTTCCCTTGGGAGGGCGGCAGGCCGGTGACGAAGTCCAGCGCGATGTGTGACCACAGACGGAAGGGGGTGGACAGGGGTCACAACTCACCAACAGGCCGTAGGCGGGAAGTCTTATTGGCCGCACACACCGGGCAGGCGTTGACGAACTCCCTCACGTCCTTGCTGAGGTTGGGCCACCAGAACCTTTGTTCGACCACTGAACGCGTTTTTGCCATACCCAGGTGGCAGACCGTTTTGTTGGAATGGGCCCAGTTGACAACGTCTCCCCGCAGAGATGGAACGACGAAAAGGCGACCCGACGGACAATCCGCGGGCGGCGGTGTCTCTCCCAGGGCCTCCTTCACCCGCGACTCGACCGCCCAGGTGAAGCCGGACATGAAGCACGCCTCTGGCAGGATAGGAGCGGCCTCTGATTCCGTGCGCTCCCCCTCGTGGATTTGTGAGAGTGCATCCGGCTTGCCGTTCTTGGAGCCTGGGCGGAAGGACAGAGTAAAGTTGAAGCAGGCGAAGAACAGGGCCCACCTGGCCTGGCAGGCGTTGAGCCGCTTAGCGGTCTTCAGGTACTCCAAGTTCTTGTGGTCAGTGAAGACCACGAACGGCACTGGCGAGCCCTCTCGCCAGTGCCGCCACTCCTCCAACGCCGTCTTGACCACCAGCAGTTCTTGATCTCCTACGTCATAGTTCCTCTCTGCCAGGGTCAGCTTCCTAGACAGGAACGCGCACGGGTGGATCCTTCCGTCCTTGGGACTCCTCTGAGACAAGATGGCTCCGATTCCCGAATTAGATGCGTCAACCTCCACCATAAACTGGCAATCTGGGTCCGGAACAATGAGGACGGGCGCGGCGGTGAAACTTGCCTTAAGCCTGTTGAAGGCCTCCTGGCAGGTCGTGGACCACACGAAGACATTGTGTGGTAAGGTGAGCGCGTGCAGAGGAGCGGCCACGAAGCTGAAGTTCCTTATGAACTTCCTGTAGAAATTAGCGAATCCTAAGAACCTCTGTACGTCCTTCCTGCTGGCGGGGGTAGGCCAACGCAGCATCGCGTCAACCTTCCCAGGATCCATACGTATCTCCTCCTCTGCCAAGACGAAACCCAGGAAGGACACGGTCGCTCAGTGGAACTCACACTTGTCCATATTTATGAACAGCTGGTGCTGCAACAGACGCCGGAGCACCTCCCTGACCTGTTGGATGTGAGAGTTCAGGTCTGATGAAAAGATTAGAATATCGTCGAGATACACAAATACGTTCGTGTTCAGAAATTCCCCAAGAGAGTCATTAATGAAGTTTTGGCCGGGGCATTTGTCAGTCCAAAAGGCATCACAAGATACTCATAGTGCCCTGTGGGGGTGTTGAACGCCGTCTTCCACTCGTCTCCTTCCCGAATCCGCACCAGATGGTAAGCACTGCGCAATCCGAACTTGGTGAAGATCCAGGCTCCCTGAAGGAGTTCAAATGCTGTAGCGATCAGCGGCAAGGGGTACCGGTTCTTGACTGTGATGTCGTTCAGTCCTCGGTAGTCAACGCAGGGTCGCAGCGTGGAGTCCTTCTTCTTGACAAAAAAAAAAAAAAAAACGCATTGGCTGGTGAGGATGAGGGGCGAATGAGTGCGGCTGCCAGCGATTCCTCGATGTAGTCCCTCATGGCTTGATGCTCTGGTCCTGTTAACAACAACAGTTTCCCTCTGGGAGGAGAGGTGCCTGGCAGGAGTTCAATCGCGCAGTCGTATGACCGATGTGGCGGCAGAGACTTTGCCTTAGATTCAGAGAAGACCTCCCGGAGGTCATGGCAGCAGGAGGGCTCCGCGGTCAGCTCCGGGGAGGTACTAGGTTCTGTTAGCCGAACCGGCGCGACTTGGATCCCCTTGTTTTCCTGGACAGCGAAACAGCAACTGCGACAGTCCTCTCCCCAAGTCTTGATCTGACCCGTGGCCCAATCTATGTGCGGGTTATGTTCTTTGAGCCAAGGGCTGCTCAGGATGATGTCGCTACTACTACTTGAAGACATGAAAGCTAATACGCTCCGAGTGAGTGTCCGGAAAGCTCATACGGAGAGTCTGAGTGCGATGTGTAACCCGACAAAGGAACTTGCTGTTGGCAGCATAGGCGTTACAAAGCCGTTGCGTGGGGAAAGTTGCTGCCCCCAGCTCCTCCACCACGCGGGGATTTATCAGGTTTGCTTCTGACATGGAATCTATGAAAGCAGTCACAGTGCATGAACGGGAGTCTGTTCCCAAGGTGAGGTGAAGAAGTGACCTCCCTGACTCCGCCGCGGTATACCGCACACTCACCGGAGTAGAGATCCTGATGTCGTGGTGCTTTGGTCGAATCGGGCAGTGGGCGATCAAGTGTCCTAGACGCCCGCAGTAAAAACAGCGACCCTCCCGTCGCCGGCCCATCGAGACCCTCCACCTGAATGGGTTCAGCCGTGTAAGCGGCGTGGACGACCGGGCGGCAGCCAGACTGGACCCCTCCCTCTCTCCCTCAGTCATCGCGGCTAGTTGACCCTGCATTACAAGTCCCTGGTCAACCTTGAGGGCCAACGCAATGAGTGCGTCCAGCGAAGGAGGGAGATCCACAGCGATGAGGAGACCCCGGATTTGGGAGGAAAGCCCCTGGAAAAAGGTGTCGTGCAGGGCATCCTCGTTCCATCGACTCTTGGCGGCGCAGATCCGGAACTCGATCACGTAGTCCGAGACGCAACGATGGCCCTGGCGAAGTGTCAAGAGGCAGGCCGCCGCTTTACGCTCCGGCGCCGCATACTGGAACACCTGGGTGAGTGTGCAGATGAATGACGTCCAAGAACGACAAGTTACTGAGTTATGACTCCATTCAGCCGTTGCCCATGCCTCCGCCCTTCCCGTCATGTGGGAAATGAGAAACGCGATCCTGGAGCGGTCTGTGGGAAAGGCGGACGCCTGCAATTCAAAATGGAGATCGCACTGAGCGAGGAAAGGCTTGACGTTCCCCGAGTCGGCTGAGAATCGTTACGAGGGTGGTCAGTGGACAGGCGTGGGTCGGTACACGGAGAGTAGAAGTCAGGCAAACGGGAGTGCGGGAACGTGGCATCAAGGACGAAGATCTGGCGGAGGACAAGTCGTCCCCCAGTTCCTATATATACTGGGAGGCATCAGCCGGGACAAGGTGCAGGTGTGCGCTGACTAATTGGGTGGCCACGCCCAGCCTGGGCAGGAAGCTAGGAGCATGACAGTCTTAAAGTGATTGACATGATTGCCATGATTAGATGGTAATTTGGTGTCTTTCTCATCTAATTTTTTGTTAAAATAATGTGCTTTAGGTCAAGATGTATGGAGGGATCCTTGCATCCACACTAAGCCGAAGGGTGTGGGCAGGGTTGTCAAACTCATTTTTCTCACGGGCCATATTGTAGTTAGGACTTTCCTCGGAGGCCCGCTACGACTCAGAACACCATTTACATGAAAGATTACTTCATGCACTGTGACTGCATACAGTATACACAACACAATTGTGTACAACCACTAAATCAGAAGCCTATAAAAACGTTTTTTTTCAATGATTGCATTTGTTTTCAAAGAGCTATTGGTATCTAAATAGTATTACACTCAAACACCATCCATTATCTGAACAGACAGCAGTTCCTGATGGGCATGCCAATATATACCAGGATCCTCACTATAAAATGTAATTAGGGACTCCTCTCTTATCCTAATTTCCAATTCACTTCATGTAATTACTGTGATGCAGTCACATGCTTCTGAAACATCGATGAAACACACTCAATTGAATTCTTTATCCTGTTTTGGTTCACCATTTTCCTAAGGCATGAATATACGTCTGTACTGTTGAGGCTTGAGGCCATTCTGATCGTTTGTAGACTAGATTCTTTTAACCTGAGATAGAGCATTTTCTCTCAAACTTTGGACATTACACCATTATCAGTATGCTGTCAGCCTGTATTATCAAGGCTGCACAATTTATCAGCTTTATCCTTGTACAGGACTTGCATCAAAGATTCTGTAAAGTGAATTCAGAGATTTGTTTCTAAATATGTGCTCTTTGGTGGAAGATAATTGGTAACAATATGAAAAGACTGAGAATTATGTCATACTTAGATAAATAATTAATCTTCCATAGGAAATCCATCTTTAACAAAAAAAAAAAAATCTCATACAACCAAGTCTAGCAAAGAATTCAGTCAACTGAGATGAACTCTCACCTCGCACAGTTTTTTTCTGTGTACATCTGAGCGTTGAGCTCTCTGGTACCATTATTAGACACTGAAAAATCCTGTATGTGGCAGCTTTGCACAACGTGCGCTCCACCTCCTATTTGTCATGACTGGGAGAGTAAGTGGGGAAATTTTTTTCTGCAGTTTGTGTGTTATGCTACACTTGCACTTGGGCATTTCGTGAGAAGCAGAAGAGGATGTTTGGTCACCTCAGGTTACTCTGCAAAATGCAATTGTGCAGTTAGCTAGCTAACAAAGAGTAAACCCCAAAATGCACTTTAGTGTCATATAATTTGCTGGTGTGGCAGCTTTAGCATGCCTCATTGCCAGCCATGAACACACACACGTCACACAGAGAAAGGTTGAATAATACAGGGAGGGGGGGAGGGGCAAATCTGAATTCAGTGTCAGCCTTGAGTATGTGCATGTCATGTAGAGAAAGGGGGAAAAGTGAGCAGGCCTGACATTTTTTAAAAAAATCACACTTCCCCCAGTTTATAGACATGAATGCAACTCACTAACACAAGGCAACGAACTGGCAAATGCCAGTAACCAAACTCCAAACTGAAATACATGGTCTAATTAGAGTCCAAATAGAAGACAGTCGTGACAGGTAACAGGTGTCAGAGGTGACACCGCCCAGAGCAGTGGCCAGACCAAGCCCCTCTTGGCAGTGGCCAGGCCTTGCTCATGATAACCTAGATTTTTTTCAATATAAATACCAATATTTAAATAAATGATCCCTGGTTTTACACAAACCTGTATTCATTAACTATGATTGGGGAAAAAATGTAGAACAGGGAGTCATCTCCTCCGTACATGGAAGCGTATTGCGGCCACGTGTTAACCTCCGTAATCCTCTCTGTAACAGACTTCCTTTTTTTTTTTTTTTTTTTTTTTTTAATAAAAGGGCAAAGTTTACAAAAAAGTGGTGAGGCCGGCCATGATGTACGGATTAGAGACGGTGGCACTGAAGAAACAACAGGAAGCAGAACTGGAGGTAGCAGAAATGAACATGTTGAGGTTCTTGCTCGGAGTGAGCAGGTTGGATAGGATTAGAAATGAGCTCATTAGAGGGACAGTCAAAGTTGGATGTTTTGGAGACAAAATCGAGAGAGCAGACTTCAATTGTTTGTACATGTTCAGAGGCGACAGAGTGAGTAGATCGGTGGAAGGGTGCTGAGAATGGAGCTGCCAGGCAAAAGAGCAAGAAGAAGACCAAAGAGAAGGTTGGTGGATGTGGTGAGGGAAGACATGAGGGCAGTTGGGGTTAGAGAGGAAGATGCAGGAGATAGGCTAAGATGGAAAAAGATGACACGCTGTGGCGACCCCTACCGGGACAAACTGAAAGGAAAAGAAGAAGAAGAAGATTGTTCTCAAATGAGTCAACTTGGCATTATAAATACTTCTTGGTTATTTATTGAACAATAATTCCTACCTGAAATGAAATGATCGCTACACAGGCGTTTGTATTTCGTTGGGCACCATCCCTCCTGTTTAATTGCCGAAATCCATTGATCTTTTCTCGTCTTTTCAGCTGGTATTCTATAGAATGATATCTTTGAAGAACTGTGTCGTCTATTGTGACAACCAACTAGGTTTAACCACCAATATGACGCCGTGCAAACTGTGATGTCACATGCACGAGCTCTATATGTAGTTGAAACTTCTTGACCTTATACACCAGCGATGGGCTCTGCCAGAGAGGGAACGTTCCACGTGCCTAGAGCCAGCTTCTGTCCGGGGATTGGATAGTCAAAGAAGTTAACTCTTCAGCATCCCTCCTGGAAGCCATCACCTTAACGTGTTGGAGGGGTTTGTCTGTCCCAAAGATCCGAACAGCTAAGTTGCCTGGGGCTTCACGCCCCTGCAAGGATCGGTCACCCATGACTAACACTTAGTTGAGGGGCCGGAAAAAAAGCGCAGTTGTTTGTGAGACTCCTGTGATGAAAGACTTAAATGGATCGAGGTTTCCCTTGTGGGTCACCTGGGCCCCTCTCTGGAGCCAGGCCTGGATGTGGTGCTCGAGGACAAGTGCCTGGTGGCCGGACCTGTACCCAAGGACCTGGCAGGACACAGACCAAAATGGTAAATTGGGTTACCCTTCCCATGGGCTCACCACCACGGGTGCAGTACAAGCAGAAGGCTTTCAGTGGATATATTTTGACAGCTCAAAATTAGTTATGTGTAGGCAAAAAGATGATACATGGAGCAAGACATCAATTTCGAGTGTAATTTACTGTATGTGATATGTGGCCTGCGGACCAGACTTTGCTCACCCCTTATGCAACGGCTCTATTAATTCCTCACAGATAGTTTGACTGCATTAATTTGGATCAATTTGCCATTACCATTATTTTCATAAAAATTCACTGACTCAGGTCATTATTGTAATAGTTTGGATGGATATCTAAACCTTTGCAATGCTACACAACGGTGCATTATTTTGAAAATATTTGTGCATTTCTCAGATTTATATTTCCTGACAGCAAGTGTATCTATGTAATGGCTCCATCAGGTGTTTTAGACAAAACAAAGGGTGAATTAGACTTAACAGGCTTAGAGAGGGATGTAAAACAGTCCTTCAAATTGACCTTTTTTTTGTTTTTGCTCTGCAGGCTGAAGATTGGAGGATGGTGCAGAGCTCCTCCTCTTGACATATGGATGCAGACAAAGGCTTTACGCTTCAGGCCTGACATGAGATGTCATTGGGATATTAGCAGTTGACCAGCGACCACCTCACCAGAACTTTGTTTGTTTAAAAAAAAAAAAATAGGAACATGTTGGGAATTCATAGGCTGCATTGCTCAACTGGTGAGTTTTGTATGTCTATCAAGAATTTCGCCTGATATTTAACCCAACGTCAGATGGATTGTAGTCACACAGATCTGCAAAATTCGATCTTATTGTGCTGTAGTTTTTCCATTGGATGAGAATAAGTGCTAATTTTTTTGTGGCAAGATTATGGCATACATAAATGAATGCCAGTCTCAGTTCATTGTAGACTTTATTCAGTCTAACATCAAGAAAATGTTAGTAGGTTAAGCCCTTTCAATGACATTAGTTTATTTTTCTTTCTTATTTGATTTTATGAGACATAAAGCCTGTTATTTGAATGCTAGTTAATTTTTTTTATTTTAACCAGTTCACACTGAGGCATTATCAAACCGTATATTATTACCCCCGTTTACACTCAAATGTGCTGGACAAAGTATCAAGTGTTTGACTTTTTTTTATATATGCATTTTCAAGGAAACAAGGTAGAAAAAGCAGGTCAAACGTCCAATCCTACAATTTTACTCATTTTAGGTCGCACCAAAGGGTCAAAAAGTTTTACTTTTGCAGTGTAATAATTGTGATTTGACTGCCTTTCAGAGAACATTTGATCCTTTGTTAAAATTAGCACCACTTGATTTAAAAAAAGCAATGTTTGTGTTGAAACCAATTGTGAATATGTATCTTTGGTGAGAAATACTGAATGTTTACGATACAAATACACACGCTACAGTATAATCTGTTTAAAACAATGCTTGATTTGGTGTACCTAACAGTCATTCCATTCCGCCCCACCTCACCAAACTCTTCTAAAAATGTCCATTGTTCACCTCACACAGGAGCAGATGAAGCAGAACTTAATTGAGTCCCATGTGTTCACAGAAAGAACAGACAGTATCAGCCACGTTGTGGGGGGTGGGGTGGGGGGGGCTACTGCTCCCACCAGCTCAAGCTTTTAGCAGTAGTTTCCTATGCCTGATATAAAGTTACAATGTTCTAAGTTCAATTTTATGAATAGGTCTAAAGGCATTGGCGCTAGATTGTTATTCAAAAGTGGACTACAACTTCACCCATGGTGAACATTACTTTGACTTACACTCTTTTTTTGTCCTTTGTATTTCAGTGGAATGGGGCCTGCAATATTACCTTGCAGCTTTACTGATCATGATCACCTGGTCTGGCCCAGTCTCACCCCTGTATGCCCCTCCAGTGACAGCGGGTCTCCGCTCGGCTTTCTCTGCAATACGCACTAGTAGCATAGTAGGGGGCAAGCAGAGTGCCGTGACTTTTAACAAGCTTTCGGTCAATATTGGAAGGGATTTCAATCCAGACACGGGTTACTTTCGGTGCCGTGTCCCAGGAGTGTACTACTTCTCCTTCTCAATGGGGAAATTTCCAAAGAAAATGCTGTCTGTCATTTTGGTGAAGAATGGGCAGGAGGTGCATGCCATGGCATATGATGACTACCGTAAAAAGGGCAGGAAAGTTGAAAGCCAGAGCATCATGATCACATTGGAGGAAATGGACACAGTGTGGTTGCTGTTGCAGCAGAGTTCTCAGTACGCTTTATACAGCAATGCCGGCCCTTACATCACCTTCTCTGGTTACCTCGTCTATCCTGAGACCTCTTCAAGCAGATATATCAGCAACCACCTGACTCCTCACCCAAACTGTCCCCCTGAGGCTGAATCCTGGGTCAGACATCAACCATCGGAGCAGCCGCGATCGGCCTTTTCTGTGGCACGGACGTCTACGTTCATTGGTCAGAGTCGAAAGCCGCAGCACAAGTTGCCGCTGACCTTCGATGTAGAACTAGTCAACATTGGGGGGCATTTTAACAAATCTTCTGGCAGGTTCACATGCTACTTCCCGGGGGCTTATTATTTTGCATTCACGGTGGGGAAACACCCTCGCAAGGCTGTTTCTGTGAAGCTGATGACTGGTGAGGGTGTGGTGCAGGCCATGGTATTTGACGAGGACACGTCAAAGCGACGGGAGATGCAGAGTCAGAGCTTGATGCTGTCTCTTCGCCAGGGTGACACTGTGTGGCTTTACAGTCAGCACGATAATCGCTATGCAGTGTACAGCAACCAAGGGAGGTACACCACCTTCTCAGGCTTCTTGGTGTATCCTGAAGCCAACCCACACTCACAGACTCACAAATAAGGGCAGAAGTCAATAAATGGCAGCATTGCTGTTTATTTTCATTTTTAGGACAACTGTGTAAAAGTAGTTAAAAGTATTTTGCTATTTTGTTGTTATTTGCAATGGCGGTCTACAGTATCTAAATCTATGAGGTGTCAAAATTCATGAGCAGACATTTCCACGAGGTGGTGCTGTGACATAATTAATTCAAAAGTTGAAATTCACTGGTCAAATGTTTCGCTTCCTAAAATACCATGTACATGGAGAATATGAGACAGTTTGATTGATACTGCATGTAATAGGAAGTTTTAGATAAAACAGTATTAAAGCATGAGGCTAATCGTGTAAATTTTGTATAATGATCTTGTGAATTGGACTACATGGGTCCTTTATGAGCTAAGCTATTACTGTACTGTATTACTTAATATTGATATGTTTAGGTTTGATGTCTTTAATAAAAAAATTAAATATATTTGAAATAAAAAAGTTAACTAACATTCATCATTTCTTGACAATCCATTACAGTACGGATTTCAGAATCATGGTCCTATTTATTACAATTCAGAGTAGTAGTCATCATGAGCCATGTTTTTTTTTGAGCAGGTGAATAATATTCTCAATATTTCATGTATTTGTATCTTTCTTATTACTTGCTAAATGCGGAAATTACATAGGTTAAAATCTAATAGTTTACCTTTTACTGTTTACACATTCAGTGCAGGTCTATATACCAGTCTGGTTTGTCGGTTCCACGTATTTACCTGTCGAGGAGACCTATTTACTCCAACGTAGTTTTCTTCCTGTTGATTGTTGCACATTTAGTATTCTTAAAAAAAACAACAACAACAAAAATGCTAACAATCATAATCAGCACAGTAATTTCTTGAATTACTGGACTTTTTTTTTTTTTACAAATTTCATTCAACTCATCACAGTACAGAATTTGCTCTTATCAGAGTGCGAATTGATATAAGATTGAATACTGACTTGGGAAAGATGATAATTTTAGTCTTGTCGGATCTCAGTGCGGCTTTTGATACGGTAGATCATAATAGTAAGTTTCTTTCGGCTTGTCCCTTTCGGGGTCGCCACAGTGTGTCATCTCAGATGAACGCACATATATGTTTGATATACTCGTACTAAATGGAGCGTCCTTAATTGGTTCAGGTCCTGCCTGGAGGAAAGGAGCTACTTTTGGAGGTGCTCCATCTCAACAAATGGCAATGACCTATGGGGTCCCTCAAGGGTCAGTTCTTGGATCCCTAATGTTAAGCCCTTATAGGCTACCCTTTCCAGAAGTTATGCCAGTGCTCTATAAATCACTAAATGGTTTAGGTCCTATATACATGAAAGAAATGCTCATGGAACACAAACCCAGTGAGGCTCTGAGATCGACTTACTCACGTCAAATAATGGAGCACAATTTAGCTATTATGCTCTAAAAAATTGAATACATTTCCAACAGAGGTTAAGGCAGGCCCAAGCGTGAGTGTTTTAATATCCAGATTAAAAAAGCTTTTTCTCATGCGTTTTAGTGTAATTCCACTTTTCATTAATATTTCTTGCACTAATTGCTGTTTTAGTAGTACTTTTTATTTTCAATTGTTTTTATTTATGTATTTGAATGCTTTTAATCATGTAAAGCCCATTGAGTTACCTTGTGTAGGAAATCCCCCATACAAATAAATTTGCGTTACTTAACAGCAATTCGTAAATTAAGAAACTGGTTCAATGGGCAGTACGGTAAGTGAGTGCTACAGCACTTCTGCTCCACAGTTCTGAGGTTGTGGGTTAGAATCTCAGCTCCAGAATTTTTTTGTAACGTTTACATGCTGTCTTTGCGTGTGGTTTTTGCTGGGTACTCTGGTATCCTCCAGTATTTCAAAAACAAAACATAAATGATATGGTAATTGAAGACTAAATTGGTGTGAATGTGAGTCTGAATAGCTGTTTGTCTATATGTGCCTGTCAACTGTCTGGCAACCAGTCCAAGGTGTACGCCAGCCCTCACCCAAAATAAACTGGGATAGGCTTTGGCTCAGCCTAATTGAGGACGAGAGCTATAGACAATGGACGGTTAAATTATATTCTATGTAGTTCCACTTGTAAAAAAGAATATCTAGTGACAAATAATAAGCAATGTCATGTCTTGACCTTGTTGCTGCACACAATCAAGTACTCGCATACAAAATAGTTGTACAAGAATTTATTTGAATCCATACCAGTTGATAAACAGCATTTAGACACTGTGGACCTTGACTATCTTTCAAGTTGAAAATGTCCATGTTACATCCCAAGAGGTCTTTCACTGCACATCCCAGATCTCACAGAGTAGCGGTGTGAATTTGTGATCGTTCATCCTCCACGACGTAAGCATTTCGGCATGATAGTGGTTGAGTGTTCTCAGCTCAGTCAGCCGGCCCAGCAGTCGTGCAAAGTACTGAGGCTCCTGCGGATGCTGCAAAACGCACAGCTTCCTTAGCACGTCCAGCATAGGTTCCTGCAGGTTCTCGACAGCATGTTGATCCTTTACATAAGGCCGATCTACAGTGGGTTTTATTGTTCAGTGAGAGACTTCATTTTTCAATTTGTGACACAAGAAAGCTGATGGCCACTCACCTGGTGTCAGGATGGTTATGGCAGTGAGGAGGGCCTGCTCCTCCTGCAGCATGTGGAGTTCGCCAATGCTTTTGTAAAAGTTAAACATTGGTGTGATGAATTCTTTTGAAATGCCTGAAAGACAATGTCACAATGAATGCTATTGCTTGTAAATATAGCTTTGTTCAAATATTGGTGTTTTGTTCTATTCTACCATATGAGAAGTGGTTGGACCCATCATCATGCATTCAGAAATGTCAGTGGGCCCCAAGAGACAGACAAATGTGGACAATAGCAGTCTTGATGTTTGGATAAAGAATAATGGTCTCATCAGATAGCGTTGCGTAGGTATGTAGGTTTAAGAAGGAATCTCTCCAACAGTCACATCTTAGCAGTACAGAGGGGGCTAGTCACATACTGCTGCAATCATTCAATGTTAACTGCCCAACATGACACCTTACACAAGAGAAAAGCTTGGGGCAAGAAGGGGGGTACACCCTTGACTGGTGCCAACCATTCATGGGGCACTTATTTAAAAAAAAACATTCACACTGACATTCCAGAGAACTATTTATTCAGGTTAATATAACATGCAGTGCGCCATGCTGGTGCAACTGGTCAAAGCGTATGCCTCACAGTTCTGAGGACCAGGGTTCAAATCTTGGCCTGACCCATGTAGAGTTTGCATGTTCTCCCCGTGCTTGTGTGGTATTTCTCTGGGACTTCTGGTTTCCTTCCATATTCCCAAAACATGCATTAATTGGAGACTCTAAATTGCCCCTCGGTGTGATTGTGAGTGCGACTGTTGTCTGTCTCCATGTGTCCATTGGCTGGAAACAATTTCAGAGTATTCCCCACCTCCTGGCCGAGGAGAACTGGGATGGCCTTCAGGACTCCCGCAACCTTTGCGAGGATAAGCGGCTAAGATAATGTATGGATGGATGAATAAAATACAGGTTTTTTGGAAACCTAGAAAAACCCACATTACTATTTGAAGAAAATTCACACAAGAGAAGAAAGAAAACTCAACACAGGGAGTTTGCACCTTACCCCCAAACCTCAGCACTGTGAAAATTATAGTTAGTAGAGAGTCATGAGTCGATAACAACATTACTGGATAAATATAAAACTGTTTCTGTGTAATTATCTTATTATGCATCGGTTGCTGTTGACTTTTTGTCCAGGGTCACATTGCACTCACATTCTAAGTTGTTCTTCAAACAACCAAGTGGGGATGGTGTAAATCTTTTCATTGTGTACAAAAATCAATTACACCTTACCTACTTGAATGAATGACAAACTGGTATCTTTGTGAACATAAATCCAATTTCAAACCCCTAACTATAGATAACAACAGGTATTCAACAGCCTTTTGTTTGCTTTCGGGCTGTGTAAAAGGAGGTTTGACATCATCTACAGCAGTAATGCAGCCCTATGGGGGCACAAACCAGTGCAATCTGTAGGCTGGTCCCAAGCCGGGATAAATGCAGAGGGTTGCGTCAGGAAGGGCATCCGGCGCAAAAACTGTGCCAAACAAATATGAGCGTTCACCTAAAGAATCCCATACCGGATAAGTCGTGGCCCGGGTTAACAACGCCCGCCCCCGGCACTGCTAACCTGCAGGGTGTCGGTGGAAATTCAGCTCCTGTGGGTCGAAGACAAAGAAGAGGAGGAAACCGGATCCATCGTCAGAAGAAAAAGAGGAATGCACAGAGCCTACAACTGAGTGTAGGGACTTTGAATGTTGGGACTATGACAGGCAAAGCTCAGGAGTTGGTTCACATGATGATGAGGAGAAAGGTTGATATTCTGTGCATCCAAGAGATCAGGTGGAAAGTTAGTAAGGCTAGAAGTTTAGGAGCAGGGTTTAAATAATTCTACCACAGAGTAGATGGGAAGAGAAATGGAGTAGGGGTTATTTTAAAGGAAGAGCTGGCAAAGAATGTCTTGGAGGTGAAAAGAGTATCAGATCGAGTGATGAGACTAAAATTTGAAATTGAGGGTGTTATGTATAATGTGGTTAGCGGCTATGCACCACAGGTAGGATGTGACCTAGAGTTGAAAGACAAATTCTGGAAGGAACTAGATGAAGTAGTTCTGAGCATCCCAGACAGCGAGAGAGTTGTGATTGGTGCAGATTGTAATGGACATATCGGTAAAGGAAACAAGGGCGATGAAGAAGTGATTGGTAAGTACGGCATCCCGGAAAGGAACTTTGAGGGACAGATGGTGGTGAACTTTGCAAAAAGGATGGAGATGTTGTAGTGAACGCTTATTTCCAGAAGAGGGAGGAACATATAGTGACCTACAAGAGCGGAGGTAGAAGACGCAGGTGGATTATATTTTGTGCAGACGATGTGATCTGAAGGAGGTTACTGACTGTAAAGTAGTGGTAGGGGAGAGTGTACCTCAACAGCATAGGATGGTGGTGTGTAGGATGACTCTGGTGGTGGGTAGGAAGACAGCAGAAGCTCCCGGAAGACTGGACTACGACAGCCAAGGTAATCAGAGAGACAGGCAGGAGAGTACTTGGTGTGTCTTTTGGTCAGAAAGGGGAGAAGGAGACTTGGTGGTGGAACCCCAAAATACAGGGAGTCATACAAGGAAAAAGATTAGCGAAGAAGAAGTGGGACACTAAGAGGACTGAGGAGAGGCGAAAGGAGTACATCGAGATGCGACGTAGGGCAAAGATAGAGGTCGCAAAGGCTAAATAAGAGGCATATGAAGACATGTACACCAGGTTGGACACGAAAGAAGGAGAAAAGGATCTCTACAAGTTGGCCACACAGAGGGATAGAGATGGGAAGGATATGCAGCAGGTAAGGGTGATTAAGGATATAGATGGAAATGTGTTGACTGTTTCCAGTAGTGTGCTAAATAGATGGAAATAATACTTTGATAATTTGATGAATGAAGAAAATGAGAGAGAAGGAAAAGTTGAAGAGGCAAATGTGAAGGACCGGAAAGTGGAAATGATTAGTAAGGGGGAAGTCAGAAGGGCACTATAAAGGATGAAAAATGGAAAGGCAGTTGGTCCTGATGACATACCGGTGGAGGTATGGAAGCAATTTGGAGAGATGGCTGTGGAGTTTTTGACCAACTTATTCAACAGAATACTAGCGGGCGAAAAGATGCCTGAAGAATGGAGGAAGTGTTGTAGTTCCCATTTTTAAGAACAAAGTCGATGTTCAGAAGTGTGGGAATTATTGAGGAATAAACTTGATGAGCCACACAATGAAGTTATGGGAAAGAGTAGTGGAGGCTAGACTCAGGACAGAAGTAAGTATCTGCGAGCAACAGTATGGTTTCATGCCTAGAAAGAGTACCACAGAGGCATTATTTGCCTTGAGGATGCTCGTGGAAAAGTACAGAGAAGGTCAGAAGGAGCTACATTGTGTCTTTGTGGATCTAGAGAAAGCCTATGACAGAGTACCAAGAGAGGAACTGTGGTACTGCATGCGGAGGTCTGGTGTGGGAAAGAAGTATGTTAAAATAGTACAGGACACGTATGACGGCAGCAGAACAGTGGTGAGGTGTGCCTTAGGTGTGACAGAATAATTTAAGGTGGAGGTGGGGACTGCATCCGGGATCAGCTCTGAGCCCCTTCCTGTTTGCAGTGGTATTGGATAGGCTGACAGATGAGGTTGGACTGGAATCCCCTTGGACCATGATGTTCGCAGATGATATTGTGATATGCAGAGAAAGCAGGGAGCATGCAGAGGAACAAAAAGTCAACCAATTGCAATAAAAAAAAGAAAAGGAGAGGAAAATTTTCAGGTCCTGTCTGATTATCTTGAACAATGTGGACTTAAATGGGAAAACTGCACGGGTGTCTGCACTGATGGAGCAGCAGCCATGGTCGGACGCACCAAAGACATTGTAGAGTGAAAGAAACAGACCCTGATGTGATTGTTACGCACTGCTTTTTACACCGTGAGGCCCTTGTAGCGAACACCTTCCCACCAGACCTAGTTCCTGTGTTAAATGATGCTGTGCACACGGTAAACTTTGTAAAATCACGACCCTTGCAAAGTCACACATTTGCATCTTTATGTGAGGAAATGGGTGAGGAACATAAAGCCTTATAATTTTGTCCCGTGGCAAGGTACTGGTCCATGTTTGTGAACTGTTGGAGGAAATGAAAGTGTTTCTGGCAAATGAGTGGTCCTATTATAGAAAACTGCTTGGAACTGATGAGTGATGTGCAAACCTGCCATACCTGGCTGAGATTTTCCATCAGCTGAATGAACTGAACACATTTATGCAAAGCTGAAATGAAAAGGTGCTTAGAAGCACAGATTAAATAAATGGATTCCGCTCAAAGCTGCAATTCTGGAAACAACGTGGAAAATGGAAATTTTGAAATGTTCACCATGCAATGGCAAGATGTCAACACAACAGCATTATGTGAGATATTAGTGAAACATTTAAAAACACTTGAGGTTAATTCTATTCTATTATTCATTCTATTTTTCTTCAGCCTGAATTCAATCTCTTAATTGAGTGAGGGACCCATACGGTTCAGCATCGGTTGGTGGAAGGGACATGACTTTACAGGAACCGAAGGAACTAACTGAACTGAGACAAAATGGTACTTTAAAGGTAAACTTTGCTAATATACCATACCTTAGACAGATTTTGGTTGGCTACTGCCAAGGGGTACCCCATTCTGTCAAAAAAGCTATTTTGACATTGCTCCCATTTTCCACAACCTATCTCTGTTGTGTGAGCTTTTCAAGCCTGACTACTATAAAAAGTAAAACCAGAGAGCTACCAAGACCTGTTGAGAAAGAGCTTTGGTTATGTCTTTCATCGATTCCTGACAGAATATCAGCTCTATGTTCATCCAAACAGGCCTAGGTGTCACAATGAAAATATGATTCTTAAATGTTTTGTTTGTGTTTGTTTGATTTTTATTCACTATGCTTTGGTGAGAACGACTGTATATTGTTCATATTGGCTACAAAGATTGATTTTTACTATTTCTGCTGGTGGTGTGCCGTGGGATTTTTTTAATTAAAAAAGTTTGCCATGGGTACAGTATATGCAAAGCAAAGAACAATGTTTTTAATTGGATGGTTCCCTTTAAACATACTGTATTGTAAAACAGACCATTATATGAAATATTTCACTCTTGATTGCAGCTATTTAACTGCCCCCCACCTCCCACACACGCACACAACTAACTAAACGAAATAGAACCCTTCAAGTGTATGTTTCCCAATGTAACCTAAACCTGCCCAGAGATCAACAGGTCACCAAAACGTCACAGCTGATGAATTATACATGGAGGACCAGACTCCATCCATTGGTAACAAAAAACAAGATGATGCATCAATTGCTTGACATTACATTAGTAAAGCTCATTCTTGGGCCATTTAGGTCACGATGACTGCTTTTTTCCTCTCGAGACTCCAGGAAGCAAGTCATATGAAAAAGTATTGAGTCTACGATAGTACTAATGTAGACTCACCACTCTTACGTATCCTTTCCTCCAAGACTTCAGTGTGTCCACTGGGCATCTTCCGGCTAAAAACCTGAGCTGAGCGCAGAAACATGGCTTCCACCGCTGAGCCTTTAAGGAGAGCAATCTGATCCTCATGATCCAGGGACACAAAGCCTGTGAGACAGATTGGGGAAATGATAATCTATAAAGTCTTAGCATTATAAAGAGAGATACTGCTGCAGGTTTTCAAAAAGGGGGAACAAAACCTGGGATATTTTTTGTAAACTCCACCAGAACTTGTACTTGACTTGTTGCCATTTCTGTCAAAAGGAGGAAGTTTTCTTCAGCACTGTACTCCTCCTGTAGCTAGTATGGGAAAACAGCACAATAAGTAGAGATGACATTAAAATCAACTCAAAAGGGATAATTGGATAAAATCCTTTAACAACATCCATTTTAAGTACGTTTTTATTTCGTAAGTGAGAAAATGTCAGTACTATACCAGTTTTTTGGTCACTTCTTGAGGAATTTGATGTTTGTTATATGCATCCACAATAGCCTTAATGAGTGCCTGCTGCTCTTCAGTAATTTTTTCCTAGAAACCAAGAGGGGGGAGAAAGAGAGAGAGAGAGAGGAGAGAGAGAGAGAGAGAGAGAGAGAGAAATTATGAATTCGTAGTGCAATTTCAATGGTTCCATGACACTTGTGGACCTACAAAAGCTGATGTGCACAAATGAATAGTTGGTGTCTATACTTTATAATGCATTTGTGTGATGACAGTGAGAGAAAATACAAAATATACAGAACTGAAGAAAGAAATGTGTGATATAGCTTTGCGTGTATAAAATACCTTTGATGGTTTTGTGGTTGATGTGACTTGTTTAGTGTCTGCTCCTTCTGTTTCATCACCAGTTGACTTTCCAGGGGAGGGCTTGGTGTTTTTCCGCAGCCGTTTAGATTTGCACTGGATCTCTGTAAGCAGACCTTCAACCAATGGTAAAGGAAGCTTTAATTTTCACTTTTTGTCGACAAGGCCAAAAATCAAGATTTTAAAATATGGAACAATTTATTCTAAATCAGTTTTCATTATGAACACATGTACTGTTTTATTCGTGCTAAGTGCAAAAGAATGAACGTGAAGGTATTTTCTGCCATGGACTTTCTCCTTTTTCTAGGAGCGTACTGCTGATTGCGCATATGGGTGATTGGCATAATATTTTCCCACAGACAAACAAAAATGCTAAAAAAAAATATTTTTCATTTGTGCATTCTTTACAGTTATTGTGTAGGGCCATGGCGCTGCTGGAGTAAAGCTCAATTATTACTTGTTTGAAAGGATTCCCTTCAGTCACATGAGTGGCTTAATGGCAAACACTTGAGGGGCCTCTGTGACAATGTTTTGGACGCTACAGCTATTCAGATGATGCTAGAGACTAGTTTTTCAATCAACAACAAAAGACGACTGAGAGTTTGGGCACCTATGCAGCAGACCTGCAGCATCATGCAGGACAAGGTTGCAAAAGGAATTGTCCCTCCAAGCTTTCATACTGCGGCTTCGACCACAACAGCTCAAGCAACATCTTCTCCTGTACACCCCAAAGACATTGCAAGTCCTCTAAATGAGGCTGAACATGTTGACCACATCCCGCGTGACAATGAGGGAAATAGTTGGCCGAGGCAACGGGCCCCCTGTGTAGAATTGGAGGACAGGAATTGCAGTGATGACGATGATGCAGTTCACCAAGTTTCCACCGTACCGCAACACTGGTCAAGGCGATATCGCAACAAGGAGGGGCGCAGATGACCTATGGAGAGATTCTTTCGCTGTGGAGAACCCCAGCATGTCGCACGCCACTCCCCGGCCATATTGCCAGAGAGCCCTGGTCCCAAGCCGTTAAACTAAAGAGGGATGGAACAGAGGAATAAGTACCACCCATCTACTCCTCCCACGCAGACTCACACTTGCAATTGCGCCTGGGTCACCTTGGACCAGTATGTGGACTATACTTACACCGTAACATCAATGGAAGGCAGCGCAAGGCTTTGGTGGACACGGGGTCCACCAGTTCTTTCATCCACCCTGGTACCCTGCATGGGTTCACGACCTCGAGGATGGAAACGCACCAAGCTTTACATTACCACCGTCTCTGGATAAAGAGCCAAAATGAAGGGCGCAAAAACTCTCACTGTAAAAGTGGCCGGACAGAAGTTCTGGTTTACTCAAATCCAGGACCCCTGCATCACAGGGCTCGACTTGCTGTCAAAATGGAACGCTGTGGTGGGTGTACTGGAGCTGCGCTAAACTGGGCTCTGTGGTGGTCGCCCTGTGCACAGCTGGTTAAAAGGGATCGCAACCCACACCTACAGTATGCTGCCATCCCCGGAAGAGTGTGCTGTCTCAAAGACCACGAGGCGAGATCCACAACCATCCACTGGGACCAGACGAGCCATTGAGGAGCTGTACCAATGGAGGTGTAAAGGTTTGGACATGGACCAAAGTCACCAGTTGCAAGAACTGCTTTACTTTTTTACTGATATCTTCGTCGCAAAAGACAAAGATGTCATTATCCTGCCGCTCCACCACGAGCTGTGCGGGTGCCAGTTCGTTCTGTCACGTCCCATCGAAACGAGCGTAGGACCCAAATGCAGGACTCGGACGATGCCAGGTAGTTCAAGGAGAAACGTTTATTATATGCCGAGGTCGGGGTTCGAGCAGGCAGTCCGGTGCAGCAGCGGTAGTTGGGACATCGGGCGAAGAGAGCAGGTGAGCGGAAAGGCAGGAGTCGGTACACAGGAGAACAATCAAAGCAGGCAGAAGTAACGAAGGAGTCAGGCTTACATGGTTGGTCGGAGACCAGGCGAAGGTCGGTACACACAGGTTCGATCAGGGATACCGGAGCACACGAACGGGACATGAAGATCAACGAACTGGCGCCGGCCAGTTGTCAACGCGGTCATATAAATCCACAGCATAATCAGGCTGCATGAGGCGCAGGTGTGCACCTCCCAATCAGCGCACCCGCACGGGCACCCGCACAGCTCGTGCTGGAGCGGAAGGATCATGACAAAAGATTACACGCACACCAGTCCGCTTCAGCATGAGATTGACACCGGAAATGCAGTTACCATTTGCCTCTCCCCTTGGCATCTTCCCTTTGCCAAGCGTGCCATCACAGAGAAGCAAATACAAGAGATGCTGCAAGCAGGAGTAATCGAGCCATTGTCCAGTCTGTGGGCACATACGGTGGTTATAGCCAAGAAAAAGGAGGGCACCTGGTGATTCCATGTGGACTATAAGCAGCCCGCCGAAGTCATGTGCAAGAACTCTTGTCCACTGCCACATATTGATGGCACCGTGGACTCCATTGCCGGGTCACCCTGGCTCAGTTCCTTTTATCTGCAGAGTGGGTGTTGGCAGGTGGAGCTGGCCCCAGAGGCACAACTAAAGACTGCATTCTCCCTAGGTCAAAGATTTTGGCAGTTAAGAGTGTTGCTGTTCAGTCTATGCAACACTTCAGCCACCTTTGAATGCTTGATGGACAGAGTCATCGCTGGCATTCTATGCAGCCGCTGTGTTGCCTACCTGCATGATCTCTTGGTCCATGCAGCAAACTTCTCAAGTGCACCGGACCACATGCAGGAGGTGTTCAGCACATGAGTTGACCTGGTAGAGTTGAAAAACTCAGAAGAGCAGGACCATGTCCGCAGCCGTGTTCCAGGATGGCTGGTGGTCAGCCAACAACCAGCATGGTCAGCCATCTCCATGGTTGACCAAGAGACGAAGGCACTCCACTTGCAGTGGCCTGGGCTTGTCGTCCATGAAGAGCTTTTCTATCACCAGTGAAATAATCTGGCTGGCACCCGCAACGTCCTTCAATTCCTGGTGCCCCGTAAACTGAGGATGCAAGTTCCCTAGCTTGTCCATGGCTCGGATCCAAATGGGCACTTCGGGGTCACCAAGACTCCTGTGCCTCCACTCACAGTTCCACTGGCCAGGGTGTTGCCAAGATGTAGAAATCCATGGGCTCCGTTGTGAAACCTGCACAGCACAGAAGGGGCCAATCCAGCACTCGCAGGCCCCCCTGCAGCAGTACCAAGTGGGGATACCCATCAAGCGAGTGGCTGACGTCCTGAGTCCTTTTACAACCACAGATTGGGGCAACTGGTGTGTTCTGGTGGTAATATGGACTATTTCACCAAATGGTCTGAAGCGTATGCTGTCTCTGACCAAAGTGCGACCACCATCACTGAGCACCTGGTGAATGAGATGTTCTGTCGATTTAGTGATCCAAAGGAATTACACAGTGACCAGTGGCAGAACTACGAGTCCAAGGTCTTTGGTGACGCTTGCAAGAGATTTGGCATCAGGAAGATCCACACCACGCCACTGCAAACCCTGAGTGAAGGCTTGGTGGAACGGTTCAACCGCACTCTGGCCACCCAACTCCCCATCGTAACCAGCCACCAGCAACACGACTGGGACCTGCATCTGCCCTTGGTCCTCTGGGGTTATCGGATGGCGGCCCAAGAGTCTACAAAATGCACTCCAGCACCTCTCTTATTTGGACGAGCTCTTCGGACCCCGATTGGATCTCGTGTTCAGACCCCTACCTGGAGGTGGAGGGCGAGGACCATATGGACAACTACGGTCAGGTGCAGGAACGATTTCGGGAAGTGTATGGCGTAGCCCGATGGACCCTCATCAAAGCTATTGCCTATTGTTAGAAGAGGGTGTACAATGTGCACTGTAGAGGGGAAGACTTTGACATGGGCGCACAATTTTGGGTACAGCCCAGAAAGGGAGGGTCTTGTTTCCTAGGCTCATGAGCCACTGCACGGGACCATGGACCATTCTTGAAAAAATGTCTGATATGGTGTATCAGGTGTGGATGTTGAAGAGGAACCATGTTGTGGTCCTCCACCGAGACTGACTTGCCCTGTACTGACCACGGGCATCACCAGAGAGGAAAGCCATGCTAGAGGAACAGACACAAGGAGATCAGGCCCCTCTTAACACTAGCTGGGGGGCCACCAGAATGGACTCAGTGACATAGCCAACCCACTTCTTCTTTGTGGGACTACATATAGGAAGCTACAGTGAATGATTACAGCTAACTGGCTAGGTGGGGGCTGGGTGGCATTACTGGGATACTGGAGGCCCTCCTAGCATGCTTTGCGGCACAGAGGATGTGATACTGTGTCTGAGAATGACAAGTAGAATAATGACTTGACTACATCTGTCATTGAAAGAGATAAGCTTGTTCTTCTGCTTGTAAAATAAAAGTTCAAATGTTCCTCACTGCCTCATGAGTGCTACAATATTTAATTTTCCTGGAGCTGTGAATTCAAACTATTGACATTTGGCTCATAAAGCTTTCAGCCTCTTACCTGTATATCCAAGGTAAGAATGCTAACTAGAGTAGTGTATTGATCTGAAATATGTTCATTGTCAAGCCATTTACAGTTACCGGGTATTTAAAAGAAGGCATACATTTGAGGTGAAATATGTGTTAAAATGGATGATGCCCACAGCAATTTGTGGACTTACAGAACCTTCACTATTATAGCAGAGGACAATAGTATAATAATATTTGTTGCACAATAAACAGATCTCTTTGTTTTGTTTTGTTTCTTTAGATGTGCCACTGTGCAAGAGTCATCACAACTTCATTTCTCTCATCATGACCAACAGGAAGCCCTTATATCTTCTTACTATATTCACCTGACAGAACATCATAGATTCACTGAGAAATATAGCAGTTTTCTCATTTGCATTAGGTCGCTGATGCTGTAGTGGTACACATGCCCGACTTTGGTATGGACAGTGATTCCCGCTTAGTGATGGTGTTGATATGTGCCCTGCGCCTGATTAGGAACCAGTTTAGAGTCCAGTCGGCCTTTTGCCTGAAGTTAGCTGGGATAGGGTCCAGGCCTGTGACACTTTTGAAGATAAACGAGTCAGAAAATGTCCATATTCATGTTTGCTTTGCTTGTGCTGCACTGTAGAAAAAGTCAGAATTTCATACAGTAATTATTGGTATGAAAAAGATCTGGAGCACTCAAATGAAAAATTGTAAGCATGGCGCTGTGTGTGCCTTCTTTAGTTCCACGACAATGTACTCTTAGGCTGCATGTAGCGTGTGACATTCAGCGACCCTGTTAAATTCATAACGTCCTCTTAGATTAGGAGGCGTCACAACATTTAGAGTAACTGTTTATTGTAATGACTTCTAGAGTTTGCATGATGATGCAAAATAAAAGTTGCAATATTCTGATATTAAAATCAAAGTTAAATCGGCGGAAAAAGTCACATTTCAGTGAACTTGAAAAGTAGTATATATTTTATTGAAGAAAAACAAATTCTCAAAACAATTGCTACTTCAGTCGCATAGAATTCAGATTTACATGGCAAGCCGTCACAACCACACAAGTGATTGAAATTTTGAGAAAAGTTAAGGTAGGGAGGAGTAATTATATTAGTTTCTTTTATTGGGACTTATGTTGTATGTACATTTTTCAATGCGACAACATCATAATTTCTTCGGAATTATTTTGAGGAGCCCCAAGCAATGGGAAAATTGGGATGACAAACATTGGGCACTCACATTCTGCCAACATGCCCATCTCCTTGCACTTCCTGAGTCGACATTCCTGGCATTTCCTGCGCATATACATGTCCATCTCGCAGTTTCCTCCGCTTTTGCACTTGTACACAGCATTCTTCGTTATGCTCCGTCTGAAGAAACCTTCACATTTCGAGAAAAAGAAAGATGTTATAGATGTTATATTATAAATGTATGCACTATGGTACATTTAATAATGCAAGGCAGGTAAAAGATGAAACTGACATACTATTATCCATCCATCCATTTTCTGTGCCACTTATCCTCACAAGGGTCACGGGAGTGCTGGAGCCTATCCCAGCTGTCACCGGGCAGGAGGCGGCGTATACCATGAACTGGTTGCCAGCCAATCGCAGGGCACATAGAGACAAACAGCCGCATTCACAATCATACCTAGGGGCAATTTAGAGTGTCCAATTAATGTTGCGAGTTTTTTGGATGTGGGAGGAAACCGGAGTGCCCGGAGAAAACTTACACAGGCACGGGGAAAACATGCAAACTTCACACAGGGAGGGCTGGGATTGAACCTGGGACCTCAGAACTGTGAGGCCAACGCTACGCCACCGTACCGCCACACACTGTTGTCATAAATCCAATAATTTCAGTTCTTAAACTCTAATACAGTACTATTGTTATTATAAATATTATTGTCATTAACACCTGCATCTGCTTTTACAAAGATTATGATACCCAGTTTTGATTGGCACTGACACAGAAAAATTAATTTTGAGAATGTGTATTCCTGGGGGTGTAGTTTGCAGTGATATGCAACTCAAATGAATGATCTTGACAGCTGTTTCTCTTACGCTGGTTGGCTTGATAAAAGAGATGTGAAATATTGGAAAACCTTCCAAGCAGGATTCTGCACAGTTGTGCTCATGTGTGAATTTATTTATCGGATAGTTTTTTTGAGTGATTTGTTTTCCAAATGAGTTCTCATGGGTTTCACTGAAAATAAAGTCTGCCTTGGTCTGTTACTTAACACGCAACAGAATGAGAGAAAAAAAAAGTGATGTTTTTAAAAAGGAAATGGTTTACAATGGATTTTAAGTCATTTGTGTTTTCTGTTCGAACATAAATTTACAAAGCACTCCATTGTTAATGTTGCATATACTGTCACGTTAGACACTGTTCTCCACGCAGGCACGGGGAGAACATCCAAACTCCACACAAGCGAGGTTTTGATTTGAACCCCTAGTTCTCAGAACTCAAATCCATGGCAAGACAATGATTATTATTTGTACTTTTGCATAACGCTGGCGTCGGCTGGAAACTTTGCATCTTCAAAATAATCACTTTTTAGGAACTCCCCTGAAAGGTGTATGTTTGTTGAGCCTTTAACATTACATCATCAAAGAGCAAACCACTTTTAACCCTATATATTTATTAATAATTTGCACCCTATATGTATACATACATAAATAAAAATAAAAAATACTAACTGTTGACTGACCATTGACAGTTCTTTGTGAAAAGATTTGAAATCGACCAAATTTGGACATCAGAGGTTTTGACCCGACCACAGCAAGGAGTTGTAGAAGGACTGGAACAGTTATTGAACATTCTGACAGAGGATTCTCCATAGCAGGCATTAATACAGCAGAGCTCATGTTTCTTCTGTATTGTACTCCAGAAATTTGAGAGGGAACCCAGCACTACAGAGAATGGAGGAGGTTAACCTGAACTTTCTTTTTCAAATGGTGAGACTGCACTGCACCAAGCATCGTTTAATTTCACAGTGTGGAATTACCTTGACACTCATATCCATCCATCCATCCATCCATCCATCCATCCATCCATCCATCCATCCATCCATCCATCCATCTTAGCTGGATATCCTCACAAGGGTCACGGTAGTGCTGGAGCCTATCCCAGCTGTCAACAGGCAGTAGGCGGGATACCCTGAAAGGGTTTCCAGCTAGGGCACATGGAGACAGGCAACAGTCACACTTGCAATAACACCTAAGGTCAATTTAGAGTCTCCAATTCATGCATGTTTTTGCGATGTGGGAGGAAACCGAAGTGCCCAGACAAAACCCACACAGGCACACCTCCACCCCCCAAATTGCCTGGTAGGCAACAACAACAACAACAGTCCTATTCACCCACCAGAGACTTAATTAACAAGACTTTGCACTTAAAACCTTAGGACTGATGAAGCCTTTTGGATTAAAGGTGAAACGTGTTCAACAACAAGAAGAGCCCACTTGCCTCAATTCAACCTTTGTGGATGAACACTGTCTGTATAATCTTCACAAACAATGAAGTCTAGTATTCATATTTAATATTCCCCAACTCATAAAAAGGTTAAATAAGCGTCAAAATGTATGATGTGCATTTTCTTTAACAAAACAATGTAGTACAGATTCTTCTCTCTCACCTTTACAGCCCTCACAAGTGAGAGCATTATAGTGGTAGCCAGATGCTTTGTCTCCACACACAACACATAGCTCCTCCCCTTTGATGCGTCCAGTCTGTGACATGTGCCGGCCCCTTTTGCACACAGCAGGCATGACAGCAGAGACATCCTCCCTTTCACTGTCATAGCTGACCTCCACTGTTGTTTTCCTTAAGTCATACAGCCCAGTGTGGGAGTACCATTCCTCTCCACTGTACTGGGGATAGTAGTTCTGACTGCAGTAATAGGGTGTAGGCACAGTTGGCTCCACGCTAGCGTACTGCATGGCCGGGTAGCTGGTGAACGGTAACAGATCAGGGTCTTGTAGCAGGGGACTGCTCTGATCTGCCAGAATATCTAGAAGGATAAGAACAGAATGAGAAAAAAAACAGGACTTCAACTGAGGAACATGTTTATGTTAAATAAATAAATACATAGTGGATCATTTTATGGTTCCAACTCTATATGTTGCCTTTGGTCAATCGCGTGACAGCATGCCAAAAAAAAAAAAAAAAAAAAAAAAGACATCAGCCTCTCATCCATCTCGTCCTTTGATTAAAGTGTGGCCATTACGTTGATTGCATGCGTTGAATGACGGTGAAGAACCCACATCCAGTTTGAAAAACCTTATTTGGATTGAGTACGGGCACAACTCCCAACCTCTTCTGCTACAAGTAAGTCTCCATTCATGGTTAGCAGTAGTCTCCAGGCCTCTTTGACCCCTCCCGAGGAGTTGGGAGTTTAGGTCCCCCCTGTACAACCTTATCTCTGCTGTGCCATTTGTGCCTGCCAGGTCACCCACTCCACCCTTTTCTGCACAACTGTCCCCAACCATCAGTTTGCCAATCCGCACAAGACACTTGTTTCAGACTACAGATGCAGATAGAGGGTGTAGCTATTGTCCGAGCACCCTCCTTTGGCCACAGAATCCAGAAAGCGGTTCCATCTTAATTCTAAATCTGATGTCACATCAAACCCTGTATGACAAAACTCAAGATCAATCCAGTTATACAGGTTTTCCTTTTCAATCCTGTCACTACCCGTGAGCTGAGCACTCCAATGATGCCGTCTCTTTCCTTCTCAGCTAATCAATGACCATAATTTTGGGTTGCTGTTGTGCTGTGAGTGTGCACTGGCATGCGATACCTTGGCGTGAGCAAAGCTTTGAACAAGGACAGCTGGTTCTGGTGCCTAAACTACTGTTTCTGAAAAGCTCTGTGGGCAACCATTGGGCATTCTGTCATCCAATAGCAAGGAAAGATGACTAACTAGAGTAACTAACCTCCTGTTTTTTTCAGTGGTTAATATTTTTTTACCTTTACTCATGTATTCAAGACTTGTTTTCATACATAATGTATCGAGAAAAAAGATCACTGGAATAATTTTGTGGGGTTTTTAACGTGATGTCCAAGTGCTGCTTTGTCATTGAAAGATGTTTCTTTTTTTTTTGTGTGTGGAAGAAATACCATGTTTTGTATTATCAAAACGGATATAAAAACACAAATTCAGTAGAAATCTAGGCAAAACCTCCACCCCAAAAAAACACTCTTCTGAATAATATCTTTTGGGGGAAATTGATTTATTTTGGAAAATGATCAAGAAAACTATTAGCATAATGATTTTGAACTTAGTGTAGACCTTAATGGAACAGACCAGGTAGGTTCAATGACCTATTAGGTAAGACAGGAAATGTCTTAGCACAACTTTCAATATTAGTTTAAGGTTCACAGCTTCGGAGTGGAATGTGGCAGAAATGTGGCAATGTGATATTTTACTGTTTGCCGTTTACAATTCCAGCGTCTCTCGTGCAATGTGCATTCAATGTAAAGGGTAGATCACAATTAAACACTCATGACATGACACAATATTGTTGTCATGTCTGAAGAGCCTGGATTTCCTTTACAAACAACTTGGTGGTGTATTTTATGGCTACATTACCATACCTGTCAACTTTTCGGAGTGCCAACCTTTATAAACTACCAAAAAAGTCCTTATAGAGAGCAAAAAATCCTTATAATATACCGAAGCAAATTATGTGTCAAAATAAGGGAAGGGGAAAAAAGACAAAGTTCAATGATTTTTAATTTTAGATGTCCATAATGATAATAGCTGAAGTTAATGTCTAATTATCAAAGTCTATTTAGTGGAATTACTGTGTTCAGAAATGTATTAATCTCAATAATTAATTTATAAGTAATAAGTAATTTTGTGAGAGGTGACAACAATTGTTCATGTATCCTTTCGATCCTGCCTGCTTTCTCTCTTTTCTCTGCTCTGTATACGGTATAGCGGCGTGGACAGTAAACTAAGCTAATGCTGACCAGAGAAGCCAGTTTGGTTGCCTCATGATGACGTCAAAGCGTGCAGTGAACATTGGGAAACTGAGTCCAAACCACACCTGAATTTCTTTTAGGATTGGAAATCAGCAAATGATTGCTAGTTCAATGACAAGAAATCACTCTATTTTATGACTTAACAAGTGCGAATAAATGTATTTAAGTGTTCCTGTGAGAGGTAACACGACTCAAGGCGTCGCTCTAACGTGCCCAAACTCACGGCGGACTCCCAGTCATCGGCTATTTTGAGGACGCACTTTGGAGGAGGAGGAGGAAGGTCAACCCTGCCGACGTGCGAGCCAGAACACCAGCAAGTCGACTGCAAAAGCTCCGCTAGTGAGCTCGACTGACCGTGGCGAAAAACTGCTGCAAAAACCACAAGAGCTTTTTGGCGAGAACAGAATTTGTGGTCTGCAGTTTCAGAATCCGTATGATTTGTGATATACGGCCGTGTACGTAAGATCCACCACAAAATCCGTATGAACTACGACTAAACTGTATGAGTTGACAGGTGTGGATTACAGATGATTAAATTTTGTAGGCACCGTCCAGGGTTTAAAAGTGCCTTGTTAAAACTCAACTGGCAAAATTGCTTTCAAAACTCAGATTTTATTTCTTTTTAGTGTATACTAGCTAACGAATAGCTTGTCTCTTTTCCTCTTCTGTTAATTCCTCATTAGTGATGTCTGAAGCACTATTGCCGTGTTCCTGGAAGCTCTTTGACTGGGTATGCTACACCGTGTACACCACAGTGACTATCAATGCAAAGTTGTGATATCATTGTAGTGGAATCTGATCAAATTCTTTCAAGCTCTTCCCTGGAGAAGCACCCAAGCACTGGTCTGAAATATCCATGCCACATACTGTAAAGCAATTAATAATTAACATCTGACTTGCACAGAGCACACCGTGTCTTGACATGTAATTCCCATTTTGTGGATATCTGTGGAAATTAATACACTTGTGGTAATGTTTTAAAACGGTCAACCTGGATTCTCAAAACTTGACATCTTTAAAAAGACCAGAAAAGAATAATAGTATGTAACAACAGTTTAAATAGTTGGCTGCTGTGAATATTTTCAGGTACTATTGTTATAGGACAAAATAGAGTAGTATTCCGTGAAACATGCAATGCAGCACTGACCTCTTGAAGACTTGGTTCTGACCATGGCCATGTCTGTGATACCGAACACACGGATTATACATACTGTGACAGCGACACAACACTTGTTTCTTTTGAAGTTTACTTCTTTCTGTACCACTAATTAACGAGCCATCTTCCATGGATTTTCTGTGTCAAGCCAACTTTATTTCTGAGAACAGAACCAGCAGACTTCTAACAACTTGGTGTGTTTTCAAGACATCCCAGAAGCACAAAGGTTGCTAAAGCTACTCATTAACCAGGCAATCCTTTCTTCTTTACAGGTAGCATGAAAGTATGTGATGCCTTCTGCACATCAAGACAATGGAAAGAGTCAATCGCTACTGTGTTGCACGTTTGAGGTTATGAGCATTACATGACCAACTGGTGATAATAGTGAGCTTGGTTCTTGTGCCTGTGAAAATATGCCCTATGTACGAAGCATGAAATGTGATGACACATATTTCAAAGATCAGGATTACCGAGATGTCACATAGATTTAAAAATAAGTTTATAAAATGTAATTATTTAACAACAATACACTCTTTTATTCGTGGAGGGCAAAGTGAGATACTAGTTAACACTTCCGCCTCACAGTTGTGAGGACCTGGTTTCAAATCTGGGCTCGGCTATGTGGAGTTTGCATGTCCTCCCCGTGTCCGTGTGGGTTTTCTCTGGGTACTCTGGTTTCATCCCACATCCCAAAAACATGCATGGTAGGCTAGTTGAACACTCTAAATTGCCCATAGGTGTGAATGTGAGTGCGAATGGTTGTTTCTATGTGCCCTGCAATTGGGTGGCAACCAGTTCAGGGTGTACCCCCCTTCTTGCACCAAGATACAGTGAAGAAAATAACTATTTGAACACCCTGCTATATTGCAAGTTCTCCTACTTAGAAATCATGGAGGGGTCTGCAATTTTCATCATAGATGCATGTCCACTGTGAGAGAGATAATCTAAAAAGAAAAATCCAGAAATCACAATGTATGATTTTTTAACGAATTATTTGTGTGATACAGCTGCAAATAAGTATGTGAACACCTGTCTATCAGCTGGAATCCTGACCCTCAAAGACCTGTTAGTCCGCCTTTAAAAGTCCACCTCCACTCCATGTATTATCCTGAATCAGATGCACCTGTGTTAGGTCATTAGCTGCATAAAGACACCTGTCCACCCCATACAATCTGTAAAACTCAAACTTGTAACATGGCAAAGACCAAAGAGTTGTCCAAAGAAACCAAAGACAAAATTGTACAACTCCACGCGGCTGGAAAGGGCTACGTGTCATGATCCTGCCGCTCCAGCCCGGGCTGTGCGGGTGCCCGCGCGGCCGTGCTAATTGGAAGGCACACACCTGCGCTTCATGCGAGCTGATTATCCCCTGTGTATATATAGGACCCCGATGACGTTGAGGTTCATGTCCCTTTCCAGCACTCTCGTATCCCTGATCGTCAACCCGTGTGTACCGACCTTTGCCTGTTTTCCGACCCACCCCGTAAGCCTGACTCCCTTGATACTCCTACCTGCTTTCCTCGTTCTCCCGTGTACCGACTCCTGCCTGCCCGCTGACCTGCTCTCTACGCCCGACGTCCCAACTACCGCTGCTGCACCTGACTGCCTGCCCGATCCCTGACCTTCTAATAATAAACGTTTTTCCCCGAACTACCTTGCATCTCCCGAATCCTGCATTTGGGTCCTACCTCCGTTCCGATGGGTCGTGACACTACGGAGAAATTGCCAAGCAGCTTGGTGAAAAAGATCCACTGTTGGAGCAATCATTAGAAAATGGAAAACGCTAAACATGGAGATCAATCTCAATCGGAGTGGAGCCCCATGCAAGATATCACCTCGTGTGTTCTCACTGATCCTTAGAAAGGTGAGGAATCGGCCCAGGACTACATGACAGGACTTGGTCAATGACCTGAAAAGATCTGGGACCACCATTTCCAAGATGACTCTTGGTAATCCACTCAAACGTCATTGTTTTAAATCATGCATGGCACGGAAGGTTCCCCTGCTTAAACCAGCACATGTCACGGCCCGTTTTCCAATGACCACTTGGATGATACAGAGGAGTCATGGGAGAAAGTTTTGTGGTCAGATGAGACCAAAATGTAACTTTTTGGTCATAATTCCACTAACTGTGTTTGGAGGAAAACGAATGATGAGTTCCATCCCAAGAACACCATCCTGACTGTGAAGCATTGGGGTGGTAGCATCATGCTCTGGGGCGTTTTTCTGCACATGGGATAGGATGACTCCACTTTATTAAGGAGAGGATGACCGTGGTCATGTATTGTGAGATTTTGGGGAACAACCTCTTTCCCTCAGTCAGAGCATTGAAGAAGGGTCGTGGCTGGCTTTCAACATGACAATGACCCGAAGCACAAATCCAGGAAAACTAAGGAGTGGCTCTGTAAGAAGCATATCAAGGTTCTGGTGTGGCCTAGCCAGTCTCCAGACCTAAACCCAATAGAAAAACTTTGGAGGGAGCAGAAACTCCGTGTTTCTCAGCAACAACCCAGAAACCTATCTGATCAAGAGAAGATCTGTGTGGAGGAGTGAGCCAAAATCCCTCCTGCAGTGTGCGCAAACCTGGTGAATAACTACAGGAAACGTTTGACCACTGTAGTTGCAAACAAAGGGGACTGTACCCAATATTAATAATGGTTTTCTCAGGTGTTCAAATACTTATTTGCAGCTGTATCACACAAATAAATTGGAAAAAAAAATCATACATCGTGATTTCTGGATTTTTCTTTTTAGATTATCTCTCTCACAGTGGACATGCACCGACGATTAAAATTTCAGACCCCTCCATGATTTCTAAATGGGAGAACTTTCAATATAGCAGGTTGTTCAAATACTTATTTTCTTCACTGTAGCTGGGATAGGTTCCAGCATGCCAGTGACACTTGTGAGGATAAGCAGCAAAGATAATGGATAGATGCCTTATTAGTGGGGCAGCCAGAGGGACTACTGGTAAGCACATCTGCCCATAGAGTCAAGAAGTTGCCATTATTCATCTATAGAAATCTGCGTATAACATAAGAACACTCCCTCCCCCCATTTTCCCTGCATATACAGTATTCCTGGTCATGTAACGTTTAAAGCCTGGAAAATTCCTCCAATTTTGCAAATCGTATCAATTGTCGACACAGTAGTCACATGACCCCTCTATCCTATTGTCAGATTTGAACTTCACAGTCATGCAAAATGAGCACTTTCAACGATGCTGTCAAACATTGAAAACATTGTTTATAAATGCATGTGATAAACACAGTTCCAGTGCCTGTGTAGTACCAGAAGGGTTGAATGGATTACACATTGCTAATCACGGCAGATTCAAAAGCCCAGCTCAAAGTTAACACTCACTCATGTTCAGAACAAGACACGAACTCACCACAACTTCAACAGGAAAGCTGTTTGCAAATACAATATAGTATATAGTTGTGGTATTTTCATAGGTCCCTTTGAGTCAAGTGAAGCAAAAGGGTAATTATAATATGTATCCTTCCATCCATCCATCCATCCATCCATCCATCCATCCATCCATCCATTTTCTTCACCGCTTATCCTTACGAGGGTCGCGGGGAGTGCTGGAGCCTATCCCAGCTGTCAACGGGCAGGAGGCGGGATACACCCTGAACTGGTTGCCAGCCAGTCGCAGGGCACATAGAAACAGACAACAGTCACACACACAATCACACCTAGGGGCAATTTAGAGTGTCCAATTAATGTTGCATGTTTTTGGGATGTGGGAGGAAACCGGAGTGCCCGGAGAAAACTAACGCAGGCACGGGGAGAACATGCAAACTCCACACAGGCGGGTCTGGGATTGAACCCGGGACCTCAGAACTGTGAGGCCAACGCTTTACCATCTGACCCACCGTGCCGCATAATATATATTATTTACCAAAATATATCAGCCACATTTGGCTATATATTTTTCGGCAAATGGTGCACATCTTAACGTTGAATGCTCCTGTCACCGAATCCTCTTCCGTATTTACACTTTGATGTCACCTTGTGAAACTATATGCGTGACTATTGAAGGGTATACAATTACCGGGTTCGATTGGACAGGACTGAATGATGAATGTTGAATGACGTATTTAAGTTACCCAAGGTCATTACCATCTCACCCTGTATTTATTCACATTGTCTTTTGCCACATTGGCTGAGAGACAATACTGTCACGCATGAGTCGCTCTCTCCATCAATGCAAGACCATCATTGCTACTCACTAAAAGGGAATCAATGAAATAAGATGCTTGATTAGTCACAAATAAACTTGGCTGTGTTGCAGACAGCCCCTTTTGTTAAATACTGTACGGCGACTGTGCGGGTCTGCGAGATTACGAACCTGCCCTTACTTGCTCTTTGCACAGTTACGCCAAGTGCTGCACTGTACGCTCGTCAGGAAAATATAACCCTTTATGTTTAGTGGTCATGTCTTAAAGATGTATAGCCTCCTGCAAGGTGCTTGATTGATTTTCTTGCTTTATGTTCGAGGATGAAATTTGAGTTGTCACAAAAACACTAAATGGTTTAAGTCCTGAATACATCAAAGAAATGCTTTACGCAGTAGAGCTCTGAGATCAGCAGACTCGGGTCAAATAGTGGAGCGCAGAGTCCAAAGCAAACATGGTGAAGTTGCATTTAGCTACTGTGCAGCATACAAATAGCACAAATCACCAGCAGTGGTGATGTTAACCTCAAGTGTGAATGTTTTAGAGTCCATCTTAAAAACTCATCCTTTTCTCATGCTTTTCAGATCATTTTCACTTCTAATTGATATTTCTTGCACTGTAAGCTGTTTTATTTTTTTTCTCTTGTTTTAAATACCTGTATAAGCATTTTTTCTTTGTTTTTAAATGCTATTAATCATGTAAAGGACATTGAGTTCCCTTGTGTATTAAATGCACTACATGGATAAATTAGCTTTTGCTTAAGCTCGAGCTTGGATATGCCGCTACTTAAATGAAGTGAAAAAATATGCGGCGCAACAGTTGCTGATGCACTTTCAGCCATTATTCAAACAGACACTCAAACTCACAAATCCAAAGGAAAACACCGGCGAGGAGCATGGTATGAACTAACCATGTAGTTAACGGCTAACCACATTCACTGCAGCTCCTGATGTCACTCACTCGGCCACAAGGCACACATCTGTACTCCAGTGAGTGTGTGTGTGTGTGTGAGTGTTTGTTTCTTTACATTTTGATTTTTTAAAATGTTTTTGTATTTTTGCTATTTTTTTTTTACCCTGCCTCCCGGCCGATGGTGGCTGGGAT
Organism: Syngnathoides biaculeatus; assembly: GCF_019802595.1. Lineage (NCBI taxonomy): Eukaryota > Metazoa > Chordata > Actinopteri > Syngnathiformes > Syngnathidae > Syngnathoides > Syngnathoides biaculeatus. The sequence goes on along the minus strand of NC_084645.1, from coordinate 11,638,228 downwards.
AGGCTCCAGCACTCCCGTGCCCCTTGCAAGGATAAGCGGCTCAGAAAATGGATAGATGGCTGTTATTTTTTGTTTAAAAGAAAAATGTGGTGTTCTTTGGGGTCTTGTAAAGGATTAATGGCAAAGGTTAAAGAAGTAAAGGGCTGATCATATAGCAAGGCAATTTGGGCCGGTATTAGCACAGGTCTACGCAGTTGCTAATAGATCATTGAATGTTTATCCTGCCAAGTAAACTTACCAAACAAATGGGAGCTCTCAGAGATGGAGAATTCATCGGTGGGTGGGATTTGTAGCGGTCCCACCACATTGATATCGGAGCCCACCCACTCATTCATGAAGGAAGCTTGTTAACGTCAAACTGAGCCACGTAGAAGTGCAGGTATCTTCGCCACTGTAGCAAGAGAGATGTGATGAAGATCTGTTCAACACTCTTCTGGGTCTGCCTGAAGTAAGCCTGCGACACATTCATGGCAAAGTAATTAAGTATGAGCCAGTGAGTGTGGACATCAACACACCCGTCAAGTGCTCTCTCCCACACTGGGATGACATGCCTGCAGGGAGGTGGCAAATGAAGGTCAGTGTTAATCTACTACCTGCACATTGTTGGAGGTTTCTTAACAAGTTCACTGTGGGTTACTTTTTTTAACATTATCACACTACACTGGACTCTTCATTCGGTACACCTTATCAATCTCAAGAGCCAAGCATTATTTTTATTCTCATCCAAGCTGAATCACAAATTCTGTTTTTACAAATGCAATACAGTTGAGTTTCGATTGATGCTGCGGGAGATATTAAATACATTAGATTGCCCAAGGCATTCACTCACCTGTGTTGATTCAAATATGAATTTAAGTGACATCCTATTTAAATGGTTTAATGTGACATTCCACCTCCCCTCTGCAGTGGTAAATCTTTAAACTGTGTCTTCATGTATCTTATGGAATAGGATGGAGCCATCTCCAAACAGTTCCTACAAATTTGGAACTTTCCAAAATATTAATCCCTAAGGTCTCATAAAAAGAAAATTTGAATGCTTCTACCAAGAGATTTTCCACAGCCAAACTGTTTTGAGATTACCCCTTCCTGTTCCAACCTGTCTGTGCACCAGTGCACAAAACAAGGTCCATAAAGACATGAAGGAGAGAATTTTCTGTGAGAACACCTTTGGGATGATTTCAAGTGGGCAGTGAGCCGGGCCCCTCGTCCAACATCAGTGAGTGACTACACAAATATGCTCCTATGGTTCCCATAAACTCACTCCTAAACCTCGTTGAAGTACCTGAGCACCTGTTACCTGAGTTGAAGATGGTGATTGCTGCATAGGACAAAGGACCATCATATAAAATAATACGGATTCAGAATGGGCTATCGCTCAAAATAATTTGAGTCAAAGGAGATGACTGAATGCTTTTGACAGTAAAGTCTTTGTTTATTATAGGCAGCATGGTGACCTAATGCATGTCTGCCTTATCATTCTGAGCTTTAGCGTTTAAATCTTGGCTTTCCTATGTGGTGAATTTTCCTATTCTTCCCATGCTTTGTTTTTTTTTTTCTGCAGGATACTCCGCCTTGCGTCCACATTCTAAAAATTAAATAAATGGAAAAAAAAACATATTCGGTTAACTGAAGACGTTAAATTGCCCATAGATTTGTGTGAGTGTGAATGGGACATGTTCCTCCAATTGGGTGTACCAAGCCTTCTGCCTGTGGAAAACTGGGATTGCCTGCAGCTCACCTGCAAGTTTAAGGAAGACAAGCAGTGCAGAATGGATGGCTATTATTATGGTTGTGTAACTGCACTTGACAGTATACAGTATTATTGTGAGTACTCGACAAGATATTCCTCACCTGTGTCAGACTTACACATTTTTTGTGAATGAATACTTGTTCACAATAGAACAATGTGCATCTTTTTTTTGTACAGGTGATAAGAAATACTTTAAAAGCTATGTTTGAATGTGGGTCAAGGTCTGACAGCACATTTGGGGCTTATTTGCATGGAATCCTGTTTTTTACGACATACTGTGATGTATTTATCGTAACTCGCGTGCTCAATGTATTTCTCTCTTCGTTAGAAATTGCAACTTCAAGTTTTTTGTGTTTAATTCTTGTTATGTTAATATAACTTGTGCAGGATAGAGGTGCTCAAACTCAATCAATCAATACAACATGAGCCCATTTGATATGGGTAAATGATTATTTTCCTCAGTACACTTAAAGGCACTGAAATATTGCACTTTTAAGGCAGATCAAAGACAAGATCGGCGAATTATGTAGTGACAAGATCGTATCAGTTACTAAGTGTCCAATCAGATTACTCTGATGTCATCCAAACACTACCTACAGGCCATGGTGTGATGTACACAGTGTGAAAGTGGTAGGATGAATTAATAAGACAAATGCTCTTTTGATTAGTTGATCGATTGGTGGGTTTCTTTCTTTAAAATTTTGGCCAAGATAGCATTCACATCCACTACCTGAACGAACTGCATTTTTCCAATTTTCATGCAACAAAATGTTGTTGTAGAATTGTTTTTTGCATCTTTTAGTACCACTACTATAGTTTTTAGTTCATTTTAGCAAAACATGCAATGTTAAAAATAAAATATAGTACATTCATATAAATGCAGTTTCGTTACACTTGGGTCAATGGCCAAGCCAAAGAAGTTTTTTTCATCTTTTTGGTGATTTTTGTTTAGCTACAACAGTTGTAGAAAGCAAAGATTATTGCTAAATGAACACATCTCTGACAGTGAAAGTCAAAAACCAAAATTGAACATCACCTTTGGAAATAAGCACTTGATACAGCTCTTGCATCAGAATTCAGTGGAATGTACCCATTTTGTAACCTGCACGTGTGGATGTTCTTTTTGCAATGTGTCACAACAAAACAAAATAGTCTGTTTGAATTCATGTGCCAGCAGTAACTGTAGTTTAGTTAACTAAAGTAATTTCCCAAGGGATCCTGAAGCGGTCTACTATATTACAGATCGTGTCTGCTCTAACTGCCCCCACAGCAAGCAGACATCTTGGCAGCCCCCAAGTTCACACACGTGGGCTTGTCATTATGAAATAATACCCTCATGGTCCTTACCTTCTCTTGGCTGGATGAATCCCACTATTTGAATCTCCTTGTTCTTTGTGTCCTCTGATGTTCACACTGTGAGCTCTAAAGCACCCATCGGTATTTGTGAACGCTTTTTAATGCGCCGAGGTTGTGTCCAAGCTTCAGTTAAAGCGTGTGTGACCAGCGAAGGTCAGGGAGAAAAGGATGGTGGTTATTAATTAAACTGTCCATCCCTGACCACATCACCTCCACCCCCAAAATGGCTGAAACGCACTTGCCAAAAAAAAATCCCTCTCTTTATCTCGAAAAGACTGAAAGGCAACCGCATGAAATTTGTAGTAATCACGGTATCCCACCCACGTATACAAACAGCACATATAATGTGCAAGGAACATGCAGCACATCCACTGATTAGCATGATGCAGACCACTGGCTGATTTTGAGTAGGGAAATACTTTTTAGAGGGCCGCTGTATTTCTTTCTTTTTTATTTATTTATTTTTTTTACATGGTTTCAAGTCATCTTGGAGGCAACTCGATAACTCAGATGTCCAAATACTAAAAAACTGAGGTAGGTGTGAAATGAATACAAAGGCTGTAATTACTTAATGATAAACACCTCAGCACTTGATTTTTAGAAATCAGTCACTGTATAAAGAAACAATAATGTCCAAATAATTCTGGATTAGACGTAATTGGACCATCTATCGTTTTCCTTGTTTCTTTGCTTCTCGTGTACTCAACCATAGGATTATACATGCCTTTTATTTTTGTCTATATTGCCCATAAATAATAGTTTAATCATTGATGGGCTGTTGCTCCATTCACTGGGGTTGTTCTGAGTCAACAGAACAGTCTCTCTGAAATAAACAGAACCTTTGCCATTAACTGTTAAACTTTGTGTTTGGGAACAAGGCGGCAGTGATGGACTCTGTGAAGGGACTGATACATCCGTACTTGTAACAACGGCTTAAATGCAGATGTTCCTGTTTGGCTAAAAGGCAAATTTTTGTTGCCCATCCATATAGATATATTATGTAGGCTGTGGGGTCCATAATATGCTGAAAATAACTCATGCAAACTCAAAAACATGTTCTGAGCACAGTAGAAATAATCAATAATGCGATTTGTATTTGTTTACCAAATACGCACAATGGATAACATCTGAGAAGCAAGTCACTTATAAATGTGTAAGTGTGACACTGGTGAGGAATATTTTGTCAAGTAACTATTCTGAAGCAATGTGGTATAAAGACAGATAAGACAAAGGATGTTTACCACAGTGTGATGGGAAACAGAGCCATCAGGAAAAAACAAATGTAAACACCTATGAACATAAACAGTCAGTGATAGGGACAGAGTTTTGTAATAGTTTCAAAATCGAAAATGAAGCTCTTCAAATGCTACTTTTCATACGATACAGGATATTAATGCAATGATTAGGTGTTAAGGGGGAATGTTAGACAAATTGGCCAATTCTGTCATATTTTTTTGGGGGGGGGGTTTTCAGACAGAGATACAATACATATCCATCCATCCATCCATCCATCCATCTTCAAAGTCCTTTGAATGTAATTAATTCGAACAAAGTATATGAGTTGCACAGACTTATAATGTATGTAATTGGATTATTTAAGTAAAAGAGACGGAAATGATATCAATTTACATTTGAATCATGTGCAACCATTTTTTCTGTGAAAATGATCGTGTACTGTATATTTGTTGCAAATGATTCCCCTCTTCTCCTCCAAAATAATACAATAATACAATACATGTTAGTTGAACAGATTTTAATCAAGTGCAACCGATAAACTTAAATAAATCTTGGAATGAAGTACATTCAAAACTACTTTTGGTAGTTACTAGCTACTTCAGTACTTAATCCACCTCTTCATAACCCATTCATGTTTTCTCCATTTAAATATAATGGCGCTCACCACTTTTGAAACGGGTTTGTAAGTAGTCAACGAGAGGAAGGGAAAAATACTATACTTACATCAATGAGGTCCTGTGAGGAAAAATTAGAAATGTGAAAAAGAAGTTTCATTGACCGGTATAACTAATTCTGAAGGCGACGTGCAAAATAGATTTACATGCCGCCCAAGATGTGGAAATATGATTGGACAAAAGTAAATTAAATCCATCCATCCATTTTCTTAGCTACTTATCCTCAAGAGGGTCACAGGAGTGCTGGTGCTGTCATCGGGCAGTAGGCAGGGTACACCCTGGATCGGTAGCTAGCCAATCACAGGGCACATAGATACAAAAAACAGTCACACTCATAATCACACCTAGGGGCAATTTAAAGTCTCCAATTAAGGTTGCATGTTATTGCAATGATTTCCAACCTTTATATATATTATATATAACATTTATATTCGCCCCCTGCCACCCCATTAACAGCAAAATTCAAAACATAGCAGAATGAATTTGCTCCGCCTTTGCAAATTTCCCACATTGTTTGCATTTATTTTAAATCACTTCAGAGAGTCACCCACATGATTGACTGATCGCTTCTTGTCTTGTGGGTCTCATTTCAAAGTTACCTCCATCCATTTTGTACTTCTTATACTGTTCAGGTTCACTGGTGAGCCTGAGCCAAACCCAGCTGGGATAGACTGTCCGTACTGATCACCCGTCAATGACAGTGCACAAGAAGACGAACCTTTCACATACTTGTACATATACCTATGGACAATTTAGAGTCTTCAATCAACCTAATATGCACGTAATGGGAATGTGGGGAGAAAAAACACACGGAAGTATGAGGGGAACATGCAAAGCCCTCAAAGAAAGAGCTGCCCCAAGATGTTAACCCATAACCTTTGACCCAGAGGCAAATGTGCAAACCATGTGTGACCAGGGTAACATGCAATGTTGAATAACTGAAGTTCATTCAAGATTTAATGACGGATTTACAGACCTCAACACATTTTATATTCCTTCAATAGAATGCAGCATAAAAACGTTTATTATATTTCCTGTACATCAGTTCGATTAAACCACAAACCAATGTGATATTCTCTCCAACAATACTCTTCAGAATGAAACTTTTCAGTTAGCAGTAGCAGAGAAAATGGAGCAACATCTGAACAATAAATAGGGTAGTATTAAATAATTCAGCAATTAGAGAGTAACTATAAAGAATGAAACTGACACCTGTCACCTACCATAACATGAGGTACACCTCCAGTCAAATAAGATCCAACCCAACATTACATTTACTGTATCAAAAACATTTGTACTAGTAAATATGAAGAAACTATTCAATATCAAGCCTCTTTCAGAGATGTATTCATTTACTATTCACTTTCTTGTGTTAATGTTTGTTATTGTGGTTGTAGCTGAGGTGATGTACTATCTCTTACTGAAACCCATTCAAGTGCTTCACTCAGCATGGATACTGTTAAATTAATACCTCTCTGATAGTCCATCCATTTTTTTACAGCACTTGTCCTCATTAATGTCACAGGTGAGCTGGAGCCTATGCTAGCCGACTTTGGGCGCACCCTGAATTCGTCATCAGTCAGTCACAGGACATATATAGACAAATGATTGACACTCACATTTACACATATGGACATATGGATGTTCTTCAATTACCCAACCAAGTCTAATGTATGTTTTCGACCATGGCAGGAAGTAATAGTAACCACAGAACATGGACCGAAGCGTGAGTTGAATTTCAGTTTTTGATCCAGCTCCTGGAATGTTACATTGTGCAGCTATGGCTAATGTTTTCCACTGCAGTAGCATTCAAGTAAAAACAACAACACTGCAATCGTACCCACACCGCATGTTGCGTAGGCGGAGACTTGACATGTGAAAAGACAATTCTTTTCTAAAATAATGACGGCGCTAACATTTTAGAATTTGCTTTTTTGTTCTGACTCGCTTTCAATGAAAACTCACTACTCTAAAATTGGTGTTTTCTCATGTTGATGAAATATTTCCATTTTTACAGATGTAAAACTGAATCATCACAGAAGTGTAAAAGTCTGTATCCCTTCAGAGCTGCTCATTAGTAACCTTTCTGATAGTCCCCATTAGCATAATGTTCTTCCTCTCCCTGCACAGTCAACCCCCTCTTCTTTTTCCAGCCATGTTTCCGACCTGACACATTATCCGTCGTCCCATAGTTCATTTTGGGAGCGGTCATGCTCTCACTGTTGAGGTCACACTCTTCGGCGAGCTCATCCTCTTCAACGAAACCACATTTTTCCTCACTCGTGCTCTCAGGGTTGGCCCAGTCCTGTTGTTCTCCCGAGGCAAAGCTAGCATAGAAGATGACCCCTGTGTAGTGCACCATGGATGCAATAACAAAGACGTTCTGCCACTCAAGACGGGTCTGGAAGAGGGGAGGAATGAACAGAGTCAAGGAATATCCTCAAGGAAGCACCACTCTTTTTGACTGCTCTGAGATAAGTGGTATGGTGATAAACCCACTGCAAACGACTGCTACTGTGTTTCCAAACGCCAGACTATCTTGTAATTTAACCTTGACTATATCAAATAGACAATACCAAACTCAAAATGTTGAAAGCTTTCATCTAAACAATGGCTACAGTGTATTTCAATTTGTTTTTTGTTTTTCTCAGTGCCACATTGGGAAGTTTGCATTAACGTTCAATGCCAAATAGACCATCACATTTTTTTGCATCTTGTCTTTCAGACAAGTCTTCATAATCTGTTGGCAGGTGAGAGTACAAAAATAAGATGGTTGTGGATTACCAAGGCAGTTAGCCTTGTATTGCTGTCAGTGCTAGCATTCATGCTAACAGGCTCACAGGACGGGTGGCGAGGAACGATGGTGGATGCGGGAATTGAAGTTCCATTTTTGGTCACCAAAATTTTGATGAGTGATGGAAAGACAACACGACTGAACATCCCAAACTGACACTTTATGACACCGAGTCCAAACACTTGTCACAGTATGGCAAATGGCAATTCTACACTACTAGGGTGTGTCGGAATATTTGACCAAAAGTAAGACAGAAAAAGCACAAGTCAATAGGAGCCCCAAATGCAATAAAACCACCTTAATGTTTCCGAGCCTGATTACGATGTCCCGTCTTATAAACATGAACAACACGCTATGCTAGATGTACACAAGATGTAGCGGGGCAGGCTTGTTGAAGAGAAACATGTACGACTGCCACCAATTACAACAACTATATCCAGCCTAATGGTGAGTTGTATTCTGAATCATTTGTTTTAATTTGTTTCTATGCTGGTGTGTTAAAATGTTTTTTTCCTGAAATTGGTCTGTTGCACTAAAAAGAGCTGAACTCTGAAAGGAAAAAAATGACATAAAAGTTGATTGACTTCGACTCAACTTTAATCACTTATAATCGACTGCCAGTAATAAGTCTTTAATCATTCAAATCCTTCCATAAATAATTATACCTTGTGTGTAGTCAGGGCTCCAACAATCAGGGGACACACCATTCCAGACAAAGTTCCCACTCCATTGGAAATGCCCATCAGAATGCTGGCATAGCGAGGTGCAATGTCCAGATGGTTGACATTAAACCCTGCCAACAAAGGATGCGTTTACCAACTTCTATTCTGAATACATTTCCAGTAATAAGAGCTTTTGGAAGTTATCAGGGCTAACAGCAAGAGAAGCTTGAACATATACACTACTCACAAAGACTTTCAGGTAAATCGCAGAATGAATCCAAAATGCACTGTAACCATTACAGGTGTGCTTATTTCCAAATGTCTTGTAACTTTTCAAAGAAGTTGAAAAGAAGTTTGCCCATAAAGGTTATATTGCATTTCACATTTATCCAGGAATTTTACCAGAAAGCCCTATTCATGACAAGTTTAATTAGTTCCATGACCAGGTTTGTAAATCAAGTCAGTCATACCTCCAATCAATTAACAGAAAAGCCATTAAAAATATTTCTTCAGTGAATCGAGGCTCCAGAAAGGCAGAGGTGTCGTAACCTTTATCTTCAAGTGTCAAACAATATTCAGAAAAATTGACGAATGTAAGGGTTACTTTAACTTTAAGAGTCCTGTACCCCACTGTGATAGTTCCACATCTGCTCCGAGCAGCTGTCCATATTCAGAAATAATATGAAAGGAATCTGTAGTAAGCTCACAGTGAAGTATTGGTTATTTGATGATCATAATTAATCATATTATGATGTGTTTACAAATTTGGACGTTGACACTGAGGAGAAAGTGGAGGAAAACCTTTTCTTAATTCCTGAGACATTAAAAAAGGGAAATGTTGTTACTTGATCGATGTAAAACTTCCCTCCATTCATCCATTTTCTTAGCCGCTTATTGTCTCCTTGGAGTGCTGGAGCCTATCCCAGCTGTCAACTGGCAGGAGGCACCAGGGTACACCCCAAACTGTTTGCCAGCCAATCCAAGGGCACATGGAGACAGACAACAGTCGCACTCGCAATTACACCTAAGCCCAATTTAGAATCTCTAATTAATGCATGTTTTTGGGATGTGGGAGGAAACTGGAGATACCAGAGAAAAGCCAAGCAGGCATGGAGAAAACATGCAAACTCCACACAGATGGGGCCAGGATTTAAACGCCGGTCCTCAGAACTATAAGGCCAACAGCCTAACTAGTTGCTCGACCCTGGCGCCAAATGTAAAACATTTATCATTATAATTTGTAGTAGTTGTCAGATACAGCTCACCTGTAGGCAGGGTGGCTGTTTTTTTGTTTTTTTGATGGGGGGCATAAAACCCAATTTTTTCAACTCCCACATAATCGTATTGTTGGCCATGTCAAATGTTAATCTTTCCCTGCATAAAATAAAGGACAGTGGGGCATAAATACCCCCTAGGCCATACTCTGGACATGACTTCACGAAGGGGTTCCACCTTAATATCCTTCACTTTCTTTTTACTTCACTGGTGCTCTGGAAAGCCTGAAGGTGACTTGTAACTCATGTTATTGCATGCAAATCAAGGCAAAAATATCTTCAAAACTGCTAAGTAGGGGCACTGATAAATTGAGGTACCATTGTAGTACCTGAGATGGCAAATCCACTAAAGCCCACAGCAAGCACCAAGAAGGAGATGGCCACAGCACGGGTGTGTGAAAAGCCAACCACTAGAAGCAGCGTTGCCTCCATACCAAAACCTGCAAAAAGAAAGCATATTTGGTCATGAACAAAAATAAATGCCAGCTGCAAGACAAGGACTAAAATGTGCGCCAACTGCATTTGGCAACTGTTCAAAAGAGTGAGCTTTGCACATCTACCGCTATGCCACATTGGGCACACTGTGACTTTATATTGGATTTGAGGTTTCAAAGACAATACTATGTAGTTGTTTTTTTTTTTTTTTAAATTAATTGAACAACAAAAACAGCAGCACAGTGGCACAGCTGTAGAGCATTGGCCTCACTGTTCTGTGGACCTGGGTTGAAATCCGGGCCCTGGCGGTATGGCGTTTGCATGTTCTCCCCGTGCTTGCGTGGGTTTTCTCCGGGCACTCCATTTTCCTCCCACATCCCAAAAACATGTATTAATTGGAGACTCTAAATTTCCCTGAGGTGTGATTGAGAGTGTGACTGTTGTCTGTCTCCAGGTTCCCTGCGATTGGCTGCCAACCAGTTTAGGGTGTACCCTGCCTCCTCCCCAATGACAGCCGGGGTTGGCTCCAGCACTCCCACGACCCTTGTGAGGATAAGCAGCTAAGCAAATGGATGGATGGATAAACAAAAACGGAGCCTGATTGTCAAAAAAAGCAGAACACAAAGAGAGGGAACAGCCAAGAAAAGAGAAAATTTTTAGATGACTCGAGCATTGCAATGAGAGACTTTTAACGTACCATATAAAGCTATAAATATTGTTTATTTTAAAACAAATAATAATATTACTAACAATAATACACTAATAATAATACATACATACATACACACATACTCTAAATATAAATGTGTGCGTGTGTGTGTGTGTGTGGGTGTGTGTGTGGGTGTGTGTGTCAGACTGTCTGTTGGTGAGTATATTGTACATGCTGTATTGTTAAAGTTACTTTGGTCTCACTTGTAGTTTTTTTCTGTTTATGTATTTTTTTATTGGATGACAGTCAATGTGCATGTTTGTATGTTACATCTGCAACATTGCGACGTCCTTCACTATCTTTTCACATTTTGGAATGCTGCAAAAGCTGTGGCTTCCTTACCCACCCACCCATCCATCCATTTTCTGAGCCGCTTATCCTCAAAAGGGTCACAGGGGTGATGGAGCCTATCACAGCTTTCATCAGGCACCACCGTTTACAATTTTCAGCAATATCACCTGTGCCCACTTTTACAATTATCAATGCGAGTGACCCCCACCACCACCCCGCCGCTCAAAAAGTTTGAAAACAACGCCTGGGAGTTAAATCTCTTCACATACAATAAATAAGGAACCCATCTGATTTTCCAGTTTGAATTCTATTGCTACTGTCGATTTATAATTGTCTACTGTCGGCCGTCAACCATTCCTGGGTGTATCCACATCTGACATCATCTATTGGGTGAATTCACTTTTTCTCTACATCATGCGGATGGATGACTTATCTTTTCCTCAACCTACCTCCACAGTTCATGAGTTTCCTCACATTTGTAGTTGTCATGATTTTGTTACTACGGAGGAAGTCTGCCAGCTGTCCTCCAAGTGGAACAACAATTGTCATCACCATGTGGGGCACAGCAGAAAGAATCCCCACCTGTAATAGCATCATACATTCTTAGGAAATAGCGTTCCCCTGATTCATGGTCTCTAATGAATACGTGTGATGATAGCATTAAGTCAACCTTGCTGATCGGAAAGCCAAAGACCTCTTCAAAATATGCCGGCTGGCTGATGAGAAGCAAGTAGAAGGTCCAGCTGCGGCAGAAATTGGCCACAATGATGGCATAGACTGGCATGGAGGTGAAGAAACGGCGCCATGGTGTCTTGAATTTCTTATCATATAAGAAGTGGGAAAAAAATCTTCAATTTGTAACCTCGACTTATGAAGTAATTACTTTCATTAATAGCTGTTCATCAACCTGAGTTATGTTCCGGTGGTGGGTTGTTTCACCGATGGTCGACTCAATGTATGTCCTTTCCTCATCCGTGATGGTTGGATGCACCGCGGGACTTCCATAGGCCAACAGAAGCCAGAGGACATACCACAGGATTCCAAAAACACCTTTTTATCAATGGAACAAAAGTGTGAATATAGTATACTCTGTGGCTAGGTCCTTTAAAAGTATTAATGGGAGCCGAGCAGAATCATGAAACAGAGCTGAAAACTTGACTCTCTACATGAGAAGCTTCATTGTTATTCAGATGAAGTGATGAGTCACAGCACCCAGACAGGAAAGTGCTATTTTACATTAATAAATCACGAGATTATATCATGCAAAAAGTAGAGTGGCTTTTTATTAAAACGCATCTAGCAAGATGTGAATTTTATATCAGTGTTAATCATTTTAATCAATCACCAAAGCAATTCAGAAAAGGTTTATTGTGCATGGCATTCAAAGCACAACTACCAGTAAAGTATCTTGATTGTTTAGAGATGATGGGCATCCAATAATGATTTCAGGTAGTGTTGTAATTCATTTATGTTTGTTGGCAGTGAGATTTGTTTTATATTTACCTGTATCCTGTGAAGTAGACTAATGCAGAGATACTTTGAGTAATTTAATTCAATTTATCAGATGAGTCGGCTGCAAACGGCAGCCATGATGTGCCGCCGTTCAGTGTGGTGCTCATTTAATTATATAGTAATCACCAATGATTTTGCACAGGCTGGAATTTGGGTACTTTTCGTTCGTGTGAAACCATCTTCAAATATAGTAGCCTCGTGTTATATATGTATGCTTAAGAAAGTGCATTGAATAAATTAAGTTCTCTGTTTGCTTTGATGTCTTCATAAACCACTTTGAATCACCTTGTTGTGGAATTGTGCTATACAAATAAACTTGGCTTGCCTTTCCTTGACTGTATTCTCAAAATTTCACATGCATGTGAACAGATGGCGACATTTAATTTCTTACCATAGATGTAAAAGACTGACGGCCACCCAATGTACTGAACCATCACGCCAGCTAAAGGCATGGCAATCACAGCTCCTGCATAGGATCCTGGAATGAGACAAGTTACATTTTAATGGCATTGAAGGCCGGTATGTTCCCAGGGCAGCAGTATTATGTGATCATTTTACAGGAGGGATGCGGGAATACACAATATAGAATTACAAAGTTTCATTTATGTCATGATCCTGCCGCTCCAGCCCGGGCTGTGCGGGTGTCCGTGCGGTTGCGCTGATTGGGAGGCGCACACCTGCGCCTCATGCGGGCTGATTATCCTGTGTAATTATATGACCCCGATGACGACTGGTCCCCGCCAGTTGTTGAGGTTCATGTCCCGTTCCAGCACTCTCGTATCCCTAATCGTCAACCCGTGTGTACCGACCTTCGCCTGTTCTCCGACCGACCCCGTAAGCCTGACTCCTTTGACACTGCTGCCGACCTTGATCGTTCTCCCGTGTACCGACTCCTGCCTGCCCGCTCACATGCTCTCTTCGCCCGACGTCCCAACTACCGCTGCTGCACCTGACTGCCTGCCCGATCCCCAACCACGAAATAATAAACGTTTCTCCCCAAACTACCTTGCATCATCCGAGTCCTGCATTTGTGTCCTACTCCCGTTCCGATGGGTCGTGACAATTTACTTGTAATATTAAAAATCTCTGATTGTTGATGGCACAATGCAAAGGTCTTTATGGGGAAGAGTGAAGTATTTAGACAAAGGTATTTCCAATGCATTATGAACTAAAAATGATGCAGCTGTGTCTACAACACGTTCATAGTGTTCTTTAAAACTACATTCGTGAGCTTTAATATCACTGATGTTGAACCATTCGGCTACCATTCACACCTACGGGCAATTTAAATTAAGGTAACGTGAAATGAAACCAAAGTACCCAGGGAAAGGTTTCAGCTCACCTGTGATTCTAGTGGGGACAAGTGGGATAGATAGATAGATAGATAGATAGATAGATAGATAGATAGATAGATAGATAGATAGATAGATAGATAGATAGATAGATAGATAGATAGATAGATAGATAGATAGATAGATAGATAGATAGATAGATAGATAGATAGATAGATAGATAGATAGATAGATAGATAGATAGATAGATAGATAGATGGATGGATGGATGGATGGATGGACTCACCACAGAAGGATGTTGTGGCTAGTCGACTGCGTTCAAGAGGTGGGGCCCATTTTGACCACATCCCATGGCATGATGGGTAAGTGACTCCCTGAATGAGAAATGTGCCAAAAAGGAAAGCACAACCATTAGTTGGTCCTTTATGACTTCACTATTTGGGATTTTTACCTCAACTAAGCCCTGTAGGATGCGAACAAACATGACACAGCCGTAGTGCACTCTTGCTGCTGATGGGATAAACATATTCAGCACTGATGTCAAGAAAATGGCAGCTCCAAACACCCTGTGGAGACAAATAAGCAGACATGATATTTTGACCAAAATTATGTACAGTATAAATAATTGTGCCTAAATACTGAAATACACAGTAGCAGAAATTGTCATAAATAAATGTGTTGTGAGACTGCACACTAAAGAATCTAAACAGCTTATGTCATAACCATCTTATGAACGTTTTTTTAAAAATTTCCCATTTCATTGTAAACTGCACTATTTAAAATTGTGATGTTAGAGTAAAGGCAACAATCTAGACCAATCAAATTATTAGGTTTGAATTTGCCCGCGTGAATTTGATCAGTTCCTACCTCTGACATGTCATCCTAGATTAAGCAAACATTTTATTTCTAGAAATGTGTTCTTAGTATCCTTTCCAGCAGCATGTTTCTTGTTTTACTTTTATTTAATTCTATTACATTTTTATGTTGTAGCAATGTCTTTTTTTTCTTGTAAATAAAGCATGTCTCTAAAACTCTACAATCTTTATTACATTGTTCTCCTCCTCCTCTTCCTACCCACATTGGTCATTGTAGAATTTTAGCCATGAGACAAGGAATCAAGGAACTCAAAAACTTCGATAAGATTTGTCCTATCACCAACATTTCTCTCAAAAAAATCTTGAAAACGAAGTGGCAGCACAGGTCCAGACTTCCTTCTCTCTTACTAACTTACAAACCCAATTGCAAACCAATGGTAATTAAGTAGAGACAGTTTTTAAAACGTAAATAATGAATACAATGATTTATTAATCCTTTTCAATATATTCAACTGAATACACTACAAAGACAAAATAATTAACGTTAAAAAAACTTGAAACTTTAGTTTTGTTTTTTTTCTTCCAATATATTCACTCACTTTTGATGCTTGTGACACATTCCAAAAAACCTAGGACAGAAGCTTGTGCACCACTGTGTTATTGTAGAGGCCATAAACGGGATATAGACGTCACCATTTTCACGGCGCCATATTGCTGGTCAAAAAGAGCTGCTCGACAGTGTGGGGGACATTGAACCGGAGGAGAATATTCACAATGCCCGAGACTTGTTGTGCTGTTGGTTGTTACAACAGACGAGACAGATATTCAAAGAGATCATTCTGTGGAATATCAGATGAAAAGATGATGGATTTCGGCAATTATACGTGATGGATGGTGCCCAACCAAATACACACGACTAGCGATCACTTCATTTCAGGTAGGAATTATTCTTCTCAATCTCAATCTCAAATTCCCAAGAATTATTTATAATGCCAATTTAGCTCATTTGAGAACAATGTGTTAAAAAAAAAAGAGGGAGTCGTCTCCAACATACATGGAAGCGTGTTGCGGCCATATGTTAAACTTCGGTAAATCTCTCTCTGACGGACTTTTTTTTTCTCTCTTTTTTTTTTTAATAATGCATTGTTCTCAAATGAGTCCAATGCCTA
Organism: Syngnathoides biaculeatus; assembly: GCF_019802595.1. Lineage (NCBI taxonomy): Eukaryota > Metazoa > Chordata > Actinopteri > Syngnathiformes > Syngnathidae > Syngnathoides > Syngnathoides biaculeatus. Next base: position 11,622,259 of record NC_084645.1, on the reverse strand, counting down.
TTTTAAAAAAAAGAAAATGTCACAGTGACGTTTACATAGATTAACGTGTGGCTGCAACACGCTTCCGTGTCCAGGGGCTAAAGCCTATCCCAGTGGTTTATTTTCTTTTTTTTAAATACACATTGGACTCATTTGAGAAGAATGCATATTTTAAAAAGAACGTCTGTCACAGAGAGGTTTACCGAAGTTTAACGTGTGGCCGCAACACGCTTCCTGTAAGGAGGTGCCGACTCGCTGTCTTTTTTTTCCCCCCGATCATAGTTAATGAATGTGAGTTTGTGTAAAACCAGGGGTCATTTATTTAAATGTTGGTATTTGTATTGAAAAAATCTGAGTGGCTCCATCGCGATGTGGGATTTATTCTTGATTGAGAACAGATCCAGCAACGAAGTATTTGTATGCATCGAGACATTTCTATGCTTTCAAACTTCTCAGTGTAAATCTCGACGACTTGGTCACCAGATACATGTGTCGATCCAGTTGTCCAGGACAAGCGGAAGCGGGTTAACTGTCCACTTTCTTATCGGCAAAAACATCGACTTTGGCATTAAATATGGGCCCTCTATGCCAAGTGTCTCTCATTTTTCCACGTACCTTTGTTTATTATCACCTTCTAAATGTTTAACGGTATTGGAGAAACCTCTGGGCGTCGTGCTATAAGACATATTTTCGTGCCGTCTCCAACCGACTTAGCTTTGAAGAATGCTCTGTTAGACCATCAATATGGCCAGTCACGTGAATTCGGTGATGTAGGTGCACGAACTCTATAACCCAAATCCCTGGCCTCACTGATCTCCTCCCACATCCAGGTTTTTTCCTCAGCGACCACCAAAACTGCATTCCTTTTCGCCAGGTGCCTCGGGAGTCCCACAGGCCAAAAAGCCCTGATGGGACTCCTTCTTCAACTTGACTGCATCCATCACTGTTGGTGTCCGCAAACGCGTACAGGGGTTGCCGCCACAACAGGCACCGACCACTTATGACCACAGCTCCGGTCGCCCACCTCAGCAATGGATGCACGGAACCTCGTCCAGTCTAAGTCAATGTTCCCTGTCAGGAGTTGGGAGTTAAAACTTCTTCTGACAGGGGAATTTGCCAACCATTACCAGCAGACCCTCACAATATGTTTGGGCCTGCCACGTCGGACCGGAATCTTTCCCCACCATCAGAGCAAACTCACAACCAGGTGGCGATCAGTTGACAGCTCCACCCCTCTCTTTACCTAAGTGTCCAAGACATGTGCCCCCAAGTCCGATGACACGACCACAAAGTCGATCTACTCACTGATCGCAACAAGCAACTCATATATACACAAAGTGTTTATGTGTCTCCCACTTTTATTTTCATCCTAATGACTTAGAATTGATTTCGTCAGTCCCACCACATTCCAGTTGGAAAGCAGGTCATGATCCTTGTCTTGCATACTTCTTCTGTCCTTGTCCTGACCTATCTTGCCATGTTCTTCCTTCACAACATTCATTTTTAATGTTTCTTTGTGTTAGATATGGTATGATTTACTTTTCTCATTCTGTTTACTGTTAGCGCTTTGTCTTTGTCGCCAATCACGGTACTGATTGGCGATACTGGCAATTTTTTTTTAATTTATCAGCCTTTCAAAGAGTTACAGCTCTCATCTCTGATTGTCAATCATGCACGTAGGTAAAATGATCAAGTCCATATTTTTCTTCTTGAACACCATCGGGATTCTAAGCTCCCTCCATTCTTCTCCTTCACTGAAACCTCCACACTCTTTTTCCAAAACATGGTGTAGGTGACACGTAATATTCCAGTGGCTGGTGTTTCAGAAAGAAATCAGAGGCAGGATCTTTCATTATTAACTCTGTCAGTGGCATGTCCTCTTTTCCTATGAAGCTTTTATTACAGGACTACTATCTGCTCCATCGACGCTGCTCAGAGCACTGAACAGGTTTAACTATTTAAACACACTACCCTCAAGCTGATTTCAGTGGTGTTTGTCTAAGTAAATGCTCTTCATGCAACAACGACAACCATGCTTATGTTAAAATTGGAATATTCTATGCAGTCCCTGTAGCAGTGCAATACAGTACACTCAAAAGCTGCATCTTTTGGTTTATTTTATGCATTATTGGTTATTAAATTGCGTGTAGGGAACCTAACCACGAGTATGCTTTTAGGGGTTCTTATTTTCTCAAAATTAAGCAAAAATATGTAGTTTTCGTTTTGAAATTGTGAGGGTTTTTTAGCCAAACATACAACTATTAAACCCTTTGGAGCAAGAACAACAAACAAAAAAAATATTTTTTAAAAATCAACAATAAAAATATGGTAACCGTTGATGTGTTTTTATTGAGTGTAAGTGTAGGGAAAACCCCAGCTCTTTTCCACTCTTCTACATTTAAAAAAGTACAATTTGTATCAATTGTATGGATAGTGAGTTTATTGTTAAAAATGTTGTGGTCATTATTAAGTTGTTAATTGCTGATAGAAAACATTTTTAACCAATTAATAAACTGTTAACCAAAGCGGCCATATTGTAAAGATATCAATCCATGGTTCCATGAATTAGAACTTCCAGTAAGCCAATGCACCAAAGTCAATAAAGAGATGTGACCTGTTGGCAGACAGCTTGTTTGAGATGAAACCACCAGGAATTTGTGTAATGATGTACCCCCAGAAGAAAGAGCCATGGATAAGTCCAACTGTCTCTGGGTTCCAGTTGAACTCAGCTTTCTAAAAAGAAAATGAAATTTAAAAAATGGGCGGTGTGTAATGAAATCACTCAGGGTCTTGATAAAACCATCACCGTGGAAGTTCCACAAAAGTATCACCAAAAAAAATCATCCACCTGAAGAACTTCAGTTCCATTAACAAATGCCGTATTGTTGTTAACCATCTCCACAATTGCAACACCGAGGTTACAGCGGATCCCAAATGAGATGCAGAAGCCCAGACCACTGAGGATGGCGATGATGTAGCGCTTGGGAAGACCGCCACAGTTCCAATCCAGCAGGGGAGCAGGATGAGATGTAGATGCCACCGGACGCCCATCTTCTGTCAGTTCAATGTGGTTCTCTTCTACATTGTTGCCATCTATTTTCCTGCACAGCAAAGAGTAGAGCAAATAAATGTGTTTTTAATGAAGTGTATGTGCATGTGTACTGTATATATACATTGTGTTACCAATTCTTTTGTGAATATTTTTTCCTTCTAAATAACTGGTATAAATGATAGTCAGCATATTGTTCAAGTTATTAACAATTTAAATGTTTTGGAATAAACGTCCTCTCAGTTATCCCATTTTCAGGGGAATGGATGGAAGGGTGGGGTGCTACATTTAAACAAATAAAACGTACCTTTCTAAATTATTACACATAGTTGTTTAACATTTTACATGTTGTAAAGAATGAAACATAGTCATTTATTGAATTTACAGCATTAGGACATATTTAGTCAAATCTAAAGCTATTTAAATAAAAAAAATCTCTTCACAGATCAAGTTAGATTTTAACATAGGATTCCTTTTTTGATCAGCACAATGAAAAATTGGTTAGCACATTAGCCTCACAGTTCTTAAGACCAGGGTTCAAATCTTGGCTCTGCCTGTGTGGTGTTTGTATGTTCTCCCAATGCCTACATGGGGTTTCTCCGTGTACTTTGGTTTCCTCCTGCATCTCAAAAACATACATGGTAGGTTAATTGGAGACTCTCAATTGCCCGTAAGTGCGAATGTGATTGTGAATGCTTGTTTGTTTGTACATGCACTGCGACTGGCTGACGACCATTTCAGGGTGTACCCCAATATAGCTGAATATAGCTGGGACAGGCTCCATCACATGCCCGACTCTAGTGAGGATAAAATGAATTATCCATCCATTTTCCAAGCCGCTTGTCCTCACAAGGGTCGCGGGAGTGCTGCAGCCTATCCCAGCGGTCAATGGGCAGGAGGGAGGGTACAACCTGAACTGATTGCCAGCCAATCGCAGGGCATATAGAGACAAACAGCTCCACTCACAATCACACAGATGGATGGAGTATTGGATGGTTAGTGGATGACCACCATGTCCCAACAAGATTTCGATATCAGAGAGAAAGTGGCAGAGTCATGTTTTGGACTGGGATCATAGGGCGAGAGCTTGTTGGTCTTTATTGGGTCCCTGAAGCTGTTAACATAATTACTAATAGAACTTGCACTTTCTAACTGACCGCTTTCTTCCATGGTACAAAAAGAAGAGTGCTTTCTGGAGCAAAATCTTCTTCATGCATGAGAATGCGCCATTTAATGCCGCAAGGAATATTTCTGCATTGGCTTCCATGATCCGAAATGAGAAACTAATGGTGTGGCCCCAATCATCCCCTGACCTCAGCCCTGTTGAGAACCTCTGCAGCTCTCTCAAGCAAAAGATTGTTGAGGGTGAGCAGCAGTTCACATCCAAACAGCATCTCTAAGAGGCTTTTGTGGCATCCTGCAAACAATCTCTCTCCTCTCCCCTGTCATTCCAGCACATTCCTTGCTTGCACACCTGTCACCATTCACCCCTCGTTACCACCTGCACCTTTCAGAAACTCTTGCCAAAGTATTGCAGTCTTCAAAGCGGTACCACGGCTCCTCAGTCTCCATATAAGTCTACTCATTTCCTCATGTCCCTTTCTGAACTCCGTGTCTCTCCTTATTCTCCATGCTCCCTCCATGTTCCTTGCACCGACACTGGCAAGCCAGCCATCTGCCTTCGTCACCGCATTCCATGCCTCAACAACACACCTCAAGGACTATCTACATTTCCCTTTTTTTCAATTAACTGTTCATGTCAACCTCTCAGACTCTTCTTGCTCTTGGGTCCAGTCTCCAGTCGAATGTGACAGAATACTCTTAATCCCCAAATGCTCAAATAAATGCGCTAAAACTCTGCTGTCAGGGGCCCCTCTTCCTTCTAGTCATCTATTTGACCTTTTCCAAGCTGAGAAATAGCCAAAGGAGTACTATATCCAGGATTCATTGTCTTCTGGAATTATTTGACCTTCCTCATCTCCATTCAGGGCAGAGTTCTTTTTCATTGAGAAGAAAGACACCACTAGCCGCCCTACTGTGGACTCACTGACATCACCATTAAAGACAAATCACCACGACCTCTCATTGACCCGTCATTTGAACCCCTCTCTGATGCCCAAATATTCATCAAATTGGACCTGCAAAATACTTACCACATCCCTATCTGAGAGAGGAAGACTGCTTTCAATACCCATCTTGGACCTTTTGAATACTTAGTCATGCCATTCAGATTAACCAACGCTTCTTCAGTCTTCCAAGCCTTCATCAATGACATTTTCTGTGACTTCTTAAACCGGTTCGTTTTTGTTTACTTCCTTATTTTTTCGTGCTCCCCAGAAGAACGCCAAACTCGCACACACCATGTCCTCCAGTGCCTCCTCGAACACCTTTGGCATGTAAAACACGACAAATATGATTACACTTCTCCTCCTTACATTTTTTCGGCGACATTATTGCCAAAGGTCAATTGTAACCCATCCCTGGTAAAATCAAAGCAATTGTAGACTGATGGATTCCAACCACCCGGCAAGTACTACAAGGTGTCCTTGGATTCATCAACTTCTACCACGCTTCATCTGCAATTACAGCAAGGTCGCACTTCCCCTAACGAGCCTTACACCACCATGTCTACCTTTCAGTGGACCCAGCCAGCATCTCAACCTTTCAAGTAACTCTGAACTCTTTTCACCAGTGCTCCCATCCTACGCCACACCAACCCCTCCCTCCAGTTTGTGATGATGGTGGATGCATCAGACACTGGGACTGGGATCATCCTCTCACAGGAGGACCCCACATTCCAAAAACTGTGGATTTTCCTCCCCTCGCCTGTCCCCCACTGAGAAGAATTATGACATTGGCAACTGAGACCTGCTAGCGATCATATGGGCATTGGAGGAGTGGCTGCATTGGCTGTATGGGACAGAGTTACCAATTATTATTTGGACCGACCATAAGAATCTTACTTACCTACGTTCTCCCAAAGGCCCTAATCTGCGACACGCTCGCTGGGCGCTCTTCTTGACCAGATTCAATTTACTGGAACAGTAAAAACCTCACACCCTATCCTGCATACTCTTACCCTCTTCTAGCCCTGCGGAACATGAGAATTTTCTGCCTTGCTCCTGCTTCCTAGGTACCGCCTCCTGGTATATAGAACGTATTGTCAAACGCACTCAACAGACTCACCCTAACCCCAAGCATCAGGAAGGGCATCCGGCGTAAACCTGTGCCAAACAAATTCGAGCGTTCATCTAAAGAATCCCATACCAGATCGGTCGTGGCCCGGCTTAACAACGCCCGCCCCTGGCACCGCTAACCTCCAGGGCGTCGGTGGAAATACAGCTACTGTGGGTCGAAGACAAAGAAGAGGAGAAAATCAGATTCATCAGAAGAAGAGGAATGCACAGAGCCTACAACTGAGTGGAGGGACTTTGAATGTTGAGACTAAGACAGGAAAATCTCAAGAGTTGGTTGACATGATGCTTAGGAGAAAGGTTGATATATTGTGCCTCCACGAGAGCAGGTGGAAAGGTAGTAAGGCTAGAAGTTTAGGAGCAAGGTTTGAATTGTTTTACCATGGATTAGATGGGAAGAGAAATGGAGTAGGGTTTATATGAAAGTAAAAGCTGGCAAGGAATGTCTTGGAGGTAAAAAGAGTATCAGATGGAGTGATGAGCCTGAAACTTGAAATTGAGGGTGGTATGTATAATGTGATTAGCGCCTATGCCCCACAGGTAGGATGTGACCTAGAGTTGAAAGAGAAATTCTGGAAGGAACTAGATGAAGTAGTTCTGAGCATCCCAGACAGAGAGAGTTGTGATTGGTGCAGATTGTAATGGGAACGTTGGTGAAGGAAACAGGGACGATGAAGAAGTGATGGGTAAGTAAAGCATCCAGGAAAGGAATTTTGAGGGACCGAAGGTGGTGGACTTTGCAAAAAGGACGGAAATGGCTGCACTGAACATTTTTATTTCCAGAAGAGGCAGGAACATAGAGTGACCTACAAGAGCTCAGGTAGAAGCACGCAGGTAGATTAAATTTTGTGCAGACGATGTAACCTGAAGGAGGTTACTGATTTTAAAGTAGTGGTAGGGGAGAGTGTATCTTGACAGCATAAGATGGTATTATGTAGGATGAATCTGGTGGTGTTTAGGAAGATTAAGAAGACAAAGGTAGAGCAGAGAACCATGTGGTGGAAGCTGAGAGAGGAAGAATGTTGTACGGCCTTTCAGAAAGAGGTGAGATTGGCTCTCGATGTACAGGAGAAGCTCCCGGAAGACTGGATTACTACAACCAAGGTGATCAGACAGACAGGCAGGAGAGTAGTTGGTGTGTCTTCTGGTAGGAAAGGGGAGGAGGCTTGGTGGTGGACCCCAAAATACAGGAAGTCATACAAGGAAAGAGATTAGCGAAGAAGAAGTGGGACACTGAGAGGATTGACGAGAGGTGAAAGGAATACATTGAGATGCGACATAGGGCAAAGGGAGTGGTGGCAAAGGCTAAACAAGAGGCATATGATGACATGTTCACCAGGTTCGACACGAAAGAAGGAGAAATGGATCCCGACAGGTTGGCCAGACAGAGGGATAGAGATGGGAAGGATGTGCAGCAGGTAAGGGTGATTAAAGGTCAAGTGTCATCCCTATAAACATTCTAAAATAGATATTGTAATGAAAAATACATATAACATTATTCACTTCAATGTCTATATGAAAAAATAAATGTGAGCGGAGAGCACGTCACGGAAAGTTGCAAAAGTGTCATTCTACGACATCCAAGTGGTCGCCATATTGGCTGCATCCTCTGTCCGTGATGTCACCCGGACATTTTCCAATGAAAACACGCGGTGCACCCAACAATGGGAGACGAACACGCCCCTTCTGACATGGAAGACCACGCAACCAAATGAAGTTACCGGGGCAATATTACCCTATTGTTTCGAGCCATATTCAGATTATATGCGATCACGGCCAAACCGCCTTCCCATCTGATCCACTTCCGTGGCGGAGGTGAGCCATCGTGGCTACTCGCAGGCAGCTGGTGTGGCTCATTTTCGGCGTCGAGGTGGCTTATCACGGAGCCGAGCCGTTCTGCTTCAGGGGGTTGTTCAAAGCCGCCACAGTAGCGATGAACAACACCGTCGAGCCGGAGCACTTTACTGCGTTGTCGTCGCACGCGGCTGAGTGAGGCAGAGCCAAACTGTGCTGCTCTAGGGAGTTGAGCATAGCCGCCGCAGTGCACGATGAACAACACCGTCGAGCGGGGAGCTTTACTGCGTTGTCATCGCACGCAGCTGAGTGAGGTAGAGCCGAGCCGTGCTGCTCTAGGGAGTTGAGCATAGCTGCCGCAGTATGCGATGAACAACACCGTCAAGCCGGGGTGCTTTACTGCGTTGTCGTCGCACGTGGTTGAGTGAGGCATTGTCGGCTGCGTTCTTCAGAGCTGCCGCCGTCCGCAAGCCCGGCGCGCAGCCTTCACCGAAGCCGTGACCGCGAACGCGGCGCCTCAGCCGGTGTGGCTCATGTTCGGCGCCGTCGTGGGTTACAGTGCAGCCGAGCCGTGCTGCTTTAGGGGGTTGTTCAAATCTGCCACAGTAGCAATGAACAACTCCGTCGAGCCAGGGCGCATTACTGCGTTGTCGTCGCATGCGGCTGAGTGAGGCATTGGTGCTGCGTAAATCATTACATATCTATAATCATGAAACATTAGATATGAGTGTTGCATAGGGCTGTAGTGCTACACTGTGTGAGGGAAGGACAGGAGAAGATAGAACAGGACAAGGTCAAGAAAAGCAGCATGCAGGACAAGGGTTGTGAACCCAGCTGTACAACTGAAATGTAATGGGATTGTGGGACTGATGATGCAAATTATTAAAGTCTAAAGGATCAAAGTGTGAGTGAGGGGATACCGAAGAATTTGCATCATCATGTGTGATTTGTTGCAATAAGTGACTGGTCCCACACTCAGCAAAAGAGTCCCAGGGGTCTATTCCAGCAGCCACGTGCAAGTGAATTAACGCCGTTTCAGATGCACAATGACTGAAACGTGCTGTAATTGCTGTGCCTGCACCGCGGTGGCTGAGGAATCAACTCAAGCAATCAAGAGGCAGGATCCGACCTAGGAGTCCACCCAAGAGCAGCCCAGGGCAAGGAACACAATCCACACCGAGGTACACATGGCGGTCCACTGGGCTCACAGAGGCACAACAGCAACCATATACAACACACACACACACACACACATATATATATATATATATATTATATATATATATATATATATATATATTAGTATAGCAGCTGTAGAGTGTTGGCCTCTCAGTTCTGAGGTTCAAATCCTGGTCCCGCCTGTGTGGAGTTTGCATGTTTTCCCCGTGCCTACGTGGGTTTTCTCTGGGTACCCTGGTTTTCTCTCACATCCCAAAAGCATGCATTAATTGGAGACTCTAAATTGACTCGAGGTGTTATTGTGAGTGTGACAGTTGTTTATCTTCATGTGTCCTGCGAATGGCTGGCAACCAGTTCAGGGTGTATCCCGCCTCCATCCCATTGACAGCTGGGATAGGCTCCAACACTCCCACGACCCTCATATATATATATATATATATATATATATGTGTGTGTGTGTGTGTGTGTGTGTGTGTGTGTGTGTGTGTGTGTGTACACACACATCCAAATTATCTGGGGGGGTGACATTTTGTCTCTGCACCCTCATTCTGATGCCTACCTGTCATTTTGTGTGTATGTGCGGATTTGATTAGTGGGTGTGTAAACCATACCCCCAAAAAGTATACAGTTGATAAGGTATGATTAATTTGTGGAGGTTGTGTGTCTGTGTGTGAGCTGGTGAGTTGGTCAAATAAGAATGAAAAATATATAACAATCAGATTTTGTGTTCATCCATTATTCAGCAACTAATGTTGCTGTATGATTATTACAACAAAAAATGGCATAATAGACAAATTGCTCTCTCTGCCTCTATCAGGTTTTATAGATCTACCTTTTTGGCATTTCGAGGGGAGGAACATTATACAATGTGTTTCAAGTACAGTGCAGCACAGAACCGAGATTTTAATCTGGTATATTGATTGCAAATGAGAAATGTCAATGTGCCCGTACTAAAACTGTAGGAACATAAATCTTTTATGACTCAAAAAATTGTTTATGTTTTACATATATACGAAAACTGCAAAGTGCATGAACACACACTCACACACATCCCTCTGTGAATTATTTATCATTATGTTTTACTGTCTTAAAATTAACCCAAGATTAAATTACAGGTATTGCTCACTAAGCACAAGTCTACAGTATACGCATCATTTGAACATCAGAAAATGTTTGATTCAATAATCTGAGAAATCTGAGTGAATAATCAATATACAACCAATCTCTCGTTAAAGAATGAAAAAAATAATAATTTATGCTCGCACCTTTGCAATTTCCCCAGAGAGTTGCCCACTGTATTCTTCACTTCTTCTGTCCCAGGGTTGAGCATATGCTCCCTGAAAGTTCCCAAAGACATGTCGGTTTCTTCACCTTGATTCAAAAGTGTCTTGATGGAAAAAAATAAAAATAAACATTAGATGTTCCCCATTCTTAGTGCGCTTGAGACACAAGAAGTTGTCTCCACCTTTGAGTAGTGCCAAAGACAAAATGCACGTTAGCCTCCCACTTTGTCCGATGATTCAGTGGGTTTCGGAGAGAGAGAGACAAGGGTTGATGATGTTGTTGCAGTATTCCTTAATGCCAGTTTCATCTCTGAAAAGTTCCATTTGAAAGAAGGAATTGAATGCAAAGTAGAGTGGTGAATCCAGGTTTAGTCTTCAGTGTTCCTTTTTTTCTTCACCTCCATGTCATATACTGCCAAATAGGAGGGGCAGATGTTGTCCAACCCCTCGCTTTTTACACCCTCATCCTCTCTATCGTCACAATCATCGCGCCAACGTCATCTCTGCAGGTTCATCTGATCTCAGCCAGGCAGGTGAATAATGAAAGATGCATGAGCTTGACGAATGACATCGAGGAAAGACAAAGGTGCAGTATATACACCCTAAATTGCAAATTGTGTTACTTGCCAAATTACGATATCCATTATTCGATTAATTGCATTGATTACCCTACATGATGTTTAGGGATGTTCTAATCTGACATACTCAAGTGTTTGATTGTTATGCCGACATAGCTTTGAGAGCCATTGTTTTGACCGCATGACTGTCAGGGCCCACACAGCTTTCAAATTCGTTCATTTTCTATTGTGCTTCTCCTCATTAGCATCGCAGGTGAGCTGGAGTCTATCACAACTATGACTTCGCCCAACCATTTCCCCAGATGGATTCACTTTAGACAACCTTTAATACAGTACATAAAACTTTAACAGGGAAATGTTGTTTTAATCAGGTCTGTCGGGGATCAGGGGGTCGGAGGTTCAGAAGATCGACGAGGTGCTGACCTCACTTTGCCCACAGAGGAAATAATTTTACCTGGTCCAACCACCATTTCTTGTGCTATTTCTCATAAACAGGCTGTCAAGGTGGCTAGAAAGCGAAATGAGATCTTCGAGTGAGGAGGGCTCAACCTGGGCAGTGAGCTAGTCCTTCAGCTGCTCCAAAAGCCCTTCAACGCGACATCATCCCACTGGCATTCCCCCGCAAACATTTTGACTTCACCTGAATAGACTGCTACGGAACTAGTCCCATGAGTGGGCATAAGGAAGCGAAGAGTGGCCTCCCTGTCCTGAATGGGGTTGATCAAAGACTTTCTTTAGTTCAGCGAAAAAGAGTTAAATGAATTATGCCAAGACACAGTTGTCTACGTACAGTAGCTGCTTTTCACGTAGGATGTTAGTGACAAAAGCGAATCGATTGTTCAGTGGGATATATTAATGGTTGAAAAATTGAAAACTAAAGAAAAAGTAGGAGGAATTGGCTCCATACAACTAATTCCCAGTATAGGGCTTGGGCAGAGGAGCATGGGGCTCTTTGTTTGGGAGGTGGGATGGACGGAGCCTGTGAGCTCAGAAGTACTTTCGGGAAGGTGCTCCTACTGTATTATGGAAGAAAGGAGGGAGAGAGTGTAATAACTCCATAATCTCTTGGAGAGCTATATCCAGTCTTACAATATGGCCGCCTTGGAGGGTGAGTGCTTATCTAAATGCCTTTGGGGCTGCTGGGTCCGTCAAGGCCAGAGTTCTGTCACAATGTGATGGTAGTAATTCTAACTAGACTCAGGAGCAGGCAGAGGCTGAAGACGTTTGTGGAGAAGGGTTATTTGTGAAGGGAGTCAGAGGTGGATCAGAGTGGAGAGGTGGTGTTGCAGGTGACCGAATGGTGGAAGAGGTCTGTAAGACAGAGAACATGGAAGGAGCAATGAGGACAAGGAAGTACATGGAGGCCAGAAATACTGCAAAGACGAGCAGGGTTTACATGTAAGTTGAGAGCATTAGTACCAAGGGGGAACCTTAATACTCTGGCAGTAGAGTCGTGGATCTGGCAGGCTTAAATGCAGGTGATGATAAGCCTGATTGACAACAGGTGCACGACTGAGGTGGTGCTGATTACTGTGAGGGGGGGGGGGCGAGCACAAGCGAACCTCCAACAAAGGAAATGCAGGTTACAGCTCATGACAACATGTTATAGTTACATATCAACTCATACGTTTCCAAAGGTGTTTAGACACTAAAAAAGAATCCCAGCGCATCAATTGACAATACTGCCTTGCTCATTTTCCCACATCCTATCCTGCCCTTTTCCGTTTTTTCTTATCTTGCTCTTTTGGTTTGTTAATGCATGTCCTCACCCTCCTTTCTACAAATAATTGTTTTAATGTTACTTATGTCCAAATATCAGCATCAGAATCAAAAGCAGCTTTATTTGCCAAGTATGTAAACAACACACAACAAATTTGTGGCTAGACTATTATTCCGTGATGGTTTTCACCCCCTATTGCCCTCTGTCTGTCCCTTAAAATCATTTTCTATGCAGATGCAATAAACATGAGAATAATTAATTCATTTATTTTCTGAGCTGCTTATCATCATAAAGGTCACGGGAGTACCTCCGTGTAGAAAATACACTTGTGAGTCCCCACGTTTTTGTTATATTGAAAGCCCTAGTCCGGGCGCAGAGAAGGAAAGCCCAGATATTTGCTCGTCATGTAGATACCCTTGAGAAATTCAAATGAACTGATTTCAGGCCTTTCATCAGAAAAACGTCTTGAACTCAGGAATGCTGGATTATTTTCATTTATAGTTCATGTTTCCTGAGGCCCCATAGAGTCAATTTTACATCCCAAAAGTAGAAAAGGTTACATTGGTAAAATATGACACCTATATATTGTCTCAGATGGATGTAAAAGGTATTTACTGTCATTTATGATTAATAAATAATTATTCCAGATAAATCAAGAGAATTTTAATACATTTTCGTGGCACAGGTGATGATCTCTCGTGACAACACTGACAAAAAGAGTCGTTTGTGTGATTTAATTATTTTTTTAAGAAAATTAACAAAATTTCCCACATTTTAAGATTGTGCAACTGCAGTATAAGAACTTTTTAGCCCAGTATTGGCCACAGCACCATGGTTGGGAATAATTACTGTAAAGGATGAAAATTGAGTCCGTTTCACAACAAGTGTTTGATTTGACTCATTTATGCATATGAATAAATTTGTTTGTATTTTTAATTTTATTATTGTTGTCTGTCAATTGACAGATGTGGAAATTTGAAAAACAACCACAAAACAGATAAATCATTCTCTTTTAATTTCCATTTCCATGCTGCTAATCCTCACAAAGGGTCACGGGAGTACTGGAGCCTATCACAGCTAAGTTCAGCAAAAGGCAGACTACACCGTGAACTGGTCACCAGTCAGTCGGAGGGCACATATGGACACCTCCACTGAGCAGGAATCGATCAAACGCTGCCTGTACCAAAGTGAGGCGTGTGTACCACTACGTAATCAGTGGCTCATTTTGTTTAATTCAAAATCATTTCAAATACAGGTTTGTAGAAAATTTACCAAATTTACTCCATAAGAAATGAATTTAGAGCAACAAAAGCCCAAGCTTTGACCACCAATTCCATTTTTTTTAACAGGACTAATCTGCTATCTAGTGGTTGGAATGAGGATTGTTGTGAGATTGATGGAGTTGTGTCACCACTGCAGTACTGCATATATTCACTCACCAGATTTCGTCTTGGAAAAAAAAGGGCAAAAGATAGCTGAGAGTTATTCAAGTGTAAATGGTTAGCGTTCGTGTCAGTGCTGTAATTGGATGTGACTGTTGTGATACCATTTTATGAGTTATTAGACAGTAATAAAAATGTAAATGTTATTGACCTCATCAAACAGACTATATTGAATGGAATTTTTTTCTTATCATCATATGAAATTGTTGTAGCAAAAAAGCAAAAAAAATAAAATGGGTATTATAATTATGATGATGTACACTCAAACCATCTCAGGCGCAGCAGAACACACAATTGCACAGTGCTTTAGAGCCACTTTATTTTCTTTTCTTTTTTAAACCAATTATCAATCGGATGGTTATGATTTTGGAAAATGATCAGGTGCACTTTGCCGGTCGGAGGGCATTTATAGCTTCTCCAAGTCCACGTTTTGCTGCATACATAGGGGCACTGTCGATTTCTGTTTGGCAATGGGAATAACTACTACTGTATATCCTTTCAGTTTCAGGTGGAGTTCCACCAGTAAATGCTCAACAAACTGACCACAGCTTGTAAAAATGAAGTGTGAATGACACACCACAAAAAATACTCAGATGTATAAATGATTTTGTATACATTACAAAAAGTAAAATTCATTCATTACCACCCAGCCAATACATAGAAACACAAATGATGCGATGCCATTTGTAATATTTATCAACTCACAAACCTTTTCACCTGAGTGAACAGTCCATGAAGTATTGTATAACATCTACTTTTGTTTGGTTTTTAAAAATATATATATGCTGGCTAACATTGTTGCAATAGGTGTTAGGAAAACTGAGGCGCTAGCGTGCACTATTGGTTTGAATCCAATATACAATTTTAACGCTAGAAGGGAAGTAAATTCCGCGCGTCTGTTTAAATTTCCACTTTCCACTTAAATCCATCCATTGTCCATACCGCTTATCCTCACAATGGTTGGGGGAGTGCTGAAGTCTATCCCGGTCCTCAGAACTGTGAGGCCAATCCTCCAGAGCTGCTCCACTGTGCTGCCCAAACTAAAACAAATTTATTTATGTAGCGCATTTCATACACAAGGTATCGCAATGGGCTCTAAATGATTAAAATGATTTGAATGCAAAGAGATAAAACATTCAAAACAGGAAAAACAATAAAAATGACCCCAAAATATATTATAACATGAAAAAGAAAAGTACATTAAAAACAGCAAATAGTGCAAGAAATGTCATTAAAAAAGTGTATATACGCTAAAAAGGCATGAGGAAAAAGAAGAGTTTTCAACCTGGATTTAAAAACATTCACACTTGGGGCTGACCTCACCTCTGTTGGCAACATCTTCCACTTGTGTGCAGCATAATAACTAAATGCTGCTTCACCATGTTTGCTTTGGACTCTGCGCTCCACTATTTGACCTGAGTCTGTTGATCTCAGAGCTGTACTTGGTTTGTATTCCGTAAGCATATCTTTCATTTATTCATGACATAAACCATTTAGTGATTTATAGACCAGTAGCAAAACTTTAAAATCTAACACTCATGCTTGGGCCTGCCTTCACCTCTCTTGCCAATTTATTCCATTTTTTTATAGCATAAAAGCTAAATGGTGCTCCATTATTTGACCTGAGTCAGTCGATCTCAGAGCTCTACTGGGTTGTATTCCGTAAGCATTTCTTTCATGTATTCAGGACCTAAATCATTTAGTGATTTATAGACCAGTAGCAGAACTTTAAAATCTATTCTAAAGCTGACTGGAAGCCAGTGTAAAGACATTAGAATTGGGAATTATATTCTCTGACCGCTTTGTTCTGGCCAGAACGCGAGCTGCAGCATTCTGAATGAGGTAAAGCTATTTAATGCTCTTTTATTGAGTCCCGTCAGAAGATCATTACAATAGTCAAGTCTACTTGAGATAAAAGCATGGATCAGCTTTCCCTGGTCTGCTTGACACATACAAGCCTCCACTCTGGATATGTTCTTCAGATAGTAAAAGGCAGTTTTATCCATTGATTTTATGTAACTGTTGAAAGTCAGGTCAAACCTATCAGAACACCAAGGTTTTGTAATTCGTCTTTGGTTTTTGAAGCTAGTGAGTCCAAGTATTTACTAACAGCAATCCTTTTTTCCTTTATTTCCAAAAACAATTATTTCAGTTTTGTTGTTGGTTTAGTTGAAGAAAATTTTGGCTCATCTAGTTATTTATCCGCTTTAGACAGAAAGTGCACGCTACAGACCATTGAGATCACTGGCTCCATCCAAATCCAGCAAAAAGAGATGAAACAAAAACTCATCTCAACAAGTGAACACGATATTTTTCCCAGTCTTTACACGTTTTCAGCCATACCGCCAAACAACCATGTTCTCAGCCGCTTATCCTGACAAGGGTCATGAGAGTGCTGGAGCCCATCCCAGCAATCTCCAGGCATGATGCTGGGTACACCCTGAATTGGTTGCCAGTCAACCACAGGGCACATTTAAAGAAACAAACAACAACAAAAAACTATTATGACTCACCTATGGGCAGTTTAGGTTCTTCAATTAACCGACCATGCATGTTTTTGGGATGTGGGAGGAAACCGGAGTGCCTCGAAAGAAACGCAGGAATGGGGGGAACATGCAAACGCCATACAGGCGAAGCCGGGATTTGAACCCCACATCCTCAGAACAGGGGGAGGCCAATGCTTTACAGCTGCCTCACCGTGCTGCAGAATCGTTAATATAAACTCATATTTTATGTTTCACCAAATTATGACATTTTCTGCTTCTCAGACTGTGACCAGTCCAATTCAAGGGATATACTCCATTATTTAATAACCTAACCCTATCAAATTTATTACGTGTCATTGTTTTAATAACATTTCTTTTACAAGAGTTCAGGGCCTCTTACCTACGACCCTAGTGAGGAGAAACAGTATGGAAATTAAATTTCTTTCATTTCGAGCGTTACCATCAGTTTTGTCAGGCCAGTTTGAGTCCCCCCAGCCTCCATAAATCTTTGTTGAACCACAATTCAAAGTCAATGTCTGATTTCCTTTAATCATTTTTCATCAAATTATATCTTACTTTTGTCAGATATTTCAGGCTTCACTATGGTTTGACAGGGGGGGACACGACCGACAGTGATCCGGTAGGAGGAGACAAGTCTCATCTTTTCCGTGCTCTTTCACGGACAAATCGTCCACATTACAGAGGATCTCCCCTGTGTTGATCGTCGGAAAACACGACCGCAGAAAAATAATGAACATTTTGTTGTGTATTTAACGCCACGTCTTAGTAAAGGCATCGGGTAAAACCGTTATTCGTGCCCCTCATCCATGAATTGGAATCCTGGGCCCCAGCGCACCGGGTCGAGCCATGGCGGCCAGGCTTCCTGCCGCTGGCGGCGGTGACACAACGGACGGCGAAATGGCAGGTAATTGACTTCTTTATGAATCTTAAAAAATAATATCAGAAAAACATTTTGAATGTCTCTACTTTCGTGGCTGGACTTGTCGCGTTGGCTTTTTTCAGGTGAGCGAGATAAGCGTTGTTGTTTACGCTTGTTGATTCCTCAACGATTGGCCGTAACTTATTCCCAAAAGTAGGTCAGTAGATCAGTAGAGCAAAGTCGCTCTTTTGACAGTTCATGCAACGCTTAACTATATTTCCAGATTATTGTGTGGAATAATACTTTGTCGGTCAGTCAATTGTCATCTTTACATTTGAAAAGAAAGGCAAGCGTTTTCCAGCAGTAGCTTGAAAGACCAGCAAAATGAAGCGAGTATTAGCATAGCATAGCATAGCAAGGCCTGTTTATCGAGTCTAAAAAAAAAAGTACCAATTTGAGCTATTTTCGACAATTTAATAGCATGTGTTAGGTCTAACTCTACAGTCTCATTGCTTTACAAATGTCAATAATCCAAACGTAACGTATATCGTGTTCACTGTAATGAACCTTTACGTCTTTTTTTCAATCATTGTTAAAAACGACCAGCCATCTTAAAGTTAGCAGAACCACAAAACTGGGTATTAACATTACAAACACGGACAATGGTTTTCGCTATAGCAGCTACATGCCTAAAATACACGCACTGTTATTATTACGTTATTAGTGGGAACCAATATGTAAGTCCCCCCGCAAAGAATTACATGACAAGCTCAGGTTCCCGTTGCTGAAATGTGAAATGTCCATTTAGTGTATTAATGTATCTTTATTATGCCGAAACAATTTTACTCTGTCACAGTGGAATTATTTTTTATCTTTTGTATTCTGATGGATATTTATTGAGAATTACACTCGTTCACTCGATCACAACAAAGTCTTTAAGGGGTTGTGACAGAAAAAACAAGGAGGAGAGAGTTAAAGGACACTAATGTCGAAAAAGACAACAAAAGACAAAGCACTGGCTGCAAACAAGATGAGGAAAGTAAAGCATTATATACCTAATAAAATGATATATTGGATTAGACTGCTGTATGGGTCAGTAGTGCTACATACTGAGAGGAAAGGATAGGATAATATGGTAGTTTGGTAGAAGACAGGAAGGGAATCATGCAGGACAGGGCCGTGGACTCTGCTGTATAACTGAAGTACAGTTGGAGTAGCTATGTAAATTATAAACATCTGTAGGACCAGAGTGTTAATGAGAGATTACCCAAAATGATACCCACATAGTTATATGTTGGAGTGAGTGAATGGCCGCACACCCAGCGAAAATGTACTTGCATTGAGAGTCTGTTGACACATGCAAGTTAGTTGATACTGTTTTGCATGCACAAAACCTGTCAGGAGTATCCTGTAATTGCTGTGCCTTGAATGCCGGGGCTGAGGACCCCACTGCACTCGAGAGGCAGGGTTGGGCCCAGGAGTCCACCCAAAAGTGGCCTAGTGGACGGGACAGCTTCCACCACCAAGGCTCCCTGAAAAATAATCACCCGTAGGAGGACGTAGTGACCCAACACCACCCCCACAAACGCCTTAGAGTACGCTGTTTTTGTTTTTGTGCTTTTATTTTCATTTATGGATTTTTTTCCTGTTTTAAATGTTTTATTTCTTTGTATTAAAATGCTTTTATTCATGTAAAGCTTATTGAGTTACCATGAGTATGAAATGCGCTAGATAAATAAATTTGCTTTCTTTATCAGCTCAGCAAATTATGACAATGTTAGCTGATCAGCAGATCATCTTAAAAAAATTTAATCACCCTGTACAGATCAAGATGATCAGATCAGTCTAAAGTC
The DNA here is from genome assembly GCF_019802595.1 of Syngnathoides biaculeatus. Taxonomy (NCBI): domain Eukaryota; kingdom Metazoa; phylum Chordata; class Actinopteri; order Syngnathiformes; family Syngnathidae; genus Syngnathoides; species Syngnathoides biaculeatus. The sequence continues at coordinate 11,602,822 of NC_084645.1, read as the reverse complement.
CATTTGATACCCTTGGTTAACCTCTTGAATGTCTATCGCTCAGTATGCCAGTAGTTACTTGCTTTTCCATCCATCCATCCATCCATCCATCCATCCATCCATCCATTTTCTTAGCCGCTTATCCTCACAAGCGTCACCTCACGCGAGTGCTGGAACCTATCCCAGTTGTCAACAGGGCTGAGGCGGGTTACGCCCCGAACTGGTTGCCAGCCACTCACTGGGCACATGTAGACAGACAACAGTTACACTCATAATCACACCGAGGGGCAATTTGGAGTCTCCAATTAATGCATATTTTTGGGATGTGGGAGGAAACCGGAGTGCCCAGAGAAAACTGATGCAGGCACGGGGAGAACATGCAAATTCCACGCAGGTGGGGCCAGGATTGAACCCTGTATCTCAGAACTCTGAGGCCAACGCTTTTCAGCTGCGCCACTGTGCCACCCTCTTCCTTTTCAGGAAATACAAAATTATTCTATTGGCTATTACCAATGTTTGTGCTTGAATCCAAAATGTTCCCACATTGGCATGGTAGCGTTAGGCTTTGGAGCTTTTGCCATTATGCTTTCCTCTTCTCAGTGTCTCCTCCCTGCCTCCTCCCCTCCTTACTCTTCTTTAGTCTCTGACCTTACGGTCACAGCCTCAACAATGGAGGCACGGAACATGGTCCACTTAATTTCAGTGTCCCCCGCCTCCCCTGGGATGTGGGTAAAATCGAATCAGAATCAGACCCCCAAGGTGCCCTCCTTTGCCCGCCATCCAGGTCCATTTACACACCCAACCCCCTTGGTTGTTTTTGCAGGTAGTGACCCCACAGGAAGGGTTACCCATGTTACCTCTTGTGCCTGGCAAAGCCCCATGTGTTCAGGTCCATCCACTCATGAATATACGAGGGCAGTACAAGTTCTGACAGGGCCACCACAACTTTCAAAAAAAGCTTAACATCGGACTCTGGGTAACATGACAGAATACTGTGGATGTTTGGGTTTCATTACTCTGTCATGTCAGGATTGTTGTTTTGAAATGATAAACTAAACCAGCTAACCCTTTATAATCATGTATCCTGACGAAGTAAGCTTGTGAAGTTGAAGACCCTACCAAATTCAAATTAAGTATAGCAGGTGTTCATTCACAGATTTAATTAATGATCATGTTACAGTGAAGAAAATAAGTATTTGAACACCCTGCTATATTGCAAGTTCTCCCACTTAGAAATCATGGAGGGGTCTGAAATTTTCATTGTGGGTGCATGTCCACTGTGTGAGAGACAATTTAAAAAGAAAAATCCAGAAATCACAATGTATGATTTTTTTAAAAATGATTTATTTGTGTGATACAGCTGCAAATAAGTATTGGAACACCTATCAGCTAGAATTTGGACACCCCTGAACTACTTGAAACGTTTGACCTCTGTAATTGCAAACAAAGGCTTCTGTACCAAATACTGTATAGGGTGGACACGTGTCTTAATGCAGCTAACGACCTCACACACGTGATCTGATTCAGGATAATACATGGAGTAGAGGTGGACATTTAAATGCAGACTGTTTTATTGAAAGGGTCGGTGCTGGTCGGCGCTCAGGAGACAAAGACGACACTCAACAAAAGACCAACATTCCCAAATGCTATTTAGCCTCAATAACTGGCATATATATTTCGACCAAATGCAAGTTCTCAAAACACAGTTGACATTGCGTGAAATCAATCATATGAGCCCCTTACCTATGCCGAGAAAGTGGAGAGCCGTTCACCCAGGAAGAGGTCCGGTTGTCAACCAGCTGGGCGTCCGTACGAAACCCGCAGCAGACTCTACCTGTTTGTACTCTGCATCTCTCTATTATACTTTTCAGTTGCTTGCGAGAGAAAGGACTGGTGGCCTACCCGTCCCACCTGGCGCCGCAACAATTGTAGCCGATTTACTATTGACACCTAAGTGTGTCCTTCAGGCTCTGAGAAACATCTTACGCAGCCATAACTGTCAAGACATCCCACAACAATGTTCGTTTTTAGTATGCATGTGAACAAGATAGTGAAAAACAACTTATATGCGAAAAACAAGTGAGTGTATGCATGCGAACACGATAGTGAAACGGTCAAGACGTCTTGACCAGAAAAACAAGTGAGTGAAAAACAACTTATATAACCATGGTTGCACAATACATTCGGGTATTCGACGGTTATGGGAAGCATCACTAATTAACACTCCTTTCATTCCACTCTTGAGCCTTCACATATTAGTTGATATACCCGTCAAACGTCGATGGTAACACTATTCCATTTCCAGTGTGATTCATGATGTCATGAAAGAACATGGACCATAATTCCCGCAACGTTAGGTTTCTGTGAAGATATTGATGTGATAAACATCCTTGCCATCTAGCGTAAATGTATATATGAGTGGGGTGAGGCACCAACTTAACAGTGTAGTTCTCGACACCGAAGTGTCCATTACTTTTCTCAAGGCGTGCAATCATCTCATGCGTTGCATAATCACCCACTCCACTTCAGCTCGGATACGTCTTACGTAGATACACGTTAGCAGATTACATAGTGATAGCAATACTATTACAATAACCAACAGAATCAGAGGGGGCACCAAAGTCCTCCTAGCATGACTGACATCCCTGAAAAGATGTCCCACCAGTGATGGGCTGAGGACTGTTGTACTATTTTAGCAGCATGTTGTACCCGTCCGCTGGCTACTAATGTGGACACCATGAGGTTAGAGATGTTAGACGTATGTGACTGTATAATTTTCTGAACTTCAGTGGATTGTTCCAATGCGCATTTGAAACGCTCCAGTGAGAGGTTCCAGGGATTCTTTAGTACATCCCATTGTACTTGTGTCAGCCGATTAGACACAGAGTAATTCGTCAAACGATACGTCTGGTTTCCCCAATGCCATAGGTGCACATTATATAAGCAACCAACGAAAGGAACCGATGGTACTTGTGAATTATTTTGCATTGTTGCCACACATAGAGCATGTGGTCCGATTTGCCACAACATCTCCCTTCGTGGCTCCCGAGTCCAATCACAAAGTAGAGCCTCTGAGTCGGTTAAACATGGATTGCTGTGTCCCTGTTGTAATGTACACGCCATTCCTCTGTCTGTTTCGTCACACATTTTCATCTCATAAGTCGTATTTGTTCCCACATCCATCCACTCTCCATCCAGATGTAGAAACCAAAATCCTGTGGTAGTAATCACCGGTAATACTTGATACTTACATATCGTTTTAACAGTAGACACATTGTACTGAGTCCAATACCCAGCACAATATGTACTGTTGCATTTTGTTCGCTCCGAGTGTAACTGTAACCAAAGTTTGCTACTAATATTCAAAATCCGTCTCCATTCGTGATAATTTCCCGTTGTCATTATTCTCTGGAATCGCTCTTTTTGAGCTTCCGCATGTATCATTTGCAATGCACAGGTTGTCCAATTACCTATATGTGATAGATTCTTTAACGCATCATATGTTTCATTCCATAATTTTAACTCCCATGTAAATACCTTTTTCCAAACACCTGTGTTTTCCAATTGCCCTATCATAGTTTTTGGAAGCCATACCCCTACCTGATGTATAGCATCTGATGCATGTTGCCCTGTGTTAGATAACATTGTTCTGGTTACTTCATTATCTGCAGCATTAGCTACACCATACAGTGTTCCCATTCCTCCTAAGAGAGTATCATACCAAGCTCTACGTCTTTGTGTACAGTGTGGTATATCGGGGAATTTTATTTCCCAGTACACTCGGGTTTTAACCCTGAATTGTGCCATGTGCGTACAGGTATCTAATACTGGTGCTATGTGTGTTCTTGTAGCATTAGGTTTCCCAGGTAACACCCATATTATATACAAAAATGTGTTACGTCCCGAGATTTCAGTGCTGTTGAAAAAAAAAAAAAAAAACGGGGTTTCTTTTACGGTAATTGTCCACCTCGTCCAGTTGTGCTCATTGCAGGTCTTGGTCGTCCTGTTGTAGTGGCACATGGGGACCACTGAAGTGACGGTTAAGTTGCATCCTTGTTCCACCAACGGGATGTCCTTTCCTCCAAGGCACCTTTTGCATTTCCACATCTGACAATTGCTGGTGATGTTTACCACGCCGCAAGCTCGGTAAGCTGGACAGGTGTAGTCTCCTTGAGTACGGTCCTGGGTACTGCTTTTCCATCTTATGTGGAGCCGCTGGACCTGCTCCAATTTGTCACCCTCCGTCATTGCGCAGCAGAGTTGGACCATTGCACCAAGGACAAGGATACACGTGACCCAGCAGACGACACTGCCACCTCTTGGGCCCTCGGTCTTCCCTGGTCCGGCCATGGCGCCTCTCCGATGATGGTCTTCCAATCAGCAAATACTACACGGCATCTGTATTACGACAAATAGTGGATACTACAAACATGTGATTAGTTCTCTCTTGTATAACATTTTGACACCGGTACATTTACCCATTTTTCCTCTCCAGGATATAAGACTCTCACAGTAGCATCTTGCCCTTGAGCTATAATTTCTGCTACTCGGGGAGGACCGTCTGGCTGTTTTACCCAAACTTTTGCCCCTGCCAAATCAGTGGAGCCAAATCCTCCCTCCCTTCTGGTGGTTATCACCACAGGTTTAGGTATTTCTTTTACCTTGGTTACAAGGCAAGGCTTCACTACCAATTGAGCAATTTTGTCCCCTCTTTCCAATGTAACGGGCTGTTCTGCTAATAATTTGCATACCACTCCAATTTCTCCTTGATAGTCCACATCAATTACTCCGGCTTGAATTGTTAACCCTTTTAGTGATAACCCACTTCGTGGTAGAATGTGTCCATATGTCCCTGGTGGACACTGGAGCCCCAATCCTGTTTTCACTATTTGGATTTCGTTGGGAACCAGAGTGATGTTTGTCAGGATTTTCAAATCCAATCCCGCTGAGCCTGGAGTAGCTCGTACGGGAATTTCGGCTTGAGGATCAATTTTCCACATTTTAATTTCCCCATTGGAATTTTTGTACCGGTTCCCCCATTATCATTCGTATTAGGGGCATTATTCCCGCCCCAAGCGGTCTATTATTAATCTGATTCACTGCCTCGGATAAGTCTTTGCATCATTTGTCCAGCGTTCTGTTTCGAGATAGCTTTTTTAATGTTTCCTTAAGAATTCCATTCATTCGCTCTATTAACCCAGCAGCCTGCGGATAATAGGGAATGTGATAGATCCATTCTACATCGTGAGTCTTTGCCCAGTCTTTAGACTCCTTTTCCCCCTATTTTAATTCGCTCAGACACATACCATTTCCATTTGATAATACTAGCTTCCTGTGTGATTCCTATTCTATGTGTCGTCGGGTTACCTTTAACCCATGTCAAAATCGGTATATGTGTTCTCATTAACACCTCATGGCCCACCGTTTGAGCCTCAGTTTCAACCAATGCCCAATAGCATGCTAATAGCTGCTTTTCAAAAGGTGTGTACCTTAGGCCTGCTTCTGGGAGCTTTCTCGACCAGAATCCCAAGGGTTTACGAATCCTATCTTGCTTTTGCCACAAACTCCAGTTAGCGTATTCATTTAACGCCGACACCTGCAATTCTACCGGTCCCGATTTCATTTTTCCCAGCGACACTGCTTACTATATCGCTTCCTTCGCCATATCAAATGATCGCTGTTGTTCTTCTCCCCAACTAAAGTATCATTTCCTTAGGAACTTTTAGCTTTTCCAGGTGCTCTGCTACCACCCGGTGGCAGATTGTGGGACTATGTAAATAACCCTGTGGTAGTCTGGTAAACGTGTATTCGCGCCCTTCCCAGGTAAACGCAAATTGATTCATCCTATCCTCAGGAATAGGAATAGTGAAAAATGCGTTAGCCAAATCTATGACCCCATACCACGTTCCGGGATGATGTTGCACTCGTTCTATAATTGTCACTGTGTCGGGCACTGCGGAAGTCTACTGTCATCCTCCCAGAGTTATCTGATTTCCTGACTGGCCACAACGGATTGTTCCAGTTTGTCGTCACTGTTTTCAATACACCAGCTTCTAAATATTCTTTAATGGTCGCCGAAATTTCTTCCTGTCCTCCAGGTATCCGGTATTGCTTTTGACTTACTACCTGTGTAGCTTGTGGTATCGGAAAAGGTGGCATTTTTACTTTACCCACCAATATTGCATGTATTTTCAGTGGATTTGCTCCGAATTCAAATCTCCCGGGTGTCAAATAAAGTGTCATTCCGGCTAATATGTCCATGCCCACTATCCACTCTGAGATAGGGGTTATAATCACCATATATGTTTTTATAGGCATATTTCCTATTTTCAAAGGTAAGTTTAGATGTTTTCCAAAAATCACTTTTCCTCCTAGTCCTGTTAATGGTACTAGGGGTCCTTTCATTTTCTCTGGATTTCCATAAATTATTGAGGCCTCCGCCCCGGTATCTACTAACGCTGTTACTGTTTGAACTAATTTATCCCAATAAATTTCCACATCATATACTTCAAAAGACACAGTCGTAGTTAACAAAAAGGAACTGGTGCATCCTTTGTAAAACTGTACATGCAAACATAGTGCACATTATTCAGAAGATATGACAAGCATACAATATAGTATATGGATAGCTTTTTCAGTAAACAAATATCTTTGTACCGTTAAGTCTATTGAAACACTTGCAGAAAGGCAACACCCGCGCGCGCACACGCGTACAAACGCGTACACGCACGATAGAAAGGCAACACCCGTGCACGCACACACGCGTACAAACACCCACACGCACGATAGAAAGGCATCACCCACGCGCGCACACATCCGTACAAACACATACACGCACGATAAGGGTATGGTTGTAAGCAGTATTATGTGCAAAAGTGAACATTCATTCATTTCCTATACTGCGTTATCCTCACTGTTTAATGCACTGATCTAAACAAAAACAACGCCATCTGCCATCTTGATACTCCCAAAACAACCATGCCGACCTGTGTATAATCTTCTCTAGTCATGAACAATTCTGGCTCTGGCTGCACTTGTGGGACCAGCCCTCGCACTCGCTCGCCATTTTCGTCCGGAATTGGTTGACCGTCCGCCCCCATCAGATCCTGGATTCGATCTGGTATCACGCGTCGCTGCGCTTTTCGTCGCGTGAAAGGGTGTATCTTGTTAGGTCCTAAGCACGGACTTCTCGCTCAATGTGGTCCCAGGAGCTCACAGCACCAGGATAGAATGATTGAGACAGAGGCAGAGTTATTTTTTACTAAACTGCAGTTTAGGGAGAGCTTGGAGGAGCAGAACATATCCTCCACACCCGCACGTAAGACTCTCTCCGAGCCCCCCCAAAACCACACATTTTATTGAGTTTCACACATAGGGAGGGGGAGAGAGGTTTCACAAGACAAGTAAAGTTGTTATACAGAGAGAGTTAATCTTCTCAAGGCCGGGTGTCCTCTGAGTAGACACAGTTCTTCCTGTTACAAAAACCCACAAGAATGCAACTATCATAAATTTGCAGTCACCTTGAGCTCTTAAACTTCCCATAGACAAACAGCACACACACACATCCCTGCACAGCAACAGAGTAATTAAAAAAGATTTATGACACATGAGGAGATACATTTCACAGGCCTCTGTGAAATGTGTAAGCTTATCTTACAATCTGCAACCCCTTTAACGAGGGATACAACCCAGTCTGTGGTGGCGGGTCCGGTCTTATCCCCCCACATATCCCTGTTCCACTCCTCCGGATTCCACTGCGCTGACAGCCCAGTGGTGAATGAACGGATTTGCGCTTGTTCTATTTTACGAGGTTTCTTCTTTCGCCCTCTTCGCGCCACTTGGGAGATATGCATTACAGCTCTTTCTGTTATACTCTGCATTTTTGCCAAATGCTCCTTTAATTCTTTCAGAATAACCTCTAGCTGGATTGCGGCTCATCGCAGCCGGCCGGTGTGGCTTATGACAGAGCCGAGCTGTGCTGCTTTAGTCACAGTCGAGCCGGGGCGCTTGATGCACGCACGCGACTGAGTAACACATTCTCGGCTGGGTTCTTCAGAGCCGCCCCCGTCGCAAAGCCCGCAGCCTTTGCAGAAGCTGTGACCGCCGAACGCGGCGCCTCAGCCGGTGTGGCAGAGTTTCGGTGCCCGTGGTGGCATATAAGGAGGAGATGGAGCCTAGCTATGTTGCTTTAGGGGTATGTTCAAAGTCACCGCAGTACGTGATGAACACTATCAAGACATTGTTGGCTGCGGGACGCGCACATAGACACATTTCATACGCGGATCTTTTGCTACGTTATGAGAAAGACCTACCTGTTATTTGGAACCCACAAAGCTCTCGTCCTCTGCACCCGCGCAATCCATTTTTCACAACGAACAAGGTCTCTTTCAAACTTATGAAGGGTAACTGCATTCTCCCGATTGTTCAAGCAATGTCCAGCAATGCAATGAGCCGGCATTTTGGCTAACACGAAGGAACAACGAGCTACCTTCCCGGAGGTAAAACTAATGGAAACAAACGAGTCCACTAGGGGCCACCTCTGTCCTGTACGTCACTTCCTGCTTCTTCTCGAAAAGAAATCCCTCGAGAGGATTTTCATGGCGAGAGTTGCAAAAAGCTTATTGGCTGTGGGTTTTTCATTAATAATATACCAAAAATCATCCGTTTAATGACACTTGACCTTTAAGCATATGAATATGGAGCAGTTAGTTGAGTAATATACAATCTTGCTTCAGTGCTGTGGAAAGTAAAGTACCAGTAGCTTCTATTTCTAAAGGGACAACAGCAGGTGAGTTATTTACAGTAACCTAAAGACTCTATTGCTCTCGAGACGATGAACAGGATTAGAGCAAGATGTCAGGCTGCGCTAATACCACTTTAAAAATGTGACTCAATCGCAGAATATTGATCTGTTTGTGAATAAGAATCACATGTTCATGCTTTGTAAATTGTCACTAATGAGCACAGTAGGAGTAACTATATTCTTTTGATATTGGTACTTTTGTCATTGTCACCCTCTGGGTCCCCAATAGGAGAGGACACCTGTGTGCTTTGATTGAATATTGGTGACATTCCTGTTTTATTTGTGAATATGTTAATCCAACATGAATAATACTTTGGTAAATCAGGAGATTCTATTTCAGTCGCTAAAGCACCATTTTGATCCCCCAGAAGATGTACTGGTTGAGGAAAACCAAATGAACTGCATTTCTCTGTCCGGCCTGATGACACAATCCTCGATGGTTGGCATGTCAACGACCATGGAGATGCCCCGGAAGCGAAAGGGCAGTGTGGACAACCAGTAAGTATGGCAATGCTTTGCGTTATGTTCTTCTAAACCAGGGGTTGGCAACCCAAAATGTTAAAATAGCCATATTGGACCAAGGAAAAAAAACCTTTCTGTAACTGCAAAAAATTCAAGTTCTTATATAAGCCTCATTATGCAGGTAACATATGCTGTGTCTATATCAGCCCACTATTGAAATGACATCATGAGCATTCATGTTTAAATGTTTATTTTACCTGTAGCACATCCTGACGAGAATGGCACACCACCCTGCTGTATGATGGTGTTTTAAGTTTAACTTCCATTATTGATCTTATGTTTCGTTGCTTTGATAAAATAATATGATAATATAATAAAAAAACAATTTTTGGTCAAATTTATTTTGAGGATTAAAAAAAATAAACTCAAACATGCGTCCTGTAATTTCAGCCCTCCCCACGGAAGTAAAATGCTATCCGCTTCTTTTTTCCCCTATATCAGTGCAACACATCCTGCCATTATAAAAATAAAACAGCAGCCTTTTGAAAAGGTATGTACTAGCAAAATATGCAAATTTAATTTCAATTAATAAAATAAAATAATGCACAGTCCTCTTCTCTTTTTTCCTAATGGCGGCAACAGCCAAATGAAAAGGCTATAATTGACCCCTCCGTACAGGGCACTTAACCACGCCTCCTGAAGTTACGTCACCCCACTGTTGCTAACCTCAGACAAACATTTAGCAAAATGGCATCCCAGGAAGAAAAGACGAGAGCGAAATTGTCCGATTTACCATTGATTTTTCACTCGGATTCTTAGCGAATAGTGAAATACCGTTGAAGAGCAGACAGCAGGGCTTCAAGTGTTTCAGCGAGGGGTATTTCAATGGTATTTCCATGCATATCGACGGAGAAACCATTGATATTAGCGCGAGATCTTTCCGGAGTCAGAGGAAGACCGAGAAGCCACATAATATATTATAACCCAAAGACGAATTCGTCATTGACAGTTTCCTATTTTCGTGTTAACTATCACACTAGTGTGCAGAATCTGTATGTGTATCTGTATAGCCGTTTGTGAACCGCCGTATGAAGGAAAAGAAGAAAGCGAGGCTTGATTCACGAGTAGTTTCTCTCGTTTTCTTTGTGTAACGTCACGCGCTCCCCTCAATAATTATTCTTGAATTAGTGCCGAACCTACGTAAGTCCCGACCGAGTACGACAATCACTACTTTAGTGTCCTCAAACATCCTTCCTTCAGTCTTGTTGTCTCGGTGCACGTCGAATGCTTTTAGGACTTGCTAATCCGGTTTAGCTTAGCTCGCTAGCCGCCAACAAAGAGACGCGTTTGTGCAGTCAAATCATCACAAAATATCGTTCAACACAGATCAAATGTGTCAATCATTCACACGTAGCTATGTTATGCAAGCGAAGAACTGCTAATTCATTTATATGAGACATGTATTGAAAATCAAATATAGGGCTTACCTTCATGGAAACATATCTGTTCCGGTGGATTTTAGATGGATTCAGTTGATCATGCGATCTTCCACAAAGTTTGATCCATCGAAGACATTTTTCGTACTCGGTCTTCGGTTTTGGAAAGGGTACGAATTGAACTCCACCAACTAGCCTATCAGGATACCTGTCGTCACTATTACAAAGTCCGTGACTACACCTCTTCACCATATCTATTGTTAAGGAACCCAAATACGTGATAAAACGCTAACAAAAGCTATACTGGACCATGCGACTTTGTCTGAGGTAATGGCGGTCGCCAACAAGGGGCGTGGTTTATGCAGATCTCTGGCCTCTAATTGGTCAGCGACGGGGATGACGCAATTTCTACGCAGGGGTCAATTGGACGAGTATGATGAATCACACTCTGCAATTAAAACACAGCCTGCTTAAATGATAAAATGACATCCTTTTGAAAAGGTAAAGTATGTAACATTAAAATTTTAAGTTCCTTTTCATTCTCTGGTTTTTCACAAATGCTAGGTATTTCAATGCAAAGTAAAAAGCAGGATCCTCCTCTCCTTTGTCACACACATCTACAACACAACCATTCCCAGACTTGAGCAACAAAACAATATCCCTCTGTGTCTTTCCTAATATACTGTCAAAAATAAACCAATTTCTAAAGCTTTCTTGCTAAATATGTTCCTGTGACAGAATTGTGTTCTTACCCTTTTAATGTAACTTCATTTGTCAGACAGTCACTCGACAATTTCTCAACATCGGGTATGTAATATGTGACTTTAAATCTTGACACATGACTGCAAGATCTCATCTGTGAGGTGTTTGCGGTATTTGGATTTAATGTAATTGATGTTCAAGAATATTTGCTTGCACAGGTGTGTTCATAAAAACATAGCTCCAAATGCATATTTCTTCATGTTCCTGTTACTGTCAGGAAGAGCATTCCATATTTCAAAACAAGTTTCTCAGGTGTTGCGAGCCTTTCAATTTCACTCCCATTTGTGGCTTTGGGCAAGCTGGGCTTTCTGGTGAGTGACTTTTTAACTCCCACCTGGGTACTCTGCTACAGATGTAACATGTCTTCCCTGGAAATATCTTCCCACATTGCTTTTTGTTGTTGGAGAACTTCTCATTACATAGCAGACATGTTATAAAACCTGCGTTGGGAATGAAAGGAAATGATTCGGTCCAAGCACTGTTGAATACTCTGATCGCCTCAGCCATCTTTTTCTCTTTCTTTCCCTTTGCGATCCATGGCCCATCACACCCGCCAATTTCTTGGCAACAGCCACTTGCCACGCCGAGATCAAAGAAGCACGTGTCGTAGGACACGACGCTAATCTTCATTGACAGAGATGTTGACATTTAATATTTATTCCACACATTTTAACAGCATTGAAAAATGATAATGTCTGTGTCATGTTACACCTCCTACAGAAACCATTTTAAAATAAAAATAAATTATATTTTCCTCACCCATCTTTTTCCATTTTCATGCTTTTTTGAAAAAGCTCCCAAGAGCCACAAAGGAGGGTCTAAAGAGCTGCATGCAGCTCTGGAGCTGAGGGTTGCCAATCCCTCTTCTAACCATTCTTGAAGCCAATTACTACAAATGAGCTTTATTATTCCTATTTTGTCTTTTTATTCTTAGGGAAACAAGATTGGCCCCCATCACCAATGCAGATATGGAAGAGGACCAAAACGAGTAGGTGTTGTGTACATTATTGAAGAGCTTCCATGCACAGTGAATCAAAAGTATGAATACTGTCTTGTTGCTAGCCAGTGAGAAGCAGAGTAAGGTGTCTTATACAGTAAAGAAATGCAATGGGCACGGGTGTTTTTTTATGGACTCAATAAATTTTCATTGTTGTGGCAATGCCCACCGCGCCATTCATGATGCAGCAAGCTCCTGGCAGAATGCCGTTTGCTTTGTAGATGCGCAAACAACTGGATCATATGGAAAGTTAAAGCTATAATCTGTGATTCCCCCCATCCGGTTACCCCTGGAATTAAACGTTACAATAAAGCAGTCCCGTCACTTCAATATGGTGTAGTCACCATTTCTCCACTGGAGATATTTTTCTTCAGCCCCAAGCATGATTGTATTTCTTACAAATTGTGTGATCTAAAGTTAGGGGATAACCCAAAAAAAAAATCCTCGTGGATGTATACACTGTGGTGTAATGGAGCTGTTGAAACACACTAGGTAGATAAAACAGGTGGAGGGAAACTGTCAACAGTTCACTAACCAGCATAGCAGACATATGCTCTACTCATATACTCTAAACGCTTCTCTATACTCATGCGCGGCTGACAACGCCCACATTACATCAAGTAACCGATGCATCGGTCAGTTGACGTGTACATGACAAAAAATGTTGCTGTGCATCAAATGCTGCAGAGATCATCTCTTGTGATTGGTCTGTTGTAGTCATATTGTGATGTACTCACCGTTCCTCCTGGCTCCACATACCACCGCTACACCTTGAATTGAACGTCTTGAATTGTCATTTGAAAGCTTTTGTATTTCCCCGGGTTGGCTCTGAGTGATATTAAAATTGGTTGAATGATTTCAAACCTTTGTGTGATAGATATCCAAAAACAAACTGAAATACTTTTTCACAGAGCTATGTATGTATGTATGTATGTATGTGTGTATGTGTGCGGAATACATTCTAATCAAGTGTGAACATCTTCTTTTCCTTTCGGCTTGTCCCATTAGGGGTCGCCACAGCGTGTCATCTTTTGCCATCTTAGCCTATCTCCTGCATCTTCCTCTCTAACCCCAACTGCCCTCATGTCTTCCCTCACCACATCCATAAACCTTCTCTTTGGTCTTCCTCTCGCTCGTTTGCCTGGGAGCTCTATCCTCAGCATCCTTCTACCAATATACTCACTCTCTCACCTCTGAACATGTCCAAACCATCGAAGTCTGCTCTCTCGAATCTTGTCTCCAAAACATCCAACTTTGGCTGTCCCTCTAATGAGCTCATTTCTAATGCTATCCAACCTGGTCACTCCAAGCGAGAACCTCAACATCTTCATTTCTGCCACCTCCAGTTCAGCTTCCTGTTGTTTCTTCAGTGCCACCGTCTCTAATCCGTACATCATGGCCGGCCTCACCACTGTTTTGTAAACTTTGCCCTTCATCCGAGCAGAGACTCTTCTGTCACATAACACACCAGACACCTTTCGCCAGCTGTTCCAACCTGCTTGGACCGTTTCTTCACTTCCTTACCACACTCACCATTGCTCTGGATTGTTGACGCTAAATATTTGAAGTTGTCCACCCTCGCTATCTCTTCTCCCTGTAGCCTCACTCTTCCCCCTCCACTTTTCTCATTCACGCACATATATTCTGTTTTACTTCGGCTAATCTTCATTCCTCTCCTTTCCAGTGCATGTCTCCATCTTTCTAATTGTTCCTCTGCATGCTCCCTGCTTTCACTGCATATCGCAATATCATCTGCGAACATTATGGTCCAAGGGGATTCCAGTCTAACCTCATCTGTCAGCCTATCCATTACCACCGCAAACAGGAAGGGGCTCAGAGCTGATCCCTGATGCAGTCCCACCTCTACCTTAAATTCCTCTGTCACACCAAAGGCACACCTCACCATTGTTCTTCTGCCATCATACATGTCCTGTACTATTTTAACATACTTCTCTGCCACACCAGACTTACGCATTCAGTACCACAGTTCCTCTCTTGGTACTCTGTCATAGGCTTTCTCTAGAGCCACAAAGACACAATGTAGCTCCTTCTGACCTTCTCTGTACTTTTCCACTAGCATCCTCAAGGCAAATAATGCATCTGTGGTACTCTTTCTAGGCATCAAACCATACTGTTGCTCGCAGATACTTACTTCTGTCCTGAGTCTAGCCTCCACTACTCTTTCCCATAACTTCATTGTGTGGCTCATCATGAATTTACTTCTTTTTTTTTTTTACAGCTCAGATGGAGAGGACCAACATGCCAAAATGAAATGTTTCAGGTAGTAAACACCATTTTTCATGTGCTGTTGCATTTAAGTGCGGCAATAAAACAACCGTTTGTCTTTGCAGAGAGCCACACAGCCAAATTGAAAAGAGAAGGCGGGACAAAATGAACACGCTTATTGACAAGCTGTCAGACATGATTCCAACATGTAACCCAATGTCTCGAAAGCTGGACAAACTCACTGTGCTCAGAATGGCTGTGCAGCACCTCAAATCCCTCAGAGGTACCAAATATTACATGGAACCACAACTACAGTTGATAGTTTGGCCCCTTCTACTAATAGAAACATATTCAGACTCATTGCAGGCCTCTCCATGTATTGTTCTATCTGGCTTTTTTTCAACCATGGTACCACTTTGAAGTGGGAAATTTATTAATAAGATTTCAGTGAACCTGTGCTTATCGCAGTTGATATGCTATCCATCCAGATCCACCACGATAGATGGAAGTTTTCTCAAACTCAATTCACCTCAGGGCCACTAAAAGCACATTCTGGCTGAGGCTGGGCCGCAGCCTCGGCGCACATGCACACAATTTACGTGACGAATTTTAAAAAATGTCTTTTATATTCTTTAGATAAGCAAGGACGCTGGTGTAAATAAGTTGTGTGCAAAGCTGCTAATAAAAGTCCATGGCAACACCACTGTAACTTTTACTCAATGAAAATTGTTTCTCTGCTTGCATCAAGCCTGGTCGATGTCACGCCCCCAAAAGCCACTACCCCACCGTGATTGATAGGTTCGTCAGCTCCACACACAACACTGTAAAAGTGCCATTCAGATAAATCAATAAATAAGTAATAATAAATCAAATCATTTAACTTTCACAGTAAGGTGGAGGATAGAGACAGGAAGGATGTGCTGCAAGTAAAGCTGATTAAAGATAGCAATGGAAATATGTTGACTGGTGCCAGTAGTGTGCTAAGTCGATGGAAAGAGTACTTTGAGAAGTTACTGAATGAAGAAAATGGGAGAGAAGGAA
Source organism: Syngnathoides biaculeatus (assembly GCF_019802595.1). Lineage (NCBI taxonomy): Eukaryota > Metazoa > Chordata > Actinopteri > Syngnathiformes > Syngnathidae > Syngnathoides > Syngnathoides biaculeatus. Next base: position 11,587,116 of record NC_084645.1, on the reverse strand, counting down.
GAGTAGAAGAGGCAAGGGTGAATGACCAGGAAGTGGCAGAAAGATAGTAGAAATCAAAATGCTGAGGTTCTCGGTTGGACAGGATTAGAAATTAGCTCATTAGAGGGACAGCCAAAGTTGGATGTTTTGGGGACAAGATTCGAGAGAGCAGACTTAGATTCTTTGGACATGTTCAGAGGCGAGAGAGTGAGTATATTGGTTGAAGGGTGCTGAGGATGGAGCTGACAGGCAAAAGAGCCAGAGGAAGACCAAAGAAAAGGTTGGATGTTGTGAGGGAGGACATGATGACAGTGGGGGTTAGAGAGGAAGATGCATGAGATAAGATAGATGGAAAAGGATGACACGCTGTGGCGACCCCTAACGGGACAAGGTGAAAGGAAAAGAAGTCAGGTCAGGGCCACAAAATATCATCTTGGGGGCTGCACACAGCCCGCGGACCGCCAACTTGAGATCCCTGGCTTAGAGCAACTCTAAGAAGGCTTTTTTACTAAGACCTCAAATAATGGGTGTTAAATTCCAAATCCCAAGCAAATCAGGTGGCAGACCAAATTGCTCTTTCTGAAAATGTGCGAGGTTACCATCAACCACCAGTCAGACCTCCCCCGAATGCTGAAATGTTGATTATTTTTATATCAATAATTTTTACTGCATTTTAGTCAATATTTGCTTTCAATACTGTACAATATTGATCACAATGTGCAAAATGTAAACAATGATATAAATGGCAAATTTGTGTGATTAAAGGGCAGTCTGCGTCAGATCGGTAAATAAACTATGTTCCACAAAAATTGCTGTTATAATAGGCCTGGAGTTGGTGGTAGGTATAATGGGACTTATTAACAAACTATTCTTAATATATTACCATCAGAATGCAGGTTTTTCTACTCTCTTATGCATAAGAGATCGAAATGAGTCTGTGACATGGTTTAATCAATGTAGTTTGTCAATTGAATGCAAAAGGGAGTCACCTGATTTGCATTTGAACTAAAGCAAAGTAAAGCAAAACAAATTTATTTGTATTGTGCATTTCATACACGAGGTAACTCAATGTGCTGTATATGATTAAAAGTATTTGAAAACAAAGAGATAAAACATTTAAAATGGGATAGAAACAATAAAAATGACATAAAAATATATAAAAGTGCAATTTAAACCAAGAAATATGATTAAAAAGTAGACTTAAAGTTGCTGACAGTGTGATATCATTTTCTCAATTAATATTCAAGTGCCTGCCCAGTTCGGGTTTCGTACCCCCCTCACACAACTTAGCTGAACAACAACACGGTATTTGGTTATTAGTCTTGGCCAACAGTCTAAACTGAGTTATCGCTATGTTTTTACTTTTATTTATTTATTTATTTTTGGGATGGAAAAATATTTTGTCCTAAAACGTACTTGTCGATGAGGGGTGGAGTGTGGTAAATCAATATTGGTTTTGGGGGTCGGAAAATTGGTTTTAGAGGAGGTAGGAATATATTATCCATCCATTTTCTTAGCTGCTTATCCTCACGAGGGTCGCGGGAGTGCTGGAGCCTATCCCAGGTGTCAACAGGCAGGAGACGGGATACACCCTGAACTGGTTGCCAGCCAATCGCAGGGCACATGGATATAAACAGCCACACTCAGAATCATGCCTAGGGGAAATTTAGAGTGTCCAATTAATGTTGCATGTTTTTGGGATGTGCGAGGAAACCGGAGTGCCCGGAGAAAACCCATACAGCACGGGGAGAACATTCAAACCCCACACAGGCGGGTCCGGGATTGAACCCAGGACCTCAGAACTGAGAGGCCAACCCTTTCCAGCTGAACCACCGTGCCGCCAGGAATATAATACTTCACCTTAAACATACAACCAAAGATTTTCTTAGGGTGGTCAAGGGCTCAAGCCACTCTTTAAAAAAAAAAAAAAAAAGAAAAAAAGTCTAGCGACAACACTGAATCCAACTCTTGGTGAATTGGGCTTCATAATGTTAGTAAAACAGTATGGATGTCTAGCTGGCCACTGTGACCACTCAAAGCGTAACATAGCTTGGTTGCAGCACAGAGGGGCTGCAACAGGGAGTAGACTCGCAAAGAAAAGAGGAAATCTAAGGAACCACTTGATGACTTGTCACGGTGGTTGGGGCTGCTCACAGCACACCGTCATTGGACACAAGCGCACCAGTGAATTTTCGTTGAAGACTGAAGTGGGAGGGACAAATGAAGCATATGGGTATTTAGTATATATAAATAACCCTGCTGTCAATGTTTTACAGGGGATGAGAGTCTGAACATAGGATCGAAGGCTGGAACATCGTTATGACTGCTTGCTAACTAGTTGTGAAGTCAGAATCGAATAAAAAAAATGAGGCGGCACGGTGTATCAGCTGGACACCGTTGACTTCACAGTTTTTGAGGTCCCAGGTTCAATCCCGGACCCGCCTGTGTGGAGTTTGCATGTCCTGGGATAGGCTCCAGCACTCCTTGAGACCCACATGAGGATACGTGGCTAAGAAAATGGATGGATGGAGGGAAAAAAATGTTTCTGTTACTATTCAATTCATTTTAAATCGGGGCTTGGAAAAAAAAAACAGTGGGAATGTCTCAACATTATTAAAACTGAAGACAAATTGCAATTGTGGTACTTTAACAAAAACATGAAGTTAATTATTATTTTTGCAGCCACATAAAAAATGGGGCGGGCCAGATCTGGCCTCCGGGCCATGAGTTTGACACCTGTCTTCAAGACACCTACGCCAGCAGATGCCATGAGTAAAACTCAGACCACCATATTTAAAATAGGGAAGATGAGTGATCCAATTAAAGCAAGGCGCATTTACATGTTGCACATTAATGCAAAACCTGGCTGTCCCAAATGCAAGGTGGAAAAGACTAACAAGAATAGCTTGAAAAAGAACATTTTGAGCATTTCCAATAAAAGTACATCAAAGATTATAAAATTAAAATAAATGGTACAATAAATGTAGGGAAACCTTAAATTTCCACTATGCCATCATTACTACATGCATTTTACAGAATATTTGGGTGCCCTCAAATTACATCATTACAGTGCAAAATAATATTTTAAGCAAGTTTAGGAAAATGTTGAATCATGACAATTTTTCATTATTGAACATATATAACTCCTTTTGGAATAGTTTTTAAAGTCTCCCACTTTTCAGGTTCTGCAAGCTCTCTCTCTGACACCAACTACAAACCATCATTCCTGGCTGATGAGGAGCTCAAACATCTCATTTTAAAGGTAAGAATACGTGCTGTCTCACTTGATTTACAATAACCTACCATGTTCTGATCTAATTCAGAGGCTTCAGTGTTTTTCATATATATAAATATTTAACAGAAAGTCTCCATGACATCATTATAGTTTCTTGACAATGTTATCACACTGGCGCACCATATCCTTCAGAGTCTCTCTTTTTGTTGTTGTGCAGGCTGCAGATGGGTTCCTGTTTGTAGTCGGCTGTGATCGTGGGAAAATTGTTTTTGTCTCTGAGTCCATCACGAAGATATTAAATTATAGTCGGGTAACACGTTTTGTTTTTGTTTTTTTTTTTAATTTGTTGGTTTGGTTTTATTTCTTTAATTTTTCGTGTACCTGCAGCATGTGATTCTCCTGACACGTTATATGGGCCTTACCTAAAAACAGGACACACCAATGAGCTGAAAGATCATGATGACTTATTGTCTATGACCACAACTTTACAAATATCTGATACAAGAGCTGTATCAAATATTGTGTATATCAGTTTTGATGATGAAGTACTAGTGTACATCACTGCAAATTACAGTGACAACAATAAATGTCTAATTAATAACTGACGGTTTCAATCAAACATTTATTTACTAAAGAAAAAAATCGATTAAACTGTTGTATTGGCTATTATAATGTGGAAGTTGTCATAATGTAATTCGTGGTCTTTTTATGGGGAAAGAAGCTATTGTAGTAAACATAAAAAAACAATTCTTGCTTGGTTTCCATTTCTCCTTGTAACTCAATATATTTAGTAGTATGTGCTGAAGTGTAATATCTACTATCAATGTCCTATCTGTTACAAATTAGAATTTCATAAACTGATATATTACCTGTATAACCTCTTGGGCACCATGTGTCTGTCAGGTTGATATGTTCTGTCTTCTTCCTCTAGGAAGAACTGATTGGCCAGAGCTTCTTTGATTATGTCCACCCTAAAGATATAGGCAAAGTGAAGGAGCAGCTCTCAGCCTCTGAATTGTACCCACGGGAACGGCTAATCGATGCAAAAAGTAAAGCAGTTATTTTTCTCAGTGTGTGTTAATGAGAGGATACACCTTGTGACATTGTTGTATTTGTAGCTGGTTTGCAGGTCCAGGCTGACCTGCCAGTCGGCGGTGCACGACTGTGTTCAGGTGCACGGCGCTCCTTCTTCTGTCGCATGAAGTGCAACAAAACTGCTGTCAAAGTGGAGGAGAAGGAATTGCAAGCAAGTACTTCAAAAAAGAAAGGTAGTGAAATAATTCTGTGATCCAGTTGAAAAAATTCTGAGATTTTATCCTTGAGAAAAGCATCTTACCCTTGCTAGACAGAAATGTGGTGCTCAGTGTCAGAAAGCTTGGACTCGGTCACAGGTCATGAGTCTTGCAACATCATAATGACCCAAAACACTAAGCTAAAAACACTTGAGAATGGCGAAGAGCGAAACAGTGAATTATTCTCAAGTGGCCTTCTCTGAGCCCTGATCTAAATCTCATTGATAATCTGTAGAAGGACCTGAAACATGCCAAATGGAGAAAGCACACTTCAAACCTGTGACAACCGGCCAAAATACCTGGTGATAGGTGCAGAATTCTCATTGACAGTTTTGAAAATGGTTTGATTGCTGCGTTTGCTTGAAAAGGTTGTGCAACATCCATTTAAGGAGACCATTAAGAGATCATCATTCTTGTCCAGGACTGTATCATGAGGGGTTTTTTTTTTCTATTCTGTTTAACCAAATTTCAAAAGTGTTATTTAATTTGTATTAATTACGTATGTCAGATTCAAGTTATTTCTATGCCCATTCTAGGCTTTTCTTGTATTAACGGGGTTATCAATGATTTTGTCCATATACAATGAAGAAGATAAATACCATGCTATATTGCAAGTTATCCCACTTAGAAATCATGGAGGAGTCTGAAATTTTCATTTTAAGTGCATGTGCGCTGTGAGAGAGAATCTAAAAAAAAAAATAAAATCCAGAAATCACAATGTATGTTTTTTTAAAAAACAATTTATTTGTGATATACAGCTGCAAATGAGTTTTTCATTACCTGAGAAAACCAATGTTAATATTTGGTACAGTAGCCTTTGTTTGCAATTACAGAGGTCAAACGTTTCCTGTAGTTGTTCACCAGGTTTGCACACTGCAGGAGGGATTTTGGCCCACTCCTCCACACAAATTTTCTCTAGATCAGACAGGCTTCTGGACTGTCGCTGAGAAACACGGAGTTTCTGCTCCCTCCAAGGTTTTTCTATTTGGTTTAGGTCTGGAGACTGGCTAGGCCACGCCAGAACCTTGATATGCTTCTTATGGAGCCACTCCTTGGTTTTCCTGGCTGTGTGCTTTGGGTCATTGTCTTGTTGAAAGACCCAGCCATGACCCATCTTCAATGATCTGACTGAGGGAAAGAGGTTGTTCTCCCAAATTTCACAATACATGGCCGCGGTCATCCTCTCCTTAATACAGTGCATTCGTCCTTTTCCATGTGCAGAAAAATACCCCCAAAGCATGATGCTACCACCCCCATGCTTCACAGTAGGGATGGTGTTCTTGGGTTGGAACTCATCATTCGTCTTCCTCCAAACACGGTTAGTGGAATTATGACCAAAACGTTCTATTTTGGTCTGATCTGACCACAAGACTTTCTCCTATGACTCCTCTGTATCATCCAAATGGTCATTGGCAAACTTAAGACGGGCCTTGACATGTGCTGGTTTAAGCAGGGGAAAGTTTCCGTGCCATGCATGATTTCAAACCATGACACCTTCGTGTATTACCAACACTCACCTTGAAAACGGTGGTCCCAGCTCTATTCGGGTCATTGACCAAGTCCTGTCGTGTAATCCTGGACTGATTCCTCTACTTTCTAAGGATCATTGAGACCCCACAAGGTGATATCTTGCATGGAACTACACTCCGATTAAGATTGACCTTCATGTTTAGCTTTTTCCATTTTCTAATGATTGCTCCAACAGTGTACCTTTTTTCATCAAGCTGCTTGGGAATTTCGCCGTAGCCCTTTCCAGCTGTGTAAAGTTATACAATTTTGTCTCTGGTGTCTTTGGACAGCTCTTTGGTCTTGGCCATGTTACAAGTTTGAGTCTTACTGATTGTATGGGGTGGACAGGTGTCTTTATGCAGCTAACGACCTCGCACAGGTGCATCTGATTCAGGATAAAACATAGAGTGGAGGTGGACTCACAGGTCTTTGAGGGTCAGAATTGTAGCTGATAGACAGGTATTTAAATGTTTATTTGCAGCTGTATCACAGAAATCGTTTAAAAAAAAAAATCATACATTGTGATTTCAGGATTTTTCTTTAGATTATCTCTCTTACCAGTGGACATGCACCTCGGATGAAAATTTCAGACCCCTTCGTGATTTCCAAGTGGGAGAACTTTTCATATAGCAGGGTGTTCAAATACTAATTTTCTTCACTGTATGTATGTGTAAACGTGTCAAAGAAGATGTACTATTTAAATCTAATTTGTGTATGCGTGTGTTTACAGAGTCTCAGAAATACTGTACTGTCCACTGTACAGGCTACATGCGCAGTTGGCACTCCAGTCAGCTGGAAGCAGAGGGTGAGGGCGATGCAGACAAGCACGATAGCTCTCATTTCAGCTGTCTGGTTGCTGTGGGCCGCATTCACTCCCACTCATTGCCTCAAGTTAATGGAGATTTCCGAGTCAAACCCACAGAGTTCATCACTCGCTATACCATGGATGGCAAGTTCACCTTTGTTGATCAAAGGTAAACTGGAATTTGATCGCTGTATTCTTTCAAACATTTCATCAGAAAAAAACATTGCGGGAGTGTTTTTTTTTTTTTTTGTTAATTAAAATGAATCATGAGTGTCCATGTACACAAATTCACCAGTGTTGATTTCTTTACTGCCAGATTTTGTTATTGAATTCCATTTGGATATTTGTCATGTTTCATTGCTTTTACACTGTTAATCACGAGTGGTTTAAAGGAATTTCAACAATGGCTGATACTTCACAGAGCAACAACTATTCTTGGTTACCTTCCCCAAGAATTGCTTGGGACTTCATGCTATGAGTACTTCCACCAAGATGACTTACCGCATTTAGCTGACAGCCATCGAAAAGGTAAGCTGAATTTCTTAGCAGTTCTTAGATGGTAGTGAAACATAGTGACAATCTTTTTCTCTAATCCTGAATGTGTCCCCTCTTCAGTACTGCGAAGTAAAGAGAAGATAGAAACAAACAGCTATAAGTTCAAAACTAAATATGGCTCCTTTGTCACACTGCAAAGTCAGTGGTTTAGTTTTGTGAACCCATGGACCAAAGAAGTTGAATATATTGTGTCAACAAATACAGTTATATCGTAAGTATATGCTACACAAGTTGCTTATTTCATACATGCAGTAGCCACTTCATCAGACCTCTTTCTTTCCCTCACTACAGGCATGATGATCACAGTCGATTAAGTCAGTCAGGGAACAAGACTCAACATTCTTCAAACGCTTTAGGAGGTCAGTTAATGTTTTTTACAATGTTGTCTAGAGAAATAATTGAGGCTTCCAAGTATGGTAAAGGTGACTCATTTGTTATTGCTAATTTATTTTACAAGATGGAAAAAAACTCTCTTGCAATTTTACCAGGCATCTCAACCAAACCCGAGACGAGGATATATGCTGGAACTATTGGAACCCAGATTGCCAATGAGCTGCTTGACTTTAACAGGTGGGGAATCATAAAAATGGGTGTTGTCCGCACTTTTTTTCCCTGTCTAACGTTGTCATAAATATCCGATACTATTTTAAGTTGAGATTTTCTGTACCTCTTCAGAATGAACTCGTCACCCTCCAGCGGTAATGCGAGTCCGTTTAGTCTGCCAGTGGACAAATCTCCTCTCAAAACAACAAACAACCAAGTCAAGAACAATGTAGGTGACTTTTATACACTTCATTCAAATTCAGTTTGAAAATACCTCCAAGCATCTTTAATAAGTTGATAAACACTGCTTTCATCAGTTACACAGTTTTTTAATTCATCAAAAGAACCAGTGTGTTTTAACAGACTAAAGAAAAATATTTAGTTTGAAAACATGCTACTAGTTTAGAATAGCATAAGGTTATTTCTATTTTAGACAGAATGAGGGACACCTTTATTTACTGGCGTGTGATTGATGTTCTGTAACCTTTGGTGTTTTTTTTTGTTTTTTGCTGGTACAATTTTAAACAATACTTGATTGGAGGTTTTTATTTAAAGATACAGTAATTTGCAGTTTAAAAACAAAAGTCTACTGCTATTCTTTTGAATGACTATAATCAAACCAACTACGTGATAACCAGTCACTACTGTGCCACTGTAAAAGTAAATGGGATACTTTCTTTGGGCTGTTTGCATCTAGTTTGTGAAGTTAGATTTTGTCTCCACAGAGTTGTTGTGAGTTTTTTTTTCCCACCCTCGTCTTTTTTTGTCCAGGTGCCAAATGCTGATGCTACCGAGATGGAGATTCCAGAGAAGTCGAGCTCAGAGGATGACCCCCAGGGAACACTATTTTCTGGAGGGGAGGCACTCATGGGTACATTTTATGATTTTGTTCTCCTTTTGGGGCCATTTAAACAGCACACGTTTTAACAGAAAATTAATTCTTTTACACAACAGTAGTTTTGGAGCCTGAAACTGCAAACCTTCAAAAACAGTTGCATTCGGCCGTTGATAACTTATTTTTTATGTGTATACAGTAGGGCTAGGGCAAAAAAGTATTTTGTCAGCCATCAATTGTGCAAGTTCCCCCACTTATGAAAATGAGGCCTAAAATTTTCATCACAAGTATACCTCTCCTATACGACACAAAATGAGAGGGCGTGCAAAAAAATCCAGAAAATCAGGTTGGTTTTTTTTAAAGAATTTATGAGCTAATTATATTGTAAAATGAGTATTTGTTCAAGAACAAAATTTGATCTCAATACTTTATACACCAATGTCAATGATGGGTCAACTGTAACGCATGTAAGTCTTCACAAAGTTTTCACTCTCTGTTGCTGATATTTTGGTCCATTTCTCCAGGCAGATCTCATCTAGAGCAGTGATGTTTTGGCGTTGTCGCTGTCCATTTTTTTTAAATAATTGCGATCGTAGTTTATTTCTTCACACCAAGCTGCTTAGCTATTGCAGATTCAGTCTTCCCAGCCTGGTGCACGTCTACAATTGTGTTTCTGGTGTCCTTTGACAGCTCTTTGGTCTTCGGCATACTGGAGTTTGGAGAGTGACAGTTTGAGCTTGTGGACTGGTGTCTTTTATACTAATCAAAAGTTTACGCAGGTGCCATTAATTCAGGTAACCAGTGGAGGACATAGGAGCCTTTTGAAGAAGCTACAGGTCTGTGCCAGAAATTTGTAGATGACCAAATACTGATTACCATAATTAGCTCATAAATTCTTTAAGAATTAATGATTTTCAGTGGAAGTACTTGCACAATTGGTGACTGGCAAACTAGATTTTTTTGCCCTGCTGTATCAAATGGGCACAGATTTGCGGAATTCCGAGTTTTTTCAGCTAAAGATGTCATTGTTATGAAACGTGTACGGCTTGACGTCGGATGAGGCTGTGATCAAGACCAGCCGTCAGCATATATCAGTAACGCTCATCATGAAATTAGTCACAGCTGAAGAAAACGGCATTGCTATCTGTTTGTGGCATTTCTATCTGTTGACGGCATTGCTATCTGCTTGTATTAAATTTGGTGTTTAGAATAATGACAACATTCTGATTTCCTGTAACATTTTGGCGGTATTTCATTTGTATTTTCAATCTGTTAACATTTCTTAGAGAAACATTCTGTTTACTATGGCATAGACAAAACTTATAGACGTGTACGCTAAATGTTATCGAGCGGTCTGCACGTTTTCCAGTATGGCAAAAGTCTTGGAGCGAAAAGATGAAGATCGTGCTAGGGAAATTGATAAAAACCACGGGGTAAAAAATTGTTTCAGATGGGCATGGCTTGAAAAAAGTGTAACCATGCAGATAGGAATGAAAACTGTATCAACATCTCTGACCGAACATGATACAAAAAGTGGACGTTCCCGGCGAAGTGCTGTGCACTTATCCAGGAGCATATCCAAACCAGGAAACACAAAGGTAAGTTGGACGTAAATTTCGTTTTCAAAATATTATGATTGCCGTGTGTACACTGTTAAAAGTAACCAGAAGTCACCATTTAATAGTGTGTTTTATAAAAAAGTTTTCGTGCCCAAAGGGTGGGGCACCCACCCTTGAACCCCTCCACACTCCGAAGGCAGACATTTTCAGTGTTTTTCCAAATTGGTCATTCTCATCCCTGAATGGGTAGCGTTCTGAGCAGCAGCCATCCTGGTCTTTTTGTGTCCACATTTTGAAAAGTTTCGTCATCATTCTTCTTTACGATCCAAATTCGTCGCATTTCAATAACCTTGCTTTCTCTGAACCCACTCACTACAGGGGACAATTCACAGCTAGACCTGGACAGTGTGGTTGAACCAGGCCTTGGGAGTCTTAGCAATGATGAAGCAGCTATGGCAGTGATCATGAGACTCCTGGAGACGGACTCAAACCTGGGTGAAGGCGAGGACTTTGAAGAGATGCACTGGTCCTTGTAGAATTTCCACGGTTGAAAGGCGAGACAGTGACAAAGGAAACCTTTCAGGTTTTCCAGTTTTATTTTTCAATCTTAAAACCTGTTAGAACAAATCTTCTTAACAGAAAGTGTTTTGCCTATAATAAGGAACACCGGCTTTTCTCTGGAGGATGCAGATAAGCTTCCAAAGCCTTACCGCAAACTGCATGCCATGGAAAATATTGCTTGACTGTCAGCCCCTGGTTAATCAGTGAGGCCTCACACAGTTGGCAAAGGACAGTGTCAAAGCAAACATTGGTTTGGGAATCTTGATTATGTTTTCCAACTACACTTGAACACAGGATTGGAGAGATGCAAAAAAAAAAAACATGCGCTGCATTGAATTTTTATTTTTTTTATTTTTTTTTTACTTTTACATTAACTTTTGCTAAAAATGGAGCAATGGTCCTTGTGTGTTTGAACCTCATCCATCCTTCATTTGCCACAGAGCAGCTGTTTTTGTCACCCTCCCTGTGGGGTTTTCAGCAGTGCTCAATAGACATTAAGAGACGGCTTAGCAAACACCTCATATCTATCTCATTAAAACTATAATATAGTTTATGTTCTGAGTGCGACAGAAGAGGTGAATACTCAGGAGTGACAGGGAACAAAGCCACCCAATGTAAGCATACAGTCAGTTTTTTTTGCAGCTGTAGCAGTATTTAATATTTTACATTATTTCACTACATACTTAAACTTGAATTATATAACTGTTCTGTTCGCATGTGCATCTGTGTTCCTTGTGGTCTGCTTTATGATAAGCATTTTATATTTTTATTCATTATTGCAATGGCAGTTGTCCATTAATAGATTTAAGGGATTATAGCATGCAGTCATCATGCATTCTATAAATGTTTGAATTATGCCTCTTTTTCCTTGTAATTGTCACTTCTACTATCATACAGGTAAAGTTCTGTTGCTGTACTGTGATCTGACATTTGAATGAGTCCTTCAGTTAAAGTTACCTCATCTTGTTTTGTCTACAGTTGACATTGCACATAACACACTAAACAGAACCGGCTTGTGTGGGATACAGTGACTGAAATATAAGTATTTGACACAAGTCACTATTTATCTCACAAAATATATTTCCAAAGGTGCTGTTGACGTGAATTTTTCACCAGCTGTTCGGATCAACCCAAGTAAAACATTATTTCTCAAAAAGTGGAACAAATAAGATCAAAAATTGCGTAGAAGAATGTGAAATGACAGGGAAAAAGTATTGAACACATGAAGAATGGAAGATCCAAAAGGGCATGGAAAGCCAACCCACCTAAAATAAGTCAATAATCAGACAGTATTCCAGCCCCTTGGCATTGCAAATGATTATTGACTGGTTTAGTCCTCACTGATGGCCGACAAAAAGGTCTCATTGCCAAGGTGTGAGTCAAAGCACATCTTATGATGGGTAAGAGTAAAGAGCTGTCTCAAGACCAAGACAAACTAACTGTGTGAAAATTGCATTGGTTACAGGAGCATTTCTAAGCTTCTGAATGTTCCACTGAGCACGATGTCGAGAGCAAATCATATTGCTGTAGGTTTTTCTCGATCGGGTGCTCCTTGCATGATTTCTGTCAGAGAAGTGCAGAGAATAATCAGAATAGTTGTTTTAAGAGCCCAGGACCATCTGTGGAGAGCTGCAAAAAGACCTGGAACTAGTAGGTACTATTGTCAGACGGAAGATAGTGAGTAATGCACTCCGCCGTCGTCTATATGCATGCGCAAGTTATCACACAAGACTCCATTGCTGAAAAAAAGCATGTCAAATCTCATTTAAAGTTTGAACAAATTAGGAGCCACATTAGCCTGTTGAACACTGGGAAAATATAGTCTGGTCGGATTGCAGCAAAATTGAACTCTGGATGCCATAGTGCATAACACGTTAAGAGGAATATTGGCACTGAACATCACCCTAAAAACACTACCAAGAGTCAAGTTCGGAGGTAGGAACATGATGGTGTGGGGCTGCTTTTCAGCAAATGATACTGGTAAACTTCAGATTATTGAAGGAAGGATGAATGGGCAAATGTACAGAGACATTCTTGACAAAAATCTGCCATCTACGAACAAGATGAAAATGAAACGAGGGTGTACAGTAGATGATCAAAATCCAAAATCACACCTGAGCAATGCATCCAACTAATTTCTTCTTACGGGAGCAGTCTTGAACCTGTTGCTGCAAACAACAGCTTTTGTTCCAAGTATTAAATAAATACAAATGCTGTGTTCAATACTTTTTCCCAGTGTCTTTTCACAATACTACACACAACATAATTTCTGATCTTGCTTGTTCTACTTTCTTTGTATGTATGAGTTTTATTTGAGTTGTTGTACAAAAAAAGAAACTCTTATTTTGGCAAAAGTATGTAAACACCTGGCCATTGCAAATACACAAAGTGAGTCAACCCCGCAATCTTTTCCATGATTTTGGAGGTTCCTTTGGGAATTGGTTGAATTAGAAATCACTGATATTATGTGACGTGTTCATTATGACAAAGGTTCTGCTTCCTCATGGTGTTGTTTTATCACTGGTGTTTAACAGATTTTACATGCCAAGATTAGTTCGTATACTTCCACACGAAACTCACTCAAGCATGCCTTTATGGTCATTGTTGCAAGCACTGGGGCACATTTGTGCTTGAACAGTGGGGTTTTCAACAAACATTTACCATTGCAGTATAAAAGTCTGCTGGGGATTTTGGGGAAAAAAAAACTTTTGATAAGATTAATATTTTAGATTAAAGAGGAACCCCCGTTTAACCCATCTTTTCTAGAGATGTTTGGCTCAAAACTTTGTCTTCTGTTCCATTTTGATTTGTAAAAAAGTTGTACTATTCATCATTATGAAATCAATGCATCGCAAGCATATTGTTTTTTGTGTGTGTGCAGATTAAGAAGTACTGTATAATGTTTCAATGCATTTTGAGCGATGAGATGTTAAAATACATGTATTATTCATATACTCTTCAGTCCCTGAAACCAAGATGGCCAAAGACTGAGTACCAGCTGAGTTATACTGTATTGTAATTCCATGTATCCATGCTGTCATTTTTTTCTACTAATGTTGTCTTTTTGGGATTGTGAAACATATAATCACACCTATTTATGATTCATGTGGAATATTGTCTCATCATAAGCTTGAAATATGAGGAGCCAACAGATAGAGCGCATATTAAATTGTGGACACTCCTGCTTTTGTCCATTGTGCCTTTGGACATTTCCACTTTTCCCTGCAGTAAAGGGGTTTGTGGATTTTATTTCCCTCCCCATTTGTGACACCTCAGCTGACTGAAACGAGGGCTACTTGTATGATGTTCAGTTGCATCTCTGGATTTGACTTGACACCGTATTGCATGCTGTGCCAGTCTTCATTTAAATAAATCAGATGCTGTAATGGTGGCTTATGCATTAACTACCTGAACATATTTGGAGAGCAGACACAAGCTCGTCGATAAGAACGTCCACTTTGTCCGTTCTTAAAAACCAATCTTTGCACTGTAGTCGCTCTCCATTTTTACATTGTTGTCAGATTCTTTTGTGAGTGGTAAACTTTCGAAGGGTTTTTTATCTTTTACCTCTTGCTCTGTTTAAGTGACATCATACATTTTGTGAGGTGTCATGTTTTCTTTCTTTTTTTTCCCCAGTAACATGATGCTTTTATATGATTTCATGATTAGTGCTTGTGTGCAATTACACAACTGCCCCAGCACAGGACCTTTTGAGATTGAATTTAATAAAATATGGTACTGTTTTGAGCCACATTCTGTCACCCTTGAGTTAACCCTTTCATATTTGGCTTGAGAGGAAGCCCTGTATTTGACTATAGCATATTGGTGCTACAGTTGACTAGTGTGCTCCCTCTTCCCAGGCCATCTTAATAAATGTTAGATAACTAAACTCCCAACATGACCAATGTCCATTTTTTTCACTTATCAGAAACAGTCAAGTACATCCACCCACAGTCAAATGTGTAATTACAATTCTGTATGCGCTGACAAGTATTCTACCCTTTGACATTTTTAATTAAGCACAAATCTTAAAATTGTGACTTGAAAAGGTATTAATCTTTCCAACTGTCAACTATTAGTCCTGTGCTCCAACAGGCAATTATTAGTGATGTGCTCTGGAAACCTGGCCTTGTGAGAGTGGCAAGGACAAATTATGGGGGGTGGGAGTGGGCGAGGGGTGCATGAGGCATCTTGTGTGTGACTTACTGAAAACCATAATAGGCATAAATTTTTTAGACTAAAATTGAAGTTGGGCTAAATGTGGATGTCTACCCTTGTTGTGTTTATGACTCTTTATCAGGTTGAAGGATTACGATGCAGAGAAACTATCATCTGTACGGAAATCATTTTAATTTCAATTTTCTGCTATCTGAAAGGTTGACTCCACCTAATGAGAAGATGATTGGCTTTTAGTCATTTTCAGACAGACTTATTAATGCAGCGTTGTAAGATGGGATGGAAAGTCTTGCTTCCCTAATAAAATACTCTCCAAAAATGTTGTGTACAGTCGTTCCAAAATGACCAAAATGTTATGTGACACAAACTTAATTGACTTTGTTGCTTTTAATGAGGAAGTCAAAAGTATTGAAAGTAACAAAAATATAAGCGTGACTATTTTTGCAATGGAACAAGTGATTCTAAATCAAACTTTGACCAAATTGTCAGAGAACTCAATCAAGCTTTCTCACACATAATATAACCCGAGACATTTATTTCTCCTACTAATCTGATTCTTCGTCTTTTGGACATCATTTTCTTGATTCATGTTACACGGGAGATAAACCAGTACTCATACATACCCAGCCCAATTGTTGATGAATTTTGATGATAATTTGGCAAATCAATAGAGCAGGGCTAATGTCACACTTTCTTACTCATTTTTCTTAGAATCAGTACAACATCTATCCATCTATTTTCTTAGCTGCTGCTGGAGTGCCCGGAGAGAACCCACGCGGGCACCAGGGAGCATGCAAACTCCACACAGGTGAATTGAGTCCTGGACCTCAGAACTGTGAGGACAACGCTTTCCAGCTAACCCGCGTGCCACATCAGCACATATAAAAACAAAATATTTACCAGGTAAAAGATCAAAGTCTCAGGTATATATTTTATATTAATTTCAACTTCACATTTTGTTGCTTTGCCCATGCCATCCGGTAAATTGTGGTGTAAAACATCACACTTTATTTTGGTACAAATAAAACAAGGACTTTTTTTTTTTCTTTTACCTCAAAGTGAACTTTGAAGTCAGGCACAGAAACTGTTTATCATTAAGCTCATAGGCCATGGCTCTCGGTTTCAAATGAATGTTTTACCTTTCTTTAACTGAAAAGTCAAGATTAAAATGATTTACAAAAAGTTTTGCTTCATTATGAAAAACCATGACAACTAACCCCCAAAAGACCCAAGATATTCTGACCCAAACCACCATGTTTGCCAATGCTAGCTTTATCTTAGTTTAAAACAGACCAATAAAGAAGGTTTGACAAGATGCTTTAATCTCTACTCGAATAAGGCCTCATGCATCACTGCAAGAATTTGAAACAGCTGAATCCAGAAG
Organism: Syngnathoides biaculeatus; assembly: GCF_019802595.1. Taxonomy (NCBI): domain Eukaryota; kingdom Metazoa; phylum Chordata; class Actinopteri; order Syngnathiformes; family Syngnathidae; genus Syngnathoides; species Syngnathoides biaculeatus. The sequence goes on along the minus strand of NC_084645.1, from coordinate 11,570,683 downwards.
TTTACATACACTGCAAAAAAATAAATTTCATTTTTTGTCTCACAGTCAGAAGTCAAATCAGACCAAATATTTCCCGTTACAGTTCAGTTAGGATTACCAAAATTATTAAATTTTGTTAAATGCCACAGTAATGAGGAAGAGAATTTCTTTGGGATTTTTACATTATTTTGTTCAAGGTTTAAATACATTTTGTTTGAACTGCATGACTTGGGTCAAAAGTTTTGGGTAACCCTCCACAAGCTTCTGAAAGTACTCTGCTGGAATCCTGGCCCATTCCTCCTGACAGAACTGGTGTAACTGAGTCAGGTTTGTTGGGTGCCTTGCTCTCACAGATCTGCCCACAAATTTTCTCTCTCTCTCTTTTAACTGTGACTGTTATGGTACCTTGTGCCTGATTAGGGGTTTAGATCAGGGTACACCACCAATGTTTGTCAACTGGCGGCCTGTAATGCCCTTTAAAACTATTCTGTGAAGGGCTTTAATGAATAATATTTAATCAATTTTGGCATAGTGGAATACATCTGTAGAGGATTGGCCTCACTGTTCTGAGGACCGGGGTTGAATGCTGCCCCTGCCTGTGTGGAGTATGCATGTTCTTTGGTTTGATTTTGAGTTCAACAGTTGTTTGTCTCTATGTGTCCTGTGATTGGGCGGCAACCAGTTGCGGGTGTACCCTGCCTCCTTGCCGAAGATAACTGGGATAGGCTCCAGCACTCCAGCGACCCTCGTGAGGATAAGCAGCTCAGAAAATGGATGGATAATTTGCCATTTTTTTCCCGTTATTTCTTTTTCAAAATATAAATTAACAATGTAATAGTCTAATAACACTGTGCAAGTATTCATATTTTGTCAAAAGGAAAAAAATTGCGGTATAACCTCTGGATTTGATAAGCATGGGTGCAACAAGTCGATTTTCCTTTTTTGACAACCCTAACATCGCTAGATGTCGCATGTGGTATTACAAAGATGTGAGTTGACGAACCTAAATTATCGAAATTGGGGGCGGGGGGGGGTGGCGAGACAATGCACAAATACCTAAGATTGTAAAAAGCCGGAAGTCAAAGTTCAATAAATGATTGCGCCCGATTTTTTAAATACCTACTGTACTTGAACGCAGCAGGACTCCAGGCTACTGCAGGGCCGGCTGGGTGGGATCCTACGGTGGTGACGTCAACGCATTTGCTGCCGCCTTGTGACGGGGGCATCATGGCGTAGCGATGTGGAGCCACGGCAGCACTGGGAGCACCCGAGAAGTTCAACAACGAGCCGCTCGACATCTTGGGGATTTATGCAAGCTTCTATAACGACTTCAACGGATAAAAAAGTTAGGCCAGTGTCTGGGTAAGTGACTTTGCTGTGATTTAAACTCTCCAGCGAAACTTTAGGGTTTTAAAAAAAGGAAAAAAATCTGCGCATTTGAGTGGAAACAATGAGTGGAAAAAACTAGTTTCTTGTACAGGTTTTCACAATGTAGCATTCTTGTAATGTCATCTTTTCACAACTATCCACGAAGCTGAGCTTGTACTCGAGCCCATCGAGTCGGAGGTGTATAGTTGGCGAACGTCTCAGCCGAACTGCAATTTGATTGAATCCCGAAATTTCATTTCACAAAGTCGTGGATAAATGGGTTGATGCTAACAGCCCCACGGTGTGTGTCTCGCACGGTGCCCCGTTAACTGTGCGTGTAAATCCCGACACAATCAAATTGAAAGTCATTTCATGTGTGATGTAGCTCACAAACGACACGTTTGCGGGTCTCCATTTCTTTATAAAGTTTGCTGGTGTCTTGTTTATGGCTTTGCCTTTGTTGTCTCCTTTTTGGGCACATATCAAGTCCTTTACTTGAAAAGAGAGGTGGTCTGCTGAGATTTTATGTAGTCTTTTAGTGTGTCATCCAAAAAGTTTGCACTCCGGATACACGGGATCAGCTGCTCTTCCAGAATTGCTCTGCAGCCGACCCTTTTAAACCTATCACTTTTCAAATGAACAATACTATTATTGTCTGAGAATGAATTGCTCCAATAACAATGTCAACAAGCCACCGTGATTATCTGGAGTGGAGTTGATGAACGTGGAAACATTTATTCAGGTCATTTATTTTTCAGATTTGCGTGTGAATGCGCAGAGGTTGAGCCATCTTTCCATTTTCTATACTGGTTATCCTTCACTATAATGTTTACAGTACATGCAACTGATCAAGAGTTCGTTGGCGGTGCATGCTTTTGAAAGTTATAATGGCCCTCTGAGTATGAATATAACATGACTAGTGGCCACCATCTTTGTGGATTTAAAAAAACAAAACGAACATGGAATGCAATGAACGTTTCAGAGTAAATACTGTCCCTTTTAACTCATTCAAATACACTGATGAAAAACAACTGACTACTAAAATACAAACCATTCTACTGCCCACATTGCTCTTGCGAATAATGTTACATTCCTGCCGTTTAAGTAATATTTTTAGATTGAGACATTTTTGAAATGTCACAGTACTTTTGATGTATTGACTTGGGGAGCCCCTCGCAATGTCTATATTTTTATATTTTATAGGTTCTCCCTGATTAGCAGATGAAATGAAACAGATGAGGTATGTAGAGAAATATAGTATGTAGAGAAGGTTCTGCTGTTTCACTCGAATTAGAAGGCATTTTTTGACCTAATTTTCTTCCGACATAATCACAACATTCTTCCAAAAAAAAAATTTTTTTTCCCGCAAAGTCCTACATTTTCCTCTAAGTCATTATCCAATTTTCAAAAACCTTTGGTGCATTGTCCTCAGGTTGAATTGGTGATTCCAACTGGATTTCTCATTTTGATAACTTGTCATTTTTGGAAAATCTTGTCATGTCGCTAGTGTGTGTGTGGCGGGGCTTCAGTGGGTTTATTACACTCCTCATTCATTATCAAAGGGAAGACACTGGTAAGAAAGTGATATTGATTCTTATAGCTTTTATAGTCCAGTTTTTTGGTGGAAACAGTTGTGACTATAGAACAGAGAAACACAATGTGAAATAAATACTGAAATAGGTCAAGTGGAGTGCAGTTGGTTCAAATGCAAGGAATGTGCCCTGCTCTCCAAATTCAACAACCGGTTGCTAAAATGTTTGGCAAATGGAGAGATTTTAGATTTTAATCACATGGTATTTAAAATCACAGCAGGAGCTATTTCCTATTTTTAGGTACTAGATTTACACAAGATGGATGGCATGTGTTACCTTTTTAAAATGCATCTCCACAGTCACATCTAGCTCCCATGTCATTTTTTGATTCATTGTGTAAAATGAGTGACGAGGCAATAAGCTTACTTACTTAGGTTGGAAATAAGTGTCACTTGTGGCCACTGTCACAAGTAGACTGCAAATAGACAGCTTGCATCTCATTGCCATTTCCAAGACTGCATAAAATCACACCAAACAGTATGTACTGTTGATGAACATCAACCTGATGCATACAGTATACAAATACAGTCCTTTGCATTCATCTTTCAGTCTGTGACGGTGTGTATACCAAGACCAAATGAGGGCACTTGAAGTCAAGGTGACGGGGATCAAACTAACACCTTGGAGATTAGTGGGCAACTGCACCTTCCAAACAGGTCGCTTTTAAATAGCCTAGCATGGTGTGAGTGTGTCACAACTAGTTTATCGTTTTACTTTGGGCAAAAAAAAAATTTCTTATTTAACCAATTTCTTTTTCTATTCTGATCGTTAAGTGTGGAAATTTAGATCATTTTTTTTAGCGCTGATATGTGGATTTAAAGTAGAACAGCAAAATAAACCTCAGTGTGATTTATGAATAGTAAATCTAACTACTAAATTCCGCAACCTTATCACCAGCTGTGAAAGAGAGTTGAATGCTTGCTATTATACTCTCAGACATGAGGCCCTCAAGCTATTGTTTTTTGTCAATCTTTTCCTTGAACAGAGGCAGACTGGGTCGCACAGGATTAAGAACTTGCAGATTGTTGTCCTTTGGACAACCTTTGGCAAGAATACTTGAGGTGTCTGTAGTGTCCCTTCTCACAGCTTGGAGGGACCCGAGTTGATAGGTTTGAACAGCTATTTTAGTGGTTTACTCGCTCTTGTTTTATTCTCTTTCTGCTTCTCTACAAATTGTGGATATTTTCATTTCAGGGCAAGGTTTTTTTTTTTTTGTGCACTCTTGATCTGTGTCTTAGACCAGGTGTTTTATCCACATGCTATGTGTAATGTACTGCTGCTGTATTTTTTTCCTATTCAGTCAAAACTCTCTGCAAGCAGCAACAATAGCTATCTTTGTGCCTGCTATGGCTGCTCTAAGAGCTACTCTGAGAAAGCCAGACAGTACCACTTTGTTTTGGAGAATGATGCTTGCATGTTTCTACTTTAAGCGATGTCTCCCTTGATAGGCATGTTGCAGCAATAGGATATTTTCTTATGGACTAGGTTAGTTACACAACTGATCTGCTGCTGTCCTCATTTGCTCCCCTCCAAAACCCAAGTATTAATCAATCAGGTAATTGTCCCAGACAGGCTTGTGTTGGATCTTAGAGGTTTTCACTGTATTTTGCATTTAAGCAATAGATTTTATTTTGTAGTTATGTGGTGGCATTTGCATCTTTTTTTGGGATGGGCCTGATATTCTCAGGGTGTATTTCAGGATTGAATTACAGATTGGACTTCCCTGTAATTAAACTTTCTGTTTGCTGAGGTCATTGCACTGCACACGATTTTGCTACATGCAATTTTAAACACTAGTTTAGCAGTGACTGACACAAACAGTACACCTCTATCTGGACAGCGTGTCTCGTCTTGTATTGGAAGCATTTTTCCTAGAAACCATGCAAGAATACATTACTCTTTTGCGGCTTATGTTGTCAGCCTACGATTGAGTTTGTATGTTCTTCTCATTGTGCTGTTATATCTGCACACACATATAGTACAGTACATGCATAAGAACATATACAGTGCTGTGGAAAAACTACTTGCCCCCTCCTGATTCATTTTTTTTTTTTTTTTTTTTGGGGGGGGGGCATAGCTATCCCACACAAAGGTTTCGTATCAGCAAATCAATTTTAATCTCACTCAGAGACAGCTCAAGTAAATACAAACTGCACTTTTGAAATGACAATTCAATTTATTAAGGCCCCCAAAAAATTAAAACCTATCTGACCCCTTATGGAAAAGTAATTTCTCCCTGAAGCTAACAACGAGCTGTGCCACACTTGGCAGCAACAACTGAAATCAACCATTTGCAATAATTGTTGGCTAATCTTTCACATTGCTCTGGAGGAATACAACACACACACACACACAAACACCTGTTTCAATTCTGCGATATTAGGGGGTTTTCTTGCATGAACTCCCTGTTTAAGGTCACTCCACAGCATCTCACTTGGATTTGAATCCGGACTTTAGCTTGGCCACTCCAAGACCTTAATTTTTTTTTTTTTTTTTTTGAGCCACTCAGAGCTGGACTTTCTGGTGCGTTTCGGATTGTTGTCTCGCTGCATGATCTAAGAGCACTAGACTTGGAGGGCACAAATTGATTACATTTAAAATTACGTTTTTATTCTTAAGAATAGTCGAAATAGTCGACTCATATATTGAGCTTTCCACAATCAGGATTTTTGGGCACCCTCAGTAAATTTAAAAAAATATCCAATCGCTTTATGAGTCTCGCAATGAGTCTATAGAAATTACCCATTCATATACTCTATGTACTTGTGTACTTAATCGCTCAAACGATATTTACAATAAGTAATTTATCTATGGTCATCTCTTTATTCCATTGAGGCATAGTGACAGATAGAACAAATAAATTTCCTATATTAGGTGGCAGTAAATACAATTATTACACATTGTAAATAATTACAATAAATTACAAAACAGTGGTGAGGCCGGCCATTATGTACGGATTAGAGACGGTGGCACTGAAGAAACAACAGGAAGCAGAACTGGAAGTGGCAGAAATGAAGATGTTGAGGTTCTCGCTCGGAGTGAGCAGGTTGGATAGGATTAGAAATGAGCTCATTAGAGGGACAGCCAAAGTTGGATGTTTTGGAGACAAGATTCAAGAGAGCAGACTTCGATTGTTTGGACATGTTCAGAGGCGAGATAGTGAGTATATTGGTGGAAGGGTGCTGAGGATGGAGCTCCCAGGCAAAAGAGCGAGAGGAAGACCAAAGAGAAGGTTTATGGATGTGGTGAGGGAAGACATGAGGGCAGTTGGGGTTAGAGAGGAAGATGCAGGAGATAGGCTAAGATGACACGCTGTGGCGACCCCTAACGGGACAAGCCGAAAAGAAGAAGAAGAAGAGGTGGCAGTAAATACAGCAATTAATGTATCAACTTTCTATGAAAATTTTGTTTGTTGGTGTGCTGTGAAATTTTTCAGTTGTAACGAATGTACTTTGGCTCCATAAAGGTTGGCATTCTCTGCTCTGGTCAGATTCTGTTCTAATCAGTCACATCAAACCAACACTACAATAATACAGAAACTATGGGTGCTAATATATTATAATTACTTTATTACAATTAAATTACTTGATCCTCACCAAAACTTTACAACATGATTCAAAAGAACGGCAGCATGTGTTCACATATCCATTTGCTCTAGCTCTAGCTTGCTTGGCTACATAACATTTTGTTGCCTGCTTGCGAGCCGTATTGTATTAAAAGTACGTGAACATACGTCAAGGAAGCCTTGACCCTAACCCTAACCCTTTGAGTTGACAAGAAAAAGCCTAATGATCGTAAAAAATGGGAATGGAAATTTGTCTTCTAGTCTTCGTCATGTTGTCTGTCTCAGCTGTCATGTCTCTCCCATGCAGCTGTTTTTTTAAAAATAACTTTATTGGCCAGCAGATAGTTACAGTTTAGTGTCAAAAGACACCCAACAAAGCTAAAAATAATCACTTTTGTATTCAAATTTACTGGGAACGACAGCAACACACAGTAGATATCTTTTGTGGAGCTGATCATTGATGTGATTGATCAGATTGCCGAATTATGACATTAAAGCCGTTCAGCCAATCATCATAAAATGCTGTCAGTAAGATAGTCAGCCAGAGCTGCAAGAAATGCAAAGTTATCAATGTCCTTTTACCATGCCTCTTATCAACCTAGCTTGTTTTTGCTTGCCCATTAAGGATATAAGTTAAATTTTTTTTCAATTCCTCATTTTAAAAAACGCCAAACAAATGTTTTTCCTGATGTTTTTGAGATTCTAGGATTAAAGCTGCAGCTAGCTGCTAGTGTGAAGTGAATGGGTGGCAACTGGAAAAATTAAATGGCAGTATTTTGATGGAGCACATCGACAACATATTGAGGGGAGGCGGAAGCTTTATGAACTATTTCCTTTTCTAAGCGATGAGCTAAGTATTAATTATGAACTGTGAACTAAACTAGTTCATTTTTGGAAGAACGAGCAGAACTTTGAACTTATTCATGTAGAAATCCTATATTATCATCATCCTGTATTTTTTAGATTTCAATATTTGACTGTTTAAAAAAAAATTGTCACTTGATTTCCTAATATCATTCTCCAGAAACCTCTAATATGACTGATGTTAAACAATTCTACAAAGAAGATGGAGAAATATTCTTCTCCAATGATTTGTAAGTCTATCGATTGCAGATTCTTGATTTCAGTTATTGCTTCCAAGGGTGGCACAACCATTTATTTGGTTTATGAGGCAAATGTTTTTTTTTTTTACATGTAGGGAAAGAGACAGTAAGTTATTGTTCCCCTTCATAAATGTCATCATTCAAAAACTGAATCTTATATATATATATATATATATACTTTTATCTTTGTGAGATATTAAAATTGATTTGATGATATGAAATGTTTGTTACATCCATCCATTTTCCTAGCTGCTTATCCTCACAACGGTCGCGGGGAGTCCTGGAGCCTATCCCAGCTGTCAACGGACAGGAGGCAGGGTACACCCTGAACTGGTTGCCGGCCAATTGCAGGCCACATTGAGACAAACAGCCGCACTCACAATCACACCTTGGGGCAATTTAGAGTGTCCAATTAATGTTGCATGTTTTTGGGATGTGGGAGGAAACCGGAGTGCCCGGAGAAAACCCACGCAGGCACGGGGAAAACATGCTAACTCCACACAGGCGGGTCCGGGATTGAACCCAGGACCTCCAAACTGTGAGACCAACGCTTTCCAGCTGACTCACCGTGCCACCTGTTTGTTACATAGCACCGGATGAAATGGACAAATTCTGTGAAAGATTAAATGTTGCACAGCATTTGGTAATATAACAAGAGGCCTTAGAAACACTGAAAACTGTATAATTCATACCATGATTTTAGCATGGTATTGACTATGTTACAGCGTCCTGTCTTTGATCAACCATCTCCATTTTTCACATTTCAGTGGATGCTGATTTTACATAAAGTGGAAAATTTGCCCACAGGAATGCTGAAATAACAGTGTTAGGTCTGTGGGTTCTTTCCAACCAGTCTGAAAATGTGTCCAGTGTTGGCCACTCCCAGGATGTGAGGCAAGAGTTTCAATAAAGAGGGTTTGTGCGTGTCAGAGTGTGACATTTTTAGGACAAAAATTAAGTCTCCTTAAACGAACCAGGAAAAAATCCAATTAAGATTGTGTTTGTTACAATTTAGAGTTAAAAGACTAGCATTCCCTGTAGGGGTGTTAATGTCCACACGTAATGACCACGTCCATGCTTGCATAACGCTGCATTGTCTAGATGCGTTTCAAAATAACCAAGAGAAATGCATCCACTATGCTGTTTTGGCATATGTTCAAGACTGGGACCCCAAAGTGCATCTTGACTTCAATTGCAAAGTATCTACTGTTGTATGGGTAGAAAAATCATTGGGTCCAAGTTATAAGCAAATGGTCTCATTGATTTTCTCAAAGGCTTCATTCACCACATCTTTTTTTATGGAAGTTAATTTTATCCCCAATTATTTTATCATGTGTGTAAAAATTGTGCCAAACATATGTGCGTTCATCTGAGATGACACGCTGTGGCGACCCCGAAAGGGACAAGCCGAAAGAAACTTACTTTTTTACAATCTAGATAGAATCCTTTACCATAGGCATTGTTTATTCTAAACTTATTATGTTAACCAAATACTGTAAGGTCCCTCTATAAGGCATTGCTCATCATATGATATTGTTTTTGCATAGGAAGGTAAGCACAGCTAATCAAGGGTTCATGAATTTGAATGTTGCGTTCACTGTAATGTGTGTAAATGTATTTGGTTGTGCCGTTATGGTTTAGCCCTTTGAACTCTCCAGTCAATTTCAGATGTGGGCCTTCACTCAGCAACCAACCAACAACCCACACCCCAGCACAGACTTCTCCCACTACTTCAGCATCAGTAACTCCCCCATCAGAAACCTCTCAACCCAATAACAAATATATTTCACTCTTTAAGAACTTTCATAACATCTCAAATTGTGGCCGGTTAAAATACTGAGTGGCTACTAAGTGGTAAAGTAGTAGCCACAGTACATGGTAGGGCTTCATGAAATTGGAAAAATATAACACTGGGATTTTCTTTAACCCTGCAATATGTATTGCGGTTAAAAAATATAGAATAACTTGTAATGGGAAAGCCAGATCAGATTTCTCTTTTTCCCTCTAGAAAAACATATGCTCAGTAGAGCACAAAATTACACGGAGTGATTTGTCTGTAGTAAACCTATAAGACCTCAAGACACCCAGCTGTCAAACTTCTGAAATTCGCAGGTGACATCACAGTCATCGGGCTCATCAAAGACGGTGACGGACCCTGTGATGTGAGTATTGCACACATATACATGTCAGCCCTCAGCCACACGCACCATAAGCACCGGGGCACCTCAAGGATGTGTCTTCTCCCCGCTGCTATTGGCAGGATCCTATCACACCCTTGACATCCTGCCTACCATCTCTTCCTGCTCCTTCCCTCGGCTAAGCGCTACCAGACAATGTAAACCAAAACTAGCAGGCATTCCAACAGCTTCTTCCCTCTTGCAAATAAGTTCTTGAACATCTAACTTAAAATTCCACTGCAACATGCTGCCAATTTTTTTCCTCGAGTTTGTTGCTACATCCTGCTGGGCCAAATAGTATTATAAATGATAGACTATCAGACGACCACTCACTTTAGACTGCGTACACCCCTTGAAGTCTTGACACCCTTTGCACAATGGTCAATGCACTGGACGATCGCTCAAATGGGTATTCTCATTGCTCTAAATACAAGAAAACTCTGCATGCTTTGCACAACTTTGCACCTGTGAATTTAAAATAAATATATGTTCCCTGTTATTTGACTGTCTACTGTTGTCCTCAACAGTATGTTGTACTAGGGCAGCTCCAACTACCGTAGACAAATTCCTTGTGTGTTGTTTACATACTTGGTCAATAAAGCTGATTGTGATTCTGATGCTCAAGCACCATATTCTACAACCCAAGTGCCTCGTGATCAAAACAGTAAGCTAAATGTCAAGCCCTTCCTATCTTCCATTATAATATTCAACTCTAAATTTGTACACTACTGTATAGCAGTTAACTATTTCTCTAATAACCTCACAAAAACCTAGTAACTTAAAATAAAACACTCACAAATCCATCCTCTTTTGCAAACTGTGTTGGGTAAAGTCAGCTATTGTTGTTGTTGCTGCTCTGGAAGTGGAAGGAAGTTCTCCTTGAAAATTTTTTAATCATGTTGGTCATCTCTTCTTGCTCAGTTACCTTCATATAATATAGGGGAATCCCACTCGTGTAGCTGTGAATCTCTCTGAAATAACTCACGACTGATAGCTGCACAGCCAAAACACACCAGACATTACATGAAGATGAAAGACTGTTGGACATACTAGTTTTATGATTCATGCTCGGTATTTATATATTCTGCAGGGGCCATTTCATCATGTCATCTTTTGTATTTTCTTCTGTCAAGGAAGAGAGCCAATTCACATAACTGTTCATATATTACATGTAAACAAACCCTTTCCTTATTCTTTCACTGTCTTTTTCCAGTTTCTTTTGTGGAGTCTGAAGATGATGGCGGATGCCAGCGACATGTTGGCAGCTGCTCTTGAGCAGATGGATGGCATTATAGCAGGTTTGTCTCAGTGCATAAGCAGTATATAACCAGAGGGTCAATGAAAAAATACAGCCCTCTTTTGTGATCAATTTTATTTTCAAAAAGAAGACTAAGAAAGCACACATCTAGCCTAAATTTTAACTGCAGATGTATAGTGTCTGGATTTAAAGTGTGTGGCAACAGTAGTGTTCACAAGTATGTTCAGTGTTGTACGATGCATCACTGGAGCCAATGATGTCATTGCTTGTTTGGCTCTGAGGGGTCACTTGGCAAGCCAAACGTTAATGGATACCATTGCTGACATATTAGTGAGGGCTGTCGTCTCGTCTATAATTGTCAATTTTCCATATAGTGGCTACACTATAACTACTGGTGCTTAAAAGAGTAAATCATGAAATTACGGCATTTTTTTAAAAGAATTCCAAGAGTTTGCCCATACAATTCAATATGATTACAAATTATGATTTCGTTTCAACAGTGACTACAGAATCTTACCATAATACCCTGATGTTGTTTTTATCTTGTCTTGCTAAAACCTTGACTGAGCTTCACTTGCCATGAGCAGAGGTTGTCCTTGATATTTGTTTTCCTTGTCCAGTGTTTATATTCATTGACATTTTAAGAAATCATTATACTGTACTGTTCGTGATGAAGATGTTCATTCCATATAGAGCACTACCTGTAATAGTATAGTGAGGACCTGATGTTCAATAGGTTACAGGTCCCAAACTTTAAATCACAGTATAAATGTTTACCAATGCTGCTTTAAAACATTCTCTACACATCTCTCAGTATTCCAGCTCTTCTTAAAGGTCCTGTATTTTGCCAAACTCACTTTTCCTAGTATTTGCATTGTAATATTGTCTCTATTGTGCATCAGTAATCATGTGAAATGGGAATTAAAATCGTCCACACATTCCTGAGTGCTGGATGTTTTTCTGCGGAGGGGCTTGATATCAGTACAGTCAGATTTCCATCCATCCATTTTCTGTGCCGCTTATCCTTACAAGGGATGCGGGCATGCTGAAGCTTATTCCAACTATCTTCGGGCAAGAGGCGGGCTACACCCTGAACTGCTCTCCAGCCAATCGAATTTCTCTAGCTTGCTATCTATACACCGCTAATGAAGATCTCATCTTTCCCTTTCCTCTCTGTAGCCAGTATCCAAAACTGTGTCAAACAGAAGTAGCTGTCAAAGGGGCCTTTTCTGGACAATCATATCACAAAACCAAGGTGTTTTTAAAAATGAAATGTACACTTTTATACTAAGTCCATGTTAGATAATCACTCTCTGGAGGTCTAAATAGCCAAAATGTGGGACCTGTAATACATTTCTTTGTTATGCTTCTTTCCATTAGGATCCAAGGCGCTTGACTACTCCAATGGGTTGTTTGACTGTCAGTCGCCCAGCTCTCCTTTCATGGGCAATTTACGGGCTCTTCACCTTTTAGAAGACCTAAGAGGCATTCTGGAGCTTCTGGACAACGATGGACGAAAGAATCTTCGCTGCCAGATCCCTGACTCCACAGCTGAAAGTCTGGTTGAGTGGCTCCAGGGTCGCATGGTGAGTGTCTCCAAACCAAGCATAGAATTTTCGCAACAGTAGCTTAGCCTCAGAGCAGCTCAGTCTTTACAAATTTTAATTAGAATAGAATGGCTATTATACTGCATGATGTCGTGTGCATTTTGGAGCCATTTTAATTAACATTTATATTATTGTACCCCTTCTTAAAAGACAAAAACAAAATGTATTGGAATCTATTTCAATTCAGATGTTAGTTTGGGTTGCTTTAAAATATGGGGTGATTCTACATGTTTGCTTATTGAGCTGCCAAAGTTGCTTAGTGCAGAAAAGCAGACAGACGTCAGTTGTTGGAGGCAACAACAGAATGGTTTACTAAGTGGAAACATGACTGCCCATTTGGCAGAGTTCATTTGGAATGCATTAACTGTTGTGTTTTGTGACAAGAAAAATGTGCATTCCGGGAGGTCCTAAATTGTGTTTCAGAAATGGATGACCCACTACAAGATGGATGCCACAGTTTTTGTTTAATGCAGCAGCTAAATATCCGTGTCAATGTGAGGCTATCTTTCAGCCAAGAAAGGTTTTGTTAGTGTATGGCAAAGGATACGTCTGTAAACTGACACCAAAAAAAAATTATTATTATTGTAACTTTCCCATGTGCTCACAAGTCAGGATTTAAAACCCATCCAGATTCTTAGAGTAATCCATGCTATACTGTCCTTGTAGTCCAATGGGCACCTCTCTGTGGGAGGAGGTGACCACTACCAAGAGAGGCTTACGCGACTTGAGAGTGATAAAGAGTCCTTGGTGCTTCAGGTAGGGCCAGAGGACACAAAGGCACACAAACTCTTTCGAAATGCATTTTGAAAGAGACTTTTACATGCCTTTTCCATTTCCTTTTACATGCAGGTTAGTGTGCTAACAGACCAGGTGGACGCTCAGGGAGAAAAGATTCGGGACCTTGACTTGTGTTTGGATGAGCACAGGGAGAAGCTCAACACAACTGAGGAAATGCTACAGCAGGTCATCTTTATGTAGTCACTAACATTACAGTAGTAATTTTTTATACATCTTTGTCGACTTAAAACAATGCTCGCGATCTGAGATGCTTACCAGTACTGATAGTGTTTTCTCATTCCCATCTTTATTTTTAATTGCAGGAACTTATGTGCCGAACAGCCCTTGAGACCCAAAAGCTGGAACTTGTATCTGAATTGTCCAACCTAAAGTTAAAACTAAATACCTTTCAGAAAGAGAGATTGGAATTTGATGAACGATTTCAGGACAGTGAGGTATGTAGGCAAATGCTGCGAACAAGAATAGTCTTTGACTTGGTTTTTCCTGACTCACATACATACACCAAATGGATTTTCATTCGTGTTGTTGTATTGAGCTTCAAAGCAGTTACATGCTGGCCTCAGGGGTATGCCACCGTTCCCTGAACAAGGAATGCGTGTTGATTTTGGTGTTGTCAATAAATTAACAATAAATAAAGCACAGTTGCAGGAATTAAAATGCACACATGGCATCCTCCAATCTCATCTGCACAACTATAGTTGCTTCACTGAGTTATAAATCACATTTTAAAACTGACTATAAGCAGTCCCAAACGCAACAGGGTGTATTGTTGCATTGAACTTGCTAACTGTGATTTAAGACTCTTGGACCTTAATTACAATTGTTCTAGGAGATTAACATCCATCTGGAAAATATTTCTTTATTCTCATATAAATATACTCTGTGATCCTTGTAGGAATTATGTTGTTTTCTCTTTCAGGATTTAATTGTGGAGATTAATGAACTGCGGTATAGATTGACAGAGCTGGAGAGTGAAAAACAACAATATGAAAAGAAGCTTAAAACAACAAAGGTGAGTTATTAACTTCAACCTTCGATAAAGTTTTTGAAAAGCAGCCATTCCTGACTACCAAATTACTTTTCATAATTTGCTCTCAATTCTCCATCTTTTCTCTCTCCTCTACTTTCAATGTCGAAATATAGCCCCATTAAAGACATGTTTATGTCTGACTCTCATAATCCACTGTTTCAAGTTACAACAATTAATTACTTTACTTTAATTACTTTTCTTTTATGTTCCAGAAAGAACCATAAATATCAATTTGCACTAACGTTCCAAATAGTAATTCCACCTGTATGCTGGCTTTGTGTTAGGAATATTATATGTTCTGATCTGAAATAGAAGGCTTAATATTTAACCTCTTAAATTTCTGTATGGCTAAAATTGAGGTGTACCAAATACAAAAGTAGAAACCACTGCTTGTACTTAGCCAGTGGATGTTTTCGACCAGGAAACCACATTTATTTTCTATAGTTATTCATGCAATTACAAATTAAAATGGGTACAGCATATTATTTGTGGCTAGGTGTTCCAACACACTTCCTTCTTTTCCTCTTTACATTCAAATGCTAAATTTGCAACTCTAAACCCATTTCTTTTGTAGCCCAATTGGCTAGAATATGCCTCAATTGGAAGGGCATCTGGCGTAAAAACTTTGCTAAACAAATATGAGCATTCATCTGAGATGTCACGCTGTGGCGACAACCTAACGGGACAAGCCGAAAGAAACTTGCTTGGTTTAGGACAATACTAAATAAAGTATTATAAGACCAGATTGAATTGATAGATCTATAAAATTCCAGCAACGTTTGGATATATACATAATGCTTTATGAATAATACCCATCCCCAATATGGACAGGGTGTGGGACTTCTCGTAGACGAACATATGGCGCTGCAGCTACAAGAGCGTCTTCTCAGAAGGCTTTCTGTCCATTCATGCAGAAAAATATTCATGAAGCCACTGATGTTGGGCAAGAGGGGCCATGATACTTTTTGTTCAACCCAAAGGCATTTGCTGGGCTTGAAGTCAGGCCTCTGAAGTTCTTCTGCATCAAACGTAATAATTTTTTGGGGGCACAGTTGTGCTTGGGCTTTCCCAAATTGTTCCTACAAGACTGGAGAAATAGAATTGTCCAAATGTCTTGGTAAGATGAAGCATTGATTATTAAGGGAAACTAAGGGATTTAGTTCATCTCAAAGTGTATGTCCCAACAGTGCTTCTGTCTGTATCGTGTATCTCTTTTGCTTTTACAGTTTTGTACATTTTCTCTCATTGTCTTGGTTTTTCCTCCCTATTGCTAGTCTTTAATGGCCAAGCTTTCTAGCCAGAAAATCAAAATGGGCCAGATGCAGTATGAGAAACAGAGGAAGGAGTACAAACTGCAGGCTCTGAAGGTTGGCGTTTCTCAGGATCACTGTTGTGTCTGCTGTATGATTATCGGTTTGGCCTCTCCCTTCCTTCGACTCCTCCTTTTTTTCTGCTTAGGATAACGGAAACTTCCATTTGTCCTGCAGACCTCTTTTAAGCTTTATTTTAACACTTTTGACCAAATGTACAAAGTATTACTAGAAATGAAGATTCCAAGCACAAACCTTGAATTAAGCGGTCCCTAATTGCAGTTTGTGCCTCAAAAACTCAGTGAAAAGCAAAACTCTTATCAGTTTTCCCATGGGTATGGGTCGTGGAGATTGAAGCAGCCAGGGGTACAGTGCTGTGAAAAAGTATTAGCCCCCTCCCTGTTTTTTTCATTTTATTTTTTTTTGCATTTCTTTCTCACACACAGGTTTCAAATCATCAAACTAATTTTAACAATACTCAGAGACTACACAAGGAAATACCAAATTCAGTTTTCAAATAAAAATTCCATTTATTAAAGCACAAAAAAATCAACCTTTCAGACCCTCTGTGGAAAAAGTAATTGCCCTTGAACCTAATAATGGGTTGTGCCACCCCTGGCAAGCAAAAAATGAAATCAAGTGTTTGTGATAATTGGGGGAATTTCATTCCAACTTTCAACTCTGCCATATTGTGGGGTTTCTAGCATCGGTCCGTCGGGAAGTCGAGTCTCGGATTCAGGAGAAGTAATGTGGTCTTCGTCCTGGCCGTGGAACAGTGGACCAGCTCTACACCCTCGGCAGGATCCTCGAGGGTGCATGGGAGTTCGCCCAACCAGTCTACATGTGTTTTGTGGACTTGGAGAAGGCATTTGACCGTGTCCCTCGGGAGACCTGTGGGGGGTTCTTTTGGAGTATGAGGTACCGAACCCCCTAATACAAACTGTTTGGTCCCTGTACGACCGCTGTCAGGGTTTGGTTCGCATTGCCGAGAATTAGACGGACTCGTTTCCGGTGAGAGTTGGACTATGCCAAGGCTACTCTTTGTCACCGATTTTGTTCATAACTTTTATGGACAGAATTTCTAGGCGTAGCCGAGGCGTAGAGGATGTCCGGTTTGGTGGCCTCAGTGTCGCATCTCTGCACTTTGCTGATGATATGGTTTTGTTGGCTTCATCAAGCTGTGATCTCCAGTTCTCATTGGAGCGATTCACAGCTGAATGTGAAGCGGCTGGGATGAGAATCAGCACCTCCAAATCCGAGAGTATGGTCCTCAGTCGGAAAAGGGTGACGTGCCCTCTCCAGCTCGCGGATGAGATTCTGCCCCAAGTGGACGAGTTCGAGTATCTTGGGGTCTTGTTCACGAGTCGGAGATTGACAGACAGATTGGTGCAGCGTCTGCAGTGATGCGAACTTTGTGTCGGTCTGTTGTGGTAAAATGGGAGCTAAGTCAAAAGGCGAAGCTCTCAATTTACCAGTGGATCTATGTTCCTACCCTCACCTATGGGCATTGGCTGTGAGTCCTGACTGAAAGAACAAGATCCCGGATAGAAGCAGCCAAAATTGGTTACCTCCGCAGGGTGTCCGGGCTCTCCATTAGAGATAGGGTGAGCTCGGTCATCCGGGAGGGGCTCAGTGTCGAGCCGCTACTCCTCCGCATTGAGAGGAGCCAGATGAAGTGGCTGGGGCATCTGATTCGGATGTCTCCTGGACGCCTCCCTGGTGAGTTGTTCCGGGCATGTCCCACCGGAAAGAGGCCCCGAGGATGACCCAGGACCCGCTGGAGAGACTATGTCTCTCAGCTGGCTTGGGAACGCTTCGGGATCCCTCCGGAAGAGCTGGAAGAAGTGGCTGGGGAAAGGGAAGTCTGGGTATCCCTGCTGAAGCTACTTCCCCCGTGACCCGACCTAAGAAGGTGGTGGATCATGGATGGCTTGATTTTTAAACCTTTATGTGTGGTCGATGTGCAAAAAACATAAATTGGGAAATTTAGCGCAAATCAGTAAGATTTATGTCAGTCTACCTTACTAACAACGTTAGCTCTATGGAGCATCTCTGTTAACAATGAATATTGTCAAATATGTGCCTCCTTTATTACAAAGGTGACAAGTATTGTATAACACGAACCATTTCAACTTTACATTCAGGTTGCTCAGTGGTACTCTGGTATATATGGCCAATCTGATGATCTGTAAATTACAAAACTAAACTGAGTCAAATGAGTGAAAAACATGGGTCCTTCTGTCTCTTTGATTTGTCTCTGCAGTAAAACAAGAATTCACAGTTTTGCTTTTCCTTGTGTTTTTTGAGTAACTTTTTTAGATGAATGGCTTTTTTTTTATGCACACTGTGAATTTAGGAAATAAAAACTGTTACTCCATTAAGTGAAAGGTTTTATTTTCTCTCATTTTCATAATTGCTTTTTTATCAAGTGAAAAATGTAAAATTTCCAAATACTCCATTGTTCGATGATGAAATGATTGGTAGGCCACTCAAGTACTAAAAAATTCATGCTGCAGCCCTACATTCAACTCCCGTTATATTGTCATATTTTTATTGTTTAATAAAAACCCTTGCTTCAGGTCCCTTGTGTGATTAACCTGCAAATATATCTTCTCAAATGTTGAAATGATTAGGAAAAACTGCTCCTCAAAGTAGAGCCTTGAGACAGCAGTTGAAGAAAGTATAACCTCCCTTGCTTTAATTTCTTTACACAGAATCTTCCTATAAATGTTTGTTTACAATGTTTGTTGTATTGTTCTTCTCTGTTTTTCTGAGTCCACTCAATGCTTACCCCTCACCCCACACACATTAGAGCTATGGTGACTCTCTTTTTCTTATTTGCAACTCCTTGATACTCGCGCTTCTGTTTACATTTGTTGAGAAGTCGAGGACATCGTCACAGGAACGAGGAGGGAGAAATGTTTGAAGTTTGAGGTTTTTACCTCAATGCCACAAATCTAGCTGGTTTATTTTCATATGTCACTAACAAGGAACTCAGACTTTTGCAGAGGATACTGTACCTTCATGTTTCTGTGTTATGGTGCCTCCGCGGAGCCTCCTCCATCCTCGTTCATAACGGCACCTTTTTAAAAAAAACTGAAATCCTTAATAATATGGTGGTGTAAAAATATCTAGAGGGTCGCAGTCGAAGCATCGAGGAGCAAGGGGATTTGCAAATAAGATTGAGACACACCAGGTGTGTCATCAGGTGTGGCCTGCTTGCCTATTCACCACATCAGCATCTGTGAAAGCTTTTGAGTTATGCTTTGTCATGTGATGGTTGTCTCATATCTTCGTGTCTTTGAGAAGAGAATGTCATCACGCGTTTCCTGCATTTGACAGGAGGAGCTCGTCATATTGAGAAAGCAGCTGGAGGGGAAAGATGGAGAGATGGGCACACAGAAAGATGAGACGGGCTTCAAAGCTATGGCCTCAAGCAGTGCAGAGCCAGCAGAGAGAGGTGGGCACCATTGTTTAGTCTGGATGTGACCATGCACGATGCTAACCTGACAGTGATTACGAGGTCATTGAATCACCATACGATTGGGGTCCTTTTCTAATAGAAGTGGTGACCACTGACTATAGATTGTTTTTGTTTTCCCCATTTGTCTTCCTCTTTATTCTCTCATCCAGATGAAACTCTTAGAAAGAGGCTGAAAGAAAAACGTAAGAGGGTTTATGCTTCTGTTCATCACTGCACCCTTCTCTACCTCTGCATGAACGAGCATGAGAGCCATGTGAACTCTGCTTGTCCATTCATGTATTTGCCCATTAGAGCGCTAATGTATGCCCTGAGAACATCCCAACTGTTAAACGATGTTTTTATGCTGCTTCTAAGGATCTAAACTGAACCAAACCAACATCGTCACCAAAGCCATAACTTTGTGTTTTTAACATGTAAGCTGAACAGCAACAAGGCCTGTTTGCTCTGTGTTTTTTGACAGCAATGAGGAATGAAATGTGTTCGTAACCGTTCAGGCTGTTCACTCATCCTTTTGCCTCAACCTCTGTAGCCCTGAAGACCCCCCTACTCTCCTTTAAATCTTCTGAACACTTCTTGCTCACATCAGTGACCACTGTGTGTCCTGCTAACCAATGTTTTCATCATATTCAGTGGTGTGTGACATTGTTTGAATGTGTTCAAATTTGTGCCCTTCCTCTCACTGATCTTTCATATAGTCATAAAACTGTAAATTCGAGTGATGATAATTGGAACTGATCTGCTGATTGACCTTTGTTTCAATTTTGTCTTACGCGAAACATTTTTATAAAATGCTTACTCATACAGAATATGGATGTCCAAGTGCGTCCCAAAAATATTTTCAAAAGTTTAAAAGAGGGGTGAAAAATATGTAAGTGTAATTCATATACGAGAATAGTATAAACTCGAAGAACATCTACAAATTTAGGTTGATAAATTCAGTTAAACATCTGATTAAAATGCGGTCATAAACATATCTGACACTGTGAACAATGTTAAATGTTAGGAAAATATAGGTAGTACCCACTGTACGCACAAAACAATATTTAACCCTTTTACTTAACCAAAGCATGAAATTCACTCATCATCAGATACACCCATCAGTGAGATTATTTTGTGCCCTTTTGCAAACTTCCACAGCTAGATTTAAATTGAAGGTTGAAATGTAACTCACCGATGAAGAGGATTTTGCTTGTACAATTTTTCTCCTGAGCCCAGTTAAGACACTTTTCTGTCAGTGTTGATTCCACAAATTCCCCTTGCACTCAACCTTCCACAGAGCCTGGAACAGTACTCTGGAACAGGCATATCTTTCAGCCATGACCGTCTGGTGTCTGGAGTAAAATAAATTTATTATTTTTGTTTTCAATCTAATGAATACAAAATTACTGGTGAGGTCCGTATTCCTGTAGGGTTATCCTCGGTGTCTTCCTCCTGATTGCCCATTCAGAAAATGCTAACTGTTAAGTGGGAAATAATCACTCTTGTTACTTACTAGATGTGGAAGTACAGCGAATGAAGAAAGCAGTTGAATCGTTGATGGTGGCCAATGAACAGAAGGTATAATTGCTTTCCTTTGCCCTTAAAGATCATATACCTGTATACACTTTAGTCTTTGCTTTAGGCAAACACATTCTGTTGTTTGCAGGACCATAAGATTGAGGAACTGAAGCAATCACTGATGAGATACAAGAAAGTTCAGGACATGGTGATGTCAGTACAAGGAAAAAAAGGTTAGTTATAACTAATTACATGTCTTTATAAAAAAAAAAAAAGATCTGTAAAAGAAATCCTTACATTCATATTACCGTAATTTCCATCCTACAGAGTGCACCGGATTATAAACCTCACCCAGTACATTTGTAAAGGAAATACAATTTGGTACATACATAAGCCGACCTGTGCAAAAGCCGCAAGTGCCCACATTCAAACATGAGATATTTATAAAGCAAGGAAGTACACAGAAAGACTTTTCAATTTTAATACGTTGACTTATCTTAACATGGCAACAACATGGTAGCATGATCAGGGCCGGTTAAAAAAAAAAAAAAAACAGAACGGTAAAAATCAATGAGACGCTGCAGTAACACATTAGCAACACGCTAGCACAGCGCTAACGCTAGCGCAACACTAACAGGGCCGGTAAAAAAAAAAAAAATATATATATATATATATATATATATATATATATATATATACAGGTAAAAGTCACTTCCTCAGCACATATATTCCAGTAGTGTCACTCTTACCTTTTCCAGTCGTGTGCACCCTTGCGGCCGTTAGAAAAATGCACAAATTAGCCGCATCACCGCACAAGCCGCAGGGTTGAAAGCATGTGGAAAAAAGTCGCGGATTGTTGGGCGGAAATTACGTTAATTGAACCTTTGTGCCAACAAAAGATACAACCTTGATTTTTTTTTTTTTTTTTTTTTTTTTAATTATTATTATTATTATATTTTTTTTAATTGTGATTTATTTGTATCAAAGCACATTATTCTTTGTCACATGGTCTTCTCAATGAACCTGTTGTCATTGTTTTACAGAGAATCCTAATGATGATGAGCATATTGAGTCTCCTACTGATTTTTCCACTTCCTGCTTGTCGTCAAACCAAGTGTCTGGAGACAAAAATGTCCTTTCAGATGCTGAAGCGCAAAGGAAGAATGCAGATGAGGTTTGTGCAGAGCAGTGTGATTAAAAAATATACCTGCGTGTGTGTGTGTGTGGTGTGTGTGTGTGTGGTGTGTGTGTGTGTGTGTGTTGTGTGTGTGTGTGTGTGTGTGTGTGTGTGTGTGTATATATATATATATATATACATACACACACACACACACACGCACACCATAGAGTGAAGTAAGAACCACAGAAAATGTGGATGGTTAAGGCAGTCGTGGACGGTCAAGCTGGGAGGATGGCACCAGCAGGTACCACAAACAACGTCCAAATCCTCCAACCAGAAGAGTCCAATTCTGGAAACAGCTCAGATCGTGTGCAGAACCCCTCAAGCTCCCAGCCTTCTGGTTAGAGAACCCGAGCTTGAAAATACCACCTGGGTGGTCTAGAATTTTTTTTTTTTTTAATACCTACGGTAAATTATTCATCTATCCATTTTCTTAGCCGCTTACCCTCACGAGGGTTACGGGAGTGCTGGAGTCAATCCCAGCTGTCAACAGGCAGGAGTCAGGATACACCCTGAGCTGGATGCCAACCAATCACAGGGCACTTAGAGACAGACAATAGTCGCACTCACAATCACACCAAGGGGCAATTTAGAGTGTCCAATTAATGTTGCATGTTTCTGGAATGTGGGAGGAAACCGGTGTGCCCAGAGAAAACCCACCCAGGCACAGGGAGAACATCCAAACTCCACACAGGTGGGGCTAGGATCGAACCCCTTGACCTCAGAACTGTAAGGCCAACACTTTACAGCTGATCCACCGAACCGCCACCTACAGTAAATTAGGGCTGTCAATATAATTTTCTTGCCTGTACATACAGTGTGCCATTGACCATTCGCAACCCCACATATTTGTAGATTTTGCTTTTTTTTTTTTTTTAATGTACCATATTTTCACAGAGTTCTTAAATTTTCCTCACTAGACGAGGTGCCACATTATACATGGCGCCTTACAATGTTGTGCTACTTATGTGAACACTGAGTTCCAACATTTGCAAATGTTATGTTACTTGTCCAATAAAGTACACTAAAACACACTGGTTACACTGTTAACATGCATGCCAGCATGTGTTTTAGCGTGTATGTAAGCTACCATATGATGGTGCTCACGAGTTAATGAGGACTAATTGCATTTCACATCTGTAAGCAAAAGCTTATGTTGCCCCACACACTGGGTGTGTAGGCAAGTTTTATTTTTTGTTTTTTTTTAACAATATTCAATCAACATTTGGGAACTGAGGACACCTAATTGTTGGAGCTTTGTGGGTGGCATTCTTTCCCAATTTTCCTCGATATACTGTTTCAGCTGTTCAACAGTCAGAGGTCTCCGTGGTTGTATTTTTACGCTTCGTAATGTGACACACATTTTTAATGGGAAACAGGTCAGTACTGCAGGCACCCCACTCTAGTACCTGCACTCATTTACTACAAAGCCACACTGTTGTAACACATTTTTCAAATTTTTTTTGTCACTTATCTGCAATGTATTTTTAATTGAATCATTATTTTTTTTTCACTATATGTAAGCACAATATTGATGGTCAAACTGGGCTTATTAGTCTATTTTAATGTTGGTGATGGTACTTGGAGAGCCAAGTATTTTTCAGGTTGGTATTAAGTTTAAAATGTTTGAGAAGCACTGCATTAAATTTTCTTGCACCAAAATGTCAGTAAGTGCAAGTATGAGTGAACTTCATTCTCATGAGTCCACAATAGGTATTAAGACACTGCCACACACTCTTGACATATTTAAAATTAGCATTGACATCCCATTATTTATTTTTGTGTCCATTTTATGCTGGAGGCCTCTCAAGTAAATTGGCAAAGGCAGTGTGTTTATGGTTGTGTATGCGTGTCTTCAGATTATTTTCTTTTCTTTTTCTGTGCAGCTGGAGATCCTCACTGTGCTGCGTGAGGATGTTTCACCCACGTCCAGTTCTTCTGATCCTGAGCAAGTAATAGAGTCTGCAGCTACAGATATAGATGGGTAAAAGATTAAATTATCCCACGCAAAGATGAAGTTTAGTGCAGGGTTCGAGTTATTTTATGCGCGAGGGTAAGGATGCCCAGCCCTTACAAAAGACACTTTTTTTGTCCTTAAAGATAGTAGATTTACTTTTAAGTCTGACTGGGTCTTTTATTGATTGTCAAAATTATTATTTTAAGCATTGCATTTTCTCATGTATAATTTGTGTTAATGAGACACTAAATACTTACTGTATTTTATTGTACTTACTGTATTATATTCACTGCATTCATGTGTGTGACCGTGCCAGAATTTGTTCACAAAGCTCGCAGTTTTCAGTTTAAAGCAGTTTTCACAAAGTTAGAACTCATACGTCGCTTGTAGTGCGCCACTGCTGCTCTTATCTACATATCCTGATCTGATTGTCATTACAGCAATCAACATACAAGCAAGTCTGTCATCCATGAACTTGTAGAAAGGAGCAAAAATGAAAAGGTAACGTGTAGTTCAGTGGAAAAAAAAAAAAGTATCAGCTTTACAGTGGGTTCTCGATTTCCTATCGCCCCAACATATGTCATTGAAATATTCCAAATGGTGTGCATTGGACTTGTTTGCACAGTGATGTAGCAATTCGGAAAAAGCAACGCTGTTTTCCAACGTAGGTAGTTTTTTAATTTTTATTTATTTCTGTATTACTTATGGCCTTAAAGTATTATTCATGCAATTATTTACCGTAAGTTGACTTATCTACTGTTTTAGTACATTTCTGACTCACGTGCTTAATTTGGGTGAGAAGGGCCATTGTTGTCACGAAATTCCATAGTAAACCAAGGAGAACCCTTTTATCTACCAACTTTTTGGGAAACGGTAATTGTATTTCCCCTCTGTTTGCTTTATTGTGTGCATTATGTCTGAACCCATTCACTTGTAGCATAATAATTATTATTTTAACAAATTCTGCTGTTGCTGATCAGTTTGTGTGGGCATGATATACACTGAGTTCTGTGTTTGTGTGGTGTCCAAGAATACGTGTGAGGACATCATTCAAGTGGCTGAGAAGCCACCAAGGAGTTCTCCTGCAGTCACACTCATGAGCACAGAGGACGACAGCTTTGGTTCCAAAAAGGCCCGCTCATCTTTCGGGAAGGGCTTCTTCAAGCTGCGTGGCGGCAAGAAAAACGGAAGCTCCCAGAATCTTGGTAAGCTCAAAGCAGAGCAAGGTAGCAATTTGACTGAAAGTGTAGTTGTTTCTTCTACTGTGGACCATTTTTAGAGCACTAAGACACACCCATAGGATATAATACAAACTGGCTGCCACCTGGGGTTTCTCATTTCATTGTTCAAGTCTGTTTGTGATGTGTGTCCCCTGTATGTGTGATCTCGAGTGTTACTCTCCAATTTGGGTTTTTCAATCATAAATTGTGTCTGTCTTGTTTTTCTTTCTGTTGGGTTTTGTGTGTGTGTGTAACACATGAAGACCGCAGCCGCAGTGCAAGCGCGCCTATGCTAGGTACAGTATAGCCCACTGGTCATTGCAGCTAGGATGGAAGACTCAACTTGATGACTTTATTGTTTGGTTTTTTTTCCAATTCATCGCTCAACTGAAGTTTTCGCAACTGCAGTGTCCTAGTGGCAAAACTCTTCCTTGTTCTAGTCACAGGTTGTCTGTGAAACATAACCATTGTGTTATGTACTTATTTGCCTGCGTGCCTGCATGCTTTTCTTTTCTTTCCATCCAACCTCCACCCCATACACAAATGTGTATCCACCCAAAATGATCATGGATGTATGATCCTCCTACATTTCTTTTTCTTCTCAACTGAGTTTTTTTTTCTTTAAAGTTTTAGTCTGCATGAATTATTTGGCATGCAAAGTCTTGCTTTCGAAAGCCATGTCTCAGAAGTCATTTTGTGTCCGCCTGGCTGCATTTCTGGCCGCACAGAGGAGATGCGCATTTGGATCCTCATCATGCCGATGATGTTCTGTGTCCATTTTTCTATACAGCTGAGACTGAACGCCAAGGCACCGATCACCTAGATCTGGCTGGGCTGCCTCAGAGGTCGGCAAACAGCGACAGCACTCACACACTCCCCACCACCCCAGAGGGCAAGAAGAAGTCTAAAGGAATTAAGAAACTGTTTGGCAAGTGAGTGGATGATGATGATGATGATGATATTAATAAACCTTGTCTCAACCCAAGGAGTTTAATAGCACTTAAAACATTCATGTCCAAGATTCAGACTGACATGTTTAAAAGGCAAATGATCCGTTTGTTTTAGGCTTAAGAGAAGCCAGTCCACAACATTTAACCTTGATGATAACTTGCCAGTTGGAGATTTTAAGAGGGGGGGGGTGCGTGCCACAGCTGGACCCAGACTAGGTTGGTCTCGGGATTTCCAGCGAGTCAACAAGTAAGGATTCAATTCAGTAATCGCCTACACGATGGGTATTTTAAAGCCTCTCAACACATACTTCTCTCAGCTCACTATTAAGGGACTTTGCGTGTTTCCTAGTGACGTGGACGCTCCCTTCGCACGCTGGTCAAAGGAGCAAGTGTGTGACTGGCTGCAAGAGCAAGGTCTTGGTCTTTACGTGAACATGGCACGTGTGTGGATCTCTTCTGGACAGACGTTGCTTCAGGCCTCCCAACAGGACCTGGAGAGGGTGAGACGGAGTGGAACACGGGTTGATTTCAGCAAATGAAAAGCGAATTGAAAATGTTAGACACACCCATGTGATATTTTACACACGATATTTTAAAACCATGACCAAATTGAAAATGATTGTTGTACACACACTGCTTGCTCTACAATGGTACCGGCATGCAATAGAGAAAGGTTTGACTTGGGGTAAGAATGCATAGTCACACAGCAAGAGAAGTCAAGTATTTTTAGGGCTGTATTTACTTTTTTCCCTTCTGATTGTTTTATATTTGTTCATAAATCTGTTTTCCTAGAAATATTTTCTGTAATTATGACTTTACCACCCCATTAGCATAAGTTAGTGATAAACCGCGGCATGTTCTGATTTTTACCCAATTTGGGGTTGCATTGCAGCCGCAGGTATGGAACAGCATTACATTTCGAGGACCTGTTAGGTGGAACCTTACAAAATAATTTATGCAATCCACATTTCTCAAAGTCCAGTGAGTTGGCTCAAATTTGGGTTTAATACTGTGAATTCAGTTGGAAAATCTCTGTCACTGTTCAAATTGGTATTGTCAAGAACTCAGCATTATTATCACTTCATGATATTCAGCACGGTCTCTAAATGAACTAAGTGGCGGTGGTATCATAAAATTAAGTACTTTACATACACAAAAGCTTGTCAACTTCAGTCAGGCAATAATTAATGGGGCATATTGTATGTCATCGGTACTGGGAAAATTACTTTGGAAATATATTTGGTTACAAGTGTCCCTGATTGTGTTGATAAGTTGTGACTATTTCAGTTACTTTGTCAAAATAATTTACATTAATCTTACACTTAGATTTCTTTTGTTAATTTGGAATGAAGGCATCAACAGGACCCTTGTGTGTTTCCTCTAATAAAAACAAAATTTATAGGTGATAAATAGATTTTGGAATTAACCACATTTTAATTCTTTCCACAAATATAAAAGTGATAACAAAACTGAAATGAAATATTTGGTGCATTATGTTTCCAGCGTGTGGAAAACGTGATACCATGTTGTCTTAAAAAAATGTGCACGATTTAGACAGTAGCAATTCATATGACAACCCGGATAGTGTCATTGATGCCATTAAAGCCCAAGTGTCATCCCTATAAACATTCTAAAATATATATTGTAATGAAAACTACATATAACATTATTCACTTCAATGTCCATACGAAAAAATAAATGTGAGCAGAGAGTGCGTCATCCATGCGCAAAGTTGCAGAAGTGTCATTCTACGATATCCAAGTGGTTGTTATATTGACTGCATCCTCCGTCCGTGACGTCACCCTTACATTCGCCATTGAAAACACGCGGTCCACCATAAATATGGAAGACGAGCACGTCCCTTCTGACACAGAAGCTCTTTTTGAAAAGGACAACACCACACAACCGAGTGAAGTTACAGGGGCAATATTACACGATTGTTTCGAGCCCTCGGGGCAATATTACACTATTGTTTTGAGCCATATTCAGATGATATGCGATCATGGCCAAACCGCATCACCGTCCGATCCACTTCCATCGTCGCTCATCGCTGCGGGCTGGTGTGGCTTATGACGGAGCCGAGCCGTACTGCTTTAGGGGGGTGTTCATAGACGCCACAGTACAATAAACAACACAGTCAGCCGGGGTGCTTTACTGTGCGCACGCGGCTGAGTGACACATTCTCAGCTGGGTTCTTAAGAGCCGCCCCCGTCCGCAAAGCCCGACATGCAGCCTTCGCAGAAGCCGTGACTGGCCAACGCGGCGCCTCAGCCGGTGTGGCTGATTTTCAGCGCCGTGGTGGCATATAATGGAGCAAAGCCGTGCTGCTTTTAGAGGGATGTTCATAGCCGCTGCAGTACTCGATGAACACTGTCGAGCTGGGGTGCATTATTGCACGCACGCGGCTGAGTGGGGGATTCTTGGCTGGGTTCTTCAGATTAGCTGCCGTCCGCGCAGCAGCCCGACGGCATCCGATGCGCACATCGACATTTTTCGTACGCGGATCTTTTGTTACGTTATGAGAGACTGATTACATGGTCCGCCCCAAACTATTTTTTTTATTTCAGTAGCTGTATAGACACCTATCTGTTATTTGGAACCCATGAAGCTCTCGTCCTCTGCACCCGTGTAATCCATTTTTCACAACGAACTGGGTTTCTTGCAAACTTATGAAGGGTAAATCCATTCTCAATAGTGTTCAAGCAATGTCCAGCAATGCAATGAGCCGGAATTTTGGTTAACATGAAGGAACAACAAGCTACCTTCCCGGAGGTAAAACTAATGGAAACAAACAAGTCCACTTAGGGGCGCTGCTGTCCTTTACGTCACTTCCTGCTTCTCGAAAACAAATCCCTCGAGAGGATTTTCATGGCGGGAGTTACAAAAAGCTATAGACATCAAAATCATGCTTTGTGGTGAAAAAATGCATGGGCCCATATTGGCTGATGTTTTTTCATTAATAACATACTAAAAATCATCCATTTCATGACACTTGACCTTTAATGTTCCATTTTGAAGATGAAACTGTTCAAGAGCCAATGTTCTTTTACTTGTTCAAAAGTTCAACAATACATTATGAGTCCTACCTGATGCAACCTTTTCAAAATTTCGGATAAATTAGTAGATTCCACCACAGGTTGAGCTTCAAGTTCATATTTTGAAAAACCGTGCCATGTTTGAGGCTTCGGCAAAGCACAAGACCAGAGGATAGCCAATCACAAATGTCAGCTTGGATGAAGTTGATACATCCAAGCTTTTGCTCTGATTTTCAAATGTACCGCTTACTACAATTTTAATCATTGGAATTTCTTAAAACTACTGCAGTGTAACTACACGTTCTCCCATTAATGTAACAGATTACAATTACATGCATTTTGGAATTACATTATGGAATGTTGTTACATTTAATTTGTCACTCCCCCAAGACTGATTGTCTGAAAGGAAAGTAGAGGCCACAGTAACTCACCTGTACTGGACAGACTTGTGCTTTGAAACTGGACAGTCCTAATGAGGCCAAAATGTAAAAAAATAGCAACTTGGTGGTAGAATTCTGGTCTGCTTGCTGACTGTCAAAGTTCCACGGCCCCAATTCAAAAGGTGCAGCACTGTTTGCGCTTATTTCCCTTTCACACCGAGATCTCTCCTTTATATGCCTGTCTGTATATGATTTCATTCTGTGTATGGTTTGCAACACAAAATATACAGCAGTGTGTACTAAAGTTGCCGTTGAGGGATTCTAACCAAAATAATACATAAGTTTTTTTTTTAATTTTTTTCACACACTGATGGCACGACACTAGTAGCAAAAGGGGAGGGATTCATTTCCATGGACAGGAGACCTGGTTAGGGGTGAATTGCCACATTCGTGTTGAAAGGGGATGACGCTAAACGTATCAGCAATTCTTTTCTTACTGTTGTTATTCAGGAGCTTGGCATCAAACATCCGCTGCACCGGAAGAAGGTGCAGCTAGCTCTGCAAGCTCTTGGCTCAGAGGAAGAGGATAACAAGGGAAAGCTGGACTACAACTGGGTGACCAGTAAGTACCAGCTGTCCACTCAAGTATGCTTGGAAAATCCTAAATTCACACAATTGCTATTTTGCTCATCCTCACAGGGTGGCTGGATGACATCGGGCTCCCACAGTATAAGACCCAGTTTGATGAGGGACGTGTAGACGGCCGCATGTTGCATTACATGACAGTGGTGAGTGTTTTTAACAGTGGGCACTGCTATTAGTACTCACTACTTGCATACGTCACCACTTTTCATATTAGAAATAAATCATTAAGTCAAATATTATGTTACACTTATGCTCAATTATGACTGTACACGCAGGTACATAATGTGGATGCCTTTTAATTACAGTAAAACCTCGTTCATCGTAGGTGACCATCGACCAATTACCACATAAATATTTTTAAACATAATTTGACCTCTCCTTGACACTTTAAACATTGGACTTTATTAAAGCACTTGTTAAAGTATTCCTTAGCGCCCATTCCCATCCACAATGTCGAGAAACGAGACTACATTTTTTAGGAAATGAAGACTCTGTGCCAGTTCTCAGACAAAGCGTGCTTGCTTCAAGCTCCTAATTTGTCAGTCCCACTCTGTTTACTGTAAAACAAAAGAGCATTAGAAAACATTTGATATTTTAACACCAATATGTTCAACCAAGGGCGGCATGGTGGACAAGCTGGAAAGCATTAGCGTCACAGTTCTGAGATCCCGGGTTCAATCCCAGACCCGCCTGTGTGGAGTTTTCATGTTCTCCCCGTGCCTGTGTGGGTTTCCTCCGGGCACTCCCACATCCCAAAAACATGCAACATTCATTGGACACTCTACATTGCCCCTAGGTGTGATTGTGAGTGTGACTGTTTTCTGTCTCTAAGTGTCCTGCGATTGGCTGGAAACCAGCTCAAGGTGTACCCCGCCTCCTGCCTGTTGACAGCTGGGATAGGCTCCAGCGCTCCCCGCAACCCTCGTGAGGATAAGCGGCTAAGAAAATGGATGGATGGATGTTCAACCAAACCGTAGAATTTTGCCAAACCAAAAGTCCACTAGCTTACAGTAATTTGAAAAACCATAGATAGCCTAACAAACATAAGAATACTGCAGACTATAAACCTTCAAAGAACTACTATTTCCACACTCACAGAGCAGTAACACATACAAGCAGCATACAACAATACTCATGGGCATATATTCTCTCACTTGGTGTTGGGCGCTACAGTATTATTTGGGGACCTTCTGTGCCTCTTCCTTTTTGCTGTTAATTATACTGCATCTCTTCCAGTAGACCTCACTGCTGCCCGGCATGTTGTTGCACAATGTGCTTCGACACTGAACAATAATACTGAAGACTTGTCTATAGTCTACATTAAAAAAAATAATAATAATAATAATGTGAAAATATCCAATATAGTGGGGAGCCCACATTTTTATACATATTGTTGAATAATATAGTTCTGAAGTGTAATTGTTATATTAACGTATTTTACACTGTATATGTAGACCACGTCAGTTGAATTCTGCTCTCTGCTTGGTACCTTTCAGCTTGGCTTTATTTCTCTCGTATTATGAGAATGATTTCATTTCTGTGTCATTGTTCCATCAGGATGACCTGCTTTCCATGAAGGTGGGGAGCGTCCTCCACCACCTCAGCATCAAGAGAGCCATCCAAGTGCTGCGACTCAACAACTATGAGCCCAACTGCTTGCGACGCAGACCCTCTGATGAGGTTCTTGTCCAGCAGACATTACTGCTTCCTAATACCACCTTTGTACATGTTTGTTCTGAGTTAGTCATCCTCTTCTTCTATCAACAGAACAATATTTCCCCTGCTGAGATTTCCCAGTGGACCAACCACAGGGTCATGGAGTGGCTGCGCTCTGCAGATCTTGCTGAATATGCTCCCAACCTGAGAGGTAGCGGTGTGCACGGAGGCTTGATGGTGAGACGGCGCGCCGCCCTAGGAAATAAGAATATAGCTTGTGGATGTACGGCAGTTTCTTTTAAAACCGCTTG